>NC_091501.1:9189362-9937604 GCF_947461875.1 Haliaeetus albicilla | reverse complement strand
TTTCCACCTTATCATAAATTAAAGCTATGGCAAAGGTCCAAGTATTCTTTAAGATTACTGTCTCATATGCTGAACAAACTTTCATATCCAGTAGACTATCCAACTTATGCTGATAATTTTGAATATAGACAATGGCCACAGTCTCTGGCTTACTACATAGAGCCATGAAGTGGACCTAAACTACAAAAAAAAAAAAAAAAGAATTTTTGCCTGTTAGATCTTTTTTCAAGATGCTTTATATAGCAGCATTTTCAGAAAGGAGGGAGATGGATGGGTAACCCTAGTTGCTAATTAAAAAGCAATGTTAGCCGAAGACTAAAAAGATTAGGGTAAAGTATTCAGCAGTTGGTAGGCAGGTTTATTCAGCAGTCAGGTTCTCTCATTTGGAGAGGGTGCTGTCTATGTTATTTCTGTCTGGTTAGTCAAAAACCTCAAAATCCAGTGCTAGCACTTAGTTCTGGGAGCCATCCAGTCATTCTAAAGGCAAGCCAATTGTGCTTCAGGGGCAATTTTAGAAACATCAGAAGCTTTTGGTTTGAAATGAATCAATAGTAACCTGAGCTAGGGTTAAGAAAAAGAGGAAAGACTTTTTCCTTTTTCCTTTCTTTTGTGGGAGTAAAGGACAGGGAAATGTCTTAAACAAAAGACACAAAGACATTTCATTAGAAGAACAGAAATTGTCCCTGCCTGAAGGATAACTGTGTCATGGGAAGGGTGGTCTGCTGTGTTCCAGGAGCTCTTCTGTACAAAAGTGTGATTAGAGCTTGTACCTTTATAGTTAGCGCTCCTGTTAAAAGTGCCTCCCTTTGCATTCATAATACCCTGTCAAATTACTTCATTTCAGATGTATTTCGGGGAGAAGCCCTGGTAGGGGAATTATGCCTTTTGTAAGAAATTTGTTTTCTAGCTATGTGCTAAAACTGACAGATATCATTACCTACCTGTGAAGAGATTCCCTTGAGAAAGGAAAATGCTTGTGTCTGACACAACATTGCAATGTTTGCAAGTGACTGTGTGTTTGCAACTAGCGCTTTCTCTCAAGCCTCTGACTTCTGTTAGGTTGCTGTTGCCTTTATCGAATGCTCTCAGATTGCTAATTGATAACTCATTTCCACATTTTCTTTTGAACCTGCAGTCCTTCAATTTTAGTGCTTTTGTTTGTTACAAGAGGAGAATTCCAAACATGGAATTTTTCTCTTTCCTCAAGGTACTCCAATGAGGCATCAGAGGTTTCTATTGAATTTCAAGCCTCATTGCTCTGATATGCATGTTGAAGGCTCTAGTAAAAGCAAGCATGTAAACAAATCTGAAGATCTTTGAGTAGAGCTTTCTTCCATGAAGCTATTGAGCTGGGTATGAAAACCTTTCACTTAGAGAAATACATTTCTTGTAGTCCTTTGAATCTTTATCATGTTTCAGCAAAGAACATTTCCATAAGCATTTTATCATTTGGGGGTGTGTGGGGAGAATATCTCCTGTTAACTTCAAGAGAGTATAGCTTAATGTCAGAGTCACCTGGGGGCACTTGACAGTTAATACTACTATTAGAGCAGACCCTCAGTAGCCCACAAAGAGCCAATGTAACACCCTAACAGCTTTAAAAGAGACAAAAGCAATGAAATACTCCTAGCATATTAATAAGTTGTATCATCTTTTCAGACAAGAACTTATTTCTTTTCATGCCATATGTGTGGGGATCAGAAGGGGAATCCGAAGTGACTGAGAGGCAGAAAAGACCCTGCCGATTTTATGAAGTGATCAATGGCTGAGATGAAAGCATTCTCTTGCTCATCACAGCCTGTTCTCTTTGATTAAAATGATAAAGTGCACTATCTTGCACTGCTAAAAATAAAAAGACTTAACTGGGAGGATGTTTCAGGCTGTGCTACCCCTAGCCACATATGCCCCAAGGACGAGCAGCTGTTGAACAGTGCGATGTGCTGCTACATTTGCTCATCTGTACCTCAAATGAGCCTCTTGGTTGCAACTGGCTGTGCTGTACATAGCAGTAACAAATCTCCTGCTATGAGTTCGTTTACATCAAAATGCTTTATTATTCCTCAACGGGATAATGAATCTCTGCTTCTTTTTTTTTTAAAATGGTTTTCTTCTTACATACTTCTTTTTTCCTAACGCTGGGGATCAGTAGAAATGATAACCTGTGTCACTTATACATATTCCTCCTCAACAGTCTGCATTCTGAGTATGTAGCATGTCCCTAAATGGATGTTTTTTGATAACCATCTTTGTCCTGATAGCTATCTGTAGTTATAGAGTTCACTTGCTGCACGCTGGAGGGGTGTGCTATTGCTCAATATGGGCCTTAAGCTCTGTCTCTTTTGTAGTTTCTCTATCTGCCAGTGCTTCCTCTTTAAATGGCAGTGTCTGCCCGATGGGTTTTACCTCTGTGCATCAATATTTGATCTCTTGTAGGAACATGTATTTCTGTACAGCTGTGTCTACAAGACTTGCCTATCAAGTGAGACACTTTTCTTCCAAAAGTCTCCCCAGCAGTTTTCTAATATGAACAGGCCCCTCCTCTGCTAGCGTTGTGTGCCATTTGCCTGCTGAGTCTTTCCACTTCTGGAGAGCAGACTCTTTAAGTGTTAGTAAGTCACATTTTGTGTACAGTTTGTGCAGTTCTTAGATGCAGCTTCCAATCACAAAATGAAATCAAGTGAGGGTCAGCATAGAAAGATGTGCTACCTGTGAAATCCAAGGGAAGAACTAATGAACAAGGATTCCAAAGTTAACTGAGATCATGTTCTACTTAGCAGAACAGTATAAACCGTACACATGCAAGGGAATAGAAGATACCATTTCAGTTTTCAGTTAGAATTAGCAATTTTTGGGCACTGCGAAGAATTTCTTCTGTATGAAGATGTGAATACATGCACTCATAGAAGGATATGCTTCATCCTCACGTTAACCTTTGATGGCGCCCCCAGAATAAATGGAACAATCTGCATTGTGTCGATAAAATTTGTGTTTGCGTCGTCATTAATGAAGAAAGCAGGGAAGAACCTGCATACCACCTTGTCCTCACTGGACAACAAGTACCTAGTCCACTTTTAGCATAGCGAGCATAGCCTTCACATTCCATAGTGGAGCTAGATCTTAGTGAGGTATGTATAATAACAGAAAAGCGCCAGTCATTTGTGACTGATCTGCATTTACTGATTGTACCTGAAACTACTGTCACTGTAACAAGTATTCAAGATGTGTAGCTGGAGACAAGGCTGCAATGACAGTGAAGAGATCCCTGAAAAATCACTGTTACCAAAATGCTTATCAACACACATGAGTTTCATGTTAAACAAAAAATGGTAATGCAAGCGTCAGGGAAGACTTTCAAAGAAGACTTGCCAAAGAAAAAAAGTGCTACTAGGAAAACAGGATTGCAGCTCAGGCAGGAAAAATGAAATTAGAATGGGTTTGGTAAAAATGGCTTAATGCTAATTAAAAAAGATTAGAAAAGAGAGATTTCTCCGACTTGAAACACAGACACATGTGACCTTAACTTTAAATGCAGCTTGCTATGACACTGTAACATTTCAAGTCAATATTCCCAGCATAATACAATCATATAAAAGATAAAAAGCCCCCCAAAATTTGGCAGTATCGTAGATAACAATTCCATCTGACACACCTGACAAGAGCTTACAGCAAACAGGAGAGAGAAAAGTGATCGAGGATGGAAAAATCTGGGCAGCACGTTGACTTGGAAATTTGACCTAAGAATAAGGCAGTATAATCGGAGAACCAATTACACTTGAAAGCACCATTAAAATCTGTCACTCCTCCTGGATTTCAAAATGGAGAGCGTAATAAATCACATAGCTTAGAAAATGACATAACAAAAGGAATACTGAAACACTACATTAATTGTAGTCAGAAAAAAAATCTCTTTTTTGGTTCATCCATCCTCCCATGATATTTAACCTAACTTTCCATTTGGACATCACTTGGGCTAATTGATCATTTCTTCAAATGGGAAAAGCTGGAGTTACAGGTGTACAGAGAATACTCTGTAGTATTCATGACCAAATGCACTTTTCCTAACTCCTGGAAAACAACTGTAAACATAGGGCATGGGGAGAATCATGCTAAATGGTGAAAGCTGTCTGATTGTGTCTCTGAGAAATGGACTACGTTGATCACCCTTCAAACTGCTAAAAAGAATAATACTGGAAACTGCATGACCTTGCTAAATCCTTGTTATCAAATGAAGAATTAAAAAAAAACACCAAAAGAAACCATGATGCAAACAGATGACTTGGAAAAAGAAAGGGGATGAAAACAAAGTTTGTGCCTCTATCCTAACCATCATTAGCCTTTATGTGAACAGTCTTTTAGTCAGACAAAACCAAAAGAACAATGAATGTCTTGTAAGACAAAATGTTTGCTGTGAGTTGATGACCTTATCCTCTCACAATCTGAACTAGACTGTTCTCAAAGAAATTTATAGTAATCGAAACAGGCTACTCTGTAATAAGCAAATAATATTTTGGAGTCTCAAAGCAGAAAACAAAGACCAACATTTTAATGCTACCTAGAGTTAAGCACACCACCTATTCCATAAGCTTAAGCCTCCCAGTAAATGTGTCTGAACGTTGAAGTAACTATGAAAATATTGTAAGTGGGAAAGTACACCAACCTGCAGATGGGCTCCAGCCCCAAGGAAATAGCTCTCTAATATCCAATTCTCCAGCAGAACTGCTTCTGTGACCTTTCACAAGTTTTTTTCTAAACTCCTCTGACAAGGTAATGAAATCTGGGAAAATAATGTATGGAATCATAGAACCATTTAGGCTGGGAAGGACCTCAAGAGGTTCCTAGTCCAACCCCCTGCTCAAAGCAGAGTCAACACTGAATTCAGACTAGGTTGCTTATGGATTCGTCCAGCCAGGCCTTGTAAACCTCCAGGGGGAGAGATCCCACAATCACTCTGAGCCTTGTTCCATTGCTTAATTATCCTCATAGTGATTTTTTTTCTTCATACTATCTAGACGTAATTAACACTGTGTCAATTTATAACCATTATCTCTCAGTCTTCTCCTGTGCACCTCAGTAAAGAGCTTGGTTCTCTCATTTTTTTATGATCGTGTTGTATGTACTGGCAGACTGCTATTACATCTGCCCCAAATCTTCTCTTCTCCAATCTAATGATCTCAGTTCCCTCAGCCTTTCTCACAGGGCGTGTGCCTCAATGACACTAGATACTCACTGGAGTATGATGGCAAATATACATACACTGCAGTAGCAGCCTCAAAACAGAGACCATACTGCTCTCTATGAAATAAACGCTCCACTTTTGGTGCCACCTCAGCCAAAGTAGCAAACATTTCCTTTTCCCCACTTCCCAAAGCTGTAGAATGCCAAAATAAAGTCTCAACACAATTCGCACTTAAGACTGGCATGCCATCTTCTATCTTCACAAGTAGTAAATAATCCTAAGCAATGTAGAGAGGGGTTCAAGAAGTATGATTGGCTACAAGAATACAAACCAGGGGTTTGGTTTTTAAGTTGGTCATTCCAACTAGCTAGGGTCAGTTGCCGTTGCTGGTTTTGCAACATGTATAGCCAACCCCAGTGGATCCAGAACTGGGGACTGCAGTTTAGTGGTGCCTAATGGACAATAGATCTAATCACGCCTGCCCTATTGTCTTCCTGTAGAATATCAAGTATCAGGTTGATTTTGCTTTGTTTTGTAGAAGTTTTGCAGTTCATAAAATAAATTCACATCAATACGCTCTGTTGCAGGCAAGAGATGCTTCCATCTGTTGAAAGATATCCTCTCCCCTTTCAACCTATGGATATTGTGGTCCTTTCTTAATGTTAAGTCTCCAAACTGTGTCTGGGGACCTTGACTTCAGACTGCCTGATTCCCTAGAGTAAGACTATGACTCCCTTTTACCAGTTGCACTGTTCACGCACTTAGCTTTGTACTCCAGGCTTTCTTTTTATGACAGACCAGGGAGGATACAAAGATAATCTAACAATGATTTACAGCTGTCTTTGAAACCTTTAGTAACAAAACTCAGATACCACCTTTTGTCAAGATCCTGAATCCTCATGTTAAAAACACTTCTTGTCACTTCCTTTTTTTTTGCTTTAGAAAGATGAATTGGGAAGAAGTCCTCTAGAGCTTTTGTCACAGGAGTGCTGTTATCACATTTTTCAAGTTGGCTGGATACAAGATGTTTTCTCAAGGTTGATTTACCTTTACAGATCTGTTCATGTGAATTTGGCCTCTCAGACTGGCCCAACTCAATCAGATCTGATGACAGTGCCAAGTTACACTCCCATTTCTCTCCCACAGCATGTTCGTGTGAAGCGGTGGGATCTGGGGAATAGGGCTGGGCATATCTCCTGGTCCTTACAGTGGAGTCGCTCTCTAACTTTTTTGTAGTGGTGTGCTGTGAGATAATCTGCTTGTTCCTTCAGAGAACGTGAGTAATAACTTGTCAAAATATACCTCTTCTCTCCTGGCATACTTGAGTTGTGTTAAGTCTGTGTTCCAACTGGTGGCAAAAAAGGTCTATCTCTCATGACTTGTAGTGATGCAACTATCATGCATTTACATGCCTTCTCTCCTATCAGAGATACAACAGAACCTATCTGTCAGTGTGTAGGGAAAATGATCTCCTGAACACGCTTCCTCGCTAGCACCAGAGCGCCATGATAGAAGTGACAATGCAGGTGCTGTAAATTGCATGATAAATCCAGCCTGGGGTCTAGTATTTGGGAAGTGACGTCTGAAGCAGCAGCAGAGACCAAGTACAAGCAAGAGAACACAGTGCATGGGGAAATATGGGAGATCCTGGAGAACCAGCAATATTTGAACAGTTTCATGCATCCATCCTCAGTCCAGAATGAGCCTGTTAAACAGCATTCTCCACCATTAACCTTTAGTTCTCTCAGACCACCTGGATCAATGTTGTGGTTTAACTTCCACCGGCAACTGAGCACCACGCAGCCGCTTGCTCACTCCTCCCCACCCCGGTGGGATGGGGAGGAGAATTGGAAAAAAAGTTAAACTCATGTGTTGAGATAAGAACAGTTTAATAATTGAAATAAAATATAATAATAATAACAACAACAAAACCAATAATAATAATGATGACAAGGAAGAAAATAAAGAGAGAAATAAAACCCAAGAAAGACAACTGATGCACAATGCAATTGCTCACCACTGACTGATGCCCAGCCAGTCCCCAGACAGCGATCCACCCCTCCCGGCCAACTCCCCCCAGTTTATATACTGAGCATGACATTCTATGGTATGGAACATCCCTTTGGCTAGTTCGGGTCAGCTGTCCTGCCTGTGTCCCCTCCCAGCTTCTTGTGCACCTGCTTGTTGGCAAAGCATGGGAAATAATTGAAAAATCCTTGACTTAGGATAAGCACTACTTAGCAATAACTAAAGCATCAGGGTGTTATCAACATTATTCTCATACTAAATCCAAAACACAACACTATACCAGCTACTAGGAAGAAAATTAACTCTGTCCCAGCTGAAACCAGGACAATCAAATAAAAAGGAAATAAACCCCACCGTTGTTCTTAGACAAGAGCGTTTTTTATAGTATGAGTTAGGGGTAGCATTTGAATAGCACTGGCAGGAATTCTGTGTTTCATGACTCTGATGTGCAATTGCTTGTCCACACAGGTTGCATTGAATAGAAAAGCCACCAACAGGTAAGGCTAACTCATTTTTTTTCTTTGTTTTAACATTGTATGGCATGGATGTCTTATTTTTGTGTTATCTATGAGAAGTTCTTTGAATGATGCTTTCATATTGCATGCCTATTTTGCCATCTTATTGTTTAATTATAATCAGGAAAATGTAATGGACTAATTTTTACTGTAATACCAAGAGACCTGGGAGGTTTCCTTAGTCAAATGGGTGGAAACAAAATTCTGCTTGTATTGATTTTGGTCTTATTTTTATCCAGTTCCTAATCCATGACAGACTGACTGACTTCTTATTTTCTGATGACTCAGTACTATGAGGAAGAATTCACAAAGCCTTTAGGGTTATGGTAAGGGTAAAGGTAAACAGAGTTGGACTCTACAGCAAATCAATTGGCTCTAACAAAGCTCAGCCATCATCCTCTGATACCTGGGAAGGAGTTCGCTGCCCTGCGCTGCACTCTTTATCACTTGGAGACAGACTATGGATTGGAACTTATGAGTCCAGTCCCGTAACTTTAGTAAAATAAAGTTTATTTTAACAAATTAAAGCACCAGTCTGTTTATTCCCCAGAGATGGTGAGTGATGTTATTTTAATAAGAAGAAGCGGGAGCTGATGGTCCAAAATGGTTGTGCACCAAAATGCAGTAAGTGTCTTACAACACAGCTGGAGTTGGAGTGCATGATGTTCACAGATGGGCGATTACAGGGTGGCTGTGGGAGCCTTACTGTTGAAAGACACGCTAATGTCAAATACAGTAAAGAAAGTTTAGCTGAAAAAAATCTTTTTTTCTTTTCTTTCTTCTTTTTTAATACAACTTTTCTACCCTCCATGCTCTCCTGCAACCCTTCTGTGTTTTGTGTGGCCCCAGCTGATTACAGCGCATATTAAAGAATACAAAATGCCTTATGCAGCATTACTTTCTCGTTGTTTGATGGATATGCTGCACATATAGCAGTACACTCATTTGAAGGTATTCTTCTCTCCTTTCACACTCACTATAAGCATTCACTTAATGAGCTACCCTTTTTCGTTGAATTATAGGAATGCTGGGAGTTATTTATGACAGAAATCAACGTATTCAAACAATCTTTTGATGTCAGTCTCTGCTAATGAAATCTGGATATATTCAAAATGCAATAAGAATAGTCTGCCAAAGTTAACACTGTGATGCCTATTTCCTATTAACCATATAAATAGTTATGCTCTTCATTTCTTCATTCAGGACAGTAGGTCTTGTTTCAGTGGTGACAGGGAGAGCACAACATACATACTCTTTATTTTATTTTTACAGCAGTATGTATAGATCAGTCTGGATGGCTGGGTTTATTTCACTGTATTCTTTGCCAATACAATCCCTGTTTATCCCTGTTTAACTTCAAGCAAAGAGCACATTATCTTCTGATCTGTGTGCTTCATAGAGCTGTCTGATGTTGTGCTCACTACCTTGTCATTAATAAACCAAAATTAGATGTGAGAAATGAATGGAGCTTGGAAATGAAGCTTTGGTACAGTAAAAAAAAAAAAACAAACAACAAAACAAAACAAAACCACAAAACAGAACATTACATATTTCTGCTTAGGGAAAGCAGATTTCCTTAACACATGATTTAAGGAAAACATGATTTTCTGAAACAGAACCATTTGCTGGAATGGGGCTTTTGTTTGGTTTGGTTGTAAACCCAATAACTCAGGTTTACTGACAGCTTGTTTGACTCAATCACAGCTTCAGCCTGAGCCTAGATGGCCTTTCAGAAAATATGCTTCAAATAAACACATTTTGTTGGGTTCAGTCCATCCACAAGCAGCTCTTTGTTAATGATCTGGAGCTTGAATCACAGCTGGGCTTGAATTTTGGGATTTACAATGCAACACTAAATCTGACACTAAATCTGAGCTTTTATTTTTTTTTGTATGGCCTATCCTCCTCTAGAGAATCCATTCCACTCACTGAAATTTATAGTAGCATGTTCTTGTAGACCAAGACACTTTGTTTGCATTGTACTTTTTAACAATTATGCAAAATGGATAAGAAAAAAAGATTAATTGCTACATAAAAAGACCCCCAAGCCACATATATATTACTAATGTTGAAAATATTAATCATTATCTGACAGTTTATAGACTAAGTGTTATGAAATCAAACCAGCAAAAAGCTAGTACGCTGCTGTCATCAGTAGGGAGAGAGAGACAACAAAATCAGGATTTTTTTTTTGCTTTGTAGGAATGTTCATCAAATTTCCAGTGTCAGGGACATTTCTTTTAGCAGAGATTGTGATCTCAGGTTCTCTCCTCCTTTAACAGGTCAGTGATAAATGCCTTTCGTACTCCTGAGTTAAGCCTCTGTCACAAGTCTCCTATATTTTGTTCCTTTACAATTGTGTTCCATATCTGTGTTACAGTATCTTAATCCCCTCAAAAATAGATCCGTGTTTCTTTAACACTGCAACATGGAGGTTTGGTATCAGGAAGACAGGTTACTGCAGCTGAACCTATCCAGCAAACTGGTCCTTGGAGTTCACTCCTGACACAAAAGCAGTTTGTTTCACAGCAGAAGACTAATGGATGAGCCAAGACAGCATTGCACGTCTTCCCTTTCAAAAGCTATTTGTAAATAGGAGAGAAATAGTGGTGTTTGTAGAGTACTGGTGCATCTAACACTGCTTTTTTAAAGCATCCAAAGGTACCAAATCACAACTTGGAAGGTCACCACCATCAAGGGGAAAATGTTGAACAGGATCAAACTGAAGTCACTACTTATTTGTTGGAGTTTTGTCATTTTTCCAGCAGCTGATGCAATGTATTGACTTGCTTTAGTGTAATTAACATCCTTAAAAAGAACACTTTCTACATAATGCTCTAACAAGGATATCAGAGTTTAGAAAACAGCAGATGGATTCTAAGGCTTTTGAGTTCCTTTGTAAAAACAAGAAAACAAGTTAATAAAACTTGTCTAAGCCAAATCCATAGCATGATTATATCTTATGAAGTCACTCTAGACCAAATTCACAACGCAATTAATTTTCATGGAGAAACAGTCAGATTGGATTTAGCTTAGTAAAGTATTAACATCTTCAACAACAAAACAAACCAAGCTATACTAACAAGTCAATGATGAAAAAAATGGTAATAGGTTTCCCTGCTTGAATAGACCCTGTGGGGCAATGAAAAGTATCACACTCTACTGGTCTGAAGCCAGCTTTCCTTCTGTCTGCTTTTGATCTCACAAATTTAAGAATTCAGGAAAAAACTATCATCTTTTTGATACCGGAAAGCTGATCAGAAATCCCTTTGGACTTGGCAGATACCCTCTGTTGACCACACGTGCAAGTGGTTGTCTGTCATTCCGTGAGTCGTGGCAAGCCTCAGCTTCTGGCAGGTAGCGACCAGCTGCAGAGGGAAATTTTGAAATGGAGGAACTCAACTACTCTACAGGCAGATCTGGCTATAGGCAGCTGTGGCTCATGAAACAGCAGCAGGGTCCTCCATCTGCAACAAGTCACAGCGTAATCTAAGTGTTTTTCCCCATGGTGAGGTGTATGACAGTCATATTGGCACTGCTTTGGTGGTTGGTATGACCTCCCACACTCTTATCTGTGTCCCGCAACAGCTAAGTTTCTTGTGTTGGCCCAAATGCTGTTGTATTTTCAGTCCTGTGATTTTCTAGGGGTTGGTACTTTTAGTTTGTACACAACTATATCTCTTCTGTAAGACTCTTGCACCACAGCAGCTGCAGCAGGTAGATATAAAACCACCAACTAATGGATTTTCAGCCCACTACTTATCAAAGGGAAACTCAAACCTTACATCTAATTCGATACATTCAGCCATCATTCACAGAATATTCCTAGCACTCTTTGACAAAGCATTTCAATAAGGTTTGTAAAGTGCATTTAAGAAAAATTAAAAACATCTTACCCACAAACTTGGTGACTGTGGTGTTTTCACAAAAGGCATGGCATAACAAATGAAAACCAGGAGCTGCGAGTGAATAATGCTGCTAATGTAAACTCCAGTCTGCTAATTAAAACTCCATGGGGGCAAATGTTTCCTACTGTATGCTAGTAGCAGCAGTATAGAGCTAAAATTAAACTATGGTGGACCCAATGTATCACTCCTTAGAACTAATTGTCTGTATTCAACACTGCATTATATAAATTAATAGCTTTCTCCAGTCTCTTCACTGATAGTGCCTAATATATAATGAGGCATCTTTTTGCTAACACAAAATCCTGACTTAATGCAGTTAGAGGGAGGCAAAATTCTCTTTTCAAAGGCCATGGTGGGGTGACCAGCCCCATATTAGCTTTAGCTGTGGGCTGGTATCATGCCCTTTGTTTGCAGGGTACCATTTATTTTTGGGTATGTCCCTATTTTGGGGGGGAGGGGGCACAGATAACACACGTCCTCCAGATCTAAAGCTCCCTCCCTTCTCCCCTTCCTTCCCTGCCCTCTGATGAAATATTCTTCAGAACCTTTTAAAATATATCTACTTCTTTTTTCTTTTTTTTTTTTTTAATCTTCTGTGAAAGTAAATAGGGGGTAAACTCCTGATTTCAGCAAGAGTAATTCACAGTAAAATGACTGAGAAACAGTAGAAAGATATCACATTTGTATTTGATGAAGGCTTTAAGACTGACAAGACTCTCAAGATTTTCCCATCCTTTCGATGTTATCGGGGTAGAGCCTGCGTGCATTCCAGGCACTGGTGTGAATGCAAGTGACAGGGACACAACCAAAAGGTTATGGGAGAGGTTACGCTAAAGTGAATATCATCTGTGGGACTAGCTAGAGTTTCCATTACCTCTGTTATTGGTCATGCTGTCTGTATTGATCAACCTTTCTTCTCTGCACTTTTCTTAGAGAAGTGGCTGTGAATGCCCATCCTTTTAGCAAGAAGATTGCTGGTGGGGGAAGGGGTGGTCTGATACTTGAAGGGTTGTTTGATAATGAGAGATTTTCAGTCTTCTTGGATCTTCTTTTTTTTTTTTTTAATGCCATTTGCTCTGACTTTTTGTAATAGAGCATGTCTGCATGTGGTTTTTGTACGTTTTGGGTTTTTTTCAGAGATACAAACTTTTCAGTTTTGTCTTCTTTTCAGGGCTGTTATGACAATGTGAAAAGGACTAAACAGAAGCATTTAAACAGAAATTAATATAGTATTTTAGACAGGAAAATGACTGCATATGCCACAGAAGCAGTTCAAAGGGTTTGGTTATGACTTTGTTTTGTAAAACAAACACATATATATAAGAATTAAGTTTTTTTGGTTCATGTGCTGTCATGGTTTCAATCTTACATAAACCAGACAACTTTGTCAAGCAAAAGTCGTATTTCATTTTTTTTTTTAAAAGGAAGAGGAACTTTGAACGTACCTTTTTAGAATCTCTGAAAGGGTTTCTTGCACCACTAACAGCCTTCTCGAAGGCACTGCAGTATCATTTAGGACCCCCTATTGCAGGGGAGGGAGCGGGGGGGTGTCTCTGTGAGTCACCAGTGGCTGCAGTGTCATGGAGTCAGCAGTCTGGACAAAGAGCTATTTGGTAAAGAGGTGGTGTATCCCTTCAGGTCATGTTTTTTTCTTCAACCATGTGGTTATTAGTTAACAAGTTTGGAGGAAACCCCAGGGAACCCAGGAACACAACAAGTACTTTATAGCAGGGCTGCAGGTTGTGTCAGATGAGACACTAACCATTTTAAATTCACCTAGTTTTGCCAGCTGGTTGAAGTTGTGCTGAATTGTTCTTTGAGTCTTCAGGAAAATTTCAAAGAAATTTACTTTGCCACCTGTTTGAAATTATTCTTCAGGAAAGAATGATCCATACTGGGGCTATGAGCATTAACAAGCAATATAAAAATATATACAAAAATTAATATCGTACTCCTCAGTTTGTCAAAACTCATCTGATGAACTTATTGACATGCAGTAGTGCTAACTCCAAGAGTTAGTACTTGGGGTACTTGGTGTACTTTGCAGTACACCAGAAGGGCTGGATAAGTCCAGTGAGCTGAGAAGAGTATCCAAAATTACTATAATAAATATTGTTAAAGCTCAATGTTTTTAGAGAGATGTAAAACGTCAAGCTTCTGGATGTAAACCATCCACTTGTAATTAGAAGTTGGGAAGATACCCAGGGGATAATATGTCTTATTGTACCTTTTACAGCAGTAATAGAAACAGAGACATTAAAACATGGAGACTCCATGGGCTCGTGGAAGCAGTATGATCATTTAAACTGACAATCCAGCTGTTTATAAGTGTTCTTATCTCTAAAATGAGCTAAATACATGTCTATGGAATTTCATCATTTGCATTATTACTCCCCAGCCTGAAGGAAATCAGAGAAAACCAAAAAATAGAAGACTTTTTTCCTTCAATAAGACATTTGATATTCAAATAGAGCTCTCTGTTTTCATTCCTTCTCCTTTGTTTTCTTTTATCAGTGATAACTAGGCAGCATTCTTTTCCTTGGGTTTATAATCCGAGATCAAGTAACTAACAAAAATGTCATAGCTGAGAATCATAAAGCTATACTGGCACTGTGCCATTAACTATACAAAAGTCTGATGCAGCAACAGATAATAGCAGAAGTGTTTCCTCTTCCTACATTTTTAATTATAAGAAATTCATAATAGAGCTCAAGATAAAATCAGATAAATGTTCAGTTTGCTATTAAGATATAAGTATCCCCAAATGTGTTTTATGAATTGGTTCAGTAACCAAAGTCCTCATTTAAGAGCAGTCTTTAAATTCATTGTTTTTCTCTCCAAGCTTTTGTTTACCTTATTGTATATTCACTGAGCATAAATTAATAAAACATGCATGACAATATCAGTGTGCTTTCTGCTCTTTTGTGTGTTCTGTGAATGTTGCCTTTTTTTTCAGAAGAAATATCAAAGAGCATTTAAAGAAAATGAGCAATTACAAACAAATAGTTTAATGTTACTTCAGGTAGCATGAATTTGAGAAGGTTCAAACAATATTAGGGACCTGACATGCTAGATATTGCATAAAATCACAGCGAGAGTTGTTTTTTGCCCTCTCCTTCCAAGATTACCAGTTCAGAGACAGGACAGAACTCCCATTTATAGATGAAGAACAGCAGCACAGACTGTAATACATGTATTTATTTGTAGAATTTATGCTATATTATTCTGGGGAAAAGTAAACAAAATAAACTCTGTTGCATGGGTATCACATACTTTGAATTATGGAGAAGCATTTTCTAAATTTCCTATAATTTACATTTTGACCAATATACTTAATTTAAGCAATAAATACACCATCATCATGTAAATAAACCAGTGCAAGGAATTCATAAACAAGGAAAAAAAAAAGTAACTAGTAATTCCACAGCATCTTTGCATTACAAGTCCCAGAGATTCTTTTCTTGAGCAGAACTAGCAACAACATAACCCACAGAAATGGCCACCAGGAGTGACAACATTTGGAATTGCATAAGAGCTAAAGAAAAGAAAAACATGGCTCTTGACTTGCATATAAGATCTAGCAGGATCCCAGATTTTCTGGCAACCAAGAGTGTTCTTGGTTCAGTTTCAGGTCACAGTTGAAAGACAGGAAGGAAGGTTATTTTTGTTCTCCCTTCTGGAGAAATTTCTTCTCTATTTGTTTAAAATTGGCCATCTGAATTTCCAAGCCTGCTTTCAACCTTATTTTAGGACTTAGAAGCAGTTCAGAACAGTTTGCATAGGCTCTTGGACCAATATTGTAACATTGGTTTTGACTTAGCTTAATATTTTAGTTTAATGCTTTAGACTATAAAATTATTCCTCCACTACACTGAGTTTGACTCCCGGCAGGGTTTAACTGGGAGAAAAAAATCTTCAGGGAGGAAATAGAGAAATCAAGTGGATAAGCTTTAGCAGTAAGATTCTATTAAGTAAAGGATACTAGGGACAATGTTAAGATTTATTTTCTGCATAGGTGTGGAAGGCAATGGATAAGGAAGCGTATGCAGGAAAGCTAGATAAGCATGCAATTTCAGTTCTGGTAAGTCTGCACTGTGACAAAAACAAATTGTTTCAAGTTTGCGGTATCTCAGTCTTCAGTTAATAGCAGCTAGCCACTGCCCCTCTCTTGCTAAGAAATCTCAGTTCTGGTGGTTTCCATGGTTACATAAAAACACACGTGTCTGATTTTTTCTATGAGGTAAAATACCTGTAAATGCACCTGATGATTATGTGTGTGAAAGAGGCAGTTGATTAAATGTTTATCTCTAGGAAAAGATTTGTATGGCCATGCACAATTTCTGATCACTTCAATCTTTGTTTGACTTCAGGTAAAAACATGTACTGGCACAAAACCATCAAGCTGCCCGATTGAAAGAACTAGCTGCAGGGCTATCTAGCAAATTTTGAGCAGGGAAACCAACTGCAGATAAAAGGTGCACTCACTTGTCTCTTATCAGAAAACTATAGAATGGATGCATGATGAACGTGACCACTGTTGATAATTTTTGTATTATTTGAATTAGCATCTATTAGAGCAGCAAAGAAGGACTTTAGGTGGGTGGGAGGGAATATCTGACCAGGTGGGCCCTGCCAGCTCATGTGCTGCGTGGCCACCCACTCGTAACCCCAGGGTATTTGAGAAAACTCTCAAGAGGGACCTTGGTCTGGCAGCAAAAGGGAACAAATAAGGCTTCAGCTCTTAGAATGACCAGGCAGCAGGGGCTTGTTTTGGTTGGACTGGCTTTAACAAGTGTTGTCTCTTCCAGACAGACATTTCAATTCTTCTCTTTTTTATTGATGCTGCTCGATTAGAGGGAAAAAAAAAACAGTCCTTATGTGTAAACAATAGATATCTACCTTTTCTTCTTCTTGAAAGAGGAACAGTCCTTTTTTTCTGTGAGAATGTCACATGTTTTCAGAAGAAAAGGGAGTGTTCTTGAGTAGTATAAAGTAGTAACTGGGTTCCAAAAATGACATGCAAAATGGCTTTAAAATCTGAATTCTGAAATGTTTACCTGTAGCTGCCTTCGGTAGCCTTTCCTTTACACAGATTCTTGACATGCACAGGTGCCAAGAAAGAGAATAAAAATAGAAAAAAATTGAGATTCAGTTAACACAACTGAGATTCAGATAAATGAAATGATTTGTCTAAGGATCTGTATGTAGGCCAATAATGCACTGTGTCATCCTCTTGCCAGGATTTAAGAGGAGAGAACTGTCCCCTACTGCATAACCATTGCCATTTCCCTGAAACATCATCTGGAAATCTGTAATTGAAATTCTGACTTGACTTTTTTTTCACCTGTCTAGTGAGTGATTCAGCCCAGTAGGATCTGGTCGTATGACAATCTTCAAAAGAAGCTACTAATTGCATTGGCTGAGTAAATAGATGCACTGTGTCAAATGCTTAAACTAAGATTACACACGCAGCCCTGTGTTCAGAGCTTAGTTATGCTGTGCAACCTAATTTAAAAAATATCCTAAAGTTCTCCCTGGAGACCGCTCAAATCTCCAGGGCTCCTGAACTGGCTGGCAGGTAGACACTAATTGACAAGACCAGTGTGTGTGAGACTGGACACCCCATGGAACATACCAGCTCTGGTTAAAATAAGGCTGTGAGGTAGAAGTTATGATGTCTGCCTTGATGGCAGACCCTTTGGATCAGAGATTTAAGAGAAGCCTGCAAAGTTGTGTCCTTTCAAAATGTGATTTTCAAAGTGAATCTGTCACCAGTTGTCACAAATGCATTGAAGACTGTGACAAAGTACCTTTTGCTGGATTGAATTTTTTTCATGCTCTGGGGAAGTAAACAACTAGTTTCTAAACCCGTCATCTGTTTGTCACCATTCTCTAATAGGAGGTTTTACTGGTAGGAGAAAACAGACTTTTTGCTGAAGACCCCCTACATGTCTCTGTCTCTCTAGCATCCTCTGGAAAGGATGCTACCCTGATAGCTTTTGTGTTGCATAAAAGGAAGGCAAAGGGCTGTCATAACTAAATGAGTTTGTCCACATATTTTGAAGTGGTTCACACAATATTTGGTTTTCAGGGTGAACTCTTATACTAATATCCTGCTGGCAGATTTTCTCATGATTAGAAATTGTTCTGTCCTCTAGAGAAGCAATGTATGTGATGTATCCCCATGGAGAATGCAAAAATGCTTCATGAGAGGGGGGTCCTCAAGCAAAGATGTACCACCTCCGTCTTGAGCTAATAATACAGTCATCAGCCAATCGCTTAGATGTACGTTCTGCTTTCTCCTTGTTGCCTACCTCTTCTCAGAAAAAAAGCAGCCTGCAGTTTTAAATATCCTTTTGTGGGGACCAGTTTTGTCATTTCTATTGGCAATACAATTCTTCTAACCAGGAGAAAAAAAGATTTATATCATGATTAAGGACCTTTAATTTCCATGCAGATCCTGCTGAATCTAGCCCTCTAATTAAACAAATGCTCCCCAGAATATTCTCTTCCAGAGAAAAACAAAGAAAAATCACACCCCCAATTAAATCCCTCATGAGGGATTGTTTCTCTATGAAGACATAATTTTAAACTGAGTTCATTGCAGTATTCCTGCTGCTTTTTACCTGGTTCCACTCACTGACTCAAGCTAGCAGTGGAATAGCAGGTATATGTGTTAAAATAGAGAGCAAATGTTTTGTGTTTCTTTGGGGAGACAATGAAATATGGCACACACATTTATTCGTTCTGCACTCCTCAGATTGGCTTGTTCAGCTCTCTAATCAGGTAGCTCTGAGTGATTTCAGCCACTGATGATTTGTTCAACCAACTGTATCAAAACAAAAAACTGTTCCACAAATACATAACCTGAATAGAAAGTACAAAGTTTATTTACTTTCAGGTCATATTGATTTCAATTTAGTCCCAAGATCTTGAGGGATGCAGGGATTTCAAGAAAGTGTTTCCAAACATTGGTTTCATAAATCCTGGAAAACATTATTCTTCCACTAAAAATTCAGGCTGAAAGGTGTTTATTTTGTTATTTTCTATTTATCATTAATGTTCAGCTTTAAAAAGAAACAATCAAGTCAGGAACACAAACATCAGCAGGTAACTCAACTGGCCAAACTTGTAACACAGATATGGAAAAAATGAAAAATAAGCACTGAACCTCTCAAAACCCAGCCAGAAACTGAATGCCTGTTTGTCCATGCTAAAATAATATGTTAAAAATCAACTGAGAAAGGAAATCAAGATTAAAAGCTTGTAAACTACTATTGCACTAACTCCAGGATGAATATTATTCATAAAGTTTCTGAATAGGTTTGCTTGGTGATCCAGTCCAACCATTAGGGTGGATAGGGTACTGTTAATTGATTCACGACAATTAATTTGTTCTTAAAGCATGAATAGTGCCCTGGGTACTTAACAAAGAATCCAGGTGACTATAAAGCTGGGGTACCTGCTGTGAGGAGTCTTATGGTCTAATTATCTAACAGTAATTTGTTCCAGGATTACGGTGCCAAAAAAGTGCAATCTTTATCATGCTCCATTTTCATCTTTCTGTTTGGTGGCAAGAAATGGGGAAGAGCTAACTGCTCTTTGCCAGATAGGTATAGAAGAAATTACAAAATTCTTTCTGCATTCTTCAAGTCATCAGTTTAGGAGTGACTGAGACCATTGCTAGTCCTCCTCTATAGTAATACTCAGTGTATTAGAATGGAGGAGTAACAGCAAACTTCCCTGTTGCTAGTGGAACATGGCATTCTTGATGGTATATGTACGAGATACGAGAAATGACTCTGTGCTGAGTGTGGTGCTGTGAGTGAGCTGAAAATGATCTCTTGTCATCCTGTCATATGAAGTTGGGGATCTGGGGGGTTTTCTGTGAAATAAACATTGAAAAAGCCTCCATTTGAGAAACCAAAACCAAAACCAAAAAAACCCATGCATAGGTGTGGCCATGAAATTTGGACCACTGCAGTTTTAAAATCCAGCTGGATGTTGTTGCACTGCCACTGATTTTGGAGCGTATGTCTACCAGTGGCTTGAGCACACATCTCATCTTGGTTTTCTGACTTCAGTAGAAGTAGCATATCAAAGAATTTAATTGGACCACTAGTGCCCATGTTTCCAGAGGGCAGCTCAGACTGATCAGCTACCCACATACCTCTGCATCTCCCTCCCTGGCACGTTGCATCATGAACAACTCTTGCCTTGTTCACTCAGTATCCATATCATCAGGTCGTATGAATACAGGCCATTACCAGGAGCAGAAGGTCAGGTTTGGAGCTATTTATACTCTTGATGTTACTGATCTAAGATAGCAGCTCCTGAGGCCATGAATGACCCCATTGTGGTATCCTGGCTCCCCCAGCTAATGGTGGTTGGAATTGTGTTGTGGATTTCTCCCTCTACTGCCCACTGAGTGATGGTGGAGGGAAGGGAAAACTAGCGTGATTGCACTGCCCTCAAAGCCTGCAGTGAATAAAAGTGGCTGCAGAGCTTGCAGATTTAACAGGCCACCCTCTACAAGAAAGCTTGTATCTGCCCTGCAGCAACAGCACATGTTCTTCAGAATCCCAGGCCCCCTTTCCATCCATCTCCTTCTAGTCAACACAGATTTCCCAAGCACGTGGCCCATATATAGCCGTATATTAAAAATGCTAGGGGATGCATGTGCCATCTGGGTAGATTAATCAAGAAGGATACTGTTTATTCATCTGGAAAGGACTGGTGAAGCACAGGGGAGGGTTTATCCCTGACATTCTGCGTTACAGTGAATACATATGTGACATATATATTTAGAAATTCATCACTCTGCATTTCAGGCCAAGCCAGAAGAGCCTTTCTTTTGTAACACTATCTATGTCTTGCAGTCCTAGGTCGTCTCACATAACCATTTTTTTCAGGTGCTGAACTATAACCTGGTAGCAAAAGCATGTGTGCTTGGCAACAGGTTTTAAAAGGGCTTACTCTGAGAGACAAACTTAATGCTTGTGTCAGTATCGTAGCCCCCTGGTTTGCCACCCAAAGTCTTTGTAAAGAGGGACAGAGGGCTCTCCAGGTCCTCTTCATGGATCCCAGAGGAATAGCCTGGCTCTCCCAAAGGGAGAATGAGTCCAAGTAAGATGTTTTCCAACATCTGGATTTACATGTCTGTACACATTTGGGTTTTATACCCTCCCTTAAATCCATCACTTCTTCCCTTGGTAAATAAAACTTCTTCTGTTCCCTTCCTCCCATTCTCCTTGGTTTCCTCAGGCAATTTCCATCTCTAAGCAGATTAAACTCCCAAAATGTCTTACATCATATAAAAAACCTAACTTGAGCATGAGAAACCCTGCTAACATGGACCCTGAGCTTTGCCTCTTCCTTCTGAGTCAGCACAGTAAAATAGTTCAGTGCTGGGTCTATATGCAACGTAAATGTATTTCAGCTAGCTGACTTAAAGCTGGCTTGTTTTCAGGTATTCTCATTTTGGGTCATTAACTCAGATTCTACTTCACAAGTTATCAAACAGCTGCTCAAGCAGAAAAAGATCTACAATATGTCTGCAGAGCTGAACATTATTTATTGTTAGTGGGAAGCTGCAAATCAATTCACTTCATTTTCAGCAAAAACCCCCTAATGGCTGTGTGTATACTCTCATCTTGAAGTGCTCGCAGTTTTGCACAGGGATCCTTCTCTCTGCTGGTTGTCCACATTGCTTATCTGCACGTATGTGTGTAGGCACTGTCTGATGCTTTCCTGTTGTCCCTCTTGGGTGAGGAAGCTCAGCTGCAGGAGAAAAGCTTGAAAACTCTTGGTTCCTTACAGACAGTATGGGTGCAATTGCACCTGGCTTGCTCACAGACCTCTGAAGTACCACAGCAAGCCTTGCATGATCCTCAATAATTTCCAAAATGTCTTGGTCCTGAGATACCCAACACACAGATGCTGGCCAACCCATTAAAAATTATCCTAGCTTGTGACCATTCAGACATAGGAAATATCCATCCACAGTTCTGACCACTTCTTGGCAAGTTCCTCAATCACAGCACAGTCCACTTACAAAACAGGCTAAGGAATGAGATTTAGTGGGGTCAGGAAATAGCTGTCACTCTATCAAGAGAGGAAAGACAATTCACCGTCTTCCAAAACAGGCCACAAGATAGAGGCTGTTTGTTTTCTCCTCTAGGATACAGTGGCAAGGCAGAAATGGGGCAGTTTGCTAGATTAGATAGGGGTACCTATTGCAGCAGCCTCTCTTGTGGAGGTCCTACTCCTCAGTGGGAGATGTCAGCTTAGTTTCTGGCTCCAATGCTGATGCAGTATTTATTTGCACTAGAAAGAAGAGCATGATGGGCTGGAGATGACTTCACCAAGGAACTTTGTGGCACCCAGGGGCTCTTGGAGCTGGTGACAATTCGTGTCCATGTCCAGATAGATTTGAATGATCAGGTGGACACAACGCAGCACTCAACCTTTGATTACCTAAATTTGAACTTTCTAGAGCATGAGTACCAAGAGAAAATGCACGTGCAGTTCCTTGGAAGTAAGCCTTAACCTCTGTTCAGGTACCTCTGATTTTCATGGAACCAGTAGACATGTGACTGCAGGACTCCTCTCCTACTGCTTCCATGGAGCTACTCCTGCAAGAAGAAATATATTATTTTTCTTTGCAATCAGATCACAGATCCACAGAAAGCTGTCAGCTGAGGTGGAAGTATGCAGCAGGGAGATACTGAAAGAATGGGGAAGGAGAAGCTGGAGTTTCTCTTTTGCTGCCCTAAAATAGACAACATGTGAAATTAACAGCCTCAAGTGCTTAGAGATGTGGGAGTGATGAACACAAACAGAATTTACCACTTACCTGTAAATCATATCTGTAAATATCTATGGTGGGTTTGTTGCACGCCTTCTCTGTTTCAGCTGAAGACATTTTACTGCATAGAGGAGTCTTGTTGTTACCAGAAAGCAGATCTAGACTTTAGGTCCCAATAAGCACCTTAAGCCTGTTCTTCTAACATGCAGACAGAGCAAATCACAGGGCTTCCAGGGCTGTAAATGAAATTATTCCATGACAGTCTGCACTGAAGACCATTCAGTGTAACAGCCCCACAGGTAACTCTGAGCACCGCAAAATGCCTGCTTTCCCCCTCTACCATTTGTTCTGCACTGGGCAAGGGGAATGAGAGAAAAATGGTGCAGGGTTCTTTCTGGATTTTGATAAGAAAGGCCCAACAACAAATGCCTTAATAAAATAGCTGTTTTAATAAGACAGAATAAAAAGAGCAATCTAGATGGTGAACAAATTTAAGTCTTTTAAGATGCTGGGAACCCTGTTTTTGTGCAGCATCAGATGGATGCCAGAAGGATTTTCCCACAGCGCACTGCACAGATCCTGTTGGTGGAGAGGTTCCTCCTCCCTCCCTTGCCATGATGCCTTTTATTTCATTTAACAAACAGAACCATATACCTTCTTCCGATAGCATAACATCCACCAGCGCACAGCACAGGCCAGCATGGAGCACTCCAGCAGATTTCATTAAAGCAGGTACTTCTGTTGACAAATAGGCTGCTCAGGCCCTAAGTACAAGACCCAATAGGACAGGCAGGGCTTGCTCAAGATCACTAATGCCTCAAATACAATGTCTTCTACAAGCTACCAATAGACTGTTGTAATGACATGGAAGTTTCGGCACCAGATCGGAGTAGCTGCCCATCTGCTCTGTTCTTTTACTTTGACAGAGACCTACAGCACATTTTCAGAGGGCGATGCGCAGAAAAAAAGAGATTGAAAAACTTTCTGTGTTGTGTTAGATGAAATCAAAGTGCATTGCCTTGAGGCTGTGACCCAGGACCTCAGAGCGCATGGGGAAAAAGGGAAGATGAAAAGCATTAGTTTATTCTTTTTTGCATTATGGAGCCTGCGTTGTCCTGTAGCTGTGTATTTAGATGTCTGGTTGTAGTGTCTCAGCTAATGTTGTCCTTGTTCTGAGGACAAATATGTTGAGGACATGCAAGTAATGAAGTCTGTATGACTTAGTTTAGATTCACAAAGGATGCACTTGTATTTTCTTTTAACGTTAACTTGAGTCCAGATTTGGTGGGAAATATATTTGCATGCTTTGCTCTTCTATTCCTCTTCCCAGAAACTTTAATTGGCCACAAAAAGTCTCTCAGTCTGTAACTTAGCATCTGCTATAATTGCATATATATACATTTCATAACAAGACTTCCAAAGTCACCACAGGTCAGATAGGTTATACTACTATTGCTACTTTTATATGGCAGTCAGCCTTGAAGTCTGCCAGGAGAATAAAGCAGTCCAGCTTTCACTGGGAATTGTTTGCAGCCTCAGAACGGCTGCAACCATTCACACACAGTTCATGGTCAGAGGCAAATGTGCTTACTCGACTTAGGTCAGCTCTCAGCTAGCAAGAATTCATGCAAATGCACAATTTAATTCACATTATTTTTTTTCTCAGCATCAGGAAACTTCACTCAGGAAACTTCACTCAGGAAACAAAACTTCAATATTTTTGTAATGGGATAGCATCTGACACATATGAGATGTTGCCCAGATACAGAAGAAGATATCTTGTGCATTGAGAAGATTATAAATTTACAAATATGCTATTGATTACAGCTTTAATAATTCATGACAGTAATTCCCATTCCTATTGGATGCATAAATGTAGGGGAGGTAAAAAAACCCCCAAAACCAAAAACTTAAGCTACCAGACACTTCATTTTTACATTCCCTATAAAGACAGCATGGGCATAATTTTTTTTTTATTTATATATCTGCATATGTACAGATGTATATGTGTACATACATAACTGTACAGCTAAAGAACTTCTACCATCACCTACAATTTTATGATGTCTCTTTTCCATTATGGACATTACTGAAAGTATAGTGCGGTCTGACAGGCACGTTGTTTCTTTAGTTCTCAAGCACTTTTACCTCGATAAGGATTTTCCAATCAGTGCCTTCCATTATCTGCCAGCAATGTTAATTGAAGATGTATTCACATCAAACACTTCTATCTTATCTGAAGGTGTGTGGAACAGAGTTCCAGTACAATAGAAATATTAATATTCTGAGACTGTAATTATGTTCACACTTCATGTGCTTCTAGAATTCTTGCAAGTCAAAACTATCAAATGGTGCAGTTTTTGCATCTCTAGATTAGTGATGAAGAAACATTTAATATCAGCTAGTAGATGGGAACTTCCCAAACTCTGAGATGGTTTTTATATTATTTAGCACTCTTTATGAAACAGCAAAGTCTTAAACTTTTCTTAGGAAGTGAAATTTATCTGATAAGGAGGAAAAAAATGGTTCATGTAGGAGTTAGTGTCCTTTTCTTAAAGACCAAGATAAAAACACTTTTTGGTCTCCCTTTCCACTTCAGAGGGAAAAGAAAGACAGGGCTTTCAAGGCTCACTTAAAATAAGTTACCGGTTTGGGTGTCAGGCAGAAAAGTTATGCTGACAGAAACTACTGAAATCAGGCATTTGAAGGAGCTGTAGTTATTAGCACTAATACTGAGTAGTATTACACTTAAAGGTAGTACTGAACTTACAGAGGTCAGCAATAGACCTCAGATTAACCTAAATGGAACAGAATCAAACACACTACTGATTCCTGCAGTTCTATGGGATATTTCAAGTGGCAGCAGTATATCTTGATTGCTAATTACAAATTATAGACAGACAAAACTGTAATTTAAATTGAAGTTGCTCATCGTGAAGTAGGGCTGCATTGATTAGCTGAGAACTGATGGCCTCCTCCTGCTGGGCAGGTACAACACAACTAGAAGGAATGCAAACTCCAATGAAATAAGATATAAATTATGATTTTTCCTTCTTTACTTACCTTTCCATAAAAAGCTTCCTCTGCAGCTAAAGGACATCTTTTCATAGGATAATAGTCTTATATTTCTGCAGAACAATATCTTAGGTTTGGTCGCTGTTGAAGTCAATACTTATTGATACACCCGTGATTTGTTATGCACTGGTTTTTTTTGTATAAAAGGATGAGCTCAGTAATGTGTGGTTCACTGCCTTGAGATTATTCAGTTCCCATCCTCTTTCCTAAGGATGCCAAAAAGCTGAAAGATTATGTGATGTGTCCATATTTTTGTTGAGGATAAAGCTAAACCAGCAACTAACTTGTCCTAACAGCCAAAGGGAAATCAGACACTTCTTACTTCTGGCAATTGTTGACTTGAATTAGAACTGAATCAGTGAAATGCCCTAAACACTCCTCTGTGTCTCTCGGACAGTTGTTTCATATTCATTTCTAGTCTCATCAAAACAAACTTTATCAGGCAGGAAAATACATGTGCTTATGGCTTGTATAACTCTTTATTGAAATTGCTTAGGATTTTGAAATCACAGAATCACAGAATTTTGATGGGTGGATAAACACTTAAGGAAGAGAGAGACTTTTATTTTTAGAAATCAGCTCCCCAGCCTCTAACTATAAAGCTGAGAATTTGTCTGAATTAATTTCTAAGGTCTAACGACCAAAGTAGGAAATACAACTCTGCTGCTTTGATAACCAGGATTGCTTTCAAAATCCATATTCTCGGGTACAAGAGTAGCAGGAGTATGTAGTACAGAGCCAGGAGGTCACTCCTTGGAGAACTTGCCCTAAAGCCAGCTGAGGAACAGAGAAGAGGATGAAGGAGTAACTCTGCACAGCTGATCTGTAGCTCACTTTGACATGGCTTTGCTGTAAGTGTGCTTATGGCGATGTCACAGTTACCTGCAAAGATAATGAAGTAATGAAACATGTATTTGCCTTGTTCCACAGCACTTTCTCTTCAACACAGAGGAGTAAATTTGGAGAAAAAAAGCCCTTCTTATCATATTTTACCTGTGTTTTTTTCATCTTTCTCTCCTGCAAAGGTGATATGAAGTAAAACAGGACTCTTCAAGGAGATACCTGAGATCTCAGGATAAATATTACCTATATATTTTAGTCTATATTAGAACTCTAAATTAATTGAATTTTTACAATATTTCTATGAAGAAATTGAGTATCATTGCCATTTTACAAGTGGCATAAGTCATGCCTAACTTTTTAATGAACTTCCTCCCATTTTGTTCTGAAATGGCAAGGTGGAGGACTCAGGGAACTACAGGCCAGTCAGCTTCACCTCGATCCTTTGGGAGGTGTTGGAGCAGCTAATCCTGGAAACCGTTTCCAGGCACATTAAGGACAAGAACACCAACAGGAGCAGTCAGTACGAATTCACCAAGGGGAAGTCACACTGGACCAACATAATAATCTTTTTATGATGTAAAGACTGCCTTGGTAGATGAGGGGAAAGCACTGGATATTGTCTACGTTGTTCAGTAAGACTTTCAACACCGTCTCCCGCAAGATCTTCATAGAAAAATTAATGAAGAATGGGCTGGATGAGCAGACAGTGAGGCGGATTGAAAACTGGCTGAATGGCTGGAGGGTGCTAACCAGCACTATGAAGTCTAGTTGGAGACCTGTAGCTAGCAGTGTACCCCAGGGCTCAGTTCTGAATCTAATCCTGTTTAACATCTTCATTAATGATCTGGATGATGGGGCAGAGCGTACCCTCAGCAAGTTTGCTGATGACACAAAGCTGGGAGGAGCGGCTGATACACCAGAGGGTTGTGCTGCCATCCAGAAGGACCTCAACAGGCTGGAGAAATGGGCTGACAGGAACCTTGTGAAGTTCAACAAAGGGAAATGCAAAGTCCTTCACCTGGGAAATGCTGAGAGCTGACCAAGTGGAAAGCAGCGTTGCAGAAAAGGACCAGGGGTCCTGGTGGACACCCCGTTAACCGTGGGCCAGAAACATGCCCCTGTGGCAAAGAAGGCTAATGGTATTCTGGGCTGCATTAGGAGGAATGTTGCCAGCAGTTGAGGGAGTGATCCTTCTGCTCTACTCAGCACTGGTGAGGCCACACCTGGAGTACGGGGTCCAGTTCTGAACTCTCCAATACAAGACAGATACAGAGCTGCTGGAGGGGGTCCAGTGAAGGACCACAAAGATAATGAAGTGACTGAAGCCTCTTTTGTATGAGGAAAGGCTGAGAGAGCTGGGACTGTTCAGTCTAGAGAAGGGAAGGCTCAGGGGGATCTTATCAATATGTATAAATACCTGAGAGTGCAAAGAAGACTGATCCAGGCTCTTTTCAGTGGTGCCCAGTGACAGGACCAGAGGCAATGGGCACAAACTGAAGTGCAGGATGTTTCCTTTGAACATCAGGAAACAGTTTTTTACTGTGAGGGTGACGAAGCACTGGTACAGGTTGCCCAGAAAGGTGGTGGAGTCTCCATTCTTGGTGATATTTAGAAGCAGCCTGGCCATGGTCCTGGAAATTGGCTCTAGGCGGCCCCGCCTGAGCATGGGGGTTGGGCAAGATGACCTCCAGAGTTCTCTTCCAACCTGTGGTTCTGTGAATTCAAACTCAAAAGCAGGAAGAAAGAGATGTATCCTAGAGGAAGGTATTCAGTGCCATTACTTTAGTTATTTATGTGTATAAAGTTGATTTTATATATTGTAGACACAGAACTCTATCCAGGTAACAGTCAGAAATATATAGGCATGATAAAATCACCTAGATGTGGTACACGTACTTTTATTGTTTAGTATTTGTGTGGTTTTAAATAAAATTGTTTTCCTGTTGTACTATAAAAACGCCACAGGGGAAAAGACAATTCTGATGACCAATTTAAATAAGCGGATGATGTCCCCTTCCTTTAAAATCAGCATGGTGCCCTTGTATCTTCTCCCTTTACCCACTCTTTCTTCAAAATTAATGGCAACCTGAAGCACCAATATTTCTAATACTCACAAAGATGAAACAGGCAGTTCTTGTCTACCAACATCATTCAGAAATCTTAGCAATGAGTTCATTTGCAAATTTCAAATACAAAACTTTTTATTCTTTTATATCTGAGGATGTTCCCGCCAAGCATTTGCTCTGTGTGCACAATGCAACATTTTGAAAGCAACACTTCTCATTGTCAAGTAGTTTTTCTAAATGCTCCATATTCAAGTGGGTGAAGAAAGCAATAAAAGATTTTTCAGCAAAGCAAGTATTAAAGAGAATAAAATATTAGCCTTCCACAAAAGTTTTCAGTTGTATTCCATCATCTTTTCTTTCAAAACCCAATACTTTTCAGAAATCACTCATGAAATTATCAAAACAGGCACAAGGGTTTCAGACTTTTTCTCTGCAAATATCATAGGAAAGCTGAACAGCTGTGGAGTATGATGTGCTGAGGGGGTGGCGGGGTAAGCATCTGCACAAGGGGGATCACACTTCCTAAGAGAATGTGAAATAGGGAATGAATGTGTGATATGGGTCTCTGCATGTTTTAACAGATCTTAACTTCCACTTGTTTGCTTTGTTGCTCTCTACTAACAGAAGTTGCTGTGTATCATCAGCATGTTGTTGCTGCAACAAGACATATTGAATTACAGAAATAAAATGGTGAAGGAGGCTTCATGGAAGGTCTAAAGCAGGATGAAGTACACTGTGAAGCTGTCATGGTTTAATCCCAGCCAGCAACTAAACCATTTGCTCACTCCTCCCCCTGTCCTGGTGGGATGGGGAGGAGAGCTGAAAAAAGTAAAACCTGTGGGTTGAGATAAGAACAGTTTAATAATTGACATCAAATTACATATGATAGTAATAATAATAATAGTAATGACAAGGAAGACAACAAAAAGAGACAGAAGTAAAACCCAAGAAAGACAACTGATGCACAATGCAATTGCTCACCACCGACTGATGCCCAGCCAGTCCCCAGACAGCGATCCACCCCTCCCGGCCAACTCCCCCCAGTTTATATACTGAGCATGACATTCTATGGTATGGAATATCCCTTTGGCTAGTTCGGGTCAGCTGTCCTGCCTGTGTCCCCTCCCAGCTTCTTGTGCACCTGCTTGTTGGCAGAGCATGGGAAATTGAAAAATCCTTGACTTAGGATAAGCACTACTTAGCAATAACTAAAGCATCAGGGTGTTATCGACATTATTCTCATACTAAATCCAAAATGCAGCACTGTACCAGCTAGTAGGAAGAAAATTAACTCTATCCCAGCCGAAACCAAGATAGAAGCTCTTTCACAGCTGTTTGTCTAATCTAATAATTTAAAGACCTCTGGCAAAAGAGATTTCCATGGTTTTTGCAGTCAGCCAGCTCCAATGCCTCAGTAGTCTAAAAGCTCTTAATAATGTTCATTCTGTTACAATTGGGAATAAATTCTTCTTCTCAGTTCATCCTCCAGGAGCTATGTTGGCTCCTTTGATCGCCATTTATGATAACAACTTATGTAATTAATTATTGTATTGACTCCAACATTGCACCTTCTTTTTCCTGTATAAACTCATTCCTCCAAATTTTTCCCTGAAGTGAACTGAAATTTCCATGAAGTTATGTTTTAGAGGCAGTTTATTCTTACAACTCTTCTCCAAAATCTCCCCCCGCCCCCCAAGATATTCACATTTCTTTCCTTTTTTTTTTTCTATTAAGGAATATTTTTCGGGTTTTTCTTTGAAATCACAAGGCCTTAAATTTAGACTTTCTTTTTAAAAAAGAAGCAAAACTGAGACTGTCAGAAAACCAAACAACTCTGAGGGATTTGACTTCAAGAAAAATGCCAAATATCATGAAGCTGGTGATTAAAATTGCAAGAGCTGGCAGCATGACAATTGCAGGTGATGAATATGTATGCCAAGGCTTTCCAGACATAGTAATTAACAGATTGAGGTGCCTGAATGCTGCATACAACAAATTTAGAAATGAGGGTAACTTTTTGGCTTTATGCTTTGTTCTGTACTGAACATCCTGCTGTACCTCAGAAAACACACAGGGGTCACAGCAGAAAGCCACAGAAGATAAATGATGGAGCAGACTCGTCTGAGCAGCGCACCACCTTCAGCAGATGTGTAGAATATGAGCCCATGTATAAAGGATTTTTCTAACCAAAAGGAAGGCATTTTAGATGCCATTGGGCATGGATATGGTTCATCTCAGCACCGTCCCCCCATGTTCAGAGCAGGCTCACGGTGCCCACACCCAGCTGGTGCCTGTATTTGGGTCTCTGCCACATGGACTCGAAGCAGTTCACCTCGCATTACCAGACATCTGCCCTGCGGTTTCACTCCTCACATGGCCACTGCTTTTAATTGGGCTAGAGGCAGGGTTATACGGAAGGTATCTTCCATAATGAGAACACAAGAAATGCCCTGAATGGCCAGGGTAGTGGTCCAGCTGGACCAGTATGCTGCCATGGTTAGGAGCAAAAGGGGATGCAATTTTGGGAGAACGTGGTGAGCCTGCTCAATTCCTTTCCCCTCACATTTCAGCAGCATGAACTGTTGTGCTGGGCCTATTAGAGTTTCTTTCCTGCCTATTGGCTTTGCCTTTCTGTGTATGGAGCCATGGTCCATGAATTTTTCTAGACCTTTTTTAGACCTACTGTTGATATCTGCCTTCACAAGCTCCACTGGCAGCAAATTCACTACCCAGTCTGCAAAGAAGTGCTTATCTTTTAGTCTGCTTAAACCAACCTCCTTCCGTGTTATAGTGGGTGGTGAATAATAGATCTGCAGTTACTACTGTTTCTCTGAAGAAACAAAAACCTGATATGCTGGTATAAAATGCACATTTAGCTTGACACCGGGTCTGGAAGCAGCAGAAGTGGAAGAAATAGGAGAAGAGGGATTTGGGGAAAATTCTAGATTAATTAGTGTAAAGCAGGCACAGTTTAAGCTCAAGCAGGTAGGGAGTTATGAGAGACAGCAGGAAATACATGGAGAATTATTGACGCTGCACAGGGAGCTGGGTAGAGATTGTGTTGATGGCCAGGTAGGGGACAGATGGACATCAGTTCCAACTAGAGACAATTTTCCATTAACACCTTGCTTTCCACTGACTGCTTCCAGGTTCCGATATCAACAGGCACACTGAAATATGCATCAGAGAGAGATTATGCTATCTCAGAGACATGCTGCACCAGGCATAAAGTGGCCCTTGAGCACAAACTGAGAAAGGAACAAACAAGTTAATGGTCCTTTCTGTTTGGGTTTGCCTTACAGCACTTTAACTGGACCATGCTGCAGGTGACATTGTGTATCCTCAACCACATGACGATCCTGATTTTTTTTTTGGGGGGGGGGGAAGTATGTTCTTAATTTCAAAATCTTAAAAGTTTAGAGTCCAATTATTTTTGGCAAAGAAAATTGATGTTGAATGAGCTGTGTCTGTCAACTGTTGAATTAACAGTCTCCTAGATCTTGTTCTTTTGAAGACACATTAATATAAAGACAAGAAGAAAACAGAAAAAAAAACCAAACTACAGAGTCATGTTTTAGTCAAGCAAAGTCACAGAGAAGATTCAAACAGCTTGGTGTGTTTGATTGAATAAATGAAATATGTAGATGAAAGAAGATCCAGAAGCTTTTGATCCCTTTCATATGTCCCATGCTCTGGGGGTTGAGAATTGGGACATAAGATCATTTCAATGTATTCCTGTCTCTGCTTTAAGCAGAAATGAGTTTCTATAGTAGGGACAACAGAGGAAAATGCCATCTGATCTTTAGCATCAATATGGAGCACACAGGATGTGTAAATATGCCAGAGAAATGCATGTTAGATTTTCATCAGCTCTTTCATTTGAAACTGAGCACAAGATATCACCTGCAAAGGCAGTCTGGTGCTGTGGAGAAATCAAGAAACTCATAGTATTGTCTATGGCCATTAGATAGTCAACTGAGGTGTGAATGAAAAGTGGTTCCTTTTTAAAATAAGAATGAAAAAATTCCCTGTGCTCAAGGTGGGAAAAGGGAAATCAAGTTCACCAGAAAGGTCATATGAAACTCCTGAGGGCTTTAGATTTGTTTTCTGTGGCGCATGTACTTTCCTATATTGGCTGGTAATTTGATAATATTTCCATAACACGTGTATTGCATAGTATTGCATTTTTTAGTAAATAAAATAAATTATATGTCAATATTATGTTATGTTTTAAAAATGTTCTTATCTTTAACAACTGACTTATTATTTGGCTAACATCTTGCAGATGTTGGAAAAGGAAGGGGGTTGCATGAGAAACGGATAACTGAGCTTATGAAGTTTATCAGATCAAGCACTCTTGAAAGAGAGAAATAGTACATTTGCTCTTGCTCATGTACTTCCATAAGGAAGCATCTCCCAATAGCTCTGAGAATGGAAGAGGTGCTCTTGAGCGCTATCTGTATCTGAACTGGGTAAAGAAAGCTCTCAGGGAAGGTGGTTTGAGCATATGCTATTTTATATTTATAAGAATAACCTGTTTCAATTTAAAGAAGGGTCTACTTCTGTGATTGTGATCCCCTTTTAAGCCAATCTGCAATGTGCAAACCCACTCCTGGCCCTAGGGTTTTTTCTTTCCCAAACTGTGTGGCATATTGCAGAATATCCTAAATAAATGTTCATTGAATATTGCTATATTTTTAGTGGAAAGAAACTGTCTTGTTTCTTCCTTCTCTTTTGTGAAGCAGTGGCACAAATCTGGCCATAACTAGCTTTTGAGATCAACCAACAACTTTGCAAAAACTGTTAAGACATTAACTTGTTTTGATATTAGTACTATTATCTTTTAATCTGCCAGAAAAAAGTGATCCTCACAATCTTGAAAGATTTATATTTTAGGTTCTCTAGGTTGTTGCAATGAAAATTATAAACCACAGCCCTTGAGTCTTTTCTTAACAATTTTTTAGCCAGTGCATGCTAATGAACCCTCCTCATTTATTTACTTGAAGTACCTTACTGAGAGGAAAAAAACAGTGGCAGAAACAAAGCATCATGTTTTAAGACTACCCTTAGAGATTTCACAAATGCGGCGGCAGCTGCAGGTGTTCTTTGCATTAAATTGCATGCAGTTGATCTAACGGGAGCATCATTCTGTATCAACTAGAAAAAGCAAACAAGCCCCAGCCTAGGAATGGCACTTCTCAGCTAATAATAACTGTCTCTCAGAAGGCCACTAAAATTCTAGGGATTTTCCATGATTTGTGCACCTGTTTTGAAAACCCACACTTTCAGACCAGAAGATTTTAAAAAGCCACATCCCTGATGCTAAAGGCATCCATCACAGGAAATGGTCCGCAGCCCCCAGCCGATGTGGCAGGTGGGTGTGCTGGATATGTACCCCCCTAAGCATTCCGAAGGATCTAACTAGTCTTTGTACCCCTCGCAGGGGGCGTGCAGCCCCCCAGCCGCTTCCCGAAGACGGTGCCGCGTCCTGCTGCCAACGCCGCTCCTGCTGTGGCTCTGGCCACTGGGCTTGCTGCTTCTGTCCAAGCCACTCCAGACTTCTTTGCACGTCGGAGAAGGCTTGGATAAAAATTCAAGGTAATGCCGTCAGAAGTTTAAACAACACAGGGGGTAGGAACAACACAAGAATGAAATGTAATGGCATATTAAACAGAAAGTAGTGAGGTACATTATTTTGCACCCCCCAACAGTGTCCATCTTTTAAGAGCTTGCATTTTGCTGAAATAATTGACTGGATTGTGTTTTTCCTCCACCTGTCTGTTTACTGTAGCATTTGGGTTTGCTGATCATCCATCAAAAAACCCCACATCAAATCCCATATGAGGGCCCATATGAGAAGATACAACTTATGAAATGGGTGCAAATATTCCCCTGCTGCTAAATGGAAGGCTACACTTCCCTGCTGACACAGACATCAAAGCAATAAATAGAAACAGGCCAGTAAGAATTATAGGAAGGATAATAGGATTTTCACAGTGCATTACTAAAAAAGAAGAGTAGACTGGCTGCTACACAGGACATTAATTCTTTAGCTATAGCCTGAGCAGTGTGCAAAGTTTAAATTGATTTGTCCCAGAAGTATATGAGTCACTTTACAGGATATTTTTTTCTTATTTACTTACTAAATGATGCACCTTATAGCACTCATTTGTGAGCTATTTCTCTGCTTCCTTCCACTGCATGTGTCACTGTATTATCCGGACTTCTGCTCTGATCTCTGTATTTTCATTCAATGAGGGGCTGTTTGTGTTATGAGAACTGCAGTAGGTTAGCACCTGTCTGCCCTCCCTGGCTCCCATCGGGTCCTGGTACTGGGAATCCCTTGGAAATGTTCTAAACTGTGACTATAGTTTGGACTGAACATGGGAAATGGATCAAATTGTTCTCATTTACAGAATACTCTAATATCTTCAGAATGTCTTTGAGGAAACACGCACTTGAGTCCAGACTTTCCAGAATATTTCTGTCCTGCTAACAAGGCTTTTTAGTTCTCCTGCTTTCCTGCTTCAGCTCCCAACTACAGCTTCCCAGCAGGACAGCTGCTTGCCACGAGAGTGATATGTGGTCTCATGTCTGCCACAAAAATTCCAGATCAGCAGGCTTTGTGTTGGGGTCCTTCCATCATGCTTCAACTCTTGGAGCCTCTTCCCACTTTTCCCCTGCTGCCTCTCACTAAACCCTGTGTAAACCTTCTCCCTAATGCCTCCTTGAATACCAGACATGGCACTTTCTCACAACACTGGACGACTGTTCTTGAAGCATTTCTGAGCACTGCTTCTGGCCTGGGATCTCATCAGACCATCTTTCATTTATGCAGTAGAATAGAGCCAGTGTCTCTAGTCCACTTCTCCATAACATACGGGGAGGTGGGGAGAAATATCCTCTTTGCTAATCTCCCTATTATTAGGATGCCCTAGTGCTGGCCTGGATGGAGTTCAGAGCTACCGTTACAATTTTGCTTCTGAAGAACATTTGCTATTGAAACTTTGAACATTTCTGGTTTTCATATAAATATGAATAGGTTGTGATCCAGCCTTGTGAGTAGTTGGCATAAGTTGACTATATCTTCCCTGGTTGTCTAAAGCAAGCTGTTCAGCTCTGTGGCATAGGCTGCGCTTTATTTATGGCTGCTCTGTGTGTAAGCATAAAACCATTGCTTATTCTTTGTAGTTAATGTTGCAGCACATGGAGGCAGCCAAGACATTTTGGCTTGAACCTTGTATTTAAATTTTTAAAGAACATTGATCTTCAGGATTTCAGAGATGTCAGTGGGTGAAATAATGATCTCAGTGCTGGATGGGTCTGCACAAGCAGAGCGAGCTGAGGTGAGCGGGACTCGGCACGAGAGCTCTCCCTGTGCTGAGAGGAACACGCGGCGCAGCACTGCATGCAATTTCCTGCAAGAATAGGGGCTTAGCTCCACGCTGCCTAAGGTTTCATTTAAAAACGGAATCTGTTTGTGTATTAATATATGTACAGAAATACACTGTTGATAGTTACATATCTGTATATACCCTTCCACAGTGATAATGGACTTAATCTGAACTAAACATTTCCCTCTCCCTAGAAGTAAGAGGTTTGGCAATTATACAGGGGATGGCCATTGTGCTCTGATGGCTGCCTCTATACTTCCCATAGCACACCATTTTCACCCAAGCGCCTTGCCTCAGATTCTGTCTCCTTCCAGTCACTGTCAGTCAAGATCGGTAGGGCAGCATCAAGGAAACTCAAGTCATTGCACTTGGAGGAACTGGGATGTACCAGGAGGATGCCCTGGCCAGGCATCAGGGAGGAGGAGGAGGGAGTTTTTGTGTTGGGGAAAGCTCAGCAAAATTTAGGATAAAATGGAAGTCAAAATGCATGGGCGAGAGAACATGAGAACTCAACACTCATTATTATTTTTTAAATTATCAGTTGTGATTGTGAATCAAATTTAAGTCTATATGAAGTATGAGTCTCTTCTCTCTCCAGCCCCAGCATCTGCACAGATGTGACAGGACACACACCAAAACCAAGCAGGTCCTAAAAAGCTTTTCTTAGAAGCTACTTGCACAGCAACCGTGCTCTGAGGGGTTCATTCAAGCTCAGAGAGTTCATTACACTGTGCCCTGTGTAAATATCCTATCTCAGATTCTGCCCTGAAGGACTTAGCTGTAGGGATCATTCAATTAGTCAACTCAAAATGAAATGTACTCAAGGGGCATGGTGCAAGCTTTGAAGAGCTAAACCAAACCCAACAATCTTACTTCTCTTCTGCTATGTCAGGTCAGCTCAGTTTGTCTCGGTTCTAGTTCTGATGTCAGGTGGGGAAATGAGTAGCAGGGACAGGTGAACTCTTTAGAAACAAAGAGGCAACTTCTACGTAGATTTTCCTATTTTGCACTGTGAGTGACAGAAAATAGATAGCTCCATTTGACATTGGGTGGGGATAGAGGGGTATGAGGAGCCCTATGATCATAAATAGTTTCCTCTGACCATTAGAGAAATGGTTGTCCCTTCTCAGTCTAGTGGAATATCTAGAGAGCAATGCCAAAAGGAGAGTCTTAGTTTGCTTGTGCTCTCTGTCCTGCAGGCAAGGAAACAGAGCTGCTTTCAAAAACATTTTGTAGGAACAACATAAAAAGCAAGTTTAGAAAGACCTTCAATAACTTATTGAAGTTGGGAGGGGGGAAGCAGTCAAAAGCATCAGTAATAAAACTGTGTCAGTCTCTTGACAGTATTTATTTAGTGATTTTCAGTATTTAATAACAATGGATATTGATTAAATAATGAATAAAATTTATTAAGCACACATAGTCGAGTTAATTAGATTTTATTATTTGAGTAAGGAATTGGATATTAAAAATTCAAGTCTTCTGCCAGTAGCTGGCCTTACAGAGTATCACAGGGAAACAGCCAGTGCCCCTATCTAAGCAGCTCTGATGTTTTTACCACATCTCCAGTCCTAACATGTACAGAATGGAGGAGAGTGGGGAGTATAAATGTTCCATCTCCTCTGAAGATCATGTACGAATTGCAGTAGATGCCGCCGTTGAGTGGAATTAGGTGATAAATAAGACCATAGAAACTGAATAATACCCCCCCCCCCGATTTTCACTACCAACCCAGAAGTGCTGATTACTGCCTAGAAAAGGCAAAAGGGTAATGACTTGACTTTTTTGCTGTTAATGAAAAAATCTTGTAAAGGAAGACTATAATGAAACTAAGCCGTATAAATAAATTAGACTATGTAATAGTAATTTAGGGCATTTTCTAGCAGTCCTCCAGTATGATTTCCCCAAATGGTCCTTTTTCTTGCATATAGTTCCCTTGCTCAGCTCTTGGCTATGTACATACTCAGATGCCCTGTAGAATGATGAACCAGGTGCCAGTTGCTCTGTCTGCAGTGTCTGGTGTGCATCTGTCACCACAGGAAGAGAAACCAGCACTATTCTATGCTGTAGTACAAAAAAGCCATCAGGACTTTCCTCTGTACCCCAGGGCTTTCCTTGACAGAGGCTGTATTGACACAGGCATTAAGCAATATCACTGCAATGCTTAATGACAGCAAACTTCCCAAGAGAGGTTACTATTACAGTGGCAACAGCCAGAATTCCCACTTTGAGCCTGCCCCCCTGTTTCCCACCACCCGTCCTCCCTGGGGAGCTGGGGCAGCATCACCTGCATCCCACCCCCATCCCATCAGCAGCGAGGAAGGCGAAGGGCTGAAGGCAATCTGCGCTCAGGGCACAGCATCGTGACATGCACGCAGATGAGCTCCTGGCTTTGGGTGCACACCGCTGCCACAGAATGAGCTGGCGAAGGCAACTGGTCCTCCTCCTCCTCCCAAAGCCCCATCCCTTGGGCCAGCTGGGAGGTGGAACGCAGCCGAAGCAGTGGTCCTGCCAAGGGGTGCGGGACCAGGGCCAGGCGCTGTGCCTTGGTGCACACTCAGAGGTCACCTCATGTCTAGCCTGTGCCTTTAGAGGAAGCAAAGTATTTTCTATAGGATCCTGAACCACTCCTGTGTGTCTTGAATAAAAGTAGAACCAAACCCCCACGCAGAGCATGGTGCCACACTGCACACCCTGTGTCTGGGAAACAGCTGAACCCACAAGAACTTGTGGTTTGCTACAGCCATGTAGAAAAAAACTTATAGAAAACAGGAGGGAAAGAATTAGGTTGCGTTATGGTAAGAAAAAGTAGAACGTATTTCAACCATGAGAAGTTTCCCTGGAGCCCTTTCCACTCTTGCTTTCTGTACATAGATAGATGGTTAAATAAATAAATAATCTTTCTTTCCTCCTGGAAGTTGTGCTTGACAGCTTTGGGGGCTGGGGACTGGGTTTGAACTGATGCAGATGTGTGCATCTGGCATATCGCTTTTTCTATTTTCTTTGTTTTTAATGTCTCTGACACCTTCAAACACACACCCTTGAGGCAGATCGAGTTTTTCATTCTCTGTTTTGGCATTTATATGCTGCCTATTATTATTCAATACTGACACCACAAGAGTCTATGAAAGCCATAAATGGGACCCAGGCCCTACTGTGCTGAGATCTACATAAATATATACCTGTACCTCTACAGTAACAAGGAACATTATTATTATCTCTCCTTTTTCCAACATTTGTTTAAATGCACATATGCAAAAAAAGCATATATAATAGCATATGCAAGTCCTGACAGTCACGCAGATGGTCTAATTCAGCTTTAAGGGCCATCTATATGAATGTTTTTAAGTTAAATTAAAGCCATGGCATACAACCCAGAATGTCACCAATTAAACATATGCATGCATACTTTAAGTGAATACTTAGCTACACTCCAGAATCTTAAGTCTCCCTCCCTTTTCCCGGAAAATCTGTGGATATTTACACAGACCAAAGGACAGTTTTGGATGTGCTATTGCTGCAAGCAGTTCACGCTGTTCATTCTTTAGTCCTGCTCAATGCACTGGCTGATCGCCTTGCATGTCCTAGAAGACAATGATGTGCTCCCCTTGAGGTCACGCTGTCTCCCACACAATGCTATCTGCTCCTGTCAAAATGATTATATCATCCTCTCCCTGCCCAAGCACATTCCCTCTCCATCTCATGAAAATCCTGAATGCCAGGACCTGGAAGAGGTTTACAACATATGACCTGCAAGGACCACATCCAACTGACCGCACTGGTGTCTACATGAAGCTGGCACAACCTAGCCAGCACCAGCATGCTCTTTTTTGCTGGGAGAAACAGGCTTTTCAGTGGAGAACAGGCACAGTGCTTTTAAGTCTACAGCAGGCATGGCCATGGCAGAGGCACGCAAAGTCATCAAGACCTCTCCAAACAAATCCACGTTAACAACCCACCAGGGTCATGCAGACCTTTGTCCAGCACAGACGCCCCACAAACTAAGCCAGGGGTGTTGGTGGAATCTTTGCCTTCTCACCATGCTCCCTGTGAAGCTTCCACTTCTCCATCACTTGCCACGTTTTCTGTTTCTTGTTATTATCAACCAACTTTCTTAGGGCCAGGTTAATAAGAGGGCTGTTTTTCAGCCCAGGATTCATATTTATATTTATTCTTATTCTTACTTTTATTTTTATTCTTATTCTTAATTTTATCTTCCTTATTCTTACTCTTACTCTTACTCATATTCAGCCAAAGAGCAGAGAGTTTGTGGTTGGTGTAGGGTACTGTGTGAGGGTGCAAGAGCTGCTTGGGCTGGCATCAGTGAATCACGCCAAATGAAGTGAGCCAAACGCAGCACAGTCTTGCCCCTGCCAGTCATGGAGAAAGAGAGACATGCCTGGAGGAGACTGTTCACCAAAGGTCTGTTTGTTTTTTGGGGGAGAATGAGCTGGAGCCAGGGAGTGAACAAATGGTTGCTCAGTGTTGGTGAACAGTTCAGTGTGCAAGAGTGTGAACTAACTGCGTATTACTTGTCAGGGCAGACAGAGCCTGTGAGGATAAGGTTGAGAGCTGATCGAGCACAGATACCATTTTCCTGCGAGCTGATTTTGAGGGTTTTTATTCCTCCTCACCAACTCCCCCCCCACCCCCCGCATTTTCTATGCATCATGAGAGGCTAAACAGAAATGCTGAGACTCTAAGCCTTTATGGGAAGTCCAAATTTATGTTGTGATATGGTTCAGACCCAGAAGGGATGAAAGATTGTCCTCACCTAACACCTGCTGAACAGACATATGGTAAGTTCTCGTGCCAGTCCAGCAAGACGTTGTCCACGTAATGCAAAAATGTGTTAGCGCCTCTAGCAATGCTGGGAGTTATTACCAGAGGAACTGAGGGCTTTGGGGCATGAAAACTAAAGTATCTTCTTAGCCGTAAGTAAGTTACATAAGTAAATACAAGAAAATTATATTGCTGAAGAAAAACTGCTGTTTTGACTGATTTTCATTACTTCACACATACTTGAGGAAAGCAGAACTTGATTAGTCAGAATAGTTTTGCAAATTTCATTTGTCTTAAGTACTCTGCACTGAATTCCTCAAAACAAACCATGCGTACTCAGAATGGGTGTTTCTTTCTCTACCTTTTAGACTAGGCTGGTGCTTAAACAACTGCAAAAAATCGCAATAATTTGGAATTTACTCAAATTTTCTGTTCTTTCTTCGTGTTTTGTTCAAACCTAGACCCTTCAAGGTTATGGGGTTTGGGGGTTTTTTCTTTGTTGTTTTTTTTTTTTTAATTATTTGACATAAACCTTTTCTATTTTTTCTATAAAGAGTTCTGAAAGTCATTTACACACATTTCACTGTAATGATTTCACAATCAGAATCTTGTACTTGATTCATGTCGGTTAGATTTGATTAAAAAAATAGGTAACGTGGTGTTCGGTTTTGTATCCTGACTGAATCAGTGTGACTCCTGGAAGTAAGTCTCAGCTCTGATTGTGAAATAACATTTTACCAGAGATACTTATATTAGTATTGTTTCTTCTGCAGTTATTGAATTAGAATCATCCTGAAACTGAATCTAAAAGAAATAGGATGCAGCTAAACAAAGCTGTATAAAAATCTTGAATATTAGTAAAAGATAGATGGGGTATGCTACTTATCTCTGTCAGCAGAACTCATAAATCAGCTCTAAAATATCTTATTGGAAAAGGTAGGCTTACCTCAGTCCAGTTTAAATACAAGTTTTCTGTTGGTTTGCACCCTGCCCTTACCTTGAATACACAGAATACTTCTGGACTTACTTACAGACATTCTCCTATGTAACAAATCAGCTTCTTGTCTTTCATTCCAATTCTGGCTGCTTCATACTGCCTGATATATATATATATATATATATATATATATATATATAAAAAATATATATACTTATATGCATGGCTGTAGTAACAAAAGAATTCCAGCTTGAATTAATTGCAAAGATGCTTAGTATTTTCTTACTTTAGTTCTAAGTGCTGCGTATGTTGATGAAGACACTGACATCTATATGTTACCTATTTCATATAAAATAGAATTCTGATATCAAATACAACCCTGAGAAGGTATTTTTGAACCTGATCTCTCCTAGGTGGAGTTAATCCCAGGGGTCAAGAGAAACTCTATTAACCCCCCACCACTCATTTCTTCTCTCATCTGTGGTTTTGGGTTTGTTGGGTTCTTTTGGGCGGAGCGGGGGACAGAGGGAGCGATGGCGGAAGTGGGTTCTCTAACTTCTGCTAATCCATGAAATTCTAGTACTTTATTCCATTCCTTGAGCCTCACGAAAGGCTGAAATCTGTATGTTAATCCTATTTGCAGGATGCTTTTACTCTGCATTTCTTTAACAATAGCGTGAATAATTTAAATCTTAATTTAAGATTAACTTCATCATAAATTATAGTGTGGAATTTGGAAAGAAAATTACTCATTTATACAAATAATGGAAGCTAGATTTTCAGCAATAGTGATGATAATACATATTCTTATACTTGGGAATTATCAAATCTCTTAGTTTTTAAGACTTAGCCAGCATTAATTAACAGATCCAGTGGATCTCAGCTGGAAGCATGACGCAGTGGCCTCTCAAAGGCAGCTGCTGGCGTGCAGTGGGAATGCGAGAGGCAGGGAGGAAAACCAGGACACTTAGTTCCTAACCACCTACTTTCTGTCTCCTGTCTTCACTGTCCAAGAAACGACTGCCTTTGGTCAAAAAGTAATCATGTAGCAGAGGAAAGAAAGTGAGGAAAAGAGCAAGAAAAGTAGAAACCAAGGGTGACCACTGACCAGTAGCAAAATTGCCCACCGTTGTAAATATGGAACGGGGAGAGGGAAGGAGCTGCTGGCTCACATGTTCTGCCCCACAAAAATCTTCCAGCTGGAGCAGGGACAACCTCTCAGAGATTGTGCCATTGCCAGTCCGGGTTTGAGGCATTTCTTTTTGATTCTGCCTCTCTGCAAATGGATTGAAGCTAGCACTTCCAGCCACTATACCACTATCTATTATTCACACTCAAATATCAGGCAGTTCAGCTGAACCAGAAGTCTTGTTGATTTAGCAAAGTACAAAAAACCCGTGTGCTGTAGTCCGTGACACAAAGAAGCTACATTGAACTGAACAGAACGAGCAAAAAGCAGAGGGAAATAGCAAGAAAGGATATGGTGCACATGCAGAGCCTTCAGTGTGATGGGCAGCAAAGCCTGCACTGAGGAATAAAAGGGGGGCAGGAGTGAACTGAAAGGAAGGAAGGAAGTGCAGCAGAGGAACAGGAGTAGTGTATATTGAGAAGAAATTGGAGATAGACAACTAAGAATATAGGAAAAAAATTCAGACCTCCAAATTTAATATCATTGCTCAGTAGTCTTGGAGGCAAAAATGAACGTATTCTTTGATTTCCATGACACAGAAGCTGAAAGGGACACTTGACCCAAGCACAGGTATTTCTGGTCTGTGAACAGAACACCTTTAGTTTGAAGGATCTTCCTGCCTTTAACACATTAAAGATAAATTCTTGTCTTATGGCCAGTTTCAGAAACCATGCCTTTTCTGTGGCTTTTTTGTAACATTGTTACTTCAGTTCACAACTTGAATGCCCTTTTTCTAGGATTCTTGTGTGGCTGTATCTTGTACTATTCAGTAATTTTAGTATTTCTTCCTACTCCTTTCTGGAGGCCACTCTTCCCATTTGAAAGCCTTCCACAGCTTCTACAATTGTCTTTCCTTTCTCTGCAGTTTATTATAGCAGTGACCATTCTGTGTTTGCTGGCAAATGCAACATGACTGAGTCCATACAGAACTTTAACAAGCATCTCAGATGTTTCTTCTATTTGTCATTACACGAAGTCCTCTGTGTGTTAGTCATATGCATATTTATACATAAGCTTGCATAAATTTGCACCGTTGTTTGGTGCATGAGAATGACTAGTTCTCTTCTCTGAACTGAGGCTCAAATAGTAAGAGAATAGTAAGAGAAATGTTTATTTTTTTACTAGCATCTCTTTTGAAAAACACTATAAAATGCTTGCAGATTCTTTAGATCCTTGCTAAGCTACCTTTTGGTTTATAATTTCAAATAGAATTTAGTAATGAAAGAAAGGCATATGTGCACCTCCACTAACAGACCCTAGTGAAAGATGTTGCCTTTTATATCCTCAGGTTTCTTGTCTCTGCCTTGGTCTATCTCTGCTGTTTTATTCCCTTTTAAGTTGGTGGCCAGTATGGAAAATACTGAGATTCATTACTACTTTTTAAGGATGAAGGATATAAAAAGAAAAAAGTTTACTTGTTGGCTGACAGCTGGGAGCTGACTGCTACATGAAGTTCTGAGACATTTCTAAAATAGAATTTATTTGGTTACTTCATTTTTTTCAGGTGAGATTTTTGTATTTTCATTAGATGTGGTGAGTCTTGCAGCGATTTTAGATGACCAAAAACTATGTTTGCAAAGAAAAAATACAATACAAATAAATCAATATTACCACATCATAAAATGTACATTCTTCATTTAGTTTAACAAATCTAGAGTAGATTATTCGTTCTAATACTCATTCACACATTCACAGGCCTCTGTTGAGTTAAGACTGAATTCCAGCCATCACATTAAAGCTGCCCCATCACTTTCCTATAATTGATTTTGAGATGAAAAATTTGCATGACTATTCTGATATGAAAAAATGTTTTATTCTTCAGAAAGTCTGAACAGAACAGTTTAAAGTTGTTAGGCAGCAGAAAAAAATGAATCCTCATTTTATATATTTTTTGTTCCAAAGAGGATAAACTCCCTCAGTGGCGTTATAAAGAATTTTTGACTACTTAAACCAGTGTAAGTGTAGCTTTCTTTTGCCATCAGAAAAGGTACAAGCTGGTTATTTCAAGATTTATGAAACATTTTTTGAGGCAACAGATTCTACCCTCTGAAAAGAACATTTATTTTTCACTGAAAAATCTAAATTAGAAAAGCCCCCAAACTCTCTTTCATACTGGTTCCACAAGATAATTTAGGTCCATGATTGCAGGAATCTCAGTGCCAAATTCTTCTTTCTCTTTGATTTTTTTGCTAGAGATTTTTAGTATTTCATTCCACATTTCTTTTCCTCTTTTCTCTCTATCCCACAACAGTGCCATAGCATAAAACTTCAGAGCTGTGATGCTGAAAGTTGATACTCTCATCAGCTGCTGGTCAGCTTCAGATCACAGCTGAACACATATACAATACCCTTGAATTTTTTTTACCATGGTTGTTGGAGAGAAGAATCTCTTGATATCCCTTTTCCTGACATCCCCATTTAGCAATTTTTATGTATTAATGTAAAAGTGGCATACGGATGTGATAAAACCTACAGAGGGATAATCTCCCCTTCTCTCTAAAGTAGTCCTGCAGAGCAAATATATCATTCAAATCCTTGTGTCTTGCTGCATGAATGGACAAAAGGCAGACAATAATAGTTTCCATGATCAGAAGACCCCTTCTACAACCGCTGCCTTCCTTGGGAAAGCCAGGTGGCCACAGTTTTCAGCGCCACAAGGAACCTGTGATAAAGTACTTGCATGAAAGGACCCAGATTTCCAAGTTAGAGATGTGATAACCAAAGAATAAGCAAACAGCAAGCTGAAGACAGCAGCAAATTACCTTTCGAGTTCTACTGTCTTTAATTTTGCTCTGAAAAGATTAACTGAAGTCATAAAAATAATTTTTCAATTGTTTTCATCTTTCAGTATATGAGGTAGCTAACGTCAGTTGAAAGCAATATTATTTTTTTATAATATCCATCCTAGAATGGACTGAAGCCAGCAACCAAGAAGGAAAGCTTTCTGGGCTGGCTTTAACCTCAGCCATACCTAAGCTAGCAAAGCAGAGCTGAAAGATTTTGAATACTGCCCTCTCCTATTTTATGCTTTCTACAACTAGGTATTTTTTTCACTCATTTCCTGTCCCTGCACAACAAAGAATGGCCAGTCTTCCTACAGTTTAATATTTTGGGCAGTTGTTCATAGTGCTGCTAGGATTTGCAAAATTCATTCATGTGTGTGAAACAATCTTTTGTAATTTCTACTTCCCACAGTACTGGTGTAACTAGACCACTGTTGTTTTTTTGTAAAGAAAAACTGGACTTCGAACTTTTTTCAGGTAAACTCAACATGAGGATAAACAGTATTATCAGTATTGGAATGTTTTAAAAAAGAAAGGTCTTCAGTCTGAATAGAAAATGCAATCACACTAACGAAGAAACACACACAGGGAGCTTCCAGTCCAAGCACAAACTGATGAGAAGCTGTATCAGCTGTGCCCTCAGTTCAGCAAGGAGTAATTTGTAGCTTCCTGAGAATTTGAGCTTCCTTTGAAACATTGGTCATTAAGTATCACTAGAGACAGTAAACTAGCCTGGGTAGCCACTGGCCTGCTCCACTGGGGAAATTCATAGGTTTCTTGTGCTTTGGTCAGTTCACATTATTCAAGGTTAATTGGCTATTCTGCCACTTAAAGCTATTTTTAAGCTTGCTGTTTCACTGGATGCTACATAGATTTTGGATTTTCTGATTTAAATGTCAGTGACAGAGAAAAAATGCTGTTTTTTTTAATATTAGTTTCAGACTGTGCTTTAACTATTGCATGCAGTAGAGTCCCAATTATTGGTCCCCCTCTGAGACGTGCTCCCTTTCTCAGAAGTTATTACCTTTTTGATTGGCTCATTTGTTCAGTCATCCAGTTAGACAAATATATTTGGTACTGCCAGAGACAGCCAGGTGGAAGGACTGCACTGCTTCTGCTTAATCAGAACAGAGCTGTCCCTGTAGGTCAGCTTGAGGCATCTGTTATAAGACAACACAGAGGAAATATGTTAAATTGCAACTATGAGACAGTTTTTGTCCAGTTGGACATCTCAGTGACTTCTACCCATTTCTGCCCAGAATGGCTGCAAAGCTGGGCACAGCAAACGTCGAAGCAAAACGCTTAAGCTTTTTCATTTTATAAGCATTTCTTCTGGAGACTGATTTCCACAAGGACCTTCCAAGACATGAAAAGCAGTTCAGTCTCTTGTTCTCCTAGTTCTGCTGCTATGAGAGAAGAGGCAGCAAAATGTCTGTTTTCCTTGCCAGAACTCCTTCTGTTGAACTGGAAGAGTGGTTGGTAGTTTGTGTCTAGAAAGCACCATGCCTACTGTTTATTTGTGCTCAAGGAACAGGACCTTGCGGTGCAAAGTGAGATAGATCTTGCTTTCTCTCATGTAGGAAGATGTATTGGATGACCTCCGTGCTATGAGTCTCTTCTCACTTACTCATAGTGCACAGTACTCCCTGTGCTTATTACTTGTGTGTAAACTCAAAGTAGGAGGCCTCTGCAGATAATCAGGGTATGTTCTGGAGAGTGAAAGTAAGATCAAGCAATAACTTAGCCTTGTTTTATTTATCCAGAGTTCAGTAAATCTGCTCTCCAGACTCTTATGAATGACAGAATAAGAAAACAGCTTTACTAAGAGAAACTAATGTAATCCTTGCCAGGTTTTCTGACTAATGAAGAAATCATGTCCAGTGATGGGAGCAGCCTCAGTTGAAAAAGTTACTGCAGAGACGACTGTCCTTTTGCAGTGAGTTTGACAGAAGCAGCACACATTGTAATCCTTGAACACATATCTGGCAGACCCACTCATCTGTCCTTCCTCATTAAAAAAGAATATCATTCAGGAGTAGCACCACTACTAAATATTGATTTCCCTTTGGTGCCATTCTTTAGTACGTGAGGATGCAAAAAAAAAATTTAAAAAAATTGTCTTTCTGTAATTTTCTATCAATAAAATCTGGACTGCAGAGTGGTTGCATGGTTTGCCCCAGCTTAGGTGGCCAGGAATACATCATTACATATCTTTATACCTAGATGTGCCATTCCTGGGCTATGAACGTAAGTACAGAATCAATTATATACACTCAGTTAAACTCTTCTTTCAAGCTGTGTGTCAAGCTGTGTTTTATCCAATAGATATTTTGGGAAGGTAGACTGTAATCAAAGTAAGTTCTGGAGATGGCATCTGCAGACAACTGGAGAGGCCTGAAGAGTTCTTCAGTGTAGAAAACTGTTGTACGTTGAAGTCTCTGACAAAGTGTGCTCAGGCAGGGAACTTGTCAACCAGAAGCAAAATCTAGATGTTTAGAGCTGGAAATAGTGAATGATTTGCCTGAACAAAATGAGTTTGAGAGGATGCTGAGGTCTGAACATTGTTTCCTAAAAGGGAAAAAGGTAATCATTTAAGGGAACCCAGCAAGGAAGGTAACTAACTAATCACATAATCAAATCAGATCAGAGGACATTAAATGATGGACAACAAAAGAGACTAAAGATAGAGAATTTTTTTATTTCTTTTTTAGTGCCATAATCCTGAGGAAGTGTACTAGAGGATGCTCTGGAAGGAAAAGTTGTTTGAACCCTGGTGACATTGATCTGAGGAGTGCTGCAGTCTACTGACTAAGGGAAGAAGTATCGCCCATATTGACAACTTAGTTATAAAAAGTTATATCAGCAGAAATTAAGATTTTAAAAAGCAGAGTGTGAAGAGAGATGTAATATTTTTCATTCTACTGGAAGAATGTGATCTCCTTCTGCATAAAAAAGCCCAGTATTTTGTGCTTTTCAGGGGGCAAAATCTGTATGAATAGTGAGTTTCTAAAGATGACTGGGGATACATCATGCTTATATTTGCACCAGGACAGAACAAAAGGCGAGATGTTGTTTATTTCTCTCAGCATTGTGAACTACAGCAGCAGAGGCTGCATTATTAATACTAGTTTTCTCAGTTCAATACCAGATCTGAGCACGATATTAATTTATGTGACACAGTAATTCCTGTAGAACACTATCTGATCTTCAACTCAGAGTTTATGAAAAATCCTCCAGTATAGCTCTTTTTTCGCACTTGCAGACTTGGAAAGAATAAAATTAAGACTCTAATTAAAATTATGTAAAGGCTGCACAATTTTCTGTTAACAAGATCATTTGTTGAGTATTTTTCCCACATCTAGTGCAGTGTTCTTCAACTTTTTGGCCCTGCTTTTCCTCAGGGAAAGTACAGCAATCTATCAGGAACAAACAGCTTGCGTTTAAAGAATACTGAAATGTTTATCGGTCATTTTACAAAGGGCATAATCAATATTTATTCCAGTCACAATTAATATTCTGCAAACACAGGGCACATCATGTCCTTCTGAACCCAAGTAGATTTTCTTTTTACCAATGCAATTTTATAAACTGATAGTTTAGCTGGCTAATTATAAAAGTAACAAGTCAAGCAACGCATATGAACTAGTTTACTGGTAAAATACCCCTTGACCTTAGCTACGAGGAGACAGAAAGAACAATGTATATTTTCTGCAATAATTAACCAACTATATAAAAACCTGTGATTCTAGAGTAAAAAAAATCCAAACAAATCAAAACCAACACCTTCAGTGAAAGCATCTCTAAAAGTCAATGTTTGGGTGTCAGCAAAAATAGATAGTTTGTATAAAAATAAATTTCACAAAAAACTGTGGCACCTTTGATGGTGGAATGTTTTTCATTTGTATTTCACTGACCTCAGAGAATGAAATTCTATTCATAAAGCAGTTTACAGAACACATTTGGGCCCCATCACTAAGATTAAATTAATCATAAAATGAAATTATTTAACCACAAAACAGTTTTGTCTTGGGTGAGGTAGGTTCTGATTCTGATCTCATTTACAATGGTTTTACATCAGTGTAATTTGATTTCACTGAAGCTTATGCTGTATAAAAGAGAAAAGAACATGGCTCATATTTTCTGCATGGTCATAAATTGCACACAATTGAAAAAAGAGGAATTTCTACTCCGGGAAGAAATCCATGCAAATGTATTTTGCTAAAATTGGGCAGCCTGTTTAGAGTGTGCTATTTATATTTTTTTCATAACCTTAGCTCTAACCAGAAAAGATGCTAGATTTCCAGTGCAAATTGCTTCAAACCAGTCAGGTGATTCACTTTTGTTAAGGATTCTTAGGAGAAAATAGAAAAAAATAATCTAGAGAAATTTCTGGAAAAGGAACATGCTAATTAGATAGTGTCATTTGGGGATATTTGTATTTGTTCAGTCCAGTATTACTCAGGTATTTATCAGTAGTCAGAATAGAAAAGCAAGGTGGAGGAAGATTCCCAGGCTGTTGCAGAGCATCTTACTGGTTGGGACCAGACAAAATCATGTTATTTGCATGAAACAGAGAAGAACGGTTGTGCTGTCCATGCTGAATTGCTCCTCAAGTTGTTTCCACATTTTAGCCAGCTCTAGCCGTGTTTTAGCCACTGTTTTTTGTTTGTTTGTTTTGTGTTTTGTTTTGTTTTGTTTTTAACTTACCAGAAGATGCGTAAAGTAATTCTGAAGAAATCTTTATTGTTGCTCTCATAAAAAAGCCTCCCAGCTAGCAGAACATAAGTGACTCCTGGGTCTCTTGCAGTGAAGGCTATAAGTTGCAGGGTCCTACAAAGGCCTCCCAAAGAGTGCAGCCTTGTCTCCTCTTTTCTCCTCTCTTGGAGAAGAGGAGTTTCCTCTTGGGTGCTTGTCAGCTAAGAAACATGCTTCTGCACATACCTCTACATGATGCAACAGGAGGTCAGAGGTACCCTCTAATCTGTCATGCATATGTACATACTACATTCAGTGGGATCTGGGTTAAATTTTAGAAAAAAAAAAAAAAAGAAAAAAAGAAACAAAAAAAAATATAATACTTTAGACAGAAGGAAAGAAGTTAAGTTCAGTATTTCCTGTGAATTGTTTTCCTGTGTAAGGGAACATGAGCTGCTAAACGCACATGTAGCTTCACTGTGATTCTTCCTTTGGGAACGCTGCATAGGAAATGGCTAGCTCCCCTCTAGCTCCACATCACATGTCAACTCCATAGGTCAGTGCCTGTCCATCCAGCCACAGCAGGTAGCTCAAAGAAAGGGCTTTCAGATTACTACAGACCTACAAGCACCTAGCCACGATCTCTTCTTTTCAATGTCTCCTCTTGACTGCACTAGGAAATTCTGCTCTTCACTCCCTTCCCTGCCCATACACGTGTGCCCATACACCGGGGACATCAGCTGCTGTGGTGCCCATGGCCAGGCACCTGCATGTCCCGTTTCCCCGCCAGCACCTTATTCACCATGCTGAGTTTCTCTCCAAATTCTCTTCTGGGTCTGGCCCGCAATCTCCCATGATCAGCTTCATCTCCCTAACAGGGAGCAGAGGCCCCAGCAGGATAAACCCACCCGCATCCCCAAGGTGCTCACATTGCAGCGGTAGGGGGTATAGAGCACCTTGAGCTGGTTCATAGTCTGAGTGTACTTCTGATGAATTGTGAAAAAGGGGCAGTTCCTGCCATTGCCTTGCACACACAAGTGCTTCTGTGGTCACTGGCATGCCTATCCAAATGGCAAATATTTCCTGAACTGCCAATCGCCTAACAAATGTAATGTTAGACACCAATAGAAAGTGTAGAGTTTGATGTAAGGCTTTTCTGTTTAAATTAGAATTGACCTAGACTTAGAAACACTGCCTGTTCAATGAAAACAGCTGTACAGAGCAGAAGAGACTTTCCCTTTCTACTAAAGGAAGCAGGAAAAAAAAAAGCTGAGAGATGAGTATTCTGATGAAAAGAGAAAGGAATCCTCCAGCTTGTAAGTCATCTCCTTTTTTTATATACTAGAACAACATTTTCAGAGGAAAAAGGAACCCTACTAAAGCATTTAAAGATCTAGCTTGGCAGCATATTAAGGTCTTTATTAATGTGATTTAAAAATAATCGAGTATAGTTGCTGGGGTTTTTTACTTATGGGTAATCTTTGTTGTATTACCTGCATTTTTTAGGAAGTAGATGGAACATGTAAGATCTCTAAGAATACTGGAGAAGAACTAAAAGAATATTAATTTTAAAATATAGGTGAAACTAAAAAAAAAAATTAAGTATTCTTAATGAAGCAGAACAGCTTATACAGTAAGATTCTACTCTACATGAATAAGGGTAATAAAATGAGAGATTTTTAAATATGAAAAATGGAAGAAAATTTGTCTGAACAGGAAAATAACTTCCAACAGCTATTCAGTTGGAGGAATAACCTGCAAACTCACAGTGCAGAACCAGGCCTGGGGGATATCAGATAGCAAATTGTACCTCCATCTGTAAAGGCTCCATCCTGGCTTCCAGGTTTGTGCTTTGCAAATGCAGATATGAGTGGTCAAAGAACAGAGAGGTAAGTCATCCTCTGTTGTCGCTCTGCCACAGGCGTAGGGAAACCTGACCCTGTTTCTTGGTCCTGTGTTCCCAGAAATGTGGTGATGAATGGGAAAGAGAGAGTTCAGGAAATGACATAGAAACTCTTGAAGCAAACAACTTGCCATAAAAAATTAAAAGAAACTGAGAAATAAAATAATTTGGCAGCGAGATGCCTTGAGAGCAGGTGGTGGGCATAAAAGATGGTGGTCTACAAATATTTGCTGGTTAAATTGAAGGGTAAATACTCTCATTGTACTGCATAAATATTTCTGTGGAAGGGTAAACAATTCCATGGAGTGACAAATATTCCAATTTATAAAGCAACATTTACTTTACAGATATCATAGGGTAAATATTTTTGGAGTGTAAATATTCCATGGAAAAATATTGTTCTGTGCTCTGCATAGAACAGTAGCTAGGACCAAATGAATTAAATAAAAACCAATTATTTGCTAGGTAGAACAGCAATATGACATTGCAGAAATCTCATTATAAACCCCAACATATGATGGGGAATGTCCTACACAATCTACTCAAGAATCTTTGGGCTGGCCTGAATTCCTTTTTGGTAGAAAACCTAAGCAAAAAGTCCCAGCAACTCATAAGGAAATAAAATCACACTGTTAATTAACAACCAACTCCCTACTTTTCTGAAAAAAACTTGGAGGCTGGCAAAACTCTGACAGCAACTTAATTTAAGAGATCCTGATTTTTCTCCAAGGGATTACCTCCCACCCTATAGAGTTAAATGAAGTACCTCTAACATTGCATCTTGCCAAAGCATTCTTATTCTCTCTAGTACCCACTAACATTGTAAATGCCCATCATTCATGTGTCAAGACTTCCCTCAAAAACATAACATCAAGTGAAAGTAGATGCTGTTCTTCACTTAATTGCTGAGATGGGATATCACCCTGGAGGCCTCTAGGCCAAGACCTGTGTCCAGAGCATAGTGAACCACAGTGGTTGCCGCAGGCTGTGTCCACCCAGGTTTTTAATATATCCAAGGATGGAGACAACCTTATACACTTTCTTTAAGTGAAGTAAACCATCACTAAGATCTCCATTATATGAAATGGATTGCTGTGCCCAAACCAGTAAATCACTGCTGGTAATTCCACAATGGTGTCTTGGGTGCACATCAAGGCTAAGCATCCATCTAATCTCAAACAATGACATTTCAGAATTAATCTACAAGTTGGGACACTACCATCTACAATTTAGTGGGTTTATAGTCTGAAAACTAATTTTCTGGAACACTTGGATCCGATAGTGCAGCAGTCTTTTGGCTGTTGTTAAGAAAAGCAAAAGTAGGGATTTGTATTGTCAAGATGTGCTTATTTCACACACTACTCTTTCAGTACTGAAAACACAATACAAAACATTCACTGAAGGAAGAGTGACTGAAGAAAGAGATTACTGAAGAACGTGACACTTCATAAGATACTTTACTGCTGGCTTCTTCCAGATCCCATCCTTCTTTCTACTAGTCCTTCTTTTAAGAATAGTCCAGCATATGGCCTTGTGGTTTTAAAAATGTATGTGACATTTTTCCATATAAGAAAAATCTTGCTGGACCCTGTGGAAAGGAAAACATTGTATAGCTTATCATAATAATCAGTTATTAACCCCTTTTCTTCTTCACTACATGGAGAGTAAGGTTTTCCATATTCTAATGAGCTTCTTTCCTAAGTTTTCTCCTGTAGCTATATTACAGGCAAGGAGTTACACACTGTGTTATCCATGCTGCTTATTTTACTTTCTAGACTGCCTCCCCATTTCCAGCTAGTTGGTCCGGTTTACCCAGAGGCAAAACTTTTAGATTCTTTCCTGAGTTTCTATTGTTTCAGCATCTCTGAAATTCTCAGAAGCATTCCTACCTTATTAAATATGCCTAATACTAACTGGGTCTGTAAAAATGCAGCCACGTTTCCTTCCACTGGTGTGTCACTATGAATGGATTGTCGCATCTTGTTCAAGACCTCCAGCAACTTGTACATCTCTTTCTGCTGACTCCACACTCTGCTGTTTAAAGGCTGCAATGCCGTGGTTTGATAGTCACTGCCAATGTCTTTGCCAGGGCAATCAAATCAATGCCATCACATGTGGCTTCCTCTCACACACGCCATCTCATCTTTCAGCATTCCTGCTTCACGAGCCCATAATTTTGACTATGGGATGCAACGTGACTTTTTCTATTCAGGAAGGAGCAGCTGTTTGGCCCCACACTTAGTTCACCAAAGGAAACAGGGGGAGGAAGCGTGCCTAGCAGCAAAGAGTGATCTCTGAAAAGCAGAAGGTGAATACCTCCCAGAACCTCTGAAGTTAGACTCAACGGAGAATTTGAAACTGTGGTTTAGTGGGAAGCAACCTGGGCTTGGCAAGGTAGAAGGGCTTGAGGAACTATATAGGTGTTTTCCATCTATCTCTAACATCTGATTCTATTACACCATGACTAATCTCACCTTGCTTTAATATTCTCTCCTGTAACCTGTTCCATGTACTTATTGCCCTCTCAGTAATGCAATTATCTAAGAATTGATGGCCATCTCGTCCATACTAAACACTGCAGTAGGATAAACCACATTATTTCTGAATCATCTGGAATAATGGATTGTGAAATCTAGAGCTGGATATCTCCAGGCTGCACGAGTTCTGCCTCTTAATTCCATTTGCCTCATTTTCAATTAAATCACCAGTGTGTGAACAGGGGTGCCAGAGGATAGAAAGGGAAAAAAATGAAGTAAAAGGCAGAGATTGAAGGAATAGAAAAGTGTTTTATTAACCAGGTGAACATGGAATTAGAATTGAAACAGGTAAGAGAGAGAAAATAAAATAAGGGTGGAAAAATTAAAAATCCTCAGCACTGAAGGAAGATATACTCACTGGATATTAACAGTGGGACACAGAACTTTCATTTTGATATCTTTAAATCAAGTCCACGATATGGATGTACTGACTAAAACCCATTTAGATTTTAATTCTATATACTGCAAGAAATTTGCTGGTGACTTTCCAGTTTTTGCTGGACAGATGTTATATACACATCACAAACCCCACCATCATCGTAATTGGTAGCCTTGTTGATAAGCTTCAAAGAGATGCCAAATCATGAATAGTTGTGGAGACTCAGCTGCCCAAAATGAAAATCCTTGATGCATTTTGTCATGTATAATTGTGCTAGAGAGGTGCCAGGGAAGTGCTATCAATATCAAGTTAAACGCCAGCAGAAGCTAAAGGACTGGAAAAAAGGGCCAGATCAGATGACCTTATAAATCCTGCACAGGAGGTGGGATGGAGCCAAAAATACAGGGGGATAGAGCAAGAGGGAGAATACTTGGAAGGAAAATTCTTTACCAAAAATCTATTCCTACACTATTTTAGCTTTCTTTGCTGATGAAAGGTCTCATTGTATTCCTTTGATGTATCACAGGATGAAAAACCCACCCATTGAATGCAATTCAGATAAGTTTGAGTAGGCAAGAGAGAAATCAAGATTAAAGTCCCAGAAGGAGAAAGGAACAAAATTCTCCAAACACAAGTGATGGTAAAGGACTGTACAATAGACATGAGCAATGTCAAGAAATGCTGATTAACATAGTGCTATTAAATACACCAAAAAGATTAAAGGAAGAGCAAGTTAAGGACAGAAGAAATGGTGGCAGAAATAGAGGATAAGGCAAGAGAGAGGGAAAAATACAGATCAGTATCATGGAAATGGAAAGTGGCACAGAAGGAAATCTAACCAAAGGAAACCAAGAATTTATTTGGATTCAGTGGTTCATTTTTTTTCAGACTGTTGCCATGTACCTTTCCTGGGCAGACTATGCAAAGGCACTGCTTGCTGCTGCACCTCTTGTTGCTATGCTGTTTCTTCTTCAATGTGAAAATATTATTGAAATCCCACTCTCACTACTTCGCAAAGATTGCACATGCTATCACCCATGTTGCCTCATTGCTAAATGCTATCAGAATGTTAATGGACAAGTAACGTGTGTAGGAGAGCCCATTTTGTAGATTAGATTTCTTAATGGACTTTCTGGAAGCATGAGAAGTAATTAATCTCCACAGTAACGTACTACCACCTGCTGCTGTGGTTTTCAAAATATTTTTTACCAACACAGCACTTTTTGTTTGTACACTGTTGTGTCCATTTGCTTTCTGAATAGTGGGGGCAGGGTGTGCGTGTGAGATTTTCTTACTGTTGTTTCTGTGGGATGAGAGGTCCACAATTCTACACAAAATATGCATACTTCCCTCCATAGGTATTCAGTAGCTTTTATCCCATTCTTTGCAAATTTTCTGGTGACTTCACAGCTGAAAAAAAATTCTTTCCTCTCCAGTGTGTGACAGTCCAGTCTCTGCAGCCACGTAATGCCTGAAGCTCTCACCATAGAGAATCCAGAGATCCTTCATTTGGCCCCAAGATAAGCAAAAACCTGACTTTGTGATCACCTGCTGAATTTAGTGAGAGTTTACAGTTTTACAGGACTTTCAAAAAACAGCCCAGTAGCTTAGGCTTAGTAGAAGACATACATTGGAAAACATTTGTGTTTCATAAATTCCTTGAAATTCCTTCACTAATTTAAAAAATAATTCCATGATTCTTTCTGATGTTCTGATCCCTAGTTTGCAAAACTGTAAAATTCCCTCAGTGCTAGTACAGGTATCGCACTTGTGGAGTTGGGGGCATTTGGCAATTCTTGGAACTGACTGCATGCTACATGTTGTTAGTGTGTTACGGAAGTCCTGTTGTTCCTTCATCCTTCCTCTTTGGCATACCTGTGTTTTTAGATGGGAGAGAAGAAATGTGGAGCCAATAAAGTTACAAACACTGAGCCAATGGTTTTCTGCGCTTGTTTGTCTTTTTAAAAAAAAAAAAAAGAAAAAAGAAAAGCAAGGTGAACTTCTAAATCACATTTTTGCATTAGTATACAAATGAAGAAGACTTTTTTTTTACTATTCAAAATAAAATAAAGTTGTGACAAACAGAGTTTGGAAAATAGAGAATAGAACTTCCAAAATTGAATAAAATATTGAATATTGCACATTTTTTAGTATAGACTGACATGATAGTTAATGCTGAGAAATAAGCTGTTATGTAGAAAAAAACCTCACTTAAGTAGTTATCCTGTTTTCCTATGGAGACTAAGGCTCATGTGATAATACCGTCTACGTGCATCTACCACCACACACTTTTGGATTCTCCCTGCCCCCCCCAAGTAGCTTTTGGACCATTGGCAAATTGTGACTTTTGTTGTTAAAGGGTAGAGACCTCAGGAATGGGTCATTAAGCACTTAAGAACATCATAGTACTTAGGAGATGGAGCAGAGGAGAAAGACCCACACATCTCACATACGGGAGCAGCTGCAGCAGAAGCTCACGCCTTGAGAGACAGAAGCAAATCTGCGTGTGAGCGAGGTCTATGTCTTCCCGTGGGGAATCCCGTAGATGTCTCCCTGGGAGATACCAAAGTCAGTGAAACATGAGGCTCATCTCTGCGTGAAAAAGAGATCCTTTATCCCATGGAAATACTTGCTAAGGATCCAAGTTGGGTTCAGAATGGATTATAGGCAAAAAGCATCCTTTCATATCTGCTCTTGTTTAGATTTGAGTGCAAAGCTTTGACTACTGCCATTTCAACGTTACTTGGTACATAATGAGTTAATTAATAAATGACAGCCATTTGTAAAATTAGATTTCTTAATAGCACTGGAGAAGAAAAGTATTTTAAAATGGGTTTATTTTTAGTTTTCAACTTAATTTTGCCTATTTGGAAAAATATGTGCTTGCAGCTAATGACAAGGGTAGAAGTGCTGGCCTGCTAGCCTTTATTGACATGAAACCATCTAATGACGTGCTGGTTTTCTTAATGGAGAGGGCAGGAAAGTTCCTTGCCATTATTGTGAGAAGTGTTGTCTTGCACACTCTAAGGTAAGCAAAGAGCAGCTTTCAGCAGAGAGCATTTAGAGACCTTTTTCTGGGTCAAGAAAAGAGAGAGAGAGCCTGAGTGTGTATGTTTTTGGCGGAAAAAGGACAAGTTCACATCTGTTCTATGGTAAATTATAGGGAGGGAACCTACTGCCTGGGGGCTGAGTATATTTCTGTCTTGTTTTCTCAGTTACTGCATAGAGATCTTGGCAACTGATAGATCAGTCATCGACTGTGTGAGATACTGCACGACTGATTTGTGCTTGGGCAATGCTCTGCCCCTTGCAGATGAAGACCCTGTGTTATGGATGGAATAACATCTCTGCTGGGACTCCTGGCACTTGAATATGGGTTATGTGAAAGAAGCATACTCTTTTATTCTTTACCCTTGAAATGATCTAATGAAAACACCAATCCTCCTCTTCCAAGATCAACATTTTTCTAGAATTGCCCTTCTGTGCTGTGTTTGTTTTCAGTAGGCCTCTGCTCTCTGCAGCCTTTAGGGATAACGAGAAGCCCTCAAGTGCATTTTTTTTTTAAACAACACATGCACAAATCTCACACATATACTATCCCAAAATGCAATTAATGTGCTGCATTTGAAAGTTGTTCATGTTCTAGCAGCAATGCCATTCATGCACACAGCTATTCCATTTTGGGAGCATGCCATTATATATATCAGTGAATTTATTTGGAATCCATTGCCACACTTATTTTTGTCTTGTAATAAGCATACCTTAGGAGTGGTTTCCTTTTTGTGTTGGCTGTATTCTTTGTGACTGAGCCTTATGGCCTGGTTTGACAAGCACTTCTTCCAGAGAAAGTGGCAGCTTACACACTCTCCCAACAGTGGATGCTGTTTTCCTAGCCCAAATCTTTCTCAGAGTGACAATATTTTTCTGGGGCAGGGTAGTGAAACAAACCAACAAACTAGGAAAAAGGTTAGTTTTTAACCCATTCCCCAGTCTACTTCACCACACAGCCCCTGAACTGGCATAGCTGAGCAGTACAAGGTTCGGGATGAGCACCCAGGGTTTACTTAATCTAGCAAAAAGAAATGCTCATAACACTGTGGGTGTGGGATAATTTCACTGCCCTGAGAGTGAAAACCAGCTTGAGCATCTTGTGATATTTAATGCTGGGGACAAAGTAGTTTCTCCCATTTTCTATCAGCTTGTACATGGCTAAGTGTGATCCCGGACAGGGCACATCTCATCTCTGTGCTTTCATTTACCTACCTACAATAGGGATACTATATGCACATCCCTTTCAAAGATGATCTCCAGCCACTATTTGTAAACAATTTTGCAGACAAAAATCACTGTATAATTGCTAAGTAAGTACATTTTCCGTGAGATTCTGAAACAGGCACTCAGATGTGTAGTAAAATATTTACTTGTCCTCTGTGTGGAGAATTACACTGTTCAGGGGAACCAGCGTGAGCCTTTTCAAACTAGCTGGTTCACAACACAAGCTGGTCTTACGTTATATGGTGCTGGTGAGTTAGCCCTCAGCCAACGAATGTGGGATCACTGGGCTCTGAGTGAGTGATGGGGAACAAGACATTGAATGAAGCTGTTAAAACTCCCATCAGAGCTGAAACTCTTTGTAACATGGAAGAGAAATGGGAAAGGGTAAACCAGTGTTTCACTCTCAGACTGTAAGTAATAACAGTCAAGAAAAAAGAATCACAGAAAAGGCATCTTTATTTTTGATGATAGCTTGTTCTTAGGCAGCTGTTAACTTGGGCAGAGGTTGTTAAAGGTGAAATTGTAGTATTGACATTTGAGTACTATACTCTTTGTAGATATAAACTATAAGAGTGATAGGAGTGCATGAAAATAAGCTGAAAGCAGCAGATCGCCCACAAGGTTTGCATATTTGACAGTTTTAACTAAGTTTCAGCTAAGAGACTAGATTTTGAGAAGGGAGTAAATATCTCGGAAGATTTCTAGCCTTTTAAGAGTTAATTCTTCATAGGAAATTAGCATTTGCTTAACAAAAAGAAGTCTCCAAGCCAAAACAATTTTTATCGGAGGTGGATAATGAAAGCACTTTATGGCATTCTGCTCTCTATGCCTCACTGTGTATCTCAGCAGAGATAAAGGTGCCAAATTTGGGGCTATGATAGATAGTTAATCACTATGGAAGGGAACATGGAAACTTAGAGCTTGGGTGAATAAAAACCATGTAAATGGCAAAAGAAATTGGGTTAGAATAATAGGTAATGAAGTAGACACAAAAAAAAAATTGGGGGGTTAAAATATGGTTTCATCAGAAAAGTCTTTTCTTAGAATTAAAACAATGGAACTGTTCAAGGAAAGAGAAGAGACAAGAGCATCCTAACTCATCCTCAGCTCAGGATTTAGGAAAGTTTCTTTTCTTGTAAAGTTCAGAGAAAAGCAAAATCTGTACAGAAAATAATTGTTCTGGGCATGCAAAAGAAGATCCAGCAGAGCTAGTAAGCTCCATGTTCACTGGAGGGAAAAATATTGCATTCCTTTGCCTTAGTAAAGAAACAAACCAATGAAATAGATATATAAAAAGGAATCAGTTTCCATTTCCTGTGAGGCAGAGTCATTCTCAGAAAGGTAGCTGACATATTGAAAGTAATAAAACAGGTTGTATCAGCAAGGCTCCTTCCTTGTTTTGCCATAGGAATGCTGTTTAACATTTCAAACACATTATGGGAAAATAGCAGACCTTTATGATGGTACACAAGGATGCTAAACTCTTTGCAGATAGCACTTCATCTGTGGAAAAACATACCCGAGAGAAGAGTGGATATGGAGAAGTATACAAGTATTTGATTTAAAAAACCTGCCCAGATCCCATTGAAATGTGGGCTGTGATCACCAGAGCCACAAAATAAAATCCGGTAAAAAAGTAATTAAGAGATAGCACAGGGTGGCTGGCATAGCCTATTCTTCACCCTATAACTGAACTATTGCTAGACAGGCTCTTATTTAAAGGCCACAGGATGATGACTACTAAGATGTTGCAGAAAGCTTTATAAAAAGGATATCTGAAGGTCGGGAAAGTACTGAAAGATCTCAGAACAGTGAAGGATATTTGATACTGTCACCTTATGAAGGTGACATTAAAAAAAACTACTAAGGGTCCATCGCATGTGGCAGAAGTCAAACAAGAATCAAATAAAAGGATCAAGGTTAGTGGCTGTGGGCGGGAGAAAGCTGCCTGAAGTGAAATGGGCCTAGAGCTGTGGATGGATATAAAAATTCCACAGCGCTGAGCTAGACCATTCCTGCATATTGACAGTTACAGATAAATTTATGTGATCTCACAAATCTATACACTGTTAGAATGACTTAAAATGGAGTTCCCATTTTAAGCTCCAAAAGGTGAACTCAAAGGTCTTCCAAGAAATAGTTTATTTCTCTCTTGTAAGACAACAATTAGAAACATCCTTTTGAGAATGTCTTTTCAGATGCCAGGTAATCAAAGCTCAGTTGCGCATAAATATAGCTTTTTTCTTTCTTTCTTTCTTTTTTTTACAAGAACAAATGAAAATAATTACTTTAAAGTACCCACTCATGAGAATAACTTTGCTCATCACTCTAATTGCAAGCAGACACTGTCTTTCCATCACAATAAATTCACAATGGCTCATTAGCTTCTATAAGAGGATGAAATGGATCATCTTGTTAACATTGACATTTTTTTAAATGGTTGATTTTGCTATGTATGTGTTGGAATTTGCAGTATACCTGTACAACAAAAATAATCAATTAATTAATGAAGTGTTTGGAAGACAATGGCAGAGATGAAAAACTAATATTTCCTACAGATCCCAGAGCTACAGCTAGACTGAAAGCTCATACGTTGTTTAAACTAATATCGCTTTGAGTATGAACATGTTGAATTATCAGCACTCACCTGAAGGGCGATAACTTGCTAAGTTGCAGTAAATCAGTTGTTTTCAGTCACAGAAATGGATGATTTGATTTTTCCCCATACATGAAAAAAATGTGTGTGTGAGAACAAATATAAAGCAACTGTTTTAGTATTTTCATTATGATCACAAAAACATCCTTGAAGATATAGCACCCTCCTGGCATTTATATTCTGGATAGAAGTGTTCCAGCCCTAGGGTAACTGTTGTTACCTAACAGAAGGGATGTGGTCATTATTTTGTTTTATCAGCTTTGCTTTCTCTCCCTTTTGCAGGGATTTAAACACACTGTGGTCTGATTGAATCCTTCAATCCATTGCCCTGGCTGAGGCAGTATACTCTGTCGATCTGATGGAGGGATTTTATCATGGACTTGGCTGTGCATGCAAATTAGGGATGCTAACTAGGGAAGGACAAAGAGAGGAAAAACTAGTGTAATATTTGAAAAAGAAATAGAAAGCACCTCAGCTCTGATTCTCTTCTTTCTTACTTTATCTTTCCTAAAGGTAACTTTATTGACTTAACCAATTTTTTTTTTTTTTAAATTCTTTTTGGTCTGCACCTCTGAGAAAGAAGAGTCAAGGTCATTGTTTCCAATTTATACCTTAAGACTCTAACTTTGCCATAGAGATGGGATGCTAGCTTATTATTTATTTTGGAGGATAATCCCTGATCATTGTAAACTCAAAATACAATATAGCTCACTTATGACAAAGTAAGGTTAGTTTGGGGATTAAGTTTGTCCTATTACATTGCTAAAGCTCACATATTTGATTCTGTTCCTTAGCTCTATCACCTAGACTGATTGATATTTTCATGTCAAGCAGGCAAAACTGCCACTCAGGTTTAAAATAAAGAAATAAAAGATATTTCTTTTTCTAGTCTTATCTCCCTGCGGTTCCCTTCTGGCTTCCGGTCTGTTTTGATTCTATCTCCTCCAAGGCAGCTCAACCAAAATCCACTTAGAAAATTTAGTTTCAGAAAGCAATCCTAGCCCCTGTGGGAAGACTGGGTGCCATTGGCACGAAGGTTGCCTCAATGTCAAGGAGCGTGCACGTGTCCTGGGCTACCGCTGCCCGTGTGGCAACTGGCGAAGCCTCCTGGGCTCTCTTGGGAGATTCCCTCAGGTGTTCCCACCTTATACCCTCCAGTGGGACATCCATAACTCACACACTCGAGCGGCAATGCCGCAGCTTCTCTCCTGTGCTGCAATGTCAAATGCCAGACGTAGCCGACTGCTTTCTGAAGCCCTGGAAAGTGGCTCCCCAAAGTGACCAAGACTCTTACCCCACCCCAAAACCGAATGCTCTGTCTTGTGGTCAGGATGTTACTGCGCCCCTTGTTACACAACCCGACACACAGATGTTCTCAAGCTGCCCAAGAGAAAGGCAGAAAGGTCTTTCTGAGAAAACATACCTTTTCTTGGAGCATTAGGAGTCAAGTACTGCCAGTTTTACCTCTGGGCAGCAGCTCTTTGCTGAAGTGATGAAACAAATGATTTTCTCTGGGATACAGTATGACACAAGTGAAGGCACAGGATTTCAGCTCTATGTGGACAGCTATCTAACATTTTCCGTGACAAAAAAAAATTGCTTGAAAGAATTGTATCGGCCTTACATACCTGCACCCCCCTGCAGAGCTAGGGCCTGCTCCAGCCATCGCATGGATGGTGTAACTCTCTTCCAAAACTCTGAAGACACCTATGCTGTTACTGTCTAATAGCCTGATCTTTCAGGATAATCCATTTCTCCTATCTCCCCTCTCACCCCAGAATACAAAAGCCTCTGAGGTGCCCACCTTGTGAAAATAGTGGAGAAGAGAAAAAACCCATATACCAGTCTTAGGTAAATGGTCATTACCACTCTGACAACTATTCCCAGGTCTTTTTGCAACGTATGGTTGCAGGATCATACAAGCCAAAAGGGCTCACTGACCTTTTCCTGACAAAAACCATTCGAATGAAACTTGTCTTTTTTAGGGATCTATTGCATTCAAGATTTCTGTGTCATTTTCTGTTTACCAGGGCTTGAAACCATGAATAAGGTTGTTGGCCTTTTTGTCCAGGCAGGGACAACATCACATGTTAATGTTCAGCTTGAATCTTCAAAAGATGGGATCTTCTAAGGGGCTATAAATATTAATCTCTGCTGCTGGCTGTGCCCTGGAGAGGAGCAACAGCAGCTGTGCTCTGCTTCTGGTCTAGAGCCCAGCCTACACTCAAATCCGAGCTCTCCATGTGAAATGAGAGCAAGACCATCCTTAACTAGGTGTTTTAGGCACAATTCAGACTTGCCTGGGGGTTGAGTGTGTGAAAGGCTGGGTCCATGCTTTCCCGCAGGACAGGTCCAAGCATACTTACATGCAGTGCAGGCAGCTTGTGCTCGGCCTCGTGAAACACACAGCCCTGAGGACATTTACTTTCAGGAAAGATCCCACATCTGGCTAACCTGCCAGATGTGCCTCTACCACAGGAACACCTGGGACTTGTGGGCAGCCTGTGTTTGGGCTCTGCCTTTTGATACCATGTGTGTGTGTCATTAAGCTCAAATGAGTGGCATGTAAGCATTAGTCTGTAAAACACACAGGACTTTAGCCTCTTTCTATCCTTGTCTCCTAGGGTATAGCACAGATGCAATACAAAAAACCCTGCCTGATGTGCTTTATGATATGTGTATTTTCTTTCTCTCTACATGGTACCTTGCTCCCAGCCAAAAAAAGGTACCAAAATGACTGAGAAAAAGCTTTTGAGGCCCTCTAAAGCCTCATCCATTGTATTTCAAACCACAGGTTCCATAATGACACCACCATTTAATTCTATGGAATTAATTAGCATTGGTGCTCCCAACTTCTGTTACCTCAAACCTTTTCTCCCTTTAGTAAAACTAATTGCAGTTCCTGTCCCTGCAACCAACATAGTATCACAAGCTATTAGCTGCAGCCACTAACTGCAGCTAAAGAAACAATACGGCTTTGTTCACTTCACCTGCAATCCATGAATTATGGACCCGGGTGAATTACAACACTCTGAAGAGATTTATAAAATTGTTGCAAGCGACTTCTCAAAATATCTGCTGATTTCAGTGTAACGGAGCCCCATGCCTCACTCCAGCCACACAGCTACTCTGCAGCCACTCACTTCACCGACCAGTGCACCTTTGTGTATTTGTGATTTTCCACCCTGTGCAATAAGGATGGGAAAGAAGCAGCTCATGTTGTTGTTGGTGTTGTTGTTGCTGATACACATGTGAGTTTTGGCCAAGGGAAGAGAACAACTGGATCTGTTATGATGTGAACTCAGTGCCAAATCATAAGTAGTACAAGACGTTATGAAAAAAAAATCATGCTCAGGGAAGTCTGTGGAGTATTAATTTGGATGCTAGCAGGGGCTTAAAGTTGCGGAGGGGCCCTAGGGTGATTCTGAGTTGTTATTCTCATGTCAGGCTCACTCTAAAGACATTGCCCTTGATCTCCACTACCTTTAGACAGGGAAGTAAATACGAGGCCCAAGGCACCAGCAGTGACTGTCACTGGAGAAAGAGGGCATTGACAGGGTAAGGGCTGTTCACGTTAGACCTCCGGAGGCAATGGGCACCCAGGGCCTCCTTCACAACTGGGGTTACTTCAGTAAGGACTCTGCACAGGACAAAAGTAAAATGCAGTGATCATGTGTCCTTGAAGCTCCATATGGATCTGAGAGCCAGTCTCTGGGGAAAACTGTTAATGATGGATGGCACCGAAAAGAAATCAGAAGTATTAGGTTGGCCCAGGGCATCCAGTTCTTAATCCCTAGCTCAGCTGTTGCAACACCCTTTGGAAGACTTAATATGAAATCCAACTCTGGTGTTGTACAAAACTGTCACTGAACTATGCCAAATACCAAATCTTTAATGAGGTTATTCTTGTGTTTTATGGGATGCAGAGCAGTAACCTACTTTCCTCTCTGATTAAGGGTAGGAAATGACTACTTTTCAGTGTTGCATCATTTATCAAAAATAATAAAAACTAAAAAAAATCCTTCAGAAGCTAGATGTGGAAAATTGAAGTTTTGATGAATAAACTTATCTCCAATTAACTTAAGTTGTGCAAATCCTTTAGATGAGGCATTGAAATGTTTTTGAGACACTAAGTTAATTTGGTAAAGTCTAGTAACAGCATCAGATTTTTCTGAACAATCTGATTTTCATGTTACAGATGTGTCAGCATAAGTATGGATGCACTAATCATTTCAGTATAATTAACTGCCTAGTGAAATGTCTCATTAGCGTGGGGAATTACTGATGAATAATTTGTCATATTCTAATTATTCCCTACTCACCCCCCCTTTCCTTTAAAAATACATAATTATAAGCATTTAGGAAATAACTTGCATGGTGTTGAAAATCTACCTCATTGTTTAGATCCTTCCAACTTTTCTGAAGAGAATTTTATGCTAAGCGCTGAGAATGAAGGTAGCTATGGAAATAGCTGTTCTATAATGTTGCAGCACTGCACAAGGTCCAGAAGGGGCTGCATATGATCCGGAAAGTTCCTGTTGGAGAAAGACCCCTGTTGTGCTCCACTGCCCCAAGGATGAAAGCAATGAGATATAGTATTACGCTGTGCACAGACTCTGCTCTGTCTGAAGCTTCACAAACGTGCTAAATTCCTTGCTGACCAATTTAAAGACCACCTGTGATATCAGCTCCCCCTTCCTGACAAAGCTCTCCTAGCTTAACAGAAACATATTTTAGAGTGATAAATGCTTCAAGCAGGTTTCCTCTAACTTGAGAAAGGAAGAGTTGGCACGTCCCTGGAATCTAGAAGAAGTTAAGAGTGCGGTGGTTTATGTTGCATACATACATCCAGTAAGCATTTGAGTTATATGGTAGATGGGTTTATAGTCAACCTTGAGATATATTGATCAGAGCTGAAGCTGGAGGGTGAATGAATGATGTACACTCACTGTGCTGTTTGGGAATACCAGCAAGGGCTCTAGCTGCAGTTAGCCTGTATACCTTAGTAGCCTGCAGCTCCAGAGTGAAAATGTCATGAGCTTTACCCACTTTGTATTGTAGCATGTCTGAGCGGAAAGGGCATGATGTACACTGTGGTTCTGCTCCAGGCAGATAGCATTAAGTTGCCCCAAGAAATTGCTTCTGTGCTTTCCTTTCCTCTTCTGATTTTATTCTTGTTTAGTCGGCAAAACTTGCTGAAGTTGGGGCAGGGAGTAAACAAAAATGGCTTTGCGTTGTTCTGCTTGCTTATATACAAGTCCTCCCACAGTGAGGCATTTACACAGTACTACAAATATAGCCTTGTAACAGCTTCACTAGAATAGCACTATTAACTAATTTTCCACCTTTCCGGGCTCTTATACATTATGTGAAGTGCCAGACACAAGGAATTTACAACAGTCTTTCAGTAAATCCTTTCTTTCAGAAAATTCAAGCAGTCAAACTACTTGGACAAGGTAGGGAGGCAAATAAGGTCAGTGGACTGTGCATGGAAGGCCAACTGGTTGCAGGTCATCTGACTCGAGAGAAAGCTAGTACTGGTCAGTTCTGTTGGTGAAACTGTGAATTTCAGCATCTTGGAGCAGGATTCCCTAAGGGTAAATTTTCTTCAGTCCATCTTCCAAACAAGTTGATGAGCTGAGGATTTGGTCCTTGTAGTCACACCACAAATGAAGCTCAAACTACTTTCTGTCCCTTCATTCTCCTTTTTAAAACAAGAAAGAAATGGTTGGCCCGTATGATTCAAAACAAAACTAATAACCCTTAGATTTACTGGCCTGTAAGAGACAAATAAACCTTTTATTAAAAAAAAAAAAAAAAAAAAAAAAAAAGAGTGTTGGGGTTTTTTTATAAGTCTCTTGCCTTAGGAACACTGAGGGTGACTTCAGAGTATTCATCAGATCCATCTTTTTTTTCCCAAATTGACAATAATTTCTGTCACAGTTTTCAGTCTTAAAGTTGTTCAGCATGCTTCTACAATGTAAAATGTTTCTCCTATGGTCTCACAAGTCCGGTTCTCATTATTATCACAATGACCCTGTCCTTTCAATAGCCCAAAGAGGAAGATAAAGTATTTTATTTCTGAACACCCCCTTTGTAACCTTGCTAAGCACAAAATCCTAAGAAAAATATGGAGCATTGCCCTCTGGCTGCTTTTTGTATTAACCGTAGTCCTAATTTTGTATTCTGGCATTGACTGAGAGTTCTGGGGTGATAATAATTCAGATCAAACTTATGAAGCAGAGAGTGCGCCTTCTGTGAGCTCTGTCAGTCTCTCAGTTGTTTCCTAGTTTTTATCATCCTTCCATATTTTCAGGTGGTTCTGCGTTTTTTTAGCACCTCCCACATTTTCATAGTCAATCTGGAAATGCAGTAAGTGAAAACTCAGTGGAATGGAAGAGCAGCTGGTGACGAGCAGAAAAGTTAAAAGCCTCACTCACCTGCTTTTTGGCACATGTTTAATCTTCGTAAAGGAATTAAGTATTGTGAAGCAAATGCATAGATCACGTGAAGGAAATAATTCATCAAGTATTGCTATCCCTGTGCTCTGAATGATATGGCTATAGGTTCAGTTCCCTGGAATCATGCCTGTTTGCATTCAGCATGTTGTGGCAGCCTATGCAGTGACAGAAGAGAGGCAATTTCTGTAATATATTCAGGGCTCTTTAGAAAGCAAGCACAGTCATGTTATTAAAAGAAAGCAGCAGGACCTAGGTGGGCTTCGTTCTGAAGCTGAGCCACACTGGTTTAGTGTGACTTCAGTCTCTGTATTGTTCACTTTAACCCACTGTGTCTCATTTTCCCATCATAAAATTGGAATAATGGTGCTACCCTACTTCACAGGGAGCTTTTGAGGCTTATTTTGTTTGTGAAGTTTATTGAAGTGGGAAATGGACAGAATAATAAAATGTCACAATGATACACCATTATCGTCCCTACTTCCACATTCCTCATCAAAACCTGCTATATCTCATAAATCACCAGTGTTAATGTCTAGAATGACAAATGGTATTCCAGGGTTTTTTCTACATTTCTCAGTGTTTTAATGAAGTTCTGCAGAATTGCTTAACTGAAATAGCCAAAATAAACAAAAAGTGTTAATGCAATGACCTTTATCCACCTTTCTCTCCTTTACTATTGTTTATTTTATATCAAAACACTCTTTCTTTCTGCCAGGGACTGTGTCTATTTGCACAGCATCTAACAACACAGTGAGTTTATAATGTGAACAACGAACTGCTGTTGAAAAGTTTACATGGAAGATTTTTTGTCACATGAAATACCTAAGGCTCCCAGTCAAGAATATATCCCCTTCTAAGACAGAATTTAAATGAATACTGTCACCAGAAAGGATAAATTTAAATGTAGACTTGAGAATTTTCCCAAAGGGAGGCTTAGATGTTTTTTGGACATTTTCTTTTTTCCTTCTCCAAGAAGAAAAAATGCTGAAGTTCAGGAGTGCACAGACTTGTTTGTGTCAGGTGTCATCATTAGCAGAGGCAGATACTGTTCCTGGCTGTGGCAGGCTCCGGCTGTGTTTGGGGCAGTGTATTACCGTCAAACAGCAGCTACGTCCCTAGCAGAGAAACTTGTATTTAAATGCAAGCTGTTGTACTTACATGGATGATTGGCTGATGTAATATGAATTGTATTATGTGGAAGGCAGATAAGAAGTTCTCTACATGTAACTTTTGGCCTTAAATAGTCAAGTAATTGATTATTCTAATCTTTGGGAATGCTTAGGATGTTACTGTAATAAATAAATAAGCAATAAGTAATTTCTTGAAGTATCCTCCTGAGTGAAGTATGAGGCTTTGCCTGTATACTTGAGAATAAATGCTATCCTGGTTATCATTAGTGCAAGTAGTCTGTTTGCTCTGGAAATTCCATATCCTAGGGGAAACCATGATGGATTTTTTTTTACAGTTTCAATATGAAAATACCTCCTCAGATGATAAGATAGCCTTTAATAGTCTAATAGCTGGGAAATGAGCAACTGAAGCTTATTGGAGACTTTGAATTCTGCCCTGTATCTGACAATTTGGTGCATGTCTATATAGATGGAATTAAATTTATTTTTCATTCTCTTTTGTATTTTGATTTGCAGGTTGGAATTGTTTGTTACTCCTCCACTTAGGAAATCAAGAACATTAAAATGATTAGAGTTTTCTGATAGCCTTGGGGAAACTTTCAAAAAACATTTCATTTAGAAGCAATCCTGCCTCTGTAGTTTATATTACCTATAGTTATTTCCCTGTTGGTTGCTGTGGAAACAAATGTCATATCAAAACCAAAGGACTGCATTCCAGGTACAACAGATGCAACACATGTGATCCCTTGAGAAAGGCAACGCACTGGGAGAGGGATTTGTCTGGCAGACGACTGAAGTCTGGACTCTGTAGTTTGGCCCATTTGTGCCCAACACAGCACTAAGGACTGAGAACAAAGATGAATTTCAACCACTTTTATGCTTTTTTTCTGCTGTGGATAGGTATTGTTTAGGACAGCTTAAAGTGTCCTTCAACTCATTCCTGTCAACTCATGACCCTTGGGAGCTGATCTGACAAAGAAGAGAGAAGTGGCTTTGGCATTACCTCAGCTCTGTTCCCCAGGGAGATTTATCTGCATAGAAAGTGTGATCAAGGACTCAGTTTGACTAGTTTCGTCCTGCTTCAGGAATGGTTCAAAGCAAACACAGGAAGAACTGGCTTTTTTTTTTTTTTTTTCTGAGTTGAAAACCTGCCGTTTTGTTCTGCTGGGTACCAGCTGGTGAGACTGTGATGTAGCAATTGCTTACCCCACAGAAATGGGTCAACAGAAATTAATAATAATCCAAATAGCATAACAAATTTATCAAGTAGCTTTAGGTAGACAGAAAGGAACATTTGAAGAAAGGCAAATCTTTTCTTCTGTTAAAAACTTAGAATGAAATGTAGTGAATTTTCATTTCAAATTAATGATTCTTTCAAGGTACAGGTAAAAATGATAAAAAGGACATTCAGCCAGAAAAAAACCCTCACCCACCCACCTCCCAGAAAAAGCACAATAAATATTTTGCTTGGGGTTCACAGATACATTTGAAGTTGACTTGAAATAATGTAATTTGGCAGGTTTGTTTCCGCCAGTAAACTGAAAAAAAGTCCTAAAGGAGAGCTTTAGTTCTCCTCCTCCTCCTTTCTTGGCTTCACTAGGTCCTGTTGGCAGGGTGATGTCTTAAACATCTTTGACTATGCCAAATAGATCCTCCAAGCTGGCAACAATTTTTTTACTGCCTCCATACATTGAACTGAAACCCCTTCCCTGCCTTTTCAGTCCTCTGTTCCATAACTATTAGACCCTATACTTTTAGGTAACATACCCTATCCCTTGTTGCCTTAATCTTTTTTTGTGGCAGGGACTCCCCAGAGCATGAAATACACCCTACCAGCTGCCAGGCAATCCTGGTCCACCTAAGCAGCGTGCAGCATGTTAGTGTTTTCGTTTCTTGCACAGCCTAAGCTGTAAAGCTTGATTAATTTTTTCAAAGACACTAGAAATTTTATGGTTATAAATAGTTGTGCAGATTTTATAACCACAGTATTTTACTTAGAGTATAAGCTCGTTAAAATAAAGTCATCCTTGTTTGTACAATGAGGTCTCACACTATGAGGTGTTAATCAGTCATTTAGGCTTTACATTAAATGTAACTTTTAAAGGTATGATGACATAGAAGAAATATTTCTATTTTCCATAGAACGAATGACCATTAATTACAAAGTGTACACCGCGGGCCACAACAAAGAGATCTGCAGACTGGAGGTGGCTCTCAGGAGTGAAAATGGATCTAATACAGACCTCTTATTCACCAGCCCTCAGAGACTGTGTTTGCAGCAGAAGGATTTGGCATGTAATGCAGAGTGGGAGCAATTTTTTAAGTGTGGAAAAGGACACTTAGAGGAGTTTGGCTACCTTTGCTATGTGTAATTCCTTTACATGACAGGCATTAGACTCTCAAATTCTGTCCCTATGGATGAGTTGAGAAAAAGGATGAACTGCCTTTTTATTTACTGCACGTCAAAATTCTTGAACAGGAACTTTGGCTTTAAATTTGTCTTTATGTGTGAATTATTTTCACAGTAAGTTTCTGAACCCCACAGAAAGAATAATAAATGAAGGAAATAACACTAGGTCTCTCAGAGAATGATATATCCCTGGCGTTTGCTTAATTGCCCTTTCTCCCAAGTCACCTGCATTTGCTATTCCAAATAGCTGTGCTGTTCCTAATGGCTCTGTTTGGTATTCCAAACTGATGTTGCATCAAATTATGTGCTTGTTTGTTTGTTTGTTTTCCACAGGAGTTCTCTTGTAAATTAACAACATTTAATGGGGAGTTAAACCGTTCTCAAAATTGACTATCAAATTCACTCAGTAGAAAAAAAAAAAAAAAGACCTTTAGAGAGAATTGACTGTTACAGAAATATACCCCAGGGATCACTGAGAATGACATGTGAGGAGTGGCGGCCGTCGAGGAAAGAACTTATTAAAAGTATTGCCTAAATAGCAAAGTCCAAATCAGAGCCTTTTCTCATGCTTTCAAACATAATTTCCTCCCTTCATTGTGCCGGATTGTGCTATCGGATTTGTTATTGACATTTAGAAATAAATATAACCTCTTCTTTTTGATCCGTAATTCACTGAGGTGCTCCTGGTGGAATCGCTGATGTTGGAATTAGGGAGCAAAGGCAACGTTATATACAACTGTCTGGCAACTTGTGTCTTAAAGTTTGCTCACTTGAATTACTGTGAACTGGATCAGGTACAGAATCAGCTGGAAATAAATGAACTACAAACTTGTCCGAACCATTGCCCAAAGCTGGAACTGATGATCTCCATTCCCTAATGTACACAGAAGTTTACCTGTCTTTTAATACCTCATTTTCTCTTGTATTATTTGTCAGAGAGACCAAAACATGATGAAACACTGTTCAATCAGTGCTGCTAGGCCTATCCAGAACAGAAAAGCACTAGAAACCTCACCTCAAACACTCTCTAATCATGAAATCCAGATACACCTCCAGTTCAACATATAAAATATACATTGGCGGTCATCGAAGATGAGCACTGATAGTGTCGTGTAACATTTAAGTCTCTTTTTGCAAATGGCAGAGATCTAGAGAGAGTTTGCATAATCATGTAAACTCCTCAGCCTTGAAGCAAATTGAAAAACTAGATTAATTTGAAGATTTATCTATTGCTGAATTAAAATCCTACCTCAGATTCAGAAACAACCATGGGATTTTTATTATGAACTAATGTTTTTTAGCATGTGTGTCAGCTTAACTCAAATATCTTTTTCAGCAAGATCGGATGGGGAATAGAAAGCTGTCCTTTTACTTTCCATTTATGAGTGAGCTGTGACATGGATTTTCTGCAACACTGCTTCAGCTTTCTCATACATGTAGTTTATAACAGTTTAAGATACTCATTACATAAAGTAAACATCTAACATGTCTGTAAGGTTTAGTATTTGAAAACAGCATCCTGAGTCCTGGTTTTAAATTTCCTGAGGCAAATTTGGTAGGAAACTCTTCCCTCACTTGAGTTAAAAAAAAAAAAAAGTTAGATAGGATAGGTTACATCTCCAGATTTGTCAGTTTACGCATCACTGAGAAACTTCCTTTTAAAGTGATGAATCATAGACAACACAAACTTAACATCTCTTCCATTCTAGACTCTTCTATTGTTCAGTCGAAAAAGGTTAAGTATTAGAAATGTATTATACAAGCCCAAGTCACTGACATGGACAATATAGTTATACTTTTATTAATGGAGTAGTTTACAAAGAACAACATAGCAACATGAACAACCTCAAAAGCATTAACTAAGCACTCCAGCAATTTTGTCTGGGGAAAAATAAAGAAAAAAAAAGTCATTAATCAAAATTAAGAGGTTTATAATTCTGATAGAACCTCAAAATATTGCAAAAATGCATTGTGAGCTAACTAAAAAAGCAAAAATGAAGTTATATAGTTCAACCTGACACATTTCGTATTTTTGTTTTAGTGGGAAATAAATGTCTACGTTTTAGATTACTGAAACAGGTAACTTGTTCTCATCCTCTCCCTTTCCCTTTCCCTTTCTCTTTCCCTTTTCTTTTCCCTTTCCCTTTCCTTTCCTTTCACAGAAGCACAGAAACAGAGAGTGGTTGAGGCTGGAAGGGATGTCTGGAGGTCATCTTCTCCAGCCCTCCTGTGCCAGCAGGGCCCACCTAGAGCAGGTTGCCCAGGACCATGTCCAGATGGCTTTTGAGTATCACCAAGGATGGAGACTCCACAACCTCTCTGGGCAACCTGCGCCACTGCTCAGTCACCCTCACAGTAAAAAAGCTTTTCCTGATGTTCAGAGGGAACCTCCTGTGTTTCAGTTTGTGCTCATTGCCTCTGGTCCTGTCACTGGACACCACTGAAAAGAGCCTGACCCCATCTTCCTTGCACCCTCCCTTCAAGTGTTTATATCCATTGATAAGATCTCTCTGAATCTTCTCTTCTCTAGGCTGAACAGTCCCAGCTCTCTCAGCCTTTCCTCACAGGAGAGATGCTTCAGTCTCTTAATCATCTTTGTGGCACTTTGCTGGACTCTCACCACTATGTCCATATCTTTCTTGCACTGGGGACCCAGGACTGGACACAGCACTCCAGGTGCTGAGTAAGGGGAAAGATGACCTCCCTCAATCTGCTGGCAACATTCCTCCTAATGCAGCCCAGGATACTATTAGCCTTCTTTGCTGCAAGGGCATGTTGTTAGCTCATGTAAATGCTGGCTTATTCCTTTTTCCCTTTACCATTTCTTTTTCCTTTTTTGTCTCTCCTGACAGTGACCCCCAAAACCCCCCAGGTTTTACAGAGCTTTCAATTCCTTCTCTAAAAAGGCATTGACCTGATATTTAATTATTATCTGAGTAGATTGTTTTAGCTCTAAGGATACTCATAAATTTCAAATACTGTACTAGCGCTCTTCCAACAGGCAAGTGCTCCAGCTGTGTCTCTTACTAGCTCATAATACTCTTTGAATAAAATGTGTGCTCTAGACTGTGACTGGTGACTAGATAAATCAAGTGGTCTTAACTCAGGTACCTGATGGATCTCATGGATCTTTCTGTTACAGGTCACCTGTTTCAATCTCAGACAGCATAGTTAACTTCATGAATGCAAGTTACAAGTATCAGTTGACTATCTAATGGCCTATGGAAAATAACTGAGCTTATTTCAGTCTAGTTTTGAGGGCTTATGTCTCAGAAATGTGGTCACTGGAGAAAGTTGCAGTTGTATTCTCTTCACCCTTGATGACTGAAGAACAATTAAATCTAGCTTCAATGTACTTAAAAAAGTCAGCAACAAATCTTAAAGCATCACAAATTTTTACCAAGACCTTTGTCCAAATGCTTAGAAAGAGTCCTTTTTGCTCTTGTTTTAATGATTACTTGGAGGATAAATGATTTAACTTCTGTGTACATGTAGGGTGACATGCTCTAATTTATAGAAATGCCAGTGCAGTGAAATAACCCAAACACAAATGAATGTACTGACAATTCCTATGTAATTACTTCAGAGCTGTCACTTTTCTATGTGTGCTCAGTGCATTAGTGCATAACAAATGCGAAACACCCCAGTAATCAATATTCTTTGTCAAGCACAACTATATTGCCATGGACTTATTATCATGTTATTCCTTCTGATTCTTCTTTCTATATATTTAATTAATCTAAGTGCATTGCATTACTTTTCCTAATATATAACACTGCAGCTTAGGTTGGATCATTAGCAAATTCTGAGCAGGGTGACTTTATTATTTTGCAACCTGTTTTTAAAAGGCTCGGTAGCAAGCCATATCATTTACAGCACACTGTGGGAACAGAATGCCTGTTGAGATTCTTCTTGTTAATGCAACATGGACACAGGCTGTCCTGGATTGCTTTATTTTTGTGTGGTTAATGTATATAAGAGGAAAGGAACAATGGCTGGATTTAACGAGGTGCTGCACTGAGTCATTGAAAGTACAGTTTTGTGATGAGCACTTTCATCAAAATAAGGCAGTGTCTTATCAGCCTGTCTAAATTTATCACTGTGATAGCTGGCTGTTCTGTATAGTGCATTTTCTCTGTCTATGAATCTGGAGAATGTGTTCTTGTGTCATCAAGCTTTCAAATCCATTCTATTCAGGAATAGATGTAGATTAGAGATCTACCACAGGTCTGTAATCCATGTCATCCTCTCAAATTTGTCTCTTTTTTAGGTACTGCTTGGCCTTTATTTTCATCAGGGCACTTTGTTTGTAGTGTTTGATAGCTTAGATCCCCAGTTCACTTCACATCCTGCTTCCCGCATCATTCACGCTTGCTACCTGTGTATCAGTCTGTTCTCAGGACCTTTGTGGAGTGAACCAAGTTCTCAATGGTGAAATCCAAGAGATTATTTCCTCCAGGACCTGCTCCCAAAGCTCAGTGGGGATAAATCTACATAAAATCTAACTCTGCTTATCTTACTTAGTCCTCTGACACTATCCCAACAGTTGTTGCACCATTAAATATCTTTATATACCCTTTCTACCATGCCCACACTTGTGCAACATGTAGCTTTGGTGTCACACTGTGAAGCACTGCTCTGGCAGGCTGGAGCACGACCATGAAGTTACTTCAGGCACTTTTGTCTTCAAAAGTCACAAAAAATAATGATGGTATCTCAGGGTTACAGGACTGCTGCATAGGATGAAGGCAAGCCCAAGGCCAGGTACTGTGTTGAATAAATACAGACAGTAAGCTCACGGAGTTGTCTGTGAAAGTGTGGACATGGACCACTCTGAGCAATGGAGCCTGGGACATAGGCTTTGGGTTGGAACTCTTTACCTGCATAGTCAAGTCTTCACTCTGGGAAGCCAAACAGTGGTAGCCCTTTCACAGATTTGGGTCCAGGCTTCCTATGACAGCTACGCCAATGTAGGGTTCCAAGCTCTGGATCTAAACCTCCCCCCGGGATTGCACTAAGAAATCAAGAAAGAAGCTGCAGGTGCTCCAACATGTACTTCATGTAACTGCTGAATCCCAAGTCACTTGCTGCCCCAAGTCACTGACTCCCAATAGATCTTATTTTATTATTACTATTATTGTTATTATTATTGTTATTACTATTATTACTATGTGAAAAGAACATCTTTTAAAATTTCAGCTTGAATTGCTTTTATAGCAACAGTGTAGGAGGGTACTGAACTAAAAATGTACAAACATAAGAAACCTGAATGAACATCTTTTCTGGTTCAATCATCTAAGCCAGCAGCCATATTCACCCAAAATGTTCTCCAGAATGGAGGAGTTTCCAGCAGACAAGCAACTCCATAAAAATATAGAAGTGAGAAGCAAAGTTTGAATGCCTGTGAAGGATAGAATTTAATGTTACTGAGAGATTCAGAACCATATCACAACCATCCTTTGACTTCACACCATAATTTGTGAAATGAGCTATTTTTTCTGGTGCTTGCAGATGAGTTAGCACTGCTTCTATCAAGTTCTAAGCTACTGTCACAGAGATGTTAAGAAAAGTATGTAGACAACAAATACAGCCTGTGGACTATTGAGCAGAATGGCTGAGATTCAATAAACTAATGGTCTGCTTTACTGCATGAAGCAAGCAAAACAAACACTGCACCCAAGGCTTTCAATAATCCACACTCTCAAAGGTATTTTGCCTGGAAACAAAAGGCAAGAAGCATACAAAGCACAACAATCCAACTAGCAGATTCTGGCTGTGATCTCCCTTTGAAACTCATCCTTTTGGCCTCCGCACCTAGGTCCCATTTCTCTCTTGCCTTTTTTTTTTTCCTTGCTTTATTTTTTATTAGCCAGACAATAGGTGTCTGTTTAAAGGCTCTCAATCTGCAGTACAGGTTACTTTTGCAGGTTTCTTTTGTAGAAAGAAAGAAGACAGAGATGTGTATGGTCAGGGCACAGTGCAGCAAGTAGCAGAAACAGCTCCAGTGTCTCTGTCCAAGGAATGTGTTGGGCCACCACTGACCTATGGGGCATCACACTGTGAGCAGGGACATACCGGGCTGGAAGTTCTAGGGAATTCATTCCTGTGATCATCAAAGAAAAAACGGACTAGAAGGAGGATCGCAAACATTTTCGAGATCTGGAGGACCTGAGTTGGGGAAAGTGGAAGGGACCCAGTTTGATACAGTAGGAGCACCACGAGCTCCTGAAGTGCCACCAGACAATAACGAGTGACTACTGAACTCTGGAGAAATTATCTTCCACAGATGGTGGTGAACTCTGGCACCGGCACAAGCAGTTATCACAAAGAAAACTCAGCAGCTGGTGGAAAGAGGAGCATGGTGCAGGTGCTGCGTGACGGGCTGCAGCCGCTAATTGGTGTATAGGCTGGATAACACAGCTCCGAAGCCAGCGTTCAATGCAGGCTGCTGCGGCAGAGGGCTGTTGTTTTAGTTCTGTTCTCAGCAGAATTAGCTTTCAATTGCTACCCTAGGTAGAATAATGCGGATGTTACTCTTCCGTATATGATTCACTGTTCATTTTAAAGGTTGTAATCCTAAAATGGAACTTTTCTGAAGAGCTTAAGACATTTCCTACGTCATATTAAAATGCTTCTCCCATTTTCTCTCTGCAGAAACTACTGAATCTTTAAAAATTAATTATTGTCAGTGCACTACTGATGTAGATATTTCTATAGACACACCATCTGTAAAATGTTTACATATAAAGATGGCCAGGACAAAGAAAACATTTAATGATTCCAGAAACCTGAAAACATTTTAGTTTGGGTATTTGAACTTTCCGCACAAAATACTGAAATATGTTGTAAATTTCACAATATTTCCATTACAGTTTGAGCCTATTTCTTCTGGTTTTATGTTCTGTGTTTCTTGAAAAGCTTATGAGAATCAAATTCTAGCCTTGAAACTGATTTTTTAACTTTCTGAAATTTTCTATACACAAAACCATGAACTAAAATGTTTTTGTAGAAATAATTGGTAATTTCTATTTCTTTGTTGCATGGTTATATAAGGATGCTCTTTGTACATGTAAAGTCTTATTTCACTTCAACTTATTCAGTTAAAAAAATTACAAGCTCAATTAAACAAACTGGAAAACACCACATTTTCCTGAAAAATGTTGTCTGCCTTTACAGACAAGTCATTTTGTTTCTCAAGCACAAGGGATGGTGAAAAAATAGTAACAAAGTGGGGAAGAAGTAGATTATGACAACAGAAGCAAGGTATTTATTCTGAAAAAGGCAAATCCACCCCACTTTCAAATGTTTCTGTTGTGAATTGCACAAACCTTCACAGGAGAGAGTGAAAAGTTGAAATATGGTCTCATTTTATGGGAAACAGATGATCACTGCACACATGTCAAGATATATCTCCAAACTCCATTTCAACCGTATTGCTGGGTTTTGCTTTACCACTAGTTTTTATGCGGTACTTTAAATGAAAATTTACAAAAGGGTCAGCACTAAGGGTAGAGGATAATTTATTTAAGTGCTATGTACTTAAATAGAAGCACTCTAGCTGCAAGATTGCTTTTGTCAAAGAGCAAGCTGAATGCAACCAGGATCGCCCCAGAATGGAAAGCAATGGGTGCAGGGGGTACATATGTGTGCCCTGAGACCCACGGCGTCGCAGGTGAATACCCAGTTACGGGAGAACAAGGCTGTCAGACCTAAGATGAATTCACAACTGGCTCTGGTGGGAAGAGATAGAGGATTCATCTAGCAGGATGGGGAAGTGATAAAAGGGATCGCACAAGCTGTTCGCCCTACTGAGTAGCTTCATTAGCATGAGCTCATGCTAAGAGGCTGATAAGATAGGGAAACCATCTTTTCCAGACTCCAAGTACATCACTTGTGTACTTCCCAAAGAACAGCTATGTAGAAACAAAAGCTACCTAGGAAGCTGGTGGGTTCCTAACCCTGAGTACCTGAGTCTAGGAAAGAGCTTTCTCGGAAAATCTCTGCAAAAACTACCCACAGTTCTGCGAAGAGGCTCGCGTTGGTCAGTCAGGCACTTCCCCCTGGGAGGGCTGGAACCGCAGGTCGGAGTACTCGCGCTGTCACCTGGGCTGCTCCGGACTGCCAAGGCTGCTGTGTCCTGCCTGCAGGAGCTGAGAAGGCAAACAGCCCTGACACGGGGGTGATCCTAGAGTCGAAATCACCCTGGGTATCTTAAGGTAAAGACAGCAGCAAGGCTCTCTTAACTCCAGAGGGTTGAAGGACTGAGGTGTTTCCCAGTGGTGCGTGGCCAGCAGAGAGCCCTTGGTCGGACCCAGTCAGAGCCTGGGCCAGCGCTCTTCTCCGCGTGGCGTGAAGAGGTGCCTCTCGTCCCATGAAAAATTAACCAACACAACCCCATGTTTGGCAACTGAAAATATGATATCTCTACTTCTCCATGAGCTTTGGTTGACATTCAAGCCTTAAGCCATACAAATTGAGGAGCTCTTAATTATAGTGAGAACATTTTGCGATGCTGCTATGTCATCATACAAACCACCAGGTACCTTGCTGCCTTGGTAAAGCTTGAAAACAGTTTCTTATTATCCTTTCTACTGATTATGTAAATATTTGTTGTCATTATGTTAAAAAGGGATTTTTCCAACCCCCCTCTTAATAATTTTCTTAATCCCCACCAACATTACTGCCGAACAAAATGTGCATTCGATATATTCAGGGACTTAATGCTGAAGGAGTCAGGAGTGATTTCAGGTGCCTCTATTTCTGGGGCAGATAGCCTGAACTCACTTTAAAAATAGCTTGCAATTTTTCAGAAGGGGTTGACAATCAGCATCCTTTAAAGTTTCTCATGCTAAGCATTCAGAATTACGGTTTACCTTTTCAGGAAAGCACTTGTGACGCTAGTGTACTTTGCTTCATATACAGGCACCTCTGCACAGGACTGCATTAATCTGAGCTTGTGGGTTGTATCCCGATGAGGGAAACATCCTTCTTGGATATGTGTTTGTGCAAAAATAGATCTGCACAAATATTTCAATGAAGGTGAAAATGATACTTGAATTCTTTGTGTCCTAATAATAATTTTGTTGTGCAGTCTGCGGTAATAACGAACATGCTTTCTTCAACCTTGACACAAATCACTCCCATCTTCCTCAGTATCTTCTGGTTTAGGATGATTGGGTTTTTCTACATTTCAGCTGCTAAAAAGCTCGTGTGTGGTAAACAACTGTTCTTTTGGATAGTCGCAGATTATTAAGAGTTTAGCTGGAGCTCCTGTGCAGCTAGGATCTCACTTTTACTAGACCCCCTGCACTTTGGCAAACAAGATGTGCAAAAGTCTTTTTTAAGAAAATACCGGTAGCATTTCCAAAACATTGCCCTTCATGTGTGGAGCATAAAATCACCCCTTCCTTTCTTACAAGTGCCAGGTTAAATAACAGGTGATTCAGGAGGACAGGGGTAGGATGTAGTTGAGGGACTGGATTTTTTTGCAACATCTGTAAGTGAGCATAAATCCTGTAGCCCCTGAAAGAGGAAGACAAATACTGTGGCAGAGGTGAGCCTCAATCTGGACGACTCTCACCTCCTGCAGCCGCTTTAGCTTCTGTGCTGTGGGAAGCAACACAAACGCAGCTTTCTGCCGAGCCGACAGCCACAGCTGTGGTGAAACCCGTTGTTATAACGGGCAGTAAGTGTTCACATTTGATTAGTCTCCTTATTTTTATCTGCAGTCTCCATCCCCGTCTAACTGTAAGCTACTCGAGGCAGTGAATCAGTGTGATTTCTGAGTGGTTAAAGCCATTTGGATTTCAGCCTTGTGCCCTGTAACTTGCTCAGGGTGTCCATAACTGGCTGGCGATGCCCAGCCTGTCATCCCTTATTAGTTAAAAGGGATTATGAGCACAATGCTTCAAATGGATAGCAGAGGCAATGGTGAGGGGTAACTGGCTGTGATCATGTCATGGACTGCAGTAACAGAGCTGGGGGTGTCACCACTCAGTGCACGGCATCGAACCACAGGCTTTGGATGATGTCCTGTTGAAGTGACTGATGCCTCTAGACAGAAGGATGCAGAAAAGCTGTGATCAATGCTGCTCTGAATGCCACGTGCAGTTCTTACTCTGTCAAGGGTCCTACCAGGAACTGAGCAAGTCTGTGCTAAGCTGTAGGATTTTGCAGCTATATAGTACCTTGTCTTCACAAAGGTCCAAGATGATCATCATAATCCCATACCCTCCAACGTGTCCCTGAGTGCCCTCTGTGGCAGGAACTAAAAGAGCCACAAATTAACGGAGAAAGAAGAATACAGCCACTGCACTTTGATATGTGCTTCTCAGGAATGTGCAACAGACTTTGTAGATGAGGTGATCTTCCATGCAGCGATATCAACTCCTCTGTTGTTAACCCCCATATTATGCCTGTGCAGTGGCCCATAAATCCTTTATAAGACGATTTTACTTTCCCACCCATCAAGTGGATCAGCAAGGAAGAACACCTCTATAGATAAAGGAAGTTTGTCTGCCAGGTTAGCATTAAGCTGCAGGGCACTGTGGTGGGATGGGACCTGGAAATGGCAGACCTACGCAGACATGCAGTATATCCTGCCATCCTAAGTACAAACAGCAGCTGCAATGGAAGACAAGCATGGATGAAGAAGCAGAAGATAATAAAGCATAGGCATAGTTGTACATATGGAACGATGCAGTTAGACCTGGGGTAGCATTAGTAACCGTTTCTGAATGGCTCTTGAATATTGCTGAGAGACAAAGAGCCAAGATAGTGTGTTGTTAACTTTCCTATAGTGTAAATGTCAGACGGCAGCCAGACACAAGTGAGGACATAAGTTTGTAGATAGACAGGAAAAAGCTGTGGCTGCAGCAAGGACAACAATGCAGGAGTTCTGGGATAGCTGCTGCTGTACAAGAAACTTTTCCACTCCAGCTTTCAGACCTCTAACCTGTTCTCCATCAGTGTAGGGGCACTATTGCTCCTCCTCAAGTCTTCCCACAATCTTAATCTGTCACAGCCACAGCAGCAGCCTGGTTTTCAGTGGGAAAAGACATCTTATAAACATCAGTCTGGCCAGCTGAGACATTATCATCACTAACGACAGATGCTGTAAGTGGCATAGCATTCAGCTCTGAGAAAGATTTATTCCCTTTCTTGTGAACACCTGGTTACACTTCATGGAGAAGACTTACAGTGGTGGGTGGCAAATTTCTGAGGCAGAGAGTGGTTGGGATGTTGTCCATATTAAGGAAGTGAGTTTGTAGATGCAGGACCTGTACTCTTGTATCTTGCTGTATCCCTTCCTCACTCTCTTGGAGATGCTTTTTGTCATGCTAGTAGAGTACTTGGGCTAGCATGTGTCCTGGTGCACAGTAAATGATGGGGTCCCCTGTGAACCACAGCCAGTGCTGAGCTCTATCTTTGCCCCACTCAAAGCCCAGTATTTGGGAGCTGCATGGGTCCTGGCCTGTTTGAGTAACATACTTAATAGTGACCTCCCTTCCTCTTACCCACACAGTCCCCTATGCTTGTGAGATGTGTAAAACCGCCCTGGGTCAGAATGGTGGTAGCACGCTACACTCGCTGCACTATCCTTCCCAGAGAGTGAATGACCATGTAGAACACAATGCATATTCCACACCAGACTTTGTTTGCGATCTCCACTGGGATCAGCACCTGTAAAAGTTCATACGGTGAAAGAACAGGAGGATCCAGTCTGTCTGTCTGCTATAGAAAAATGTGATTGGCTCCTTAGCTATAAATTAGAACAGCAAGTAGGAGATGCAAGCCTCCGCTCTCAAAATGGACAGTATGATCTGCACGCTATACAAGAGAACAGACTTACAAACATGTCATTCTGTTATTAATTGATATGTAAAAGAAGTTAATAAACATTTTTAACTAAAATTTGAGAGCATTCTCTATTCCCAAGGTGTATAATAATATGAAATTTCATATAACATCTTGCTTTTTAACAGCACCAGAAGGAAAAAGCTGTAAATTCCTTTTCTAAGCTTGTCCAAAAGCTACTCTGACCCCCCTTGCCTTTCTTCCTTTCTCTCCTGTGTCCCACAGCATATGGAAAACATTCAGCCAGGCAAGGAAAGAGAGCAATTGAAAGTGCCTTCATCCATGTGAGCAATTTCAGTGAACTGAGCACTGAACCTAGTAATGCACAGAGCTTTTTTGATGATGATCAATCAGAGCAACAGCAAATTGTGCAAAGTTTTATAGTGTTTTTCTCTGATGAAAAGAATTTTGACATGTGGCGTCTCAAGACATCCAAAACATCCCACTGTTAAAGGGGTAAATGTTAACTGCTTTCAGTTCTACCACAAATATTCTGCATGGCTTTGCAGTGTATGGGAACTTGCCCAGGACTTTGCAACAAAATTATTAGGTTTTTTTTCAGGTCTCTCACAACCTCCTCTAACTCATACTTCGTCTCTTGTGAGAGATGGTTCCTGTGCTGGCTCCTCTTGATGCCTGGTTTACAGGGACAAGATTATCACTATGTCATTAGTAAACTTCCCACAGTACCTGAAGAGACAACAAGGGCCCTTTGGGAAGCCCTGTTAGAGTATTTCTCACACCTGACCTAACTTAGGAGATCAGACAGAATCATAGACCTTACTTGTTCATAACACCAGAAGGCTGTTAATAATGTAAGTTTGTGAAAGATACATCAGTGCTATGGTGAAATCAGTCTGTAGTCTTACAGCAAGCACATCTGGCAAAATCACTGAGTGAGCTTAACAGAGGTCTAAAAGAATGGGTCAAAATAATATATAAATAATAATACATTATATAGAGGACGCAAGGAAGCTTGTCTAATAAAACAAAAAAAGGACGATGTTGGACATACAATGTGGTCAAATAAGAATTAACATCTAAAAGAGCAGTGGGAGTTTGTTTTAATCAAGGAAATTTCTTCAGACTTAGGTCACCCATCTGGACTATTTTCCTCTTTTTGTCACAGTACTTGCTTTCATTATGATGTTTACCCTCTCACAAAGCTTTTTCTTTAACGTTTTTCTGGAATCAGCTGCAGCATGAAAATCTAATAAAAAAAGTCCTATCCGAAGAAGTAGCTTTAAACCTTGGCACTGCTTTTACAGGCCAACAAGCAGCCATATGACATCACAAATGAGCAAAGCTTCAAGATTTTAATCCATAAATTGAACTGTATTTGGTGTTTTACAAGGATGACAGATTCCCATGGCATATACTGTAGAGTTACATTTAACACCTGCTTGTATTTCTTCCACTTTTTTGATACTCGTTCATGGGAATGTGCAACAAATATCATGGTTATGGTTGTGATAATCCCAAACTGGAAATATGCTAGTTTCCAGACTCCTTGGGTAACTTGATGCTGGGAGTGATTTCTTTCAGCGGACCAGATTGACAGCCACAACTCTAGGGACTGGAGGGAAGTGGAGAAAGGGCTGTTTTATTTTGAAATGCGGTGTGTGATCCACTTTCAGAGCGGGTCTGGGAATTTGACAGGTTCTCCGCTGGTGCAGATGCATCAGGCTTTGACAATGCCCTTGAGCTCTTTGCTCTCTTCCCACAACAGTTTTGGCTTATGAGGTGCCACTAAAACAGTCAGTTTGTTATCCCATGCTAATAAGCAACCAGTGGCTGATGGTGCATGGAGGCATGTGGAACTAGTGGTCTGCAGAATCTACTCAATTCAACTTATGATTATGAGGGAAATGATTTTATGATACAGTTATTTCCCCCCTTAGTGCCATGTCCCTATGGATGCTGCTTAGAGAATTTTAGTTTTCTTCTTTAACGTCCTTCAAAATGAAGGTACTGAATATGACCAGGTGACTGCCTCCTTAATATTTTGTCCTTTCCTCTCAAGGAAGCCCTTTGCAAAACATGGGCACATTTGGAGCTCTGCTATGCAGGAGCAGGAATTCTGGTGAGGAAAGGCACAGAGCTGAACAAAAGTTTGATTATAATACTGCATCCAGCTTCCTTCTCTCCTGCCCCCATCCCTGGAAAACCTTGTAACATTTTCAGGAAAGCTGATCATGAAAACCTCCAGTCTTTACAGAGAACTTCAGCAGCAGAGAGTGTTTAACAAAAGGGCTTAATGCAAATTATATTTCACCTCACCATGAAATAGTGATTTTACTGTGAATAGTGATTTTTGCATCCCTGTTCTGGGCAGCAAGAAAACAGTACACGACACCTACAGGAGTCAAACTCTGCGTCCTTCCCTTTCATCTTTCAGCTGGATTTCAGGGGAAATGTCAATGCAAAATGCATAGAATTTCTACTCCCTAACACTGGAATATCTTATACTGATAATAATAGTGATCTCAAAATATTAGTTATTAAGAATCACTCAATAGCAGAGGGAAATCACCGACCAGAACAGTATTTGGAATAAAAAAAAATGTTCCTGGACTACAAGGAGGAACAAATATAAACAATTAGATGTATTGAAAGGTGTAGCCAAGTAACCTTTTTGTTATTTTTGTAAGATATGAAATAATGACTATATTCATAATTTGCAGATTTTACTACAGTCAGAACCTCTAATCATAAGACTTCTGATAATTCTGATTAATTTATTTTCTACCTTCATGTTTATTTAGCTGTCGAAAGATTTGCTCAAGGCATATATACAGCAAGGCTACTTAATACCATTGTTGGTTATGCTATAAATGAGCAAACCATTTCTTTCCTTAAGGAAGATGAAGCAGAGAATAAACTATGTACCTCCAGAAGAGAATGAGAATTTAGACAAAAGCTAATGAAACTTGAGAAAGGAGTGATGAATCACATAACTCTAGGTCATGGAGGAGAATTGTGTAAATCATTGATTTTTTCAGCTTACTGTCAATTCTGAAAAATGAGGAGAAAAGAAGAATTGTTTCAAATTAACCTCAAATGTGTTGTTTATCTAGAGCCAAAAAAAGACGAAAAAAATGGTTTTGCAGTTAGAAATATGAACACAAAAGCCTTGTATTCATTCTGAACCTAGAGGGTTCATTTTGAATTTGAATACTAGTGTTGCGTGTCTTTCCATTTTTAAAAAAGAGAAAGAAATCTTAGAAATAAACACTTATTTATAACTGAATTTGCATTTTGTATGCCAATGGATATTTATCCATTTTCCTCGGTCTGTCAGATGTAGTTTAGAGGAAATGACCGAGGCTAAGTTCTGCCATTTTTTGTTTATTTAAAAAGATACAACAGGACAGTAGCCATAAAAAACCTATATAGTAGTCCTTCTATAGATATATAGGCCAGCATTTAACTAGGCAGCATTAAACTCTGCAATTTTCAAGTATTTTGAGATGACCATAAATGCTGACTGCATTTTGAAAAGCTGCCTTATCAGTTTATAGTACTGCTGTTTTAATATGAAAATTTAACTTTGTAAAGAAAAGTTAGACAAAGTGGGCTCCGTTCCCTCTGGACCAGTCACAGAGTGAAGAAGAGGGTCTGTAGTTCCCTGTAAGAGAACAAGCTAAAATTTGGGCTGTGCCACCTCTCAGTCTTTAAAGCATTACTGCTTCAGCCAGCTGGACCATGACCCAGTCAGTGCTTGCTGCATTAAATGGAAATATTCACAAAGACATTGGTGGTCTTGGGTCAAGTTCGGAAGAGGTACTATGGGTGTCCATTCAAAGAAATGCTACCTGAGCCCCGCAGACTGAGAGACAGAAAGTCCCGATCCAGGGAGTTAGCAATTTGGGGTCTCCTTACCATCTTCTTGAGAGAAATTTCATTTTTCTAAATATTAGATATATGTGAAATGAAAGCAAAATATATGCATATTAGTTTCATATTACATATAATAATCTATCTGTCAGATGTCTATGAATTACAGCTAAACCATCATCTGGGGATTGTACAATTGGCAATAGATATTTGCATGCTAGAAGAAATTCTGGAATGAAGACAAGTAACCGTAAGGAAAAAAAGGAAGAAAAGAAAGTGATTGCCTTTCAAAGTCAAATCAAAATTTCATTCCTGTCAAACTAATGGATATAGTAGAAAGGTTGTCATAGTGCTAATATAAAAAGCACTAGCTAATTTGAAAAAATATGCAAATGAAAGAAGTTGGAAAAGCTGACTGCCGGTGTTAGGCACCCCACCCATGCCTTTTCAAGGAGAATGTATGAAGTCTGAGGTTGCTTATTAAAGACAGTAATTAACTGGACTGTCTGGGAAAGACATACTTGAAAATGTGCTCTTTCCTGTTACATTTGTCTCCCTCAAATAACTTCGTGACTTGATGCTAAATAGTACTTTCTTATTAGCATAGAGCTAGCTAACCACACATCAAATTGGAATGCGATTTGAACTCACCCTTTGAGAGATCAAATACTTCACGTATCCAGAAACAGCTTCCAGAAACTGGAGCAGGATCCTGGGGTGCAATGCCTCGCAAAGGCTCCTTCCATTAAACAGTGGGACGAATTAACACTATGGCAATCTCTGTAAGGCAGTGGAAATCTATATCCCAGACCATATTTGAAAAGACTCCTATGAGATACTGAATGAGGAATTCCCTTGCTGAAAGGTAACTAATTAACTGCCATTAGGAGGTGACCTAACAACTGAGATTGAAGTGTTTATGTATTATTTATGTTAATGGTATTTTGGACTTTAGATAAAAGGCTGTTTCGCCAAAGACAAACTAGTCGTGTCCTGCATTTTTGTTCCATAGTTGTGCAAAATAGAGATGACTAAAAATGGCTGAACTCATTTGCTGGATTGAGATTATATAATACTGGGTTTTGTTGTAGGCATAATATATTTTTTGCTAAAAGAAATGTCGTTTTCCCAGGTCTTGTATATCAATGTGTAGCTTGCCATCAGTTTAGAGGAGATTCACTGAAATCAACCTCTTCCTGCGCCAACCCTTTCCTTCTTGCGTATACTTATCTATGTGTTTTAGTTCTGGCATGTTTTTCTAGAGCTAGATAGACAGAACAAGTCAACAGAGTAGTCATATTCTTTATCCTTTTTCTTTCTGGGAGAGCACAGAAGGGATACAGTCAAGAAAGACTGAATCACTTGTCCATTTGAGAAATTTCTTACTATTTCTCCTCAGCTGGAACTTGGTATATATGCTGAAGGATGACAATTGTACAATCTCTTACATTTATCTAGCCCATATGTCAATATAAAGGTCAAATGTCTTTTATAAACACTGCTAAGTTTATTTTGACAATAATTTTGTGTCAGTGGGCTCTGTACCTCAGCCATAAGCTATGTAAAAAGTATTTCTATTGATCAACTTCAGCTTGTATCTTGTTTTATTGAATTCCTTCTCCTCCTTCTTCTTGAGATATGAGGACAGTAGGTGCTGGATATCTGATTTACATTCTCTCCATGGTCACTAGGAGCTTTTTCTAGGTTCCTGAAATGCCCACTTTCAGTCACGTCTTCACTAAACTGAACAGACCCAATCTTTTAAATCTCTTCTTCTGTGGAAATCACTGTTTCCATTATGGATTATGCATAATATTTTGTCAATCCTCTCTCCACCCTTCACCTTCAGCAGTATCTTTTCTGAGATACGATGATGAAACTGAATGAAAATTGTCAAGTGATATCTCACAGGCAATTTACACAGTGATGTTATGAACCTCACAGTATTCATTTCCTATTCACTTTTTATGCATCCTAACAATTTCATTTATGTATTTGTTTGCTATTTATGCTGTACACTGAGTAGCAGTTTCACTAAGCAATCTGAAGTAGTACTACATTCATTTTCTGGTTTTTGTTTGGGGTTTTTTTTTTTTTCTTTTCAGAATGCTTACAGCTAATTTCAAATCTAAGAATGTGTGAGTAGTTCAGATTATTTCAGTGTGTATTATCAAGCATTTGTCAACAATAAATTTCATAGCTGAAGTATTTCCAGTGAATAATTTATCTGATGAAGTTAGTTCTTTCTGTGACTTACCCACTAAATTATTTTTTATTTTGATAAAGAATTTGTCACTGGTAATTTTTCAGCCAACAGTTTATGTAAACACATTTCAACCTTCAGTTGTTCACCTATTGTTTACTTTGACTAGTCATTATTCATTACTTATTATTTGCACTTCCTGATTGGCTATTTAAGTCAAAAAGTATTGTTGCTGTTTCCAGCTACACTAATAGCATTTTCAGGCAGGAACACAGTGCATAATGACTATAGTGAATAGTAGAAAAAAGTTCTTCTTCATCCATAGAAACATGTATCTACATAACGATAAGGAGGTTCAAATGAAGAACCACCATATCCCATACGGTTATGCAAATAAAAGTTTATTTCAATTTATATTCACTGATTGCAAAGGACAAAGCTAAAGCTGTGATCAGCATGAAAACAAATAGCTGAGAACGCGGTAATGTGCCAGGTGCTCTGATTTCTTTTGGGCAGATCAATTACCAAAATTTTCTCTAAAGTCCAGAATTGTATTTCCATGAATAGAAGAGTCAATATGTTTTTGTGATTAGAAGGATTTGTATAATGAGAGACGACATAAAAGTTGTTGAAGTGTTGTCAGGTTTGTCAGAAGCTGTTTGTAGATGCAATGCTGGAGAAATCTGATACTGGAGAAGGAGAAGGCGGCACAAGTAAATTAACAGTAAATCTCGGAACTTGTATGGGAATATTCTAGATTGACAAAGCTAGAGAGCTGACCACAGATCAAAGAACTATATAACCAATAGTAGCAGTTAATGAAAAAATATGAATATTGCTCTGAAGAACTGAGTTCACTGGAAGATTTCCTGATGAAAATGTTTTTCGCACCAGGATTTACACAGAGGGCACAACCTGATAGAAAGATTGCTATTCAGTCAGAACAAGGCTTTGAGAAAGAAATGAAATGAAATGGAAAATTTAAAAGTGATTGAACCAATAGAGAGAGGAACACTTTAGTCTCTGGTTTAAATCCAATTTTAAAATTAGTCTCCCTGTAGTCAAGCAACTTGCATAGGAAATAACAGTATAGAGAGGAGGGTAATTGTTATTTAATGAACAAGTAGGTAAAGAAACTGATGACAGCAAATGCAGCCAAATGACTTCCTTAGCAACTTATGGCATGATATTTAATGAAGATTCAAGGTGAATCTCACTTGTGATAGATATCAGGGAGAAACAGTTCTTGCAGTCCCTGTCTGACCCCAAAGGTACACACAGCCTGTGCATGCCTTAGCTTTTGACACTACCATATCCTGGCTGCCTAAAGTTTTGCATCAAGCTTGAGTACAACCGTGCAAGTCTTGAAGTCACCAGCTACCCAGGCATTGAAAAGTAAAAATGTCATGCAATTTGTTGTTCTGTAGCATGTTCTTCATTTCTACTGCCGCTTCAGAAGCTAAAATGAGTCTATATGGGTAGTCACCACCTAAACATCTTAAGTCAGCTCTCCTGTCTTGATCCACGATCCCAGGAATGAGTCAGCAGTACTAAGGATGGACTTTACTGCCACTGTTGAGAAAGTCACGTTGCAGAGGGCTGTGTCTCTTAGAAGTGCTTTCCTTTCTGGGTCCCTGCCAGTTGCTAACCTGGTGCTCCTGAAGCTGCCCTGACAAAAGCACACAGTGAACTCAAAATGTCCGGATACGAGCTTAAAAATTTTAACTGGAGACAGAAGAAAACATGGTGGAAAAAAAAATTGACATGAATAACTTCTTGAGGATTTCTTGCAGAAAGCAGGTCTCATTTCCTAAAGATCCATATCAATCCAGCACTTCATTATCATAAAAATTTAATTACTTTTCAAGGGTCCTTCTTTCTCTAGCTGTTATTGGCAAAGTTTTCCAGCAGGATAAGGTCATATTGTGTTACTTGTCTGACTTCCACTTTGCAGATAGTTAAACTAAACTGCCTGACAATAGGATGTTAAAGTTACAATAAATTTCAGGTCTTCAGAAGAGGGGTGTATCCTACTCACTTTTAGGTAGCTATAGCCACAGATGTTTTCAGTTCAGAGAATTTCAAAGTACACTTCTTAAATTTCAGAAGCAATAGTCATAAACACAAATCCATCTGACAAGAAAGCCCAGCTCTAGAGTAAGTAAAAAACCTCTGACATGTATTGGGTTCCTTCCTATTATCAGCAACAGTAATATTAAAAGTTCTTGTGGGAACATCTGAATTACCCAAACAAAATATTTTCTTTTATATACTCCAACACTGACAAATCTTCCAATTCATGTTTATGGAGTGCCCATTAGCAAATGAACAGTGGGGATTCAAGGGCTTCAAAAGTGATTTTTTTCATTATCAGTGAAGCACAATGACGGTAGGAAGAGCAATATGAATTGCTGTTTGTTTATCACAGTACTCAGATTTACACAACAGGAATAATTCCACCAGAACTGCTAAACTGAAGACTGAGAATACAGATCCTAACTATCTGATCAAAAACAGGGGGCAAAGAGGGAGGGCAAGCAAACATGATAAATCAGAAAGAGAAAATCAAAGTTACAACTTATACAGGTAGAAAAAAAGAGAAAACAGAAGTGACTTAAAAGCAGGAGACAAAAGGATTTTGTGATAAAGTTAAGATGAAGCATGAGATAATTATGTGAAATGCTCCTGTAATTTGATAAAAACAACCAGACTTTGAATGAGGAAGGAGATGCCTGTTTAGCTTTTGGTCAGTGCAGTGCTCTATTATCTCTCAATGTCTCCAGAAACCCTGGTGTTAGAATTACACATCCAAAGAGTACTGGGAGTGAAACAAATTTTGGTAAATTTGTATTAGATGTGGGCATGGGGAGGCAGAGAATAACTGCAAAAAATGATTTGAACATTTATTCTAAAAGGATTGAATGATTTTATTTTTTTTTTTTAATGGGGATTTCAGGCGACTGTTGTAGTGTTAAATGTATATTCTGGGAATATTAATTTCTGATAATGTAGAGATTCATATTTACATGCACTGCAGATGTTCAGCTGTATGGCAGGTTCGGCTGGTGTAAAGATACTGACATATCTGGTGAGAAAAAGTATGTAGAATTCTGTGAAAATAGTAATGGCAATAACCAAACATACAAGAAGTATTTATATTTTAATTGAAGAAATACTGGAGCTAACACTTTCACAGGCTTTTAAAACTAATTTTTCCACTTTGGTACATTGGCTCTTGGAGGCTGACAAAATTTTGAAAAGCAGCATTGCAGATGTCCTTTCAGGGAAATGTTTTCTTGCCAAGCAATATGAGCATTATGAAACTTCCTATAATCTACTTCAATGACCCAGTCTGAAAAATACAAGTGAAATTAAAATTACATGGTAACAAAAATAAAAACAGCTTTTAAGGATGTTACTTTTTTAAAGGAGCCATACAATTCTGTGAATATTAGAATGCTTTAATCTTGCTGCAGAAACTAACCTTGCTTTCTAAATAATAATTTACATGCTATTACCCACAATTCTTTGCAGTAAGTTCTTGCTTGCAGTAACTCTGAGAAACTTGATTCTGATTATATCTGACGTAATGCTTAAGCTTGTCATTCCCATATATCTTGAAAAATTCTCAGCAAGAAAAATAAATGATCAAATGTCCATCTTAGCTTTGAGTGATAGTCCCTACAATTATTGGCTATAATTTAGGATTTGCCAAATTAGAATGAGTAATATTGGATCAATTTTCTTCTCATCTTTCAAACTGACAGAACCCACACAGAAAATATCTACAGAAAGTCTGTAGAAATATGTCCTTTTTCCCCCCATTTTTGCTGACTTTTAAGGCAGGTCTACTGAAGATGAAGATTATTTATTTCTCTGGAATTATATCTTTAAAAGTAAGTTTGGAGAAGTAATCATGTCTTTGTGAATCTGAGCAACTACAAAGTGGAAACAATGTTGTGCCAAACTTTTTGTTTAAATTTATTTGCACTTTTGAATTTACAATCTGTTTGTGTGTACGCTTTGATTTAAACAAATATGCTAATTCAAAATTACTCAATAGTTCCATGCAGGTAAATTTCTTCCTATCAGTGGCTCATAAAATGTGTTCACTAGAGCGTCACATATCACATATATCTGAGAACAGAGTGAATCTGCATTGGGTGCTGCAAAACTCCTAATTCACGTACAGCAGGTTGGTACTAGGCACTGAGATAAAGCAGGTCTCTTGCAATTACAATGAACACGGAAATCAGATTTCTCCTCCCTGGAGTTAAGATACTCAACTGAGACACCTGAATGAGGAGCCACAACAAAGGAATAGTGTGAGATTGGGTGAAGGGCTGCACATTTCCATTTCTAAAGAGGAGGAGCCCTCTCTGCAAATCAGAAAAATGCGGCAACAGCTACCTTGCGGTCCAGCTCTCCTCTTTCATAACACAGCCTTGAAACATACCCGGTACAAGAGTCGATAATGTTTATTGATTTAGCAACAAGCTGCTAAGAAACTAAAAAATCAAGAAGTCAATGACCTAATTAACTAAAGAACACACCACTGTTATCAATTTACAATTACATCGTTTTGCACGTTATTATACATGATTATGAAGCTGTTATTCATCACTCTTAAATCTCATTAATTGCACACAGCTGCTGTTAAAATACAATTCTGTCACACTTTCCTCCCCAGTCCTAAATGGATTGCATGTATTAGGATGCAATTCTGTCCATCTTTGCTCCACCCTCCCACATCAAACCTTCCAGGCACAGGACTGATGGAGAGTCCAGGGGGTTGTCAATTGGGGTTCCCCCCGTTGTCCTCGTGGGCTTGGGTCTGCAGGTCCACCGCACCGCTGGCCGTAGGTGCTTGCACACCTACCGTCAGAAAGCCCACCCTCCTTTGTTGTCTGGTTGGTTTTACACCTTAGTCTCCACTTCCCCCCGTATCCACACACACCTTTTCATTGCTCTTCTTCCCTTTTTCTGCCCGGTCTCCTCAGAAATAAGCAATATGCTTCTAGTCAGTTTTTCCCCACTGATTCTAGTTTTGTTGCATCTGTAACCGAATTTGGCATTTTGGGTATCCTTAGCTGGGCAACCTGCATCTTATATGTTTAAAAGTCTTCCCAACTCCCCTTCAACTACCTGTTTTGTACTGGTTACATATGGTTTACCTTACACATTTGACGGTGGCCTTAATTCCTCTACCTAATTCCTACTAAGTTTGAACTTTTTCTCATCTTGTATGCAGACAGTCCATACATCAGAGACACATGTTTTTCTCACCCTGTGTTTGAGGATACACAACCTCCTGCTTTTGCATAGCTGCTTAATTAAAAATCATTGGCCTGGATATGATCACTAGACAATCTCCTAGTTTCCTTCAGAGAACTGTGTTGTTTATGGAGTCCAATACTCCAAAGGGATTTCTTGCTCACAGCAGTACAGTAAAACAAAAAACCCCATGCTCTCAACTTAGTGATTCATGTCTGTCATACAAGTTGTTTTGTTTACTTTAAAAGTACATTATGGTTTTGCTGCATTCACTATAGAGCTCACCTCCTTTTCTTTACTTATGTTTTTTTTATTTATTTGATTTTACAAATATAGGCTTCAGCATCTCCTTCTCACTCAGTGACATGAATTAGGCCTTAACAGCTGAAACATTTTCCTGATACCTTTGACATCCCCGCCGAGACTTCTCCGCTATTGACAGCTGCCTAAGAATCAAGCACATGAGAGTGTGCAAGCTTGTTTCATGGATGCAAATGCAGCTTTAGCACCCTTGGTTAAATTTATATGAAAATCAATTCTTGGAAGTGGCAGCAATCCAAAGGAGGAATCTTGGCAGAATACAGCCATTCTGAGACAGAGAAAGGTGGTGATTCTCTAAAGGATGAGGATCAATCCTACTCAGCAGACCTTGTACAGCAGCAAATGTAGAGCCCTGTCTCTACCTACACTCTGCTAAGGAGAGTAAATCATTTGATACAAAGAAGACAAAAGTGTGGGACAATCTGGACAATATGAATAGATGGAGCTGAATGTTTGGCTCGTGTAGACCCCAGAGACGCAGTCCCTGTTGCTATTCATCTCAATTGTTGCAGCTTTATCTGCTGTTTAGCAAGTTCTAGTGCGGGCATGCTGCTCTCAGTGCCAATGAGAGCCATGAAACGGTGTGAAGCCCCTACGAGCTGTAGCCAAGTCTGTACAGTGCTGGGAGAAAGCAGTACAGGTGAAATGGAGCCATGTTTTCCCCTGTAACTTCTGAAGCCATGTTTCAGTATTTTATGCCTCTGTGGTCATGCAAGGCATTGAACTAGAGAACAGCTTTATCCCCTACTAATGTTCTTTGCTGCTGACTTTATATCTCTGAGAGGCTGTAAACATTTAATTGACAGAAAAAGGAAATACCTTACTATAAGAAATCTTACTCCAGATAAAAGAGCACACCGTTCCTCTGGTGTGGTTAATAGGGTTATGTATTGCCATATGTGGGGTTTTTACTGCAGTTGACAAGAATGAAGAACAGAAGCCATGAAACAGTTTTTCAAAAGGAAGGGGGATTCCTTGTGTTTGGTACTTCGGATTGATTTTCCTTAACATTTCCTAGAGTATGTAAAACACATGAAAATTTTCTGAGTGTAATTGCCATCCCATGCAGCTAACCCACTGTGAAAACTCTGTCTTTCTTGGATCTGTATTTCTTTTGCTTTTTCATTATTCATCAACGTGTCTCACTCTGGAGTATTACTCTGTGCTCTTTTTTAATCAAGTACTGTGTTGCTGTTAGGAGCAGATTCTTTCTCCTTTGTACTGATAAACATAGACGTGCTTCATTTAAAATCTAAATCAAAGCACTTGAATTCTTTGTCTCTTGAGAGCTTCTGGATGTTACTGAAGCCAAATATTCTCCACAGAAAACATCAAGGAAGTTCAAAAAAGATTGAACAACAGTTACTGAACAATCTTTCTTTTTATTTTTCTTTTTTTTCTTTTTCTTTTTCTTTTCCTTTTTCTTTTCCTTTTTCTTTTCCTTTTTCTTTTCCTTTTCCTTTTTCCTTTTCCTTTTTCTTTTTCCTTTTTCTTTTTTCCTTTTCCTTTCCCTTCCCTTTCCCTTTCCTTTTCCTCCTTTTCCTCTTCACTGAGTGAGAAAACATATGTATATCATGCGACATATTTGCAAAGATGCCAGCCATTTCTGAAGGCTTTGTGTTTGCTCTGAGGAACATGTGCCTTTTTCACCAGTCTCCTTTGGGAAACTCCAAACAAAATTTGAATGTTTGCAGAATTTCATTTCTAAATGAAAACTACTTTCCCTGTGTTAGTCATACATTGGTTTTTGAAAGATGTAACAATTCCTGAGAAAGCGGACTACGGTTTGGAAATAACAGTAGTGTAGATGATTAAGTCAAATGGAGATATCATAATTATGGGATCTCAAACGAGCTTACAAGGCTGAGCAGTGGCTCCTTGTGCCATAGCACATATGGCATGATGCAATGCATATGCATAATTTGATACACATACGTTTTCTCACTCAGTGCAGAGTAGCAATGTTGGTAAGCTAGCTGATATATTTTATTTTCCTTACTCAAAGGTTATTTAATGCATACCATACAGAACTCCAACTCTGCAACAAACACAGGCCTAAGGCTCGAAATTGATAAAGCGTGCATGACAGAATTATTATATAAGGCATGGGAAACATGGCTGATTAAAAATATTCCAGTACAGCAACATTGCCAGTATCCTGCAGACCTGGAAACTGGTCAGGAGTCCTCAAGTCCTCAGTTCTGATACATATTTTCTAACAAAAGATCTATAGCATATGAACAGATTATATCATTATTATCAAGTAATTCTATGACTTTAAAAGCGAGTAAGTTTTAACACATGAACTAAAGGGTTAATTATTTCTTCATGTATATGCAGAAGATGTAATATTAGCAAAATGTGCCTGGGGAACTGAGAAGAATAAACTTTTTATCTGCTTGCACTTGCATAATTTTTTCTAAAGTCTTTCTTTTCTTGAAGACACTGCTTACTAGCCAGCTAGCTGAGTGGTAATCAGAGCTAGTCAGACTGCTAAATGGCTCTCATTTGTCCCTTGCAAAGTCTTCTTTTCATTTATCACCACTGAAGAATTTTGTTGAGAAGCTGCTTTGTGCTGCTGCAGTGTATGGTAGATGCTTAAGTCACCATGACGGAGAAAACACAAACATCTCTAGCAAAGAGTTGGTAACATGCATAAACTGTAATCCAGATCAAACTAAACCTAATCCATGTGTGACAGAGCTATAAATAAGATAGCCTGGGCTTTTTCCCCCCAGGAAGAATTATATTTTGAATGAGGCAGTATAAAATAATAAAGAAAACCCAATATGGAACTTGAAGCAAGTCTATTTACTTTCTGATGTCCAGAATCAACTTCTGCTCATATTAAGCTTCATGAAGGAAAACTTTTTTTTCATGTACTTTTGGTATAATCTCTTTTTCACAAGAGCTAAGCTTGATTTCCCTTTGGTAGAAATTAACCATGTGAATTATACGGAGGAATAAATTACTTTTCTTTACATGACATCAAGCCTTGAACTGGTTTTGAATCAGAACAAAAACCTGGTGAAGAGCATTTTATGACAGAAGTGTATGTTGGTCTGTCATTGTGACAGGTTAAATTAAGTAACAAGTTATGGCAGTGACTATAAAAAAATCAAAAAACCATGTGAGAGGCTGGTTTTGTAAACCATATTCTAATCCAAAACCAGTTGGAATTACTAGAAAGCCCCCTTATGTCTTTAGTAGGCTTTGACTCAGTCTGTGAGGTAGGCCATCAATACTAAATTCCTCTCAGGATATAGAATAGAATAGAATAGAATAGAACCGAACCGAACCGAATGGAATAGAATAGAATATTTCAATTGTAAGATACCTACAATGATCATCTAGTCCAACTGCCTGACCACTTCAGGGCTGACCAAAAGTTAAAGCATATTATTAAGGGCATTGTCCAAATGCCTCTTAAACACTGACAGGCATGATGCGGTCTGACACCCCAGGATGCAGTTTGCCTTCTTGGCTGCCAGGGCACACTGCTCACTCATATTAAATTTACCGTCAACCACCACCCCCAGCTCCTTTTCTGCAGGGCTGCTCTCCAGCCACTCCTCTCCCAGTTTATACTTGTGTCTGGTATTACTCCATCCCAGGTGCAGAATTTGTCATTTGTTCTTGTTAAATTTCATATAGGCTGATCAGGTTTCATCTCTGGAAATTGGTGAGAAATGCAGGGATGAGAACAATATGAATTTAAAACCGATACCAAAACAATTCATCTTCATTTAGTTTTTCACCTATATCAGGGAAGAGCTAAGCACAGCAACAAAACATATATTTTCAGCTACAAGACAGATTTACATCTCCCAGTCATAAGGAAATCTTGTTAAATTTCAGGGATTGCTTCTCCTTTCTTTCTCCTGTCAATCAGCTCAGAAGTGAAAACAAGAGCTAATAGAGCTGTTCAATACACTCAGTTTCTTCAGTCTTGGCTAGATGGCATGAGTACATCGTGATGCCAGGTCATCCCCAAAGCAAGCACAGGTCAATTCCAAATGTGCTTCCTTGTGCAGACAAGCCCAAATAACTCAGCCTGGCTGAATAGGCTGTATGTTCACCTCGTGCTAAGTTCTGAAATGGACACTTCAAAAAAGATCAAAGGGATCAAAGGGGTTATTTATATTAATATATCATTAATGAGAATATAGCACTAAAATAATTAACATTAACAATAATGACAATAAAGCTATCCTGGGAGAATTTTAATTTGCTCTATTGGAGTAAGTCCTTCAAGTTCATTGACTTCTAGATAAGATTCCAAAAAGAAATATGACCAAAGCATAAAAAGACCTATTAAATTGTTTGGGTTAACATCACCCATAGAAAATCACATTTGGTGGGAGAAAATAATAGTAATTGTTATTTAAATGAGAACCAGAAGCTAAACTATAGTCAATTGTACATGGGTTTCCTTTTTCATCCATTGTAATAACAGAGAAATTTAGTCTAAATCTGAGAAACTTTTGAAAGATTACATGGTGCAACTGCTGTGGTCAGCAAGTCTCAGATGGGAAGTTGGATCTTTTCTCTATTTAATGCCCCTTCCACAGCCAGCCTCTGGGCAGCAGGTGGAAAGAACCAAAAGTTGGTCCATCATTCTATGAGGACACTCATCCCAGTTGTGAACGCGAGGCAGGTGCCTGCGGTCAGTCCAGAAACAGGCGTCCTGAGATGTTCCTATCACAAGGGTGCTGCTGGGGTCCTGGAGGGTTTATGCACGGGGTGAGAGCGGGCTGTGGTCCTGTAGGCATCAAAAGCAGAGCTGAAGCGAGATGCAGAAAGCTTTGTGGCCAGGAGTGAATTTCATTCTCAACCTGCATCTTCACATCTGTAAGGTTCACAGATATTTCTGATGTGCATCTGTGTGAGTATATCTCAATTATTGGGGAAGCTGTGGATGGAAACCACAAAATCAACCAACCAGACAAACCAGACTACAATAGGGTGTACATATCATTAAAACAAATCTACCTGAGAATAAGGACAATATACCTATATACATATTTAAAAGATCATTTGCTTGTTTCTTGCCAGTCTTTCGTGGCTATGTGTGCAATGAGTAGGTAGCAGCATACAGATTATTCAGACTTTCCTTCCTTGTTCCCATCATAGCCCTAAAATGACAGCTGAATTGGGCCAATGCCAATCTTGTAAGACAGTATATAAATTATCCAATTCAAAAGAAATCCTACAGTGGTTGTGAACAGAAAAGACCAGCTCACCGCGGAAAACAGTGCCATACTTCTCTGAGTCCCACAGCACAGGCAATGCTTCCTAGGGGTAGTAGCTGCAAAGTAGAAAATAAAGTAGACCTAACCAGGACTCCAGCTGCTTTGTAATAATTATGCTGCCTATTTCTTCTCAGTTATTTAATGAAAAACTACACACTCAGGCGTATTTCTTTTGCCACACTTCTCATTCCTAATTGTACTCTTTGGACCTGGTTATTAATTTGAGGAAGATACAATTATTCGGCAATGCAGGGGTCCTGCAATTTTTTTAAAACTCAATTTTATTAGAAAACAATAAAGTTAAACTGATGATCCTGAGGAAAACAAAACAAAACAAAACAAAACAAAACTCCAAGCAGATATAATTATTGCCAGCAGTGCTATGTCTTTACCATTTCAATAGTTTGGATTAGCTGAGAGAGAAGAGGTGGGGCTATATAAAAATAATGACAGGATAGACCTGGAACCAGAGACTTTAACTGAACAGAAACAACAACTGGCAAAGTGGCTAAACTGTCTCCTCATTGTAATATAGTAACGAAGCAGCAACACGGCCTTTCTGTCCAGCAGATGGTAGGTTTACATTCAGGCAGGAGCGGGTCACATCACCCATCTCAAACACATGGATTGCGCCTTTGCTGTGCTCATGGAGATCTGTAACTGCCTGGAGCAAGTTTCTGTGTCAAATAACAGTCCTCTCCCCCACAGGGCATGCCTTCTGCAGGATTTTCCTGGCTGTTTACAAAGGGCGATATAAGCTGTGTCATCTATATATTTGCTTTTAATCCATCAAAAGTCAGTATTTAATTCTGAGTCTACGGTGCTGTGTCATTGTGGAAGCAGAGAGCCTGCCTGCAGTAGAGAACAAAACCAAAGCGTAACAAAGGGCAGCTGAGGAGGCTCAGCCATGCGTGGGAAGCCACGTGGACTCTTTGCAAATCAAACCTTGGTATTGCCAGATTAACAGCATCTTCCATGCACATGGCACACTGCTGGTGTGGTGTTTTTCATGCAGTCAAAAGGAAAGTCAACAATTCTGAAATGTAATTTCTTCTTTGACTAGTAATTTTTCTTCAGTGACTCATTCATACCAGCTCCTTATCTGTGTATCCCAGAGGCTTTTGGGTGTTGGATAATAGTGACAACAAGAATAATCAGCCTAGTGCTGCCCTCCTCCTTTACCAACCAGTTATCACTTGGAATATGTCCAGGCCTAACCTTCAGGAAATTCAGAGACACACAGCTGTCTTCAAACTCATTGAAAATGTGCATGTAGGTTAGAATTTAGCCCCCTGACTCCAGTATGTTCCTTTGAAAATGTTTTCCCCATCTAAATGTACATAAATGTTACATAAAATTCCATATGCTTTCTGAAACCTCCTTTTGGTGTCCATCTCTGAGGCCTCTCATCTGATATTTATCAGGCCAGATTGCACACGTAGACACCAGCCCAATCTTCTCTCTGGGATGCCTTCACAGGCACCAAAGCAGATAACATCCATAATTTCCTTTTATTCCTTAGAATGGTAATTAACACTGTTCTGACAGGAGAAGAAAGCGCCACTCTGCTGGGTTGCCCTAATACCCTTGCTGAGAAAAGGTAAATTTGTTTACTCCCTCAATCTGCCTGGCCACTGGGGCCAAGGAAGGGACAAAGACATGAGCAGAAACCATCCCTTATTTCCAGATCCCGTGTCCAGATAACTCACACAAGGCTTGATTGTTTTTATTTTTTTCTGTGGATAAATAGTCCAAGCCACCAGCTGTTCATTATTGGTTTTGACTTATAGTACTATAAAAAAGTAATAAAAAAGTACCAGTGGTATGATTTAAAAATATATTTATTGATGCAGCATAGAAACACATCAGGAGCTACATCTCTTCCCATGCCCACAGCCATGGTTAAAGATGAATACGAGCAAGAGTCACTGTCTCTACCTTGAACACCCATGAGAATGGAAGAGATTTGCTACTTGCTCTGAAAATCAACAATTCTGGTTATTTTCCAATCACAATGGCAAGAATTCAAAAATAGGCCCTCACAGAGAATCGGTTTTGCAAAATAAAGTTCAGCAAGGTGCAGGGTAAAATTTTACTTCAGCTTTTTAATTGTCATAATCAAATAATAGTTATGCTCTTGGGCTTTCTCCTTGTAACTGTATGCACATACAGTACCAGCTAATTTTTTGCAGCTTCTGAATTGTCTAAATGTCTACTAATTACTTGATTTTTACAGAGGATCTGTGTACGCTGTTCAGATAGACTTGTGGGTGTTCACTGCCTTTGCAAATCCAGCCAGGTGCTTCAAGGGATCCATGTCGAATGGAGAGTACTCCCAAACAAATGCCTCCCCTCAACTTGTTATACCTCAACCATTCAGCTGAAACCCTCTCAAATCAAGGGAATATTTGTGTCTAAAAGTGAACATTACATATTGTACAAGAGAGAATAAATATAGCTGAGACACTGCAATACTTAAACTGAGAGTATGTATTCATTTTTTGTAACTCTGGTTTGGGGGACATGTCTAGAAAAATAGTGCCATCCAGTTTGAAGTGAAACACACATTGCATTTCTCTATCATTGATTAGAAATGTAATTTTTAAAATGTTCAAATATTGATTTAAGCAATTCTAGTGCCAAAATACCTGAAGCTAGGGGACTTTGTTTTAATTTACACACAGGTCCATTTTCATCACTCTGGCAGTGTCAGGTGGGTGTGAATTATACTTACGCATCCTTTCCAGCTGACATGACATCCTAGAGCTCTGCACAGCAGATGCAGAAGAGGCCTCAGAGGGTCAAGGAAGCTAATCTTTCAAAGAGAAAGGCCCTTTGAATATTCAAGAGAAAGTGGGCTCAGATCTGGATGATTTAGGAGAGCCTGATTGTAACAGCTTAGTTCATCTGCTGTGATGTTAGCCGTTTTGACCTTCTCAGTGAAGGGGACTAAGACCCAGTTTACACATTTTCCAAGTGACACAGAAAGAGGTAAGGATCCAATCAGGCCTCTAGTCTGGGGGCAGGGGCGGCAACATGCTATGAAGGAAAAAAAGAAACCTTTTTCTGCGGCTCTTTGAAGTAGTTAAGAGGTTTCAAATGCTAGAGGGTAAAGATGGGTCAGTGGACAGGGTTGAGTCAAGGTGTTCAAAGGTGGAAATTAAAGCACTTTATCATGTAAATCTAAAATTTATTATATTAATAATACCATGACATCACAGCTCCTAGCTGTAATACAACTGAAGCTGGCAAAGAGCAGCAGTAGACATCATGTGTCATCCTAGAGTAGTGTGGAAAGAAGGGTATTTTGGCAAGGGCAATAGGCCACCCTTACTGCAGAACTGCTCAGAGATATTCTCTGGACAGAGCAAATGGGCTTCAGTTACTGCAGGCTTCTCTGAGAGTATCTGTGTATTCCGTTTATCCGATCTGGGAGGAAAAGTGCCTAAGACAAGCCTGGCAACATTTCAAACTGTGGTGAAGGAACCTGGTTTGGCAAACTTGCATGCATATTTCTAGTCTATGTGCTTTTGTTTATCAGTCTGATTTTTAGTTTTACAAGAGATGTCCTAGCGAGAGGTATTACTTCGTAACCTGTGCTAAGATGCAGCTGAGCAACTTTGATACTTATGTCTTCAGCTGATGAATTTTGGGAATGCTTAGGAATGGGCTTGCAAAGCTGGTGAGGCTGGTGGTCAAAGGCAGTGAGCTTCTGGTCAACGGAGTGATGTTTAAGGAGTGGATGAGAGCCAGTGATGGAGTTTAAGATTTCCAGAAGGCTGGATTAATTGAGGCAGCAGTGAAGTAAGTGAAGGACCAGGTCACTTCCAAAGCAGAACGCACAGAGAGGAGGAAAATAATTCTTCACTGTCATTCCAAGAAGGCTAACAAGTCATGCCAGTCAGAAAGGAAGCTAGTCCTAGTGAGAGAGTCATCATGAGAAGGCCAGCTAGGGGAATTTATTCATAGAACACTGGGCAGATTCAAAGATGCTATCTAATTCTCTTTTTATGACCCATGAGATCATGAGGATAGGTAGTTTTGCTGCACTAGAAATTCATACTCATTAGTTATCTACTTAATATGGAAACGAGCAGTGATTTTTCTGTTTCATTCAAAATGCAAACAAAACAATATATTTTAATTATTAAAAATGTTAAATAATTTTCAATATTCAACATTGCTAATGTTTAACTGAGGTTATAGATTCTTTTTTCGTAACTTTGTGGTTTGGGGGATACCTGTAGCAAAATAAGACAATCCAGATTTCATTTAAAAATAAAGCATGTATTGTTTAAAGATTCAACATTGGTTCTTAAGAATGTTTTGGAGTCTTAACCTAGTACATATTGACAGTAAGAAACATGCAAAATTAATGGCATAAAAATAAGAAGCAAAAATTTCAGCCAATCGGACTGGAAAGCCTTAAAAATTGAAAACATCAATAACATTAATCTGTGCTCTGCATGACACTCACCTTAGGGAAGTTATTAATACATTTAGTGTAGGTGGTGTGTTGAAAATGACTTGCAGAGTTACAGGGTAATATATTACATCCTTTACCATAGCTTCTCTTAAAATAAAGGGAAAATATTTTTAATGCATTAATTTCCATGGCAGTTTGAAATACATACGAGCTTTCCCTCTTTTTTAAAGTATTATTTTGTGAGAATTCACATTAATCAATGACTGTGTTATCATTTCCCAGTAAAGAAATAAAACATATAAAAAGTTGAGCTTGTACTGCACAAAGCGATCACATGAAGTAGTTTATTTTTTATCACATCTGCCTCTTAGATGTAAAAAGAGATGGAGAACATAAAAATACCCTTTCAGTGATGGTTGGTGTTAGTGAGGTCTTTTCATGGTCATCTCCTGTCATGTTGTTTCTTTGTTGTTGTTGTGTACAGGCTTGCATCAGAAAGCTGCCTTTTTCCCCCCATTCATCTCCATGTCTCCTGTAACTGTGTGCTAAAATGGCAGAAGTCAGAGCCAAAACAAGGTTCTTTGTCCAGAGAACTGGTCATTGCTAGAAGCGGTACGATTTTCTCCGTCTATGTCCCTGCACACCACCCTGGACAGGTTTACTGGAGGAGTAAAGGCCAGAGGCAAAATCTATTAAGAAAAGGAAGTGTTTTCTGCTGGGTGCAGTGGGCTTCATTAAGACTGCAGAAAATAAGTGCTGCAGGCTCTGAGGGCATTCCTGCCTTGATTCTCTCCAGAAGCTACTCAGTGGTGCGGCTGCCCATGCCAGTGACATGGACACATCTGCCTGCTTTTGGTCACCTTTGTAATAGTTAATAGGAAACGTAGGAGCCAAACCTACAACAGAGCCACAGCGACAGCAGTGCTCTGTTCTTGGCTGAGAGTGTCTTCCACAACCACCAGGTCTTCTGTGTCCCGCAATCACGGACCTGTGAAACACCAGCTAGACCCTGCAGAAGTCATCCAGGACTGCACTGCAGAAGCAGTTCAAAGGTTTGAAGGTTGCGGTTGTAAAGAGTGATGACAGCTGATTTACATTAAACAATATGTGAATTTGCCTCAGCCTTCTGGCTTCTTTTCTCAAAAAAAAAAAAAAAAAAAAAAAAAAAAAAAGCCCCAAAAATATATTTCTCTTTTTCTGCTGTAGGATAAATATATATGGTACATGAAAATTGAAACATTTTAATGAAATATTTCAAAAGACCAACCATTCTATAAAAATCTTTTAGCATCAGCTGAAAGTGGAGCTTACTCAGGGAGACAATTGGAATTCCCTAGATATATCTTATTAATTAACAGGAGAACATCATCGCTAGAGTCTCTGAATAATTTATTCACTCTATTAACTATTTTGATCCTAAAATTTTTGTAGATATTCATCCTCTGTGAGTGATTGCAGGAAGAATCTTGATGCTTTAATAGTGATATCGATCACTTTTATAGCACTCAGCAGTGATTCTTAGCACCAACTCATAATACTGGTGGAACAGAGTGATGAATAAGGACTTCAAATTCAAAGGGCTGCACAGATATTAACTAATCACTGCAACATCATGGTGGATCACTGAGCCAATATCTTATTATGCTGATGGGAATATTAACATACAGTGACTTTCCATATCTTGAAAATCAGAGCTCATGACTTCCCACTTTGTTCACATTCTATTCTCTACCATGCTGCCTCTGCTTGACATGCACTAATATTCAGCAATAACAACCCAGAACTGCTGAGTACATGCAGTGATTTGAGGGATGTCCACCATCTCAATCTCCTGCGGACCTCGCAGCGTGTTTAATCTCTCAGATGCTAGCAGTCATGCCCAGCTGAGGAACTGAAGCAGTGGGGAGCAGATTGTGTTGATGCCCCCAGACACACTCACACACATGTGCATCACTTTGTTGCTCTCTCCCATACCCGACTCACCTCACTTTTGATACAGAGGGAGGAGACGAGCATTGCACTGCAGCAGCCGAAGCTGGAAGGATGGGCATCGAGAGAGGAGGCAGCAACATGGCTCCTCATGGAGGTGAAGGAAAATCCCTCCTTCTTGTGCCACTGCCCTCAGCATGCGTGAAGGAGTGGTAGGGTGCTGAGGGCTTGACCAAAGAACTGCCGAGGCCTCTGGACACTACAGGGCATGGACCCCCCGACTTGTCACAGACTGCTTTTATTTAAATGAGTGCTCTGCCAATTTCTCCCTACAGAGCCAACACCCAGAAATCAGACTAAAAATAGCATTAGGATAATATTCTCACTCATGAAGGTGCCTTCTTCATCACAGCTTATATTTTTATCTTTTACCTTCATTTTATGTTTTCTTCTCTTTCATGTACCACTAATTTTCAGTGATGAAAGAGATTCTGCGTTCACTGATCCTCCCCATCTGGGACTGGATGTAGCAAAATTGAACCTATCACAAATACCACTGCAATCTGAAGTAAACAGAGCTCTGTTGGAAGGAACTGGCCTGTGTAGCAGGGCTGGTAGAAAACTTTATTTTCAAATAAAAAGTTATTTTGTTTTTCTAGCACAGTAATTAAAAAAGAATCCACAGGATTAGATTGTTAGAGATTAAAAATCTCAACATTTGTTGGAAAATACAAGGTCCTTCAATGTCCCATGTCTGGATTCCCTTCACAGAAATGCCCAGGACATTGTTCGTTTTTTTGCTTCATTACAACAGGTACTGCAGGTTTCCTTGGACAGGGAGAAATCAGGACACTAACTGTGTGTGATGGTTTGTCATTGAAATGCATCTAGCTGTGGAAAAGACTAATACACAAATTAAAGACCTGAACCGTTGCCTCCTTAGGTGACTAGAAACCTTTACACTGGCTTTAGTAGACATTAAATCAGGTCCTGTGGGACCGGGCTATACGGATAAATCTGCATTGCTTTGGGCTGTGGCAGCTCTTGATTCCACAATCTTTCCTTGAAGGACATTCAGTAACTCAAGGTGTTGTAACTTTAATGCTGAAAGATTGTGCGAGTGGATGGTCTAATTAGCCACTAAACAACGTCATTGCTGATGTGAGACGATGGCTGTGAAACCACAAAGGAAGTGACATTTGTAAAGATGCTATTTATACCCATCTTCTGATGGCAGATACTTCTGTCCTGTAAAAGTTTTTGACTTGAATGGGGAACCAGTTTGTATGTAACCACTAGTCATTAGTTATTATGTTGGTGCTTCCATTTCTCAAAACATACTTCAGTGCTAGTTTAAGCCAGAGTAGGGGAATAGGTCCTCCTGTTTTAAAACAGGGGAACAATGCCCAAAACTGGCAGTGAAGTGAAGTGAAGTGAAATGCAGTAAGAGGTTTTCTCAATGGCCTACTGTGTTATACCTCGTTCTAGCTCAGGAGCTCTTCTCAGCTGAAGCTCTTTTTTGAGAGCCCAGGTCTGATAAAGATGGGAGAAGAGCTACAGCTCAGCAGTGAGCTACACTGAGCCATAGAAAACCTACAGGCAGAAATATTTGCATATAAAACATGCAGTCCTGTGGTGAACAATACAGATTTTGATAGCATGAGGTTTTAAAATAATAGAAAGCTGGTTAGGGAGGTCATCTAATCCATGCCTTGCCTCACATTCAAGCTAGCTTATTAATAATAAGTGGAACCGCTATGCACGAATAACTCAGATCACAGAATCTTTGGGCCACTCTCATGTACTTTATTTGTAATGCTCATATTTTTGCACCCACAGTCCCGCTTGGGGAACTGCAAAGCCAAAGTCAAGTGCTATACATTCTTTTAAAAAGATACGAAGCATTTCTCTCCAATGATTTAACATTTCCTTTATTGTACTTATAAAATAAGATAGAAATTTAAATATGCCCATCCTGCATGTTGTACCATCCTACATGTACAAACGTGGTATTTAAAAGCACATCAAAAGAGTTCCACTGAAGTGGCAAATTCACTACTCAAAATGTAATGCAGGTTGTCTTAACCTGGTCCATTTGTCCGTGTTTTATGGTATAACCTTCACTGCCTGATAACATCCAATTTCTTTCTACATGATGCTTGACTCGTTGTTACGCACAACAGCATTTTGCTTTCATTCAGCAGTTAAGTTTTGGTTAAAGAAGGATTATAATAGGAAGTGTTAAGCAACTTTTACAATAATGATCATTGCCAGCCCAACCTATAGGAAGGGGTGGCAGTTTGAACAAACTTGGAAGTTGGCGTTGTAAAAGTAAGTGCTGGGAGGAAAAATCAGTAAGCAGACTGCAGGGGATGTAGGTTAAGCAACATGGAAGGTGCTCAGTTACAGCAGGCTTCCTAATTGTCCTGTATCACTATTATCATTCCACATAGCTATCTTTCCCTTAATTGCCATGGCAGTTGTACTAAGTGTTGGATACATTAAAAAAAGACTGGTTAGAGCATAACAGATACATTCACATTGTTTCTCTTATATCTTTAAAAAAGTATGATTTCTTTTAAAGGCTCAGTGCGTCTATTTACTTTTTTATCAGTGAGTGGAAATGGAGGCTTAATACCTGTCATGCCCCTCAGGGTTCTTATACACAACAAAATAAGTCTCTGCTGCTATTCTTATTCATTTCCTTTTGTCTTTCAGATAACTTTGCTCTTTGCAGTAGATATAAAATGAACCCGACAGGTGGACTACAGAAAATGGGATGACATTGTTCAGTGCCCCTCTACATAGTGATACTCATGACCAAGACGTTACCTTGTCAGCTGCCAGCTTGCTAACATATGCTAAGCATACACAAGTTATATTGCAAATCCTTGGGGAGGATCAGGGAAACCAAACCAAACCAAACAAACAAACAAACAAAAACCAAAAGGAAGAAAAAAGGAACATGCACAGAAAAGAGAAGAAATTACTAATAAAATCAAGCATCACGCAACAGATTGTAATGTCTTTTATTGTGAAATAGTGTGTCAGTTCCTACTCTCACGGTCTACCAAATACTACTATTCTAATAATCTGTCAAATCTAATCAGAAGGAGCCAGTCAGCCTACCAAAATGTTTTGTGCAGCTGAGAGCTTCATGTCAGGACCAATCAGGCACTATTGTCTCTGTCACTTTATCATACATATTTTAAATAAAGCAAAATAAACTCTGTGCCTAAGAGTTTTTTTGAAGGGTTTTTTTCTGCTCTTTTTTTTAGGGGGGGGGTAATAATTTGGATTTGATAGCCAAAATTTCTGCTCTTTTTCAATAGCCCGAGCAGCTTTAGTGAGGTAAAAAAGGAAATGAGAATGAAAGGAATGATGACACTGCTTCTTAAAAAGTTTTGGTTGGTTTGTTTTTTTCCCCAGGGTGGTACATATTTGCATGTCCAGGGTGATACAACTCATTTGCACAGATCTCTTTCCCTACACTGTTTAAAAAACCACTACACAGTAAGTGTAAATCAAACATAATTTTTTTAAAATGTATGGTCCAAAATTTGTACTTTGTATAAGGCTATGAATAATACCCTGATTTGTGTTAAGGATAAACTTGGTATGGTGGCCATTTATATACAAAACAAGTATAAGAGTGAAACCCAAAGTTCTGGCCAGGATGATAATAGTTTTCCCGCAGTGAATAAGCATCTTAGGGCCAGGATGCACGTAGACTTTCTAGGAGGGCATATTGAAGGGCACTGGCTGATGCAATCACTGCATTACCAGTACCCTACACAGCTCCAGAACCTCTTGGCTCTGAAAGAAGCTAGCCAAAGTTCAAGCTCAATTCGGCTTTCTCTGAACATCCTAGATATCCAAAGGACTGGAAATGTTAATAACTACACTGATAAACTGTGAAAAAAGCATAACTTAAAATAATGACTGGATAAAATAGGGCACAAAACAGGGGCAGGGGAAAGTATAAGTATCAGAAAAATGAATTTCACTCTGTTCTTGTTTGCAGACTTATGCTACCTCTCCTGAAGAACAGTTTCTCTATCATTACAAGTTACATCATGTCTGTTCATTTTTATTCTTGCTTCCACTTTAGAAAGTTGCCTCCTGAAGTTTCTCCAAGAAATATACTTTTGTCTGAAGCATCTCTTCCTTATAGTCTTGAGTCACAGTATGAAGATTTGGCCTAAAAACTGCTAATGGTGAAGCAGTCCATTGGCAAGAGAAGAAGGAATAATTTATAACAGTTAATGAAATTAGTTTCTTCCAAATTTTTCCTCCACCTATAGATTACAAAGTACTCAAACACATAATTGTTGGGTTTTTTTCACAGATTTTGGTAAACACTTACAAGTGAAAAGTTCATTTAGGAATAGTTCACTTTAAATATCTGAGCAGAAAAACAAAAACACACCCCCTCCAGATTAGTTATTTAGCTACAGAAATGTCGTGGCATTATTCACGTTCCTGAGCTTCAAAATTTTCCATTTTAAAAACACTCCAGCACAGTAGCTGTCCTCCTCTAAGCACTCCATGAAGATTGTAAGCATATTAAACTGATAACAAGCTGATGAATATTTATAGTCAGATATTTTTTCTTTTCTCCAGTGGCTGTCTGGAAGGTTCAGGAGAAATGTCCAGGATAAAAGTCAGTCTGGAAAAAACATGTTAAATAGCCCTGTCTCCTGTTGATAAAACATCACTCACTTTCTGAAGCTGTTTCCTAAAGACTCTAGAGGATATCAAGAGCAGGTCTATACGAACATTTAGGCTCCGGGCCTTTGTCCACAGTCCGAACCCTGTACTACCATCCTTCCACATCCTTCCACAGGCCATGATGCAGGCTGGGATGTTTTTTTTCCTGTTTAGGCACGCTGAGAAGCTCTCGTTCCCTGGAGGGCTAAAGGTTTCCTTGGCTAGATAGTGAATTTTCTTTCTATAAAAGCTGTCTGGATGGACTGGTACTGGGACTCAATGAAGAGTGAGGCAGAAAATCAGATGTTCCGCTACAAAATACCGGTAAGAGTTTAAGTGGGTACCTCAGCCATTCTTTTGCCACCTCACTGAACCAATCTTACAGAAAGTCAGTGACTTTTTCCTTGGAGTAGTGCTAAGACATTAATTATTATCCCGTCACCCTCAACGACCAGAAAAGTATTTCTCCATGCCCTTGCCTTGCCCCTCAGCCTCATGTTAATCCTGCTTCAGGTGTCAGTGAGCTGATATGGTATCATAGCCAAGAAGTGTGCTGCAGGAACTGTCTGCAAAGGCTCCGGCACCTGCCACATGAGTGAGCCGAGCCATACATGAATTCAGGAAAATAGCTCATTTGGAGCAATTGTGTCACCAAGTGTTCCTCAGATCTATCCCACTTCAGAGAACCTTTGTTCAGCTACATCATGAAAATGGAAGTATTTTATCCTCAATAAATATGGAAAATTTCCCCATTTCTGCAGAAAGCTGACCTTCTAATCTTGCATAAGTTGAGCCCGCCACCTGCTTGAAAATTGTACCTTCCGTTTGACTCTGACTGTACAAGAAATCGCTCTTAATATTTTATCTGAGGGACCCTTAAACTCTCCTCTTTAAATGCCTATTACAGTTGTTTCTGTTTATCAGCTTTCTGTCTTTGTGCAAGGCAAAGATCCTCTGACTGCTTTCTCTGATCACTTCGGGGAGAACAGATTTTATCTTTCTAATCTTAAACAGAGCCTTTTATTTTATATTTCCCACATATCTCTAGTACCTTGCTCTAAATCAACACAAAAAGCCTTGCCAACCCAAAGCCTATGGAGCTACAATTCCCTGTCTCTCCCCAAAGCTCATCTGAATTCTGGGCTGTGGGATTCCCTCTAACAGGACAGCACACAGCAATGGTTAACTGTCCTCAGAATGACAGATGCTCTGTTTCCATGACAGTCTAGTAAACAGAAAACATCAATCACAAAGGGAAAAAAAAGTAAGTTACCATTTAGCACTGCATAGCATTTCCATTCAGAAAATACTCATATGCTCAAAACCCATCAGCTTAATGCTATCCGATAAATTTTCAGAATTCCTATACAGCCTAGGAGCTTAACCCTCAATGGCCTTATTTTCTTTGCAGCTTAGATGCCTTTGGAAATTTTTCTGGTTATTGGAAGAATGTAAGAATTATTTCTCCTATTTTGTCTATGAATAAACTCAGACAAAGCAAGATGAAAGATGGTTTTTCCCTTAAATTCAGGCAGAACATGTAGGATTTCAAAGTTCAAAGAATTTTCAAAGATGACTCTTAGTCTTACACCATTTCAAAAGATACTGACTCTTTGGATGTTTGTGGTCTGTCTTGAAACAGTCAATGTTAGTGTCATGACATATGAGCAGTCTGACAGTGGAAGACACGCAGATCTCTGCTTCCTGAGTCCCTTCCTCACAAGCATACGTTAATTACGTTGAGGACACTCAGAAAATGTATTTATGAAGTCTCATTAAGGATTCTTGGTCGGTTATGAGACTGAACATTGAGCTCCCCATGACTTGAGCCCTGTTACAAGCTCGAGTATTGGCCTGCAAAAAATGTTTTAAAAATCTTTCCTTTCCCGATTGGCCCAGGCAAGTGCTCAAAAATGAGTTATTCCAGGGCAGGATAATTGAGAGAGCCAGTGGGGCTGCTCCCATCCCAGCCTGGTGCTGAGTGCTCTGTAGCTGAGCTTCCTTAAAACAGAGTTACATATGCTGTTGGAGGATTGCAGTTTATGGTGATCCTGCCTGTCAGGCTCATGTAGTTAACTTGTCATCTTTAATAGTCCCAGTTTGGGGATTCCTGAAATAATTACACCAAACTAATTATCTGAAGTCTGAATCACTGCAGATGACGCTTGACTGGTTGGAGTGCAGCACAAACTCTTCTCTCCAGCAGCCCATTTATCTGAGATGAGTCAGGTAAGCAGTGACCTCATTACTCTTACAAGCACTATTCTGGGATATGGTTTAGTCACTGGGATTATGGTTGTTGGGGTTTTTTTTGCAGAAGGGTTAATATGAACAATGAAGTTGTCATATCAACAAATGTGGTTTAATTCAGGTCCATGTTGTCTGAAGAAAAGTCTTCAGGTAAATTTGTCAAAAAGGGGTAGGTGAAATTAAACTTCTGAGTCATGGTTTTGGATTCAGGAGCTTATCTCCACTCATGTTCTTCAAGATGTCAGGCATGGGTACCTCTCTACATCTGATTAGAAACGTGAATTATTGACTTTTCTGTTCTGTGAATGAAACGCACACACACAAAAGCCAAAAAACCTATCAAAACTACTGAAAAAGTACTCAATTTCAAAAAGGAAGTGTATCCACGAGGAAGCATCCATGTGGAAAACCGTGAAGTACTGTGGCACTCAGCTGACATCTGTGTGGTGGTCTGAATCCTGCATCACACTGAAGAGACTTCACTGGAGCAGATAATAGGTCAGAAAAAAAGACTTTCCTGCCTGTTCACATATGCAATGCTTACATAAAGATGGTGAACAGTATATCCAACTTCTCCAAATTAAGTCCCCGTTGGAAAGGAGGTGAGAGAGAGCAATGTCTAAGCCAAAGGCTGAGTGAAGTAGTAGAGAGAGGTATAGTAACAGGCTGCTCTGGTTTTTTCCTTTGGCAGCCGGAGACATATTAACGGTGCTAGCTGGGACAGAAACCAGTCCTTGGCATGGATAAAGCTGCTGGTTATGGATATGCTGGCAGTACCATGCATCTTCTTATCCCAGTACTTGGCTTTCAGGATGTTTTCATACAAGCTAGCAAGGAGTCCAAAGAAGAATGCCAACTCTGTGTGTGTGTGTAGGTGTTTGTGCATGTGTGTGAAAGGGGGCAATATGATTTGTCACCACCCTGTTAATGGAATGACCTCTAAGTTTCACAAAAAGTATTCATGTCTTTAAAGGGTTGCTACCATGCAAGGAAGCCTCACAGCTGATACTGTCAGATTTACTGAAGCTCAAAGAAGCAGTGGAGAGATTAGTTTCTCCTTCCTGAATACTTATCCATATCCTGGAGTACTCCGGTATTTGTGCATCCCTTTGGAGTGATCCAGATTTGCCTTGTTCTCTCCACACTCCCTTTGGATCCAGCTTCACATTACCAAGCATAAGGAAACAAGCTATAGAACAATAAAAACATGAGAGAAGGAATCAGATAAGAAATTGCACTTGGTGACCAGATGAATTGCTGCAGCTACTGAATGGGCTTCTGATGAATACTCTAGTTGCATCGGTAGCTGTTGCGAAACTGGAAGTTCTGCAGCATTTTAAAAACACTCTGTATTTTCCACTGTTGGGAGCAGCACTCTGGGTAAACTTGGAGTAATACAATCCACATAATGGATGATATAAATCATGATAGGTTTATGTGTACGTCATTGTCATTCCCTAACTGCCTTCTCTCCTTTTTTAAATTTTCAATTCAGTACAGCTCACTTTTGAAAGGTCTCAATCTAATTTAGGAGAAATTCCTACAATTATCTGGTCTTCAGCAATAGTAAGAATTCTCCCTGTGAGATTCCACTGGGGGAAGCCGAGGTGGACATCAGCCACTCTTATGCAGCACAGCTGCCCAAAAAACAAAGGTGCCAGTAACATAACACCATTGGCTCCAGATTCAAATTTAGAGAGAAGAAAATCACCATTTTAAAGATTTGGGGGTTTTCTGCTTTTAACTCCTTCTGATATATACTTAGTGTCAGGGCAGGCCCAAAACAAGAGACAAAGACATAAGATTTGAAGGCTGTACTGGGCAACAGCTGGAGGAGGCTAAGCTCTGACTGCTAGCCAGTTTTGTTAGCTCTCCTTATAAAACACCCAGGGCAGCTGTAGACATGATACTTACAAAACATCATCTCCTTTGAATGGATAGCTGCGGAACTCTGACGCAGAGGCAGCAGAATAAAGCAAAGTGTTGAATTCTCAAACTTAAGTTTCAAAACAGCTGCTGTTTCCGGCTTTAATTTTCTGGTGTTCCTTCTTGCAGATACCAAAATTATCTTCCGTGCTTATATCTTTATCTTTTCCTTTCAATTTCTTGCAAGGTACTTCTACATTTCAGAGCTGCATTAATTCCATTTCTTATCAGTCATGTAACTGGAGTCTTGCATGGCATCAGGACTAAATACAGACTCCATTTCTATTTGTCTCTGAAGTTCTAATCCCCATAGTTTTTCAAAAAGCAGGCTTTTTTCTTTGGAACCTTCCGGTTCCAACAAAATGTCACCCAGAACGTTTTGCTGGCTCCAGGGCTGGATAGTGGACTGAAGAGCAGAGAGTTCATAGAAGGCAGATACATCAAGCATTCACACTGGATGTAATGGACTGCAATCCCAGTGTCTGTCCTGCATTGTACTTCTACCCCATGTGAGGGGTCTATCAGGCCACTGTCTGCTCTCAGTATCTCTCCACAGAGCGGTTTCAGTGTGTTCCAAAGTGTTTCATTCATGCACGGCGTTCAGTTGGCAACAGAGAGCCTATCTCTGTAGTCTTTTGTTTTGCCATTCATCTGTGATGCAGGAGCATGAAGGCTGCATCTCTCTAGCAGGGAATGCTCTTGGGCAAGGACAGGAGCTGGAAGAGAGACGTAGGAGCAAGTCCAGGGAGCTGGGGATGGTATTTATTCACTCGATAACATTTTTCTATCCGAATCAAAGGGAACCAATGGCATGTAAGGGGTCTGTCAGCCCGCAGTGGGAAAGGAAATGTCTTTGTCAAATCTCCTCAAATGAAGAATGAACCTACACCTAAAACATTATCATGGGACCAGGCCAAACCAAACATTTCACCAGCTGGCTTTATCCATTCTGCAGTGGCTAACCAGGCTACCAAATATGTAATTACAAATGTCTGTTGTCATTCTTGCCAGATCATTTCTCATGGCAGGAATTTAAGCACAAGCAGTTGTTCAATGACCTGAAAGCTCTTTGTCACACTCCAGCCTTATCTCCCATTTCAGTAGTTGCATGGTACACATAGACTGATTTGTTTTCACCCACCTTGCCTTCAAGCAGCTCAGAGCTGCAACTAAAAGTTCTCACACTTTTTACCCTGTTTGCACAAAGCTTATTCTACATTGGCTTTGAAACTGGAGGCTGCAGTTCCTATGCTAGTTTCTATTTTTGGCCATAAGTGAGTTCTCTTTGATGGAGTAATGCTTTGCTGTGTGAACTTTCAGAGTTTTCTGAATTTCTGGTAGGTCCTCCCTTTCATAGGAAAGGGGTTTCAAGAAAAATATTTATTTACAGCATCACGTTTTGTGTTTCAAGAGATTGCTAAATATTTAAAGAGAGTTGTCCCTGCTCTAAGAATGTCACAACCTACAAATATAAGAAGGATAATACATATTTTTTTATCATGTTAGAAAGATGCCAATTTAAATTATGTTTGTCTTATTCAGAATGGCAAGTTCTGAATACTGTACAGGAGAGTGTGCAAATCCACTATATATTGAGGAGTTTGTATTGTTTATTTGCTGTATAAAACCCACCATTGACACTATTCTGAAACTCACTGAATTCAATAAAAAAGAGACTCGGGAACTTTGTGGACTTAGAATCATAACTTTTTGGGGGTGGTAATGGTGAGTATTTCCTAAAAACAAGATCTTAGTGCTCTGGCTGCTGCAGTTCTGTTCCTTCACATGACCATTGCCATCTCTCTCCTGAGTATCTGTGGTGGACTAGGGTAGCACCCATGAGAGTATTTGTCTCCATTGCACCTGTATGCAAAGGGACGGTGAAAGATAAAAATCTGTTGAAATGATTGCTCCACCTAACCTCTGCTGCATCAAAAGTAGATGTTGTTCAGCAATTGTGTTGTCTAAGCCTTGTTTACAGTCAGCTTCAGAGAGTGATTTATCCTATTTATCTAAACACCTACCAAACTCAGGCTGGGAATCTCCCACCCATTAGACATTCTTGTCTCTCCAGGTGCCGCAAACTTTTATTTAGCCAAGATAGTCACCTGAAATTTCATTCTTAAGAATTTTAAAGCAAATTGGCATTTTACCTTATTTTCACTTAAAGCTCTGGTTTAACCTACAACACACTCTGTGTGCAGCGAAATGATACTGGTGTGCAACATAGAGCTGGTAGTCCTCAGGGCTACAATAACTCACTCCCTTGTTCTATAAATAAGACCAGAGGCAAGGCGAGGTAATTTGTCTTTGCATTTGACAAGCACTGGTATTTTATAACTGGCAGGAGCTAAGGAAAACACCATTTGATTTGCATGATGAGCGACAGTGTTACTGGGGCTAACAAATTCATTTCAATAGAAGTACTCTGAGCTGAACAATACATTCATTAAAAGAGCAGTTTCCTGATTAGACACTGGAGCAAATAGCGCTTTTTTCCCATTTCGCCGTCAGAGCCGCTTTACATAAGCAGTAACAGAGAACAGGGCGTATGTTTATTTGGCTGCCACTTGTTCTGTGGGTGTACAATGACAGTGTTACGGCTTTTCAATGCCACGGCGGAGTGGAAGGGGTGATGACACTAGATCTGTGCACCCGCAAGTATACAGTAAACAAGGCTGAGTGATTTCACAGGCAAGGCTAACAATTCAGGTCAGCTGGATTTTTCACCCTTCCAAATTACTTGACAGGGCAATTTTAGCAGCAGAAACATTACTCGTATCGAAGCGAATATAAGCAGGGTCTGGAAAAAGGAGCATTTCACTGGGCTGTACCCAATATGTGCTGTTGCCCTTGCAGCCGTGACCTCAGCATTAGGTGACTTGCTCACAGTAGTTCTTGTGGGGATTTATCTGCAAAGAGACCTATGTGACTCGCAGATTCCTTACCCAAGACTGTAAGAATCCTCATTTGAGCTGGAGATTACTTACTCAAGATTACCTGTGCTCACAGAGCACATGAATCTTGCTTCAGTTTGATGGGATGACGACAGTCTGTCCATCTTTTAATGTATTTTATTATAAGGAGTGAGCAAGCAAATATAGACTTAATCCACCATATTACTGAGCTAGTTTCTGCATTTCACTGAGCTAATTAAAGGTGAAGCAATATAATAACCACATTTATATCACAAATAAAATTAAATCATTAAATCAATAGATTCAAGTGATTAAATCTCCAAATTAATGTAACAGCTAATGAAACTGAATGATGATGTTAACAATTGAAAGAGAATGCTTTACGTTTGACTTGTTTTGCAAGAAATTCAGAGCGCAGGTTTCTTGTTATCTGAAGAACTAACAAGTATTCTTGCGTACACAGTGTGTTGACTTAATTGACAAAGGATAAAGATATTAATACAACCTATTATTTGCAGGATATAAATATTCATTCTAATTTGTGGGCAAAAAAAGGTGACTCAGTGCACTATTTGTTTCAAAATTGCCACGGATCACCAACATCAGAAGGTCAAAGATAATCTCAGTTGCTAAAATCCTTTGGCTTTCTATCCACATTAACATCTATTTATTTCAAACCAGTCTCTCAGTGCAAGATACTGTTTAAAAAAATATTGAAAATGGGTAAAAAAAACCATGAAAATTTACAGCTCAGAATCAACATGATCAGGAAGGGAAAGAATCAGATAACAAGTGAATTAGCTTTCCTTGCACAGAAACCTCAGAATAAGCTGTTTGTTTGGAAGGACAAAGAAAGACTGCGAGAGGAAACAAAGCATAGAATGGGGAAAAGAAAATGAAGGGTTTAGAAAGAGAGAAAGTTTCTGTATGAAACCACCAGAAAGGGAACAGAATGGAAGGAACAGAGAAATGGTAGCAACAAATAGAAAGGAAAAGAATCCAAGGGAATTAAGGGCCCACAAAAGATTATTATTCTTTTTTTAATTATAAAAAGGAAAGTAAAAAAAGGATAAAAGGTGGTTGGAAAGGGAAATTGTACAATTGCCTCACCAAAAGAAAGGAAAAAAAAGAAACAAAAGGGCAATGAGAAGAAAACATTAGAAAGTAATAGAAAAAGAGTAAAAAAGTAGTATAGAGGTGTCTGCACTTTACTGTATCTCCCATTTCCTTGTGGATGTCCACGGCTTCGGTTGTTCCCAGTGTCGACCCAGGATCTGTCATCACCATTACCAGAGGTTTTCAGCAAGCCTTATGGCACAGAGGTAGTTTCAGTGGTCTGGCGGTGGGCTAGCATTGTGCAATTATTTGAAAAGAAATGGTATGACCTGAGCAATTATAGAGCTGCTTAGACTCATATGAATCATGATGAAATAGTGGAATGACTAGTAAGGGATCCTGATTGATAAAGAAATTAAAGAGTTCACAGAAGAAAAGATTCATCAAACTGACTGGGTATGTTTCGACAGCACTATAAAGTCAGATAGCAAAAGCAAAAATGTTGATGTAACTTACTAAGGCAGAAGGAAAACATTTAACTTGATATCTGATGACTTCTTGATTAATCAATTGGAAAAGTATAAAATCAACAGGCTAGACTGTAAATGAATCAAAAACTGCTTAAATACTAGTTATAAAATATTCTTAGAAACAGGAAATCTTGCTGAGCTGCTGTCTCTACTGTGATCCCATAGGGCTTGGCTCTTAGCTGAGCACATTTAACATTTTTTCTCATATTTAAATACATTAATCTTCTGTCATAATCTTGAAAGATACCTGTAAATCATGTTAATAAATTTTTCAGGTGATATAAGATGAAAGAAAAGTAAAATAATGCCCAAGAGAAGTCGATGATAGAAAATACTGAGATACAAAGTTCACCACAAGGAGGCAAAGAACCAAAATTTCTTAGAGTATGTCCAAGTATAAAATCATACCTTTCATAAAAGAAGGATACAAGACATAATTGCAGAATAGAAGATCTTATTGTAAGAAACACTGATAAAGACTTGAGGCTTATGATGGAGAATTACAGTTTCAACAATAACAAGAGTGGTCGAAATGGTTACCAACATCTTTAAAAGTGCAACTGGGGCAGTGCTGAATAGGAGAATTTATGTTCTCTCTTGCAATTAGCACTGAAGTGACTGCTATTGGAGTACCACATCTTGTTATGGCCCATACTTTAAAATGGGAATTTAAGAGGTTGGAGAGAGTGCAGAGAATATTGAGAAAAATTAATGAGTTAGAAACAAGTCTTGAGAGTTTAATCTATTTAGATTACCAAAAACCAGCTATGGGTGAGAAGTTTACAGACTATGTACTTGGGGTACAGATCAAAATTGATAGCAATTTGGGGTTCCTATTCTTTTTTTTTTTTTTTTTCCTTATGTTTCATCCAAAAGCAAGGAATGCCTTCTTTTTCTTCAGTGTAAAAGGAAGATTCAGGCAAGAACAGAAATGGTATTTTTAACAACAGAAGCATTCAGTCACTGTGGCAATGTATCCAGGCAGGTAATACATTCTGCATCACTGAAAATGTATATAGGAATATTTGATTTTTTTCTCAAAGAGATATTCTAGCTCAAGGACAGCTAGTGGATGTGAAGTGGGAATTAATAAAGGGCAATCCAATGGCCTGTGTTAGGAGGAGGTCAGACTTGCAGATTGTGACGTGCTTTCCTGGCCCTGACATCTATTAAACCCGCATAAGCACATAGTCCGAAAAAACTTGACATTGCCATTAATGTCTCTCTGCTAAAAGAAGTCAGACGATATAGGTTTGTAACTGTGTAATACATGTATAGTGCTATAGATTAAGGAAATGCAGTAAAAATATGATAGCAAAGTAAATAATAAAAAAGGTGGTGCAGTCTCCTTGTCCTTGAAGTTATCAAGTCATTTTAAAACACTTAAAAAAAAGTTTCAAGACAAAGACATTTCTCAGACCTGAGGTAAAAAAAGTGCTGACATTCAGGACCAGTTCTGGGGATGCAGCATGGGCCTCATGCCGAGACAGGCTGCAATGGTCCATCTACCTGTCAGAGTATCTTAAAGATTGGATCCCACTTTGTTACAGCTTCCACATCCACTCAAAACTCGGTGTAAGACCAACATACCTTTAAAATATGAATCAGTAAATACTTCTTAAAACAAAGGTTCGGCATCAATACATATGCCGCAGAGGGAAAAATATTTATATGGCATAAATAATGATACTCTGCATCACTGGTTCTGAAGCTTTGCTTTCAGACTGAAGGGGAAACCTTTAAAACTTGTGATGACTTTGCAACTAGGGCAAGAGGGAGGTTTGCATGTGCCTGGCACTGAGAGGTAGTGCTGCTCTGCAGGGCTTCCCGCCTTCTGTCAGTGAGCAACAAGGGTAAAGTATTCCCTGTGTTTGTATCCCTGGGTGTCAGTGGTCCTGAGCTCCTTCTGGATAGACTTTTGATATATTGAAATGAATAGCAGCTTTTGTACTTTCATTCATTTTCTCCTTGTGGCACGCACATGTGTGGCATGTCTCCCTCCCTCCTCCCCAGGCAGTTCCAGTGTCACTGAGTAACTATTAGCTTTTATTTCCAACCAGGATCTGGTGCCATTACAATGAATCTGGACTTTTCACTGAATACTGTGGGCCCAAACAATAGCTCCCCCCTGCCTTCCCTGCCTCCTTTCTCCAATGCAGGAGGCAATGACCAGCCCTTCCCCAGGCACAGCTTAGGCACAGACCGACAATATTTTAGAAGGGCAAGGGTTGTTCTGGAATCATACCCTAGCAGGGAAGAGGGGTTTGGCTTCGACTGTTAAATGACTTCCCATGCTTGCAGCTTCTTCTGTTCTCTCCCTTCACACTGAAGATGTGACTCCAGCCTGCGTCACATCAAGCAGACTGGCAAGGCAGTCAGATAGCAAGCCAATATTGTGCTAATGCATCCTGCAGAGACACAGGTTTCCACCTGTGACTGGTGTCACATCATTTACTGAAGGTACCAAAAAACCCCACAACACCTCTCTGTCTTTTGCAATGAGGCTTTATTCTGCTTTCCGTTAGTGTGGTATAGCAAGATGTCTTTTAAAAGGCTACAGGAGGAAGAGAGAATGCTATGCAAGTTTTCCCAGAGAAAGTAAAGCCATTTGTATCATTATTTAGGCACTGCCATTAGAAGTTGTTCATTTACAAAATTATTAACTTCAAAGAAACCTTAACATGCCATAAAAGTTCCTGTAGTCAGCAAAAGTGATATCCATATATACTGCACCTTTTGATCTCATAACTGACAGCTGCTGCTAAGATTTTGTGGCATGTAATACTAGGAGCGGGGAAAATTGCCTAACCGAGGAAGATATATGCACTGATGTGCTTTAGATCCTAGAAGTTCAGTGGTGATCTAGTGAAACCAGCTCTGTTCAGGGGCTAGATTCAACTATGCGGTTGTGGAGGAGCAACTCTCTCTCTGGCCCACTAATATTATGTGAGGGACACTCAACTAACGTCACACAAAATAAATTGTATCATTGCTAGTCCTTCATTAATAGTTCCCACTCTTAGTAGATGTCATTCCTCATCTATGTCCAGTCACTGGTGTCTCCACAGCATAAGGCTAGCAAGGCATTTCAGCATGAAAAGATCAAAAACAGATGGAATTCAGAAACAAGCCACCTCTTCTCCTGGCTGGTCCATCGGGGCAGCAGCACCCCACTGCGGTGTGCAGCTTCCCTTGCTAGTGCTGGCATGCAAATGCGTACAAAGGATGAAGGGACCACCTGACTTCTGGCAGCAGGCAGAATATTTCATATTCTTTTTTTCTGCATTGCATAAATTTTGAAAAAATTAAAAAGAAAACTTTCAGTTCACTGCTGTGAATCAGACAGACCAGCTTCAGGAAACCAGACCCCCAGTAGCCCAGCTGAGCGCCCCGTTCACTCAGATAGAAAATCAGTCTTTCTCCAAATCAATGAATGTTAAATCATTTATTAAAATGTAACTGGTTCAGCAGGGAAAACTGAAAGGGGCATTCTGTAGTCTTGTAGTTTTGTCAGTCGCTTGGAGGTGGGAGAATTGCGGGTCTTGAAAATGAATCATCAAAACTCAGGAGAACAGGCTAAATAGTAGACTGTTGGCATTTATATATTGAGTCTCTCACTCTGATTTTTTTACTAGAAATATTATCTTCAACCATAGCAATCCTTTCCTGAGGACACTTTCATTGAAATAGTCGCATTCCTACACAGCATTTTAATTGAATCAAATCAGCATTTTCTGACAAAAAGCACTCTGTCAGGAAATGCTGAACCATTTTTGCTAAGACTATTTTAGGGTTGAGATTAAAGCCTTTTCTCGTAATAAACTTCTAGTGGAAATCAGGTGAATCCAGAATCCCGCTAGCTTTATAGAAACCTGTAAAGCCTATTTTCAAAAAGGCCCCCACATCTCCACTATACTGCACAGAAACTATTTTCTACCAATGAAACAGCTACTAGGCAAACCAAAGAAATACAAAGTAACATCAAACCTTTACTAGATTTGGCTGGAAAATTGCTATTCTAAGTGTTATAGCTTTCTTTAGGATTCTGCTAGTTCCTCCCCTTATAACTGAGCGTGGAGCCACGGAGCTCCTATGTTCACGCTCCTCAGAAACCTTTCTAGGGAGCTGCTCTGAAGTCACTGTTTTTCCAGAGCTGAGTCTGGTCGTCTGGTCCTGACAGGATAAATGACTAGGCTCCTCAGCTGAGCATGACATTTCTGTCCTATGTAAAAGTCACGTTTCAGAATTTACTGCAGAACAGAAATGACAGTTTTCATAAAACCATTGAAAAATCTCAAGGTCTTCACAGGGCTGGTGATTTTGTGTAAATCATCAGTAAAGATGCTGTTTAATGTATCTTTGCTCTCGAGCATACAGCAGTATTACTTTAAATGAACACCAGAAAAGGGGAAATTTCTGCTCACCATTTGTCCCTGTCTATGCAGACATTTGTGCATACCTGAGGCTTATAGTAGGTACCGTACAGTGGGCACTTCTTGCGTGCATCCACCCATCGCTGCCTGCGTTGTGGTTCAGGGGCTGTGAGAGATAATTCTTCTTAACCATCACGCCAGAACTGGAATTCAGCCCAGGTGCTGAAGAAAGCTCCAGGTTTATCATATAGTCTATAAATAATTTGTTCAAACACTCCCACATCATCTGTGCACAATAGGATGTGGGAGAGCTTCTCTTTGCCACCTATGTAGCAACGATTTCTCACACAATGCACTGATTGCGCAGGGTTTGAGGAGTGCTCTCAGGAAATGTCACTTGCTTTGCTTAAATCCGAAAGATGAAGTGCTGGAATTGCCCATGCTCTTTTTACGGCAGGGTGTCCCCTCCTGTGTCCCGCTTTTCCAGGCAGAGGGTCCTTACACTTCTCAGCGATCCCAGCATAGGCAGTGTAAAGACTTTCTCTTGCAGAATACTGTGCTGAATACTGAGCCAAATGCTATCACTAGGGCTAAACATGCTGTCTCACTTTGAAGCTGTCCTGCCTAGTGAATCAATCAAAGGGTAAAGGACCATGAAATCTTCATATGGAACCCCTGTTCTTCCAGTATTTCACTGTGTAGGTTTCAGCAAGCAACTTATTTCATGTTTTTGACTGTGCTGTCTATTAAATAGAGATGACAGTACTCGCCTGTCTTAAAGACATGTGGTGAGGTTAATTAGCTGATGTTTGTGCAGTGTTTTGACAAATTAAAAGTGCAACTTACAGCCTAAGTGTTATTATTAGAGTGTGCTGAAACTTCTGCATAAAAGCTACTTTCATTGGAAAATACAATTTTGTTGAAAGAAACATTTTCCCTGGGAAGCTATTCTCTTTCTTCTAGAGGATGTAACAAAACAGAAGAACGTGGTCCCTTCCCTCTGTGAGGAAAAAAAGGAGAGAAATTCAGTGGTGTGAACTACAGAACAGGGTTGCTCCCTGCAGCTCCTGCCCATCTGCTCCCCCGCTGACCTGAGGGATGATCCGATCGGCATCACACCCGTAACCACCCTCCCCGGCAGCAGGTACACAGAGAAGCACCAGAGCTGTCCGGGGTGGGGAAGGTGCCAGAGCAAAGCCTCAATTACTTGCCTAAACAGGGCAGAAGATTAAAGGTTGCCTTCCCCAAATCTGTGTGTTACTCAAGATATTTGAAGAACGGGGTGGAGAAATTGTTTTCTATTTATTACGTAACCGTATTTGAAAATCTGAAAAGCCAAAGTGAGAAAAACGGCGTGTTTCCAAATATGTGGCAATTCGTCATGGGTATTCCCACAAATTTTTGATTTGATGATGTAGCTATAGCTTATCATTTTCTTGTCCTAGTGTGGAAATGGAACAGAAATCAAAGTAAGTTATAAATGGATTTTCCACTGATACAAAGTTCACTAAAAGTTTGCCTTTGGCTGCCTTGAGTGACTAATAATAGAAATGAGCTACTTCTCTCTTATTTTTCAAAACCTAGAGGCAAAAGTTGGATTCCCTTATGCTCCTCCTACCCTCACACTTTCTATTTTTATGTGTGTCAGTGAGACTGGAGGGGAATTGTAATTTTTAGTGTAACAGGACAACACTGTAAAGTTATTTGACCGATGAAAAGTTTGACTGCTGGTTATTCTTTTTAGTTTTGCAGACATTAAAAGGATGCCTGATTTTATTCTGACTTCACATAGCTCTAATAGAGATAGAAAGGATTTGGGGCATTAATTTTTTATTTCATGTTTTGATTTTTAGTGAAAATCCTCGCTGGAATGTAAGTAGGAATAAGAAGAAAGTAAATTAAAAACTTTAAGAATGTTTCTCTGCTTCCCAAGCAGCTCTAGCTCAGCGTTTCTGGTATATAAACATTCAAATGAAAGACGAATCTGTTTTCAGCAAGGGTTTGCTTCCAGGTTTTCTTCTCCATAACAAATACATTTTCAAGTAGATACAGGGAACAAATCAATCATAGACATCTTTATAGCAACCTTGATGGGTTTAAAGAAACTTTTCTTTCCCTCTAGACTCATAATTCTGTTTCCTGAGTCAAATGCACCTGATCCTTTCTGGTTTTTCTCACAGGCTATGGCTGCTGAATTGTTTGCAAGATTTGTCAATCTCCTCAAGAATCCCTCCAGTTTGTCTACAGCTTTCGTAATAATGATGCCCTAAAGAGGGCATCATATTCTAGCTGAGGCCTCTGCAGTACTGACAGGAGTCCATTAATTATTTTTTATTTATGCATCTCAGTATGATTGTTTCTTTCTCTACCACAGCATCATTTTGTTGACTCTTGTTCTGTTCAGGATTCATTATAAACCCTGTATTTTTTTTTCTGTCCAAACAGGCATTTTCCATTTCTACTCGTACATTAGTACTTCTTGAATATTGAGCACTTGTTTTTGTTGAATTTCTATGCTAACTTCAAACTAATATCTCAAGATAATTTTGAATTTTAATTCCATCCTCCCAGGTGTTGACAACCTCTTGCAGCTTGCCATTCTCCCTTAATTTTGTAAGCAGGCTGTCTGTTCGGTTATGCAACTTAATAAAAATACGGAGTTCAGACTTAAACATGTCCTTTCAACTCCCAGGGAACAAGTCTCTCCAGTTTGGTTGTAAAGCACTTATGATAATGTTGATACCGATAACAGTTTTCAAACTTTTCTGTGTCCATCTGATAAGACATGTTATAGCCATGTCATTTGGAACATATTCTCTAGAATATTGCCATAAAGACAGCATTTTAAGCTTTTTTCTTTTTTTTAAAGAAACATGACTTCTACACTACCTTATATAATACATTCTTCTGTTAAGTCTTTTTCATTATCTAATACATCTATTTGAGTTTGTCTTGAGGCTTAATTTCTAGGGAGAGTCTATAATTCAGCTTTAGGATAAAGGAAACATTTTTTACAACTTCTATTATCAATAATACTCCTATCACTCTGAGATCAAGGCATTAGAAAACATCGGGGTTTGGAAGTCTTTGAGTTAAATCTTGTTATTGATCAGAGTCTCAAAGGCTTTGCTTCCCCTGGGTTTTAAAATTTGTTTTACAGCTGTATTTAAGACCAGTAAAAACATGGCTACAGATAAATTATTTTGCATTCCGTTTAATCTGTCAGGATGGGCAGAGATAAACCATATTAAAGCAGTACTTTCAAACATCCCTTAGACTAAGGGTTTCTTTTTCACTGCTCCTCACCTTGTGCAGTCATCTGAGTCTTTGCAAAGACATTTTTTGTGCCTGTTCTAATCCAGCAACATTTCACTTTCAGCTTGCACCCACCGAGACAAATCCTTAGCTGGGGAATATTGGTAATGTTTCACTGCCTTCAGCAGAATAAAACCCCTGTTTTAAACTGGCTGAGGATGCTCTGGCCCACTTTGTTTAAGTTTTGGAAATAGCACCTACATGCCTCCTTGCTGGGGCCAGCACCCACCTACCCTAGTAGGTAATTTTATTGCACAATCTGTTTAGTAATGAAAGCAAAGGACTGAGTCATTTCTGATCATTACTTTACATAAAAAGGAGTAAAGGAGAACACTACCTTTTCCAGTCCTAATTGCAGTGTAGATCACCTGGTTTACTGCCTCTAGCTGAATCTCCTAATTACCAAAAATGTTTTAATCATTATGTACTTTTGAAGTGAACATAATATTATGACAGCTGTTTCCAATACAATGAACAGCAGCTGAACTGCATAGACACTGCATGGAGCAAATCCCTTCAATGACTTTGTTCCTTTCATCATTCAGCTCCGTCCTTTGTATCATGACTAGCTCAGGAGATTTTTCCCCTCTGCCAGCTGCTGTTCTTCAGTTCCAGGAGGTGACTGCTGGTGGGATGTGCAGACAGGTACGGTCACCTTCATACAATTGACTGGCTCATTAATGCTGCCTGCTTGGGCGGCTGGTGGGGGAATGCAGGGAGGTGAAGAAGGCTGAGATTTGCCACGCTGGAGGGAAAAGTGCTGCTGCTGTTACCCCGAGTGGATCTTGGTTATCTTGGAGAGCTGTGTTAAAACACGCAGGCAAATAAGGGAAAGATGTCTCTAAAAAGAGACAGAGCTCATGACTACACTTGTGAGCACTGCTTTAAATACTGCTAGTGTTCAGAGCAACAGTTGTGGACACATTAGGTGGTTTACAACTGTTAAAAAAATTTGCAAGGGAGTGATGCGTGCCCCCTTGTGCCAAGATCTACTACATGATACAGCTATTTTTAGCAACTTCACTCCTGCAATTGCTGTCCCTATCAATACCTATGTGTTTTCTTATAAGCACTACTAAATGTAAGTGGGGCATCTCTCATAACCAGAAAGGTACAAAAGTGTGGGAGCTGTTATTGCAGAGCTGTTCATGGTGTGCAAGCTGCATGGATGAGATAAAGACCTTTTGATTCTTCCCTTAAATAGAAACTAAAGAGTTTGTATAATTGGCAAAATTGTGTTTCTGGCAGAAATCTAGTCACTTAATTGGGTGGTCAGAAAGGTAGAGCTTGATACAGCAAAGGCACAGAACAGGCTGTGTACTGGGGATGCTTAACTTTACACCTCTAAATAGAACAAGGGAAACCAATCCTGACATTGACCTACCTACCATGTAGATATTCAGGGACTTGTTTCATTTTTTAGAAATGGTTATATGAAGGATTAGTGGAAATGGCTTAGTCACTTGCTTTATATCTAGGAGTTAAGTGTGCATGTGCAGCACCTTTTCAAGTCTCCTTATTCTGATTGCCTGATGTGGAATTACTCCTTTTGTTTCTCTATAACCTGAGACCAGTGAGTACAGTGCACAGAATATCACTCTAACTACCGCTGACATTGTTGGAACAAATTTTATGCTTGCACTTGAACTAGAAGCTCAGAGTCAAAGTAGCAAATCTGGAAGATTATTCCCCAATAGATTTTACCAGGCAGTGTTTTACAAAGATACGTCTGAAAGGTCAAATACCACATAATTCTGCTCTGGACCTGCCACTGAGTTGTTTTTACTTTTGCCAAGTGCTTGCTCTGATCTAAAGGCTGCATTGTGGTTTGGCTGACAGTAAAGTAAAATACATGTTAAACATCATCTTCCTAATTCTTTTTTGGGGGGAGTACAGTGTCTCCAAGCAGATGGAAGGGAAAGGAGCACACTGACTCTCTGGCTTCACCCCTTCCCTAGCTTCTGGGACAGGGAAAATCTCTGGCATTTCCACAGCAAAGGGAAGATGGTTTTCACAAACTCCAGTGCAGCAAAGAGCTCTTCTTGTGCCTGCGTCTTTTACATGATAAAAAAATAAATCATGATTTGAGCTCAGTCTTCTCAGAAAATTAGAACAAGCAATGAAGAAAAGTAGCAAATTTTGAAAAAGAAGGATATGATAGCTTTGCCCTTAAAAAAATAAGTTGAATTACTTCATATTTGCCACAGGCTAAGACTGTGTGGGCAATCAGGTCCTGTGCTTCAGCTGGCACGTGGTGACTTGTTAACCCCCTGTAATTCAGGAGCACGTGGGAGTGAAAGGGAAGGGAGCAAGCAGCACTAGGAACATGTGGAGGTCCCACAAACTCGGGCTGAGCTGGAATTTGGTGCTATTGAGATTAATAATAAAAATCCCAGTGACCTATCTGCAGCCAGGATTTCCTTCTGGGTATTCAAAATCAATAAACTGTGAGGCAAGGAGATGGACTTCATGTTCATGTTCATACTTTTACAATGTTTATCTTTTGAAATGATGGCACTGGTTGGATGTGTTGGCATGCTGGCTTTCTCCTGACACTGGGCCAGTGCCCACGCCCTGCTTTCGAGTGCATCACCTAAACTGCAAGATCTTTCTTTACACTATTCTAGTATCTCTGAATTTTACTGACATTCTCTAAGGCCCACAAAATATCTCTGAGAGCATTAGGGCTTTAGGTTTTCCCTTTAGAAACTGAATAAGGTGAGAAACAGAACTGTCCTGAGCCAGACAGAAAATAATTTGTCTGTAGAGCCTAGGGTAGCGATCAGGTCTGGGAACACTTGCTGCTCCCCTTCCTCGATCTCACTACATTTTCACGTACTGAAAAAAATGTCCCTTGAAGCCATCTGTGGAATTTGTTTCATTTGCACTATGTTTGTCAGCTGGCAATGTAAACAAAAAAGCTCTTGCAGAGAAGGATATTAGACTATTAGGGAACAGCCCAGAGAGGAAATTTTGTCAGGGAATATGCGTAGAGACTTTTTTATTATTATTTCTGCAGCAGATTCTTGAAATTCCCAAACACTCTATTTTCCTCCCTCTACCAGATACTCAGCAGCTCATGACCCAGATGCAGTATTGCAGACCCCCAAGGGTAGACAAGAAAAACTGCTTCTTAACCAGTTCATTTTGTAACTGCTTGAGAAATGTGTAATAACTACCCAAGCAAATCAGTGCTTGCTATCTACTGCTAGCTGAATGAAGCACAACTACAGACTTAAGCCCTTGAAATGTCAACACAGAATCTCACTGACAAGGTGTAGTGGTTTTCCAACTGATCCATCTACGTATTATCTCGGAACTGCTTTGATGGGCCCCTTTTTGGGGAAAATTGCTCTCTCAAAACCAATCCTAAGAAGGGTAAAGTTGTCTGGCATTTTCGAAATAGCATTTAGTCTTGAAGCTCTGGAAAAAATCTGTGTGCATTTGTTAAATTCTCACTGCTCTTTACAAAAACACAATAGTTATACTCTGTTAAGTGATCTCTTACTACAGTGAAATCTACTCTTACTTTTAAATTCATTTACAACTATTATTGTTCTTGTACAAAATCATCCTGATACATCCTCTTCACATTTTGCTTTCTGTTGTTTTCTTAGAATAAACCATTAGATTTGAATGAATGACATGGAAAATGCCCAAACCTGTGAACTCCAGAAGGCAGGGAACAGTAGGGGAAGCATTTACAGGCAGCAGCAAATTGTAGGGAACTGAAGAACTGATTTTCCCACGGGTGCTCATGCTCTTCGACTCCTCTTGACTTCAGTTAGGGTTGTGGGTGTTCAGTGTTCCTGAAACCCATCCTCACACATGCATAGGCTGGGGATTGCAGTACTAGCTCAGCTCGGAATAGATCTCAGGAGGTCTGACTCATGGTCTCTTGCTCTAATTGCTAGACGTTGCAGAGTTTGCAGGGAAATTACTATTGTTATTCAGGAAGGGTGTATTTAAATGTATATATAGATCCACATGCTCGACTAGTGTAAATTACAGTAATTCCATTGACTTCCACCAGCTGAGAATCTTGTCTTTACATTTTAGTGGCTATTCACATACATTTCTGACTGTTTTAACAGAAACTAGGCTTGCTTTATTGGTTTATGATTCCCTCTCCCATCATTGCTAACTGTCCAGCCACAGTGACCATGTATAAATAGACACACCATCATGCTTCCTAATTAGTACCTGCCTTCTGAAATGAATTCACAGGTACGATCACAATCCTATCTTGATATCACAGCTAATAATTATCACCAGCAAGTAATGCACGTATAAGCAAGGGTGATTAGAAAGGGTATTTCTTTATTTTCTTTTTTTTTGGTACCTTGTATATGGATTCACTGTTTATAATATAAAGATGAATCTACAATGAGGAGAGCATTCTAGCTTACAGGAGCACACACATGTTCCTAGCAGTAGTTCCTTAAGTATATGAATAGCTGTTTGCAGTTACTGATGTGCCAGTTACAGAAATGAGTACTGATGCACTGAAGGGCTTTTGGTAGGTGGAAGCCCACAAATCATAACCATTTGTTTGTATTTCCCATTGCACTAAAAAAATACACACAGTTATTAATAGTTTATAATAAAATATGGTTGTTTCTCCTCCTGGATGCTTTCTGGTGTGATTCCCATTTTGAAATAAAAATCCAACCGCATATTTTCTCTAAGACTATAACTAGGTTATTTTGTGCAACGTGAAAGCAAATGCTTGCTAATGGCACAATGCAGATCACTGTTGCGTGCAATACTTCGGTTTTGCTCGTGTTAGCCCAGGAAACTTGGAATAAAAGACAAATTTTTAATGGCTTTCTGCAGCAAATACAAGCATAAGAAAATGCTCTGCAAGCAAACTCTGATTAACAAATTACTGCCACTTCTTCCCTCTTCCTAACATGTACATCTTCAGCAGATTGCATGGAGAGCAGATAAAGCAGCTGCAGAAGAAATGTCACACTCACTGCAAAGAGGCCAAATGTTGAAGTGAGGCCACTTTCATCCTAAGTAAAAATATGGCCCAACTCAAAAGAAACTAGCTTTGTTTTCACAGAGTATGGTTTACTGCTGTTGACTTTCTCTTTTTCATGTCAGCCTCAGCGTACAAGTATAGCCTTCCTTTTATTTTTTTTCCTCCTCTATTTTACAATAAAAAAGCAAGATGTAGTTTGTACTGGCAGTTGCTCTGAGAACTGCACTTACAGATTGTTGTAGTTACAGCGAAGTCAAAGCTGGAGTGCAAAGATCTGCTTCTTTATTGCAGATGGAGGAACTGGCTTGGAAAAAATAAAGAACGGGCTGACTTCTATGTCAGATCTCAAACCAAATTCAAATTCTGATTTTGAGGAAAGCTAAAATACATAAGATTTAAATCCTGCTAGGCCTGACCAAAAATAAATTCCTCTCAATTATATTTTGACTAACAAAAAGCATGTGTGTGTGTGTGTGTGTGTGTGTTAAGACTAGTCCTTCTCTGAACTTTTGTTACTGGTTGTTTTTCTTCAAGTTTGTGATTCCTGATGAAAGAATGCAAAGATTTTTAAATCTATTTGGAAAGGCAATAGATTTAAAAGTTAGTTTAAGCAAAATATCATAACCACTTTTTTTTCTTCAAAACTTTTACTGAGTTTTGCTTATTCACAAGGTTTGGGTAAGCAGCCTCACATTTTTCAGCATTAATCAGAACCAAGCATCCATGTCTTCTTGCAATTCAGGCTACAATCACTTCTGAAGCAAAGAATGGGATCTAGGTGCCTGGATAAGACCTCTGGGCTTCAGCTACCACTCTAGAAAAGACAGTCTCGCATAGGTTTTGTGTCATGTCTGTCAGCCTTGTGGAGATGTCTCAGAGAGCATGCAATGTCCAAGATGGCATGAGAGGCCTGGGTCTAGGCACCAGAATTGTTCTCAAGGTGTCTGGACATCAACTGTCACTACTACTCCCTTCACGGAAGGGGTTGTGATGTTTCATTTTTTCCTTCCCACCTTTAATGTTCTCCACAGTTGCATGATCAACATGTCCTGATGCTTTTATGACATTTGTTCTTGACCTACAGGATTTTCATTTCAATCCTGGCCCCAAATAGTTTCTTGTAAAAGATCTCTCTGGATGTTTTGTTTGACTTGTACAAGCCTTTGCTGGTCACTTCTACACCTTGATCCTGCAAGAGAAAACCTTGCTTCCAGTTGTAATTAGTTTTTGTTTTGATTCATCTTGGATATAAAAAAAAAAAGTTTTGAGTTCAATCCTTCAGCATTGGGCTGAATGTTCAAGCTCAGTAAATTTGTTCTTTTCTCTTTGCTCATTATGCACTCAGTGTTCAGCCTAGCACTACCTAACAAGCAGTCTTCAATCCCTTATATAACTCCTGAAAACTTTCACTTTAATCAGGGCATTGAGAGAGCTGTGGTCTGAGAGCAAGATTAACACCCGGACTTTCCTAAATTTAACCCCAGTGGTGACATTGACTCCCTCTGTAACCTTGGAGAAGTCATTTGGATCAATGTGCCCTTGGATTCGTAAGCATTTAGGTTATAACAGACAAGGCTAATGGTCCACATGTATCTGTCAAGAGCAAGTGGTGCAGAGAAAATGAGCCATAACTTACTATGACAAAGTACAGATTTTTGTTTAAAGGAGAAGCAAAAGATGCCTTTGAGTCTGGTAGGAATTTCAGGCAGACAGTCTAGACTGCAGGTAAGTTTGAAAGCTCATGAACGGCTATACTTGCAGAGTAATTACCAAATAGGTTTCTGCAGAAATCTATCCTGAACCTAATACTGATCCCTGTTTGTATTCACATGCAGAGTGATCACATAGAGCATATGAATTGGAAGAAGATGGCAAATTAGGGAGAGCTGTGAGCACATCAGAGGACATGGGCAAAATTAAGAATGTTTTTGACTAATTGGAGAAAAATGATGTTATTCATTAGGACAAATACAATCATCTGCACTTAGGAGTAATTGTCTGCCAAAATGAGTGGGGAATGAGTGGCTGGGAAGTAGTGTTTCATTAACCTGCAATATGGAGAGGAATACAACCTTAACACCAGTTAACAATGTTGCAAAAAGGGCAAGCACGGTAAGAAAATATGTAAAAAAAGACTATCTGCTACAAGCCACCTGAGATGTTCCTTCTTTTGGTGCTCCTGAGGCATCATTTGGATCACCGTATTCAGTTTCAGGCACGGGACATGAAAAAAAGGATGTATGGGAACAATTGGAGTCTAAATAGCATTGCTATTCTCATTGATTGAAGTGACAAAGTGTAATGCATAAATATCTTGAAGAATTTAAGTTTCATCTCCTGCTGTCTAACTTGGATGCTTTAAACAATTAACAGATCTTGGAAGAAGGACTGGTAATTCTCCTCTGAATCTGCCCACACTACCTAATAGGCCCTTTGGACTTTACTGAAATACGTAATTTATAAAGTAGAGGAAAAGGGAAAATCCCATTCAAGAAGCATTCATGATCCTTTTTCAGCAGAGGCACAATTGGTCCCCAAAAGGGAAAGGGGGAGTAATAATAAAATTTTTCAACATTTTCTTTTGATATGCATATTACTTTTCACATCTAGTGTTACTTGGTTTAAAGTGTGATTCTACTCTCTAGTACCACAGGGGATCTGTGTTTATTGTCTCTAGTTCTAACAGCAAGTTTGAAAGGGAATGAACAAATAAAATATAAAGAAGAAACCTAGCTGTCAGCCACACAAATTCATCTTCAGTCAAGATGGCCTCTTTTATTTCTTTCTGACACATTATTACTGTTATCACTACAACTGTCATTCTTCATCATGCTTCTTATTTACTTCTTAATTGCCCTGAAAGGTATTCAGTGTTTTGCAAGAAATCTTTTTCTTTGGTCATCTCTCATCATGTACAGCTACCTTGACCTCTGGGTGATGCATAGCTATTGAAGTTAAGATGTAACCTTATGAAAACTTTATGCTAATGTCATAAGAGCCATGCAGTACCAGCAGATGTCTAGCAGAAATGGAAGAGTCACCTTCTGTGACCAAAACAATAGGCAAAATGGCTTTAGAAAGAAGGTGTAGAGAAATCTTGGAGAAAGGTAACTTTAGTACTTGTATTGCCTTTGCTGTTAGCATAAGGCTTTTACTTTCATTGACAACCAAACTCCCTAATAATTACAAGGACCTTGTGTGACTTGTGTACAAAGAGCAACAACTGAATGAGGCAGAGGAGGGCTGACCTCAGGCATGAGCCTCTCATGTCATTCCCCATGGCACTTCACTGGTGAGACCCCTGATAAATCTGAGTCTTGCCAAGTGCTGGAGACTTTCTGTGTGTCACTGACCAACTGTTTACAGCTAAACAATACTTCAAAGGGGCAGAAGTATTTACAACAATATGTGAGGCAAATTTAAGGATATTTAGATGCTGACTTGCCATGTGTTGCCTAATTACCTCTCTGAAAAATTGATCCAAAACCCTATCGTGCTTCTTCAGAGCAAAATCCCCTGAAACTGAGAAACTTTTCAATTTCTCATGGATCCCCTGAACCATGTGTTTAAGAAGCTTACTCTAGACCTGATTCAAGGTAGTATATGTCAAAATATCTTGATACTCTTAGAGGATATGCAGAGATATAGTACAAGTGCATTTTCAGCTCTCCTGGTCAAATCAGAACACCTTTCTTTCCCATTACTGGGATCATAAATTTCTTTTTTTATGCAGTAAATTCAAATAACTGCTGAATACATAAACCCAAAAGTATTTGTAGGTCTCAGATAAAGTAGATCCAGGAATTTCTAGATGAAAGATGAATCAAAAGGTTGTGTTGAATATTGAAGAAGAGCTTAAGACCATTAGCTTCAACTCAGTGGCTATGAAGCTCTTCTGAGCTGTCACTACCAACAATTTGAGCACAAATGTTTTAATCTGAAATTCTTTTTGAACCGAAAGTTTACAAAGAGGAAGAACTTCTGTTAGTGCTAACATAGTAGAGATGAAACCAGAATAGTGCTAGGTCAGTACATCTCGTGATTTCTAGTGTTACCATGGCTCAGTCACTTTTACTCCTGGCTGGTACCACGCTGGATTCAGCTGCAGGTGGCTACGGCTGGTGCTGATAGTGCAGTGCAGTGCTGGGGGTGGTAGGGGTAGCTGCTGCACTGTAAGAAGACAAGTTGTTCAGAGGATATATTAAATTAAGGATTTGTTTGGTTGCCCATGTGGAAATTAAAGATCCCATGGCAAGTTTTAAAAAGAGCGGAAGATAAACCAAGCAATGATTTGCCTTCAGAGCCACTGGACTATTCAAGCATCAAACTCATTACTTTATAAAGCACGTGGGAATACTTGCACAGTATATGAAATGCACTAATCCAGACATTTTTTTCTATTTTTATTACCTGGAACTGTGTAGGTTACACAATCTCTCAGCTCAGTCACTTTGTTTAGCTTAACATCTTTCTGAGCAGACAGGAGCCCTGCTAGCACAGCCAATTCAAAGTCTCTCTGGAGCACGAAGGAGTTTTCGGGTCGAACCAACAGTTTTGCAGACATACTAGTCTCATTTGTCTTTCTGTGTTTGTGACTTGAGAGCACTGATATCCTCCATGATCACAACTACACTCTCAAGACTGTCCTGTCCCACACACTCTCCCACAGCTGAAGTGGTGGCAGGTATTCTAGAGCCACTTATAACTAGTTTCAGTTGCAGGTGCTGAGTACAAGACAGGCAGCTACTGCTTAGGTTAATTTTCTTTTGGTTTCACTTCAGTGCACCTACCCAAGAGAGACTAAAGTCTTATGACTGAAATAAGATGATCTTGACCCTCCTATTTAAGAAAATTCTTTGTCTTCTTATTCAACTCCCATTTTCTGGGGCTGGAAAGCTAGTCACTCTTCATGATTTCTGTCCACCACTTTTACATTTGTTTTTTTTTCCTTTTCTGTTAAGCTGACATTGTTATCTGAGTGCTATTTCCAGACTATCAACGTATTTCACTTTCACAGTCTAAGATTTTGTATTGGATGTATATGGTGTATTTAAAAGGTACATGAAATAGCAACTCACAAACTGATAAACAAAACCTGTGGTCGTAGTGGAAATGAGGGTTGCAATGGGTTACAACTAGGGAATGGAGGCAGGTTGTATCCTGTGGACTCCTGAAGGCTCTAGTAAGACAAAATAACCCTTGAGAGACAGACACGAAATGCGGCAGCACACTTGCACTCTGGTGCATGCATCAAAGCATAAAGGCAGGACATATCAACTGTCTCAGGACACAGGTTGAAAGGCAGGCTTGTTTGGGGAAGCAAATGGCAGAGCAGATTGTGAATGATCCTGAACTCTGATCCTCATAAAGTCCACTCTGATTGTTTTTGTGGGTTACTTTTAAATAGGAATCTACTGTGTGTTTGGAATGTCAACGATTTTATTCTCTCTCTCCTAAATTATGGAGATAGCTTTTGGGACAAGTTTTAGTTTTGCCATGCACTCCTTGAATTTTAACCTACAGAGGAATACGTAGCTATTCTAAGTTACACAACATTAAAGCACTTGACAATTTTCATGATTAGAAAGCATAGGAGTTGAAAGAAAACAACCACAGAAGTTAATTAAATCAAGAAGAATACTAAAATGAGAAGAATTAATGAATAAAATCATCAGGATCAGGGAAGCAGGTTACTCACTATGTGGAGATAAAACTTTTTAGAAGACATAAAAATTAATTCATGAGATATGGGAAAAGAGTTTCCTTCTTAGACAGGATGGAGAGATAACTATGGTACTCTTCTCTAGGTCACATCTTTTTGAACATAAATCAGAAAACCTTCTTTGACTCCAGCTGAACTATAATTATTTACTACAACTGACAATCTGTTCCTAAGACTTTTTGAAGTGAGCTAAGTATAACTTATGAAACAAAATGAAATGATAGGTTGTATCTATGTACAGTTTTATGAGTTTGACATTTTGTGAAAGTTTCTTGTCTGAAAGATGCAGCCAAAGGATCCCTAGCAATAACTGTGTCCCCTCGGGATTGTCTAAATAGTTCCTATCATGTAAGAAAAGACATGAAACTGTTTAACCTATTGGACTGACCCAGAAAGACACATTAGGATATTTTAAGATTGAAAGCATCAATCCTAACCATTGACTTTGGTGGAATTAGATGGGATTTATGCTGCTGAATGGGGAGCTGGAGTCACTAGCAGCATCCAAGGAAAGAGAGCAGAAGAAAGCAGTGCCCTTTACACAAACCCCAAAATGTATTGCAGAGAAATAAAGGCATTGTTAATGTTGTAGCTCCAAGTAAACACTTACTGGCGTGGCTGAAAGGATGTGGCAGAAGTGACCTGTATTGTTGTAAGCTGAGAGAAGAAATTTCAGGGGACTTTCCCCCTTACATATCTTCTGGGCCCAAAGAAGTTTGACAAAGCTTGGATCCCACTGTACTCTGTATGAGAAGAATGCCTGTGGAGTAACTGTAGGGAGGCAGTTGTTGTTATAGTCATTAAAATTAGTCATGTTGTAGCATAGTCATAAAAATAATAAGATTTCTTGATGTGTGTTTATTTCCCACTGGTACGGTATGTTGTATTATGATAGCTTTGCAGTCACAGTATGCTTGTTCTGGTTGAAGAAGCACATTCATTATAAACCCAGCTTTTCAGTTGCTTATAAATTTCTGGAAAAGACTAATCCTTTGGCCTAACATTTCCTTTGTTCCTGTCAAACAAAAGGTGCTGATTGTTTTCACTGTTTCTTCTGTCTTTGTTAAAACAGATTGGTTGCTTTGGGGTTAACAAGCCAATAAAAAGCATCCAGTTTCCATTACATTTTCAGATAATATTTTTACCCATAGATAACCTGAAATTTTCTGTCTTTTAATATATTATGTTTCAAGTGGACATAATCATCAGGACAAGCTGTCTGGGGAAATCTGAAGAAAATTGAAACAAAGCTTGTAGTGATCAGAAAACTCTCATGTTAAATGTCATATAAACTTGATCCAGGATTCAACCAATTTCAGTCTTTCAAGTCATAAGCATGACTTTCCCATTTCTACAAATGAAACGAGCATTTAGCTTATAATTCCTACTAGATGGTTTTCCTGAATAACTGAAGCAAGACTTCTGAGACTAGGTATGGCTTTCAAGGTTTGGCTGTGCTGGCTATTATTCGTCTGTCTTCCCTTGCTACAGTGCTAAATTCCTGATATCCAATAAATGCTTTGTGTGCCTGCCACCGCTGACACGTCTGGAGCATCGCTCTCTGAAACACAACAGCAGTTGTTTAAGAGGTGTCATTTAGTCTATCCTAATATTAGCCACTCTTGACCTTCTGCACACAGCCATCCTTCCTGTGAAGCCCTGCTAGGATGTTTAGATGAAAGCGTGATTATCATAGCTTTCATTCCAATCAACTTTTTCGTGCTTCAGGGCTCTGTATCCCACAGCACGCCACAGCCTACACTGTACATGTGTGCCTGTCTCAGACTTGAGCTGGGCATTCAGCAGCAAAGTGAAGGAGGAAAAAGCCTGGCAGATCTGTTTGGTCCACCATATCAATTCAAGGCTGATCTGCCAATTTCCCCATCCTGCTGCTATGAACTGAGCAATGTTTTTTAAAGCAGGTGGTATTAAGTAGATGGAAGACCAGCAGAGGGACTGAAGACCAGACCAAACAAAATCTGGACCCCGGTACTAAAAGTTTCTGTGTTTTCCCCCCAGAAAAACAGGGATGTATACAGTTCAGATTACCCTTTCCTTGAAATTTTGAATAACAAATTTAAAATGCCTTGGACATTGTACTTGCTCATGAGATACTAGAGGAAAGATTTATATTCAGATACATACAGCTATGGCTGTTTAAAGACATTAGACATTTATCTTTTAGCATGGATTTCTGAATCTCACTTCTATCTAAATGTGCTAGCTCTCTTGTTTCTTGAAATGTACTGAAGAATAAGTATTATATTTTCTTCATAAATTCAGGGGTACTTCTACAGCTGGCATGAACTGTAGCTTTTTTGAAGTGAAAGGGACTATGATAATTTACAGCAGCAATTCTACAAATGTCAGTAGTACCTTTCAAAACTATGTTTCCTGGCCCAGATTTACAGTTACCTTGAGAACAATTATTCTGTATTGTATATTTAGATTCTCATTGTCACATCTCTTCTGGTACTGAATCCCAGCGGTCACTTCCACTGTAAAATCCCCAGTACGTAACATGATGGCAGACATGTGCCACAGCACAGTTCACGAGCAACAGAATAAGGGGAAATTACACAATCATTTTAGAAAAGGCAGTTAGAGGGGTCTGGCATATAGGGAGACAAACTGCACAATTAAAGCACAGGTTCTACTATTGGCTTTAGTGGGAACAGGAATGTACTCCTTGTTGTGAAAGATCTGGGGGTTTAATGACCTGATCAATATAACAGTAGAAAAGGAGACAGAGACGAGTCAGAACAAAACCAGAGAATGATGTGATGTAGGGAAATAATATCACGGATGCAATAAACTCCTCAAGGAAGGAATAGGGGGATGTTACCTCTTATTCCTTCTTGCCTTCTGACACCAGAGCTCTGAACCACAAGCCTGGTCTGAGCACAGTATTGAAATGATAACAAGGCTGAATGTTAATTTCAAAGGGTAACTTTGAGAATGGTCCCGAGGTGCGTAAAGTCCAGGAATCTGAAAAAAGTGTGTGTATGTTTGCAATGGAGGTTCACCTGCAGATTGTGTCTAACAAAGAGAGAGACTGGCCATACAACAAATGCAACACACAACAGTCTTCCGGTGCAGAGCAATAATGAAATACCCACTGTCCCAGGTTGCATGAATGGGAGCTACAACTTTCAAGCCTATTGAGGTCTTCAGCTGACTAAAGCTCTGTTTGTACCTTACAGCCATGTAACAGCATTCTAAATTTAATCGAGTCACCTGCTCTGCATCATAATGTTCCACCACAAGACAGATATGTATTAAATAGTTGGCAGTTACTGATCTTGAATCTTCTAGAATTGGAAAGTATTCCCACAAAATTGCATCCATGTTCCCTGTGTGGAGCTTTGATGTTTCTGGATGGCAACTGCATCCTCATGGCCTTGTTACCTGAGTTATCTGAATCAAGGATACCTCATGTGTCCTACATATACTGCAGATATATTTCATTATTTCACTACAGAAAGAGCCTAAAAACTCAAAGGAAGAAATCGCATTGCCACAGGTATAACACGTTTTTGACATGGTTAACTGTTAGAGTGTAGCTGTACTATTGCCCAGAGAAGTAGGGGACAAAGATGGTGAAGCTGGCATGCTTGGATCCTATCCTAGAAATCAGTTTTAAGCATCGTTGGGATATAATCTGTGATTGCCACAGTTTTTTCCTGGTATTATTAAATTTTATTTCTGCTGTTAATAATTCCTTTTTTTCAAATGTATTGAAGTAACATCTCCTCTTTGACCAAATCATGCCTGATGTCCATCTATCCAACTTTCAGAGCAAGTTAGCTTGATGATAGGGCCTTCTAGAGATGGGAAAATGTGCTTGGAACCTGAATTTCGAGGTTTTCTATCCCTGTTTTAAATGCAGTGGAAGTTAGAGGTAACTGATCTGTCACCAGATAAGTGCAACTTTAGATGCATATCAGGTGTCTAGTACTTGTCTCACTTTTAACACAGATTTTCAGAGCAGACCTGGATATCACCACTAAACTCGTAGCATCAGTTTTCTTTCTGGGTAGTGTAGAAGTTCCTTGCCAACTTTTGGTTAGGGTGAGTTATGCTTGTAAAGCTCTTTATAGATCAAATGAGCTATATGAGCTTCACAAGGGCTAGGGTAATGTTCCTTGACTGTGGATCCCCTCAGGAACTGGAGGAGTATGATAAAAACATCTCCTCTTTGCCACAGTAGTCATTTCTGGTGCTGAAGCAGACAGATAAGAAATGGACTTTGCCCTCTTTCCAGATCCCATTTGACTCTAGAGCTCTGGGATTAAAAATCCAGTCTAGAACTGGTATTTACAAAAAGTGTGTCATGGACCCTGTGATTCTGTTTTCGATAAGTCATTGTCAAACAGTGCGCGCCCCCCCGGACCCCCTCTGAGGACAGTCACAGGTATGTTTCTGCACTTGGAAGGACAACGGTGTGGGGTTTGCCATTACAAAAACCAGCCCATAACCTTTCTAACTGTCCTATTTTTTGAAGTGGTACTGAATGGATCATCCACATCTGTGATGATCGTGGCAAGCAAAGGAGGGCCTGGCAGCACTGGGCAGTGATTTTCTGTAATGTGAGAAAGTTGGATGCTTACTGTTCCAAACTGATTCTATTCTACATCCTTTCTACCCAGACCTCATTTACATAGCTGAATCATGAAGCACCTTTGTGCTAAAGAAAGCTACTGTAAAAGACCACCAGAACTTAGGTTTTGCCTAGCTAGCTTGCTTTCTTTTTCTCTCTCCTTTTTCAATCTCTGAAACTAGCTGTGGATGAGAGTGCCATTTCCCAAAGCGCTCTTTGGAGGTGCAGTATCAGGAATACCACTCCTTGTTCCCTTACTTTCCCTTTTTTGCCTGCCAGTGATTTTTCCTCTTCATAAGCTCCTTTTCCATCCTTGCTTTCTCAACACACCCGTTGAAGAAAAAAAGACTTAGTAGTCTTCCCTTTGCTAAGCAAGCAAATATCTTGCTTGGTTAATCATTTATCTGCAGACTTCCTGTCACAACACCTTTTTGGTTATTTATCCCCTCATAGCACTTATGAGATTTTATGTATCTTTCCAAGCATGAAATAAGTACATGCATTTCCAGGAAATATATTTTACAGACCAGTGGGACAGATATTCTCACTGGGGTTAACAGCTCTATTCTGTTTTTGACTCACTATTTGCATGGTACCAGAGGCAGCTGATTTTCATTGCCACATTTTGATTTTCTTTTGTGGTTGTTATTTTTTAATGGCAGTAACGTATGAATTTTTAAATTCACTGAGAATAGTCTGAGAATAGTAATTTTAACTTAAAAGCATAATCCCCTTGAATATATGGTTCCATATCCTTGTTTTAATAGAACAGTGCTTGAAGAATTTAGTGAAGCTAAGCACTTTTTAGAAGTGCTTTTGTGATAAATGGGTCACATACTCCTCTCTCTCCCATGTAAGAAAAGACATCTGGGAGTTATTCTTCAAAATGCCTTCAAAACTTTTAAAGATGTTTTTAATACACTACATGTCAGGATTTTCAAATCACTTGCCTAAATAAAAAAAAATCAAATATGATAGAATGCATCATGGATGTCTACTCTAGTACAAGCAAAGCAATAATGGAGTTTTCAATATACTAACTGGTATTTTGGCTGCTGCAAATTCCAAATTACCCTTCTGGAAAATAAGGACCTATTCTTCAAATAGAAAAACAGTAGAAAAGGGACTTCCCATCAGAGAAGAATTTGAAACTTAGTCTAAGACAAATTTTTACCTCCCAGAAAAAGCTCTGTATTTGTGCTCCTAACTGAGTGCCAAAAGAAATGAGCAAGTTACTGAAGAACAGCTGTCTTATCTAATCCATATCAAGTGCATGTACTCAAAAGTAAGGGTAATCTGTGTTAGTTTAGCCTGTGTTGTTCGTACCCCCTAACAGACTGACAGTCAAATGCTGTTTGAAGAGGTAATAACTTACTTGGGTCTCTCACAAGGAGGAAGCTGTGGCTTGAAATCTTGTCTTTTTTCTTTTTTTTTTCTGTCTGTTCTACTCATCACCTGCATGAATTCTGGTGGTGTTACTCTGGGCAGTTAAATTTCTAAAGCATATGGAGAAGAATGTAAGACTTTCCTATCACATAACTGGGCCAAGAAAGCTGCCTGTTGACTTTATGCTACTTAAACAAGTAGCCACTCAGTCATCAAAGTCCATAATCCTGGGAAGTATCTTCTTTTCAATGTTTAAGCATATACTTAACTTTAAACATGAGCTTAAGCCCTACTGATGTCAACAGGATAAGAGCATGTCCCCAGATGCTTTCCTGAATGAGGGTTTTATCTCAGCTAACTTTGTCATCATAAATGCTTTTCCTAAGGTGGGAAAATTTCCTGTTGGAGGTTTTCTTGGTCTTTACTGAGCCCACACTACTAAACTACACAAAGCAACTAACTTGTATGTATTGCTAAATGGATCTGATTCTTAGAGGCTTTAACAGAATTTTCAACACCAGACTGTCACTGAAAAAAAAGGAAAAAATATAAATAAATCTTACAACCAACTTAAAACATTAGTGGATACATCAAAGTGCATTTCTCAATGTTTGCCATATTACATTCAGGCATGCACAGTACCCTATTAAATCAGGGATTAGATCCCACCAGAGTCTTAGCTAATGGTCTTCTGACTTTCAATGACCCTTAGAGATGTTTAGCCAGACCTTTAAATCGTATAAACAGGAATCAACAGAGTTGTGCTGGTTCACACCTCTTGGTTATCCAGCCCATGGTAGCAATGCTGTAATTCTTCAAATGCATGTTTTTAAGTATACAACTTCTTTATTTGCTCATTCAGAAGCCATTCTTTGGCCACTGCCAAACACCTTGGTGTGACCTCATTTGAGTTCTACGGCAGCACACCGGTTTGCTTGGGGCACTACACAATTCAGAAGGAAAAAGATGTAGCTCTGCACAAAGCAAACTCACACGTGTGATACAGTTTGTTCTCTCTATTGACTTGAATTTCTCCCAGGGCTTGCTGTGATGGCCAGAACACATGCTGAACCGGGGCTGACTGGGCTGTGCTAGCAAGGCTATTGTTAATTATTGTGGAAGTGTTTCTAGATTCCCTATGCTTCTGGCTTCTGTCGACACAGTGAGGCATGTCCAAATATAGATAAATTGATTTCAGCCTTAAACCACAAGATAGAGATTTCTGTGAGCTTTGCATAAAAGGCACCAAATTGTTAATTCTTTTACTTATCTGCTCTTTATTCTTTAATCCTGCTCTGTCTTCCACTCATTTCAGTGTTCTTAACACCTTGCTCTTTTTAATTCACTTCTGGGGCCTTCTGGTTATTAATTTTGAGTTAATTTAATGCAATAGTTTGGATTTGATTATCTGAGAGGCTATTACCTGTGAATGTCTCCATGGTAAAGAGCAGAAAAGTTCAAGTTTAAAATGGGTTTGAATGAAGCATTACTGAATTGCTTTGGATAAACTTGGACTCCTTCCTAAAACTTTTACTCACTGCTAGTACCACATGTAACTGAGCTTTTTTAAAAAGATCCAAATTTTATGTATCTATCCATATGTAGATATGTTCACTTGTGTATGCATACTCACAAACTTGTAGGCTTCTCACAATAACAAAATCAATTCTCTTGGTATTTCCAGCTGGAATCAAAAACAGAACTGCCAGGCAGCTTTGAGCAGATTGGTGAGATTTCAGGTCAGGCTTTACAGACCAGAGATTTATACATTTGGGATATTTATTTAATTACATTAAAAGCCCTAGCTGTCAGCAAAGCTAAAAAGAGTCACAAACATTTCCAGTCTATTGCAGTTCAGGACTGCACAACAGGCTAGGAAGGTACACATGAAGTGCAATTTTTGTTCCAAAGACATCATGTTTTATCCTCTGCAGTCCTGGTTATGTCTAATGCCTGGGGGGATTTGAGTAGGAGCATACTCCAGAACCAGAACAGAGAGATGTAGTTAATGCCTTTTTAGAAAGACAGAAAAATTGAGTGACCAAGAGTTGCATTCTGCCTATTTCTGCAATGGGGGGGAGAAGGCACAAGGAAAAAAACCTTGCTCAAAGGTCAGAAATACAGACACCAACGTAAAGTCTGACTCTAAAAGCTTTACCACCTAGTGAGTGTTGATTAAGTCCTCACCTACATGACATTAACTTTGAATAAAATTAAATATTGCATTAATTACGTTTCCAAGTTCACTACCAGGTAGTGCTGCCAAGGCAACTCAGTCCTGCCTGGCAATGCGCTCCAGCCTCCTGTTTTGGATCTTCCCCAGTGAACATTATCGATTGTGCTGCACTTAGGTAGTAGCTCAGTGAAAAGGAAATGTTTTGGACCTTGGTGGCCCAGGCTGTGGGCTGAACCCAGGCTGCAGCAATTTCTGATATAGCCCTGTGATGCTCACAGGGCTGAGGATGAAGAGTGAAATAGGCACAAGCCCAGGCACCGGCACCTCTTTCCGTGCACGTACCCAGGCAGCTGCTGGGACTGGCCAACCCCCCACTCTGTGGACACGTCCCATACCAGTAGCTGGCACTGGAGTCTGGACCAGCCACAGCAGACCGTCAAGTAGGCTTGCACTCACACTGCAAGCCAGGATTCATAATCACCTTGTCAGATTTATGGCCTCTTCAATGCGACTGCTCTCTTGTTCCTCCTTGTCCTGCTGCCATCCAGCACGCAGAAATCACCATTAACACAGTGGGAAACTACTCCTTCCCAGTTCCTGCTGTCTGAAGAAGCTCTTTGCAACTCTTTGGCTCAGCCAATTTCTGTCTCTTCTCAGACTGTATCCACTGTGTCAGTTTTCTTTCTGACACACCTAAACTTTGTACCATTTTGTTCCTGCTTCTATTATCTATCTAATTGTTTTTATACTTTTAAAAACAAAAGTTATTCTACTAAATGCCAATCTACAGCTACTTTTTTAATACCTGTGCACAATAGTTATGTGCTGCTGCCTCCCCATGAGATGTATTTTTGATACAGTTACTCATCTCACAGATGCTCAGCCCTCTGATTTCAATGGGACTTTACCTGGACTAAGTGGGGATAATGCCACTTACCTCTTCTGAAAATGACTTTAATCTGGGGCTGGAAAAGTATTTTCAAAGCTCAATACTTCTTTTTTTAAAAAAAACTACTACAAATGAAGCTTTGCAGGACTGGGCCCTCCTTTGTGACAATGTCAACGATAAGATTATTCTCTTAAATAAAAACCCACGAAAAATTATTTCAAAATGCAAGGTTATGTGAAGCACTGCAGAGGCTAAAAAGCATAAACAAAGCCTGTCTATGCATAGACAAGCCCACAAGATTAAAATAACTCTGTCTGACTTTGGTTCTCTCCTATATATTACCCAGGACTGTTTAAATGACACAGATGATTAGCAAAGCTACTGGAGTCCCTATCTTCCACTAGAGATAACCAATCACAGCACGGAATTAGAAGTAAGCCCTATAAAAACCATGGTATTCCCTTTCCTAATAAAAGAGGATATTTTTATGTGTGTGTGTGTGTGTGTTGTTTGGTTTGGTTTGGGTTTTAACCTTTGGTGCTACCCAGCAAAGCACTCAGCTAATGTAGAATTCAGTGGTTGATTTGTTTTTCCAGTTTATGAATTGTTTTTGGCTGCAGTTTTGCTCTCTGGAACTATTTCTATTCCTTACCTATTCAATGGATGTAAACGGCAATCTTGTCATGCACAGCATGACAAGAACCACTAAAATTGAGACCCCCAAAGACAGTCTAATTCTTCTAATTTTCCTCCCAAAAGGTATGAGATGGTCATACAGCATGTGTGCAATGGTGGATTTGTAGTCATTATCTCCCAAATGCGTTTGTTAACAGCTAGATTCTGGGCAAGCAACCCAATACACTTGTGTACCACTTTTTACTCTGGCTCAAGAACTACTGATGAATGTCATAAAAATATTATCCTATTTCATCTAAGAGACCTTTTTTTTTTACAGTCTCATTTTCTGTAATACCTTAAAGCTACCATTTTCACTTAACTTGCCTATTTAGGAGCTTGCAAGACTTGGAAGCAGAATGCTGACTATAGGTGAGATCAATATGTAGTTTTTCTAGCATAGCAGTGTTGCGTTTCTGTAACTGATGGTATCACTGTGTTTGAGCCTCCGGTAGATGAAAATCACACTGTAGCCTAGTAAACAATTTAAGATTATACTCCGCTGTAAAGTCTGCCAGGGAATTAATTCCACAAGCAATTCACTGATGCCTGAAGAAAGCAGGTATGATCATATAAATATATATACAAAGGCTTACTGAAACTAGACTGAATTAATTCTATGCAGGCCATGAGATTGGTTTCAAAGATAGCAGCTTTTTTTACTAGAGAGGAGGGAGGCTGCTTTGAGGTTTTTGGAAATAATTACATAAAAGCTGAAGATACTACCCTAGGTTTAAGCACATGAGAACAGGTTCAGAATCTGTGAATTTTCTATCAGCCTTATCTGAGACCTAGATAATAAGATATGTTTAAGGAAATTCAGATTAGCTTTGTCTTAACATAAAAGTGTTTCATACCTATAAATAAGAATATGGCATGCATATTTGACTCTCATAGTAATTAGTGACACTTGAAGAAGTATCTTAGTAGTAAGAATTATCAGCCATGTTTCTTTTCAAATCACCTGGGGTTTTTTGATAACGCTGCCTGATATTACAAGACTTTTTTGGATTTAGTATTTAGAGAGAGCTCTCCCACCGTAATGAGATGTGAAACCTCTTTCAAGGCATCCTTAATTATTCTTTTATAATAATCATAACCATCCAGAAACTGTAATTGCATGCATACACGTCTGATAACGTGTACTAACATATGCATGCATGAACAAGCACATGGATATGAACATGTGTGCATGAGAGCATATGTACATATACACACATACCCGAACTCATGCACTCACTAGGAATAGCATATGGAGGTGGTTTATGACAGACAAACACTTTAGTAATACTCAAATTTCTACAGAAAAAAATTTAAATTACTTCATTTTTTTGTGTTCACATGCATCTCAAAAAGGACAGAATTATTAACCACAATGGCATGAATTGTGGGGCATGTGCCTAAATATGTTTTATTATTATTTCCTGGTAAAATAGCATGGAGAATTCCATCTTTGCAGCAAAAGTGAGAGCAGAATATTAGGTCACTGTTTAGTAACTGCCTGCCTGCCTGCCTGTCTAAGGAAGACTACAGAATAATAATAATCTGCAGGCTGACTCTATTCCTAGTAAACTATTCTTATTATTTTTAATTTACAGTAAGCCATAGAACTGAAACTCCTTGTAATTTGTCTCTCTGTAGCTGAAAATGGCAACTTTTTGAGCAAAGAAACAAACAGATAGATTTGGGATAGGAAACCAGTGCTGAATTTCAAGTCTTAGACTGTAAAAAAAGTCATTTTTGAATACTGTGCAGCAATTTTCTTCAACTGAACTTAACAAAATGTCTAATACAAGGTGTAGGTGGGTGTCCTCTGTATGGCAGGCACTGTGCAAACCCATGATAAGAAAGAATACCTTTGCTAAGATATGTTCAGTCCCAGCTGGAATTTCTGGATAGTTGGCTTCCATATCCCGTAGCCGTTCAGTAGCTTCCGTCATCTTTTTATTTAAACCCCTTGGGAAATTTCAGCCCAGATTTCTATCAAAGAGTGATAAAGAAGGGAAGTAGAACAGGTTGGGATTTGAGGCATAAAGGTACCCGATTAGAAGATTCTCTCTAACTGAGGAAGGACATTTAACTGCATGCCAGAGTGATTTCCCTGTAGCTTATGGAGATTTAAGATGCTGTTTCCAAAAGCAGTTCTCTCTTCTCCTTTTTAGATAATCCATCACAAATTCATCTATTAGTGGTGGTTTTTGGAGTAGTAGAGCAGTTTTGAAGCAAACTGCCTGGTTTGAACGAACCACATCCAGAAGCTCCACTTCAAGAGTTCATCAAACGCAGCCCTCTCCCACAGGGACCAGAGGGTCCAAACCAGGACGTGGTCCTTTGGACAGTTTCAAACAATTTCTCCAGCCGTGACTTCCAGTCCAGGGGATCAGACTAAATCTAGTCTGAAGCAAAAGTCTCAAACTGCAAACAGTGGACAAGCGCGGAGCTCAGCAGGGGCTACGTCAACCTATTACTTTGCTCCTCTTGCACCAAATTCCTTGGTAGCAGAGAGATAGCCATGGGGCAGGCACGTGCTTGACCATAGTCTTTGGTGAGGTCCCACTGGTGCCCTGACTGAATTCTGGCCTGAGCAGCCAAGTCCTTCCCGAACCAGCATCCTGAAGATAATGATTCAATGTGGCATTTAGCAGATGTCCAGCATTAAGTAAACAAGTAGAATCATTGATCAAATTATTTAAAAGCATTTAAGTGTTTTGCTGACCTGAGGCCAATCAAAACTGCTAAGGCCTCTTGAAAATCTGGCTGTTTCCCTTGGCTGTGGAGCTGAACTTTTTGGAAAATCTGGCTGCTGTTAACTTGATGGTTCTCATGAGGCTAGTGTCCTTCAAGTCCAGAGTATGTTGCTTAACCACAAACCCATTTCTTTTGTCACCACACAGGTACCTTTTCATCCACTGCGGCAGAGGCATTCCCTAAGCAGAGTATTCCCTTGAAGGGACCATGCTGGTTGAATCTCATGTGAACTGTTTAAAATTACATGGAAAATGAAACAAGTCAAATTTCTGCTCTCCAGGATAAAATGTGAGGGAATATAAAGGGAACAATGCAAGATAATATATCTTACCTACCATATTTTGGGGGTTAGATTTCCTTAAATGGTGCATTATATTAAGCTAATAGGCTTAACAGTGAGAAAAATTGTTTATGAAAAAAACGGTTTCTTCTTTATATTTTTTTTAAGACTGACCAGAGTATTTTTGTGGCATTTATAATATCATTAAGCAAGGATGGAATTTCCTGAAATGAAATAACCATTCCTTACTTTTAATAGATAATTTTGAGCTATTCTGTTATGTTCTTTTGTGTCTTAGCCATTGTCACCTAAAATGACTAGAAGTGGCTTTGGGTAGTATGAGGACAATTAAATAAATCGTATCAGTGGCTGTTTAATCTTCTGGATCCCAAGTGCTTTACATTCAGGAATTGCTTTACCACTGAAATGGATTGAGCCAGTTGCAGAGCAGTGGGGAGCCAGAGACAGGGACAAGTATACTGAGTAGCTGTCACGTGCCTGTCAGAAAGGTCTCAGTCAAGAGACTCCAGAACGTCTAATCTGAACCCCCTTGGACTCTATCCTGTATTTCAAACCTCTGTAAAAACACATGCATGTATAGTGTTTTTTACTACATCGAGGGAATCAGAAAACTGCCTGTATTTAATGTAAAGCGTTCATTGTGAATAGGTTTTTCATCTATGTAACTTTGTAGCTAAATGCTCTGCCTTTTATTGCAGAGGTAGAGAGCTCAAAGCCCAAGGGGTTTTAGTTTATTAGAAATGCCTCATATCTGTTATTCTTGGAATTTCAAATAGATAGCTACATTTTCAGCACATAATTAATTTTGACATCCAAAGGTACTTTCCACATTTAACAAAATATTTAATCTTTTATTTAAGCACGTACTCATTGTAGTTATAAGCTCATGAAATTTTAAGGGGAAAAAAAATGCTGTGTTGTATCAATCAGGCACATCTGTATTAACAGTAGTCACAGAGGTCAATCAAAGGAGCTGGCTGGGCACGCACGTAAGAGTACCTAACCTAACATATTTTGTATTCCCAAGAAGAAAACACTAACTTTCTCAATTTGAGGAAGAAAAACAACCTTCTTCCTGTAAAACCCTATGCATGTCCCACTTGTCAGAAAACTAATCCAAACCCCTAGTGACACTGATGGAAAACTTCAAATGGCATTCAAAGGGCTTTAAATTAGGCCTTAAATTTCTTCTAGTGAGGGCCATTGAAAGTCTCCTGTCAATCAGTTTGTGACTGTGAGCTTATTTATTCCTTCCTGTTATGTTCTCGACTACCAGATTTAAAACTACTGAGGAAAGTAATTAGAGAATCTTATTCTTTCTCCAGCCAGCCAGACTGGAAACTGAGAGCGAATGGCTCTGTGGCCAGAAGAGACAGAAGGAGTTTGCTTGAAGTTGATGCCTCCTGCTTTGTTTCTCCTGCAAAAAAGTAAGATACTTTTTTTTCCTCGCTCTTTGCTACAATCCGTTTCAAGAGAAATGGGCGATGGAGAAAAAAGTGTCATGGTTCAGTATAGTGAGTCTTGAGCAAATGAACTCTATATCAGTCCAGATGACAAGGAAAGTGCATGTGTTCTTGGTCTGGAGTCAGCCCAGGCCCACAGACCAGGTCGGCTGCAGTGGCCAAGGGAGTATTTTGCTGGTTTTGCTCTGTTTTACCATACCTGCCGCATTCCTGCAGGAGCAGGAGAAGGTGTCTTTGTCCTGCATCGCTCTCAGCAAACTGTAGGTCACTTTGGGCTGTGGAGCAGGTGCCCGGCATCCTTAGGAACCCATCAGGAATTACAGAATATTTAGAGCTGTTCTCACTTATGCCAGGCCTTATTTTCAATTTCCAAATTCCCAGAGTGACAAGAAGTCACTATGTACAGTCCTAATGCAGGTGGCTTTATCCGACACAAGTCAAAGAGACAGGGTGAGATGCAGAGTGTCAGTATATCAATATCCAATACTGCTATGTAGGCCATAGCCACTTAGCAAGCTATTGCCTTTTTGAAAACGTATTGATTCTGTCCCTCCTTCAAAGGCACAGCAGAGAGACCACAAACCCCATGGGTTCTGCAGGGTTTCAAATCTCCTGCAGATGAAACCCATAGAGGAGCTCTCCCAGAAGAGAGAGCCTCACATCACAAGGCATTGTATCTCCAAAATGGGGAGCTGAAAGTGTTTGTTCTTGAACTGAGATGTGGCAGAGAGAATAGATAAGGTAGGATATGTGCTTTCCGAAGGTGGTATCGCTTTCATTCACTTTAACTCTGCTGCAATATAAGGGACCCTCCAAAAACATCTTCTGAAAGACATTCACAGGTTCTAGCAAGTTCATAAGCACAGTGAAGGACTCGTTTTTGCAGGAGAATACCTAAATTCCTGCCGCACAGCTTGGTGTGTGGGGACCCCACTCCTGGGCAGTGAAAGGCAACTCACCTCACTGCTCCGTGTCTTGGCTTTCCCATTCTCCACACATGGTAAGATGAGGAGAGCAAAACTTCCTACTTTTTGTGTCACTTTGAGATCTCCTGGTAACAAATGCTTTAGAATAAGCAGGATTTGCCCAGGATCTTAGTGGTCACTCCCTCCTTCTCAGTGCTTACAACCAGAGCTGCAAAAGAACAAAATAAGCTGAGGGAGATAATTAATAAAAAGTTACTATCAATCTTTTTTATGTCTAAATGGGAGCTGATATCTTAACATTCGTCTTTAGTCACAGCTCTGTTCTCTGTTACTGCTTGTGCCAGTGATGTCTCTCGTAACCTCTGTCCCTTAGGTGTTTTAACTTCTGTAAGAGCAAGTATCTTTAACCTGTAAGTAATGCCTGTAACAGCATGGGCTGTCCTGAAAGCAGGGAGATAGGGAATGCATGCACTGGTTAAAAAAATCAGTCTGCTGTATAATCTTAGTGCTTGAAAGTCTGCTTAAGAAAAAAGCTTCTTACATTTTTCCTGAAATGTAAGCTTTGTATAGCTCACTAGCCTTCAGTTGATATGCACAAAAGTGGAAGAGACATAGGAAACCAAGCCTGTGGTTGCATTTTGAGTCTGTTTGCACCTTCCTAGTGATGTTTGAGTACATTGGCCAGTTTCAAAGTAAATTTAACAAGCAGGGAAAGGCCTCACAGATATTCAGTTTCTGTAGGTTTCAGAAAAAAAAAAGGCCTGAGTGGAGGAAAAGACCCAAATAAATGCTCCTGGCTGAGAGGAAGGTTGAAGAGTGATCTCAGCACAAATTAGGCATTGATGGATCTACATCATGGTATGGATGTGCCAGTCTTAAGGAAAACTTGGAGCAGAGAAACATAGCACAAGTATGAGACAAACGTCTGAAGGAAATCAGGTTTCATTCATTCTATTGCTTATAAAATTGTTTTTACCCATGCATAGCTAACAACAGCTGTATTGCAAAGACACAGCATTTCTGTGTCTGGTACATCTGAACATCAGAGGGAAGCAACAATATGTCGTGGTTTAACCCAACAGCTACCAGCTACTAGGAAGACAGTTAACTCTATCCAGCTGAAACCAGGACACAATATCACTTTATCCCCCCCCCAGATCATCCCATCCTTTCTTTCAGGTTGGAGACTGCATGTCAGATGACTGTCACCTGACAGCCCTCTTAAACATGATGGAGGTGACCTTGGATGAGTCACTTAACTTCTTTTTTCCATTTAAAAAACTGATATAATAATCATAATTATAATAATAATAATATTCTAATATGTACTTCACAGGGGCAGGAGGCTTAATTAATGTTTATGAAGTGCTTCGAAATGAAATCTGAGGATGAAAGCACTATGCAAGTGCAAAGTATTATTATTTTTTATTATAGCTTACAGCTATATAATTGATGAAATATTCCAAACCTAATCCCACACAGACTCAATTCTGTACTATAAACCCTGATTATCTTCATGTACAGACAGCTGATACTTACCTTGGCCTTATGACATTAACTACATCAGTGGTCTCTTTTTGTTACTACTTCTATGGCCCAATTGCTGAGCTAATTCTCCGTTATCTTACTTGGCTTTAAATTCAAGTTATTTCCTTCAGTCACCAATGAATGCCAGCAAAGGCTGGTTTTGGTATTAGATCACATTTTTAGGTGGCAGCTAACAAAGTGGCCTTGTTTAATCATTAGAATTACTTAGCCCCACATAAATCATTTAAGCTTTCCTGTAATCTGTGAGGCTGTGCCAATGCAAACCAGTGGAGGGTGTAGGCACCTTCACTTTTACCACGGTGTCTGCATGTGTGAAAGAGGGAGTGGCCCCACTTTAACTGGGGAAGAGTGGATAAATGCAGTGAACAAGGCAAAAAAGTCCCTGCAAAGCTCCTGAGACCTAAGCGATGGAGAAGAGTGAGCTAAGGGGCAGGGCCATTAACTGCAGGACACAACGGAGAGCAGTGCAGCAACCCCTGGACTTAAATCAGTTCAACTAAGTCCAGAACTGAGCTTTTTCCTCTGTATGAATGCACCAGCCTGCTTGGAAATAGTGTGGGGATCTCTAATACAGAGCTCATAGATCAGCCATGGAAACACCTTGAGTGGGGATACTTAAGAGGGGCTTTTTCAAGGGAAATAGAGATATGGAGAAAGATAGATAATGACAGACTAATCAAGGTTGTGAGGGAAGGCAAACTTGAAGGCAGAGGGTGGTTGAATAAAAGACCTTCTTGACCTTTTATCCAGTTTGCTTTGACACTGAAGAGCTTTCACAGGGATTTATCTTAAGGCAGTAGCAAACACAAACCTGTGAGGAAACTCCCCAGTGGCAAGCTGAGCTCCTGACCTGTGCCTGGTGGCTTTGCTGGCTTATGGGTTCCAATTACTCTGTGTGAGTCTAGTGCCGTACAAGGATGTTCCGTACAGGGATGTACAGAATCACAGGGCAGAGCATTTTAATGGGAGACACTGCCAGGCATGCTGATGTTGGCTGAGCAATTCCTTCCAGCAGAAGGGAAAAGGAGAGAGACTGCTATTAAAATGCCAAACCCCTTCTATGCCAGAGCACCTGTAAAAGAAGTCAGATTTTGCAGTGAAAATGAGACATGCTCACTTCTTCCCAAATGTGACAATGAGGTCTCACGATGGGTATTGGTCCTTCTGGGTTGGTCTCATATCGATGTGCCTACAGCAGAACTGCACTAGAGGTGAGGGTAGACGAGCCCAGGCTAGAAAAGCCCCGGCTTCACGGAGCTGCCACCAGATTCCTGGCACTTCTGGGTTGGCTCTCCTAAAGCTGTCGCAACATCTCCATGCTACTGCCCGCCAGTGGCCACCAGTACCAGACAGTAGTGTAGACAAAGCCATACACAACACTGCAGTCCTCTGACTTCTAAGTACAAGCGGAGCAGCAAATTAAAGAGAGCATGACAAGAGCCCCTGGGTGTCCTGTTTATTTAGAGATCCTGAAACAGAGTCCAAGTGCTGACTCTCTATTAAGAACGAGGGTAAGTTTGTCTAACCGTCACAAGAATTTATACATCATCTTTCCCCTACCACTTCCGTGTGTGAGGAAAAGGTTATCTCCTTGCTGAAAATATACAAACCAATCAAGTTTTGCAGTCTTTGGAATGACAGTGTTACAGATTTTTACAGCCAAATATAGGTAATCACAGGGTTTGGGTTTGCCTTTTTATAAAAAGCCTTCGTGTCTCTTTATTTAGTTTCAGGTTTTACCTGGGGTCTTGTCACACTGATTTACAATTTTCCTGCTGCCTTTTTTTCTCAGTGTTCTGGGGGCTCCAAGGCACTTTATTTCAGCTGCCCAAATGTTGGCTGAAAGGGAGTGAGGAATTTGCCATTTGTAATCTCCAATGGCAAACAGTCCTTATACCCTAAGAGACCCTCAAACCTGACTGAAGGAAACAAAAAGTCTGAGTATATACAGACTGTAATCCTCAGCACTAACAGCATAAAAAGGGGACAGGGTTTGCTGGGGGGCTTAATTAGCAACGTGTTTCCATGGCAGCCAGTTTGGAAATCTATATCTTGCTGTAACCCTTGTTAAGAAGAACCTATTAACAAAGATCTGCCCTGAGTTCAGGGAAGGTATCAAAAGGTAATGGCTTACAAAACAATTCTAACTGCAGAGATACTTTTCCCATTTACTGTATCCTCTTGTGCTTTTCATAGCACTGATCTCCTGCCAATCTCATAGATATTCAATTATTTCAAAGTTAAAAAGATGCAGAAAAGGCTACAAATGGGTGTTGCATATCTGCTAGGCAGAACACTGAGAGCTTAAAGGACCCATGATAAATCTTTCTCCATTCTACGTTCCCTCTCAGACAATAGGATTTAAACTGAGTGGCATTCGACGTCCCTTTGTTCCACAGATGCTAGGAAATGAAATATAATCCTCATTTTATAATCACATCTGTATGTACCCCCTCCCTGTTTTTTGTTTTCTTGTCTTGCTGTGCCTCAGAGGAGCTGGTAAATGTTTGCATTCCCTATATCCTCTGCTGCTTTTCAAAGTCAATTCCACTCCATTATCTCCAAATTAAACTGTCACAAAGAAATGCCCTATAAATTATGGGCTTCCAGTACTTAAGCACGAAATTGGAAGTTAAAAGTTAGAACAAGAATGCAGCAATGGATAGAGATTTGGACTATGTACCTCTTATTTTGTGTGAGCTATCCCTGCCTTGGCTTGCCCTGCAGAAGAGGACACGTTCCCATCCGGAAGGACGTGGGCAGACCTGAGGTTATAGGCTGGAGCAGCTGAGGCCTTGCAAGGTGGGCAGCTGCAGGGAAGTGTCACAGTTAATGGCCAAAAGCAAACTTCTGTCTTGGCCCTGGAGAGAGGAAACCTGACTGAAGTCTGACCTGATATCTCAGATCCAGAATAGCTCCCTAGAAAACTGCAGGTAGCCTTCGAGGGGCACATGTAGATCCCTTTTTGTTCTTGCACGGGTTCATTTGGTACCTTCTGCCAGTGTTTGGTTAATCAGTTGCAGCCACAGAAACAGCTTTTCACGTGCTGTGGTTGATGGGGAGACAAAATCCTCTGTCAAGTTTCCTTATTCCACTCTCAGTGTGAATCTTTACTTTCTGCTTTATTTATATGGGGAACTCCCCTTGGCATCGAAAGGGATGCCATGCCAGCAGCTCCAGTGAGAGTAATCCTATAGCAGTTGTGGAAGAAGCAGCTGGGCCTGGATGAGTATTAATCATTAATTGTAATCTTACAATGAACATGGGAGATGTTATGCTTCTGCAGGATGCTGTGCCAAGCTTTTTGCTCTCTGACAATCCAGCTCTGGAGCTTTTCCCTTCAAAATCTAGTCTGTGGGCTGATTTTTGCCCCTCAGGAAGATAATCAGTTGGTCTTGATCAAGGTTTTCCTTTCCTTTCCTTTCCTTTCCTTTCCTTTCCTTTCCTTTCCTTTCCTTTCCTTTCCTTTCCTTTCCTTTCCTTTCTTTTCCCTTCCTTTCCTTTCCTTTCCTTTCCTTTCCTTTCCTTTCCTTTCCTTTCCTTTCCTTTCCTTTCCTTTCCTTTCCTTTCCTTTCCTTTCCTTTCCTTTCCTTTCCTTTCCTTTCCTTTCCTTTCCCTCTGTATTAAATTTTTTGAATAGTTCCTGTTATTTCTAGAGAGAAGTACCTTGCAGTCTTTAGTGGTCTTCACCGTATTCTTGTGAGTTCTAAGACAAAGTTGCAGACTTTGTCTGAGAGACAACCTAGTGATGGCCACGTCACGTGAAGTGGGAAGACTGCCCACAATAAGTGACATGATATGTCGATGGACCTCTTGATGCCCTTCTTCCATTCTGTATCCCTTTTCTCTTGACTTCTGCTGTGGTCAAATCACCTGAGGTGGTAGGACCATGTCCCTAATCCACAGCCACAGGGAAGCAACCACTTGGTCTTGTTTCAAAAGCGTCCTGCCAGAGGCCAGCAGGTCTTCCTTCTGAATGTGGCAGGTAGGAGGAAGGAGCCAGTGACAGAAAGTCTGCAAAATCCAGGGCTTGCACACCAGCGTGGGGAGCTAGGACCAACGCAGAAGCTTCCCCATGGCAGTAATGCCTGTTTGCTAAAGTCACAGAAGTCACAGAGAAAATCCATGGAGAAGCAGAGATTTGAACTTATTTCTCCCAAGCCTCAGAGTTATTGCCAGCTGCAAGAGAATAAGCACTAAAAATGCCCATGGACCTTGGTACTCACTCTCTTCCAGATGGGCTCCCTCCATGCCCCAGCATGTTAAAAAATATTGTAAGCTCTTCATGGTGTTTCTGTTTGGTGCAGGTATGAGGAAACATGTCTGCAGAGTTCTGCAAGGAAATCCCTGCAGCCATTTCAGCCCGTTTCCTGCATGGGAGAAGAGGTGTGTCAGAATCAGGAAATTCAGGTTCTTTGTCATTTCTTTCTAGGCAGACGAGACAGAGCACACCATTCTGCACACGAGGTGGTGCTCCTGCAGTGGGACCTCCATGGCTGAACCGGGACTGGATTCAACCCTGCACCATGTTGACCTGGTGGTTTCTGACTCATTGACGGGTTTAGCTATGACTTGAAGGGACATGAACTTTTTTTGTGGTCCATTGAAATGTCTAGTGCAGGTCTTGCTTTGCAACAATATTTAACTGACAAACTTGTTTTCCAGAGACAAGCTGACTTCAGAGTCCAGACTGATACCCAGATGAAGATAAAAACCATCAGTGCCAAGCAGAATTAACAGCAATAGGGAAAAGAAAACCAGTCACAACTTCCCAGCATCTAAAATGCAATTACAGGACAGTGTGTTAAAAAAAATTATTGGAGCAACCTAGTGAATCAGAGAATTGACAATGCACCGTCTTTTTTTTTTTTTTTTGCTTAATATATAGAGACTTATTTTATTAGGCAAAAAAACCTTCCTGTTTTTAATGCTGGTTGCCTTTGTTCTCCTCCTCAGAAAAAGGAAACATCTGGAAAAAAATTACCTGATGATTTCTTGATCCAGTATTTGCAGTATTTGCAGTGAGTGGGCTGGGCTGATGGTCCTCTCTGCAGAACAAAGATGCAGACAAAACACAATGAATACCCAGGACGGGTGAAGCCCAAGGTATTTTGGACTCAAAAGCAGGAATAAGCCTTTAATTGGTGTTGAAAAACAAACTGGGCAGAGAAGAAGAATAAATAATAAATATGCCTTGTGGCAGCACAGCAAGAGACTGCTTGTTTGTCTGCTTAGTTCCGAAGTGGGCTGGTACGTCGTGTTCTCCTCACACAAGTTTTGAATGACTTTGTTTGGACTGAGAAATTTAAATCCATGTTTCTCAAATAAATCCACCTAAATATTTTTATATTAACAGCAGCACAAGAAAACCCAACCTGTCTGTACTTTCTACACAGCAGTGATGTGTTATTGTTACTACTAATTACAGCTGCTATTATTACCCGTGACGGCAGAAGACGGCAGAAGCCAGTCCATGAGCATCGCACCTCAGTCCCCCAGTGACAGACCGTCCCTGCTCCAAGCAGGCTGTAGCCTATAGATAGAATAGAAAATGTTATCCCCACTTTAAAGATGAGATATTAAGGTCTCAGGACCACAATGCTAATAGACATACAACAGTATTTGTACACATGTCTAAATGACAGTTTCAGAGCTATTATCATTAGATACAAAAAACTTTGTAAATTGAGCCCAAAGCACTTAAATTGCTTTAACAATGAAAAAAAAAAAAAAAAAGGTCATTTAGTCTTGCCACTGAAGAAGCCAAAATGTAAAACTAAGTCCAACTCTACAGAGTCTTTAGGGTCCTTATAGAGTCCAAACTGTGTTCAGAAGAAATGTCATTTGCTGATCAACTACATTTTTATCACACAAAATTATTACAGCAGCAACACTGAGGTAATCCAGTTGGTATGGCGGGCTGGGGAATGATGGAGAAAAAGTATCATTACATGAGTGTATTTATCTCTTAGTTTTCCTGAAAGCCCATTTTCTCTCCAGTTACGGAAGTTCATCTGCTTCTTAATGAAATCTGTAAATGAACAAGAATAATTCCATCTCCTTTATTAAAAAAGCAGTAAGATGTATCATTTATTTTAATTGTTGCAGGCATAAAACCTAAGAAAAATAATTTAGTAGAGATGGTCGGACCTTTGGAACAAAGAGCCTTTATCTTGAAACACATGCTATATTTTGCCAATTAAATACTTAGCAAAAAGTGGTTTCTATTGCTATTATTTTTCATGCCTTATGAAAAGCATTACACCATTAAAGTTTTAAGATTCTTAAAATAGTTATTGAAAGTGATTAGTAGGAGGAAAAAAATCCAGAATCATTTGACTCAATTTCTTAATAACATTCACAGAGAAAGTCTGCAGGTAAAGGTTATGAAAAAATCTTGATTAAATGAAAAATGGCCCTAAACATTTCAAAAGAGAATAGTTTTTGTTCCTGAGGACTTTTGTGTGTGTGTCTGTGTGTGTGTGTGTGTAGGCTAGTGATGCTGGTTTTAATGGTTTCCTCAAGGTTTCTCCAGAAACATCACCTTATTTTTTGACCTAAGGGTAATTCCAGTCTTCCCTCACATCTAGAATGGTTATTCTATAAAGAAATTTTTTTTTTTTCAGGTTAACAGGATGAGAAAAAAAGCAGGCTCATGTGCATACCGGGAAGCATCTGGTTATCGGAAATGGACTAAGGGATCTGAGGCATATCTGGGATGAGGGTTCACCTCGCTTGCTTTCAGACATCTGAGTTAGCTGAGGCAGCTAAATTCTGTCTATGACCAATGGAGGGAGACAAGAGTCGTGGGCCAGCAATTCACTCTGTCCTCGGTTAGTGCCTGTGATAAATGGGATGTGCTTTCTTCAGGATATACCTGCACTCCTGGCTTGGCTATAGCTGGAGCCTGGATAAATTTAACTTTCAGCTGAATCCTGCTCTGTCTGCTTCTCTCTAGTCATTCCTATCGGCAGACAGGAACCTCTGCCTATTTCTAATATGGGAAAGAGATTGTCAAAGCTGATTGAACAACGAAACAAAAAGACGTTGCTTTGATATGTACAGCAATAAAATGTGGATAAGGTTTTCTGGCTGTGGACACAAGTGAATGCATATGTTTTATTTAAATGGTAACAATTTCTACGGACTCATTCAGGGTGCTGCTCAAGTGCACTTGTTCTTTAAAACACTGGTTTTTTGGCTGTCACCCTAAATTTATGACAACTGGATATATCGCTTTGTTTTCTCTGTAACTTTTCTAGCATATGCAGCAATTGAATTCTAAGGACTTTACATCCTTGATGTGATCATTGTTGAGGGCAACAAAGAAAGAAATAATGTGCCCTCATGACGTAAATAGGAAAATTGAATGTAGTCTTAAAATACACTCTTTCATTAGTGAAAAGTTTACACTTGGAAAGAGAAGCTGTTCTTCATAGGATCACTCCAAGTCATTTAGGTCTTCCCGTCTTGCAATATTATTCACACAAGCCACGTCTGCCCATTCAGACCATCTTCTCCTCTGAGGAGGAAGTTTGCAGAAGAGAAGCTGAAATAAAATTATGCCTCACCTTAAACTTAAAATTCACAACTGTGAAAGAGAACCGACATCAGCCGAAAAAGAACCCAGCTCTCTGCTATTTGTTTTAATTTTGTGCAAATGTTCTTCACTTTTCAGGCTTTGTGCAAGCAGATCTGGACAGAAACAATAGCCATCTGTTTAAGCTTGCACCTTCTGGTGCCATACAACAGTGACAAAATCTCAGCTTGAAAAACAAACCCAGAACTGTGGCCTTTAACTTTCTAGAGTTCACATTCACTAATGTAAGTGTAATTCTCCCTGTGTTATCCAGCTGAGTCTGCAGCCAGCTCCTGCTCCTGCTGCTGCTGCTCAGCTGCGTGGGAGCTGGCACCAAGGTGGGGCGGTGGAGTTACTGCAGCCGGAGTCCTGCCTGATGGGTTGTGAAGTCAGCGGATTTCCACCCTGCAGGACTCTAGAAGTGCTTTCCTCTACAAATGTGATGAAAAAGCACCAGTTCTGCTTCCGTAAAACTCAGCCATGTTTTTTGATTTGCAAAGAGAAAGAAAAGTCTAATTGCCATTCGGTAACGTGGGCAAGAATACTCAGGCAAAGCCAGCAGTCTGTAGTCTGTAGTGTGTGCTCCTAGAACAATAATTATATTCACAAGGAAGATTTGACACAGAATTCAGGAAGAGAGAGAGATGAAACTTCACATGTATATTTTACTTGACTGCAAAGAAGAAAATCTTTGCTGATTGTGAGTGGTCCTGGGATTTGTAGCTGCAGATTTTAAGCAAAACTGAACGTTCGGATGTGTGTGCCCACTTTTCAAATGGTAGCCACAGAGTCTCACCTGGTCACCCCTATCCTGAGCTGAAAAACATGTCAAAGGGCTTGATCAGAGACAGATGCTAGCTGTGGACTTTCAGATTGTTTGTTTTTAGCTATGTCCAGCCTGTGTAGAAGAAGAGATACTCCTACCTGAATTTTTGGCCGCACATTCATTTATTTACCTCTCAGCTTCCCTCATAGCTTTCAAAAGATAACTCATTCAAGTTTCTAAAAAAACAGTCCTGAGTCTCCTTCATGTATAAGAAGCTCATCATATAACAATGTACATGTCGCCTGACTACAGTAACATCACAACAGCAGGTATTGTAAAACCCAGACCAATCTCCAGGAACATGAGACAACCTTCGTACCCATCTGTACTTTAACATTTCTCCTCTGCAAATTTTAATTCATTTTTTTCAATATTTTCTTTATTTTCCTCTAATTTCCATACTCCTGCTGCTTGCGTGAGACTAAGCGAACATTTTTAGTCTTAAATGCTTGCAGAATCATAAGGTGTACTAGAAAAACACATACAGAGACACTAGGTCATGGGAGGGTGTGGTGGAGGGCATTTGCTCACTGTCCCCTGAGAAGTGACTTCAGAGCAGACGAGGCAGAGGACTGAGATGGGCTCAAGTCCGTTACTAGCAGCAGGAATCTTCTAAGCACGTCTGAAAGTCAAATCTGTGGCTTTCCCCCTTGGAGGAACCTTGCTCAGTGAATGCTTCTGAAGAATTGAATGGATTTTCTAGGAATTCCAGACCCTTAAGGCCTGGCCTTCTCAGTCTCTTGCTCAGACAAAGGCCAAGCTGCCTTTTATTAATAACTGACTCTGACTCCACTTGTCACAGCTGTGTTTCAGACAACATCACGTATGCCTGAGAGAGGGGTTGGTTGCTCCTCTCTTTTTACCTGTAGCTTCTGCACTCTGCCCCCAAAGCTCACAGGGGTATACATGTGTATATACACCTGGGTTTCTGCCAGTGCATAACCTTACTGATAGTTTGGTAGCCTTAATAAAATTTTTATGTCCTTACAGAATAACAGCTGCTATTCCTTACTGGTCACTGAGATTTCGAAATGATGGTTTGGGCTTATTTATTTGGTTAATCTTCCTAGTTAAAAGATCACTGTTAGATTAATGTGCCTCCACTTCTCCCAAAACAGCATGAAAATCCCTGTAAACTTATTAACCAGCTGCAGAGAAAGAGGCAATGAACAACAGCCATGACTATTTCCAAATCCTCTCTTTCTTTGTATTACCCTAAACCCAATAACAATAAGCAGTTCAATGTGGATGGCATTAAGGTAGGCTAGAAACAGCTGTTCACAGGGGCTGACTCAGATTTTCTAGTGATATAGATCAGGTAAATCTAGTGACTTCAGTAGAGTGATGTTGATAGTCTCTGAAGATTTGGGCCGCTGCATTTCATGTCTGGTGTGTTTTCCTTACAACTTCCTTTTTAAATGTCTTGTAAATGACTCATGCTGTAGAGAGAAAAGGGAGTAACAGTCAGCTGGTTTTGTTGGATAGAGTTTGTGCCAAAGCTATTACCATGAATCGTCTGCATCAGTAAATTTGGGTGGAGTTAATTTTAAGCAGTTACTACTGTTGTCAAGCTTTTTTTACCACTTCCCAAGAAGGGCACTTCCCCTGTAAGCAATCTAACAACATTTCAGGCTATTTTTTTAATTAAATAAAAAAAATTTTGGGGATAATAATGTATGTGAGAAATATCTAATGTAAGAGAAGATAGCCAACTATAGATGTACCTTGTCATTCAGAGAGCTGAAAGGCTTGCCAAATAGCTTGTTATTAGGCAGTACAGAAGTGGGGTCTATTTTCACAGAAGACATCTGCTTAAAAAAAGCAGCCACCCCTGCTCTCTCATATCCTATTCATCAGCTTGGAAACATTTTAATGTTAATAGAAAAACCAAAAAACATTCCCAACAACAGTAACTGATATCTGTTTATTTCTGTATACTTCTCTGTTATAGCCCCTGCAATATGATTAAAAAAAAACTTAAATGAGCAACTACAACAATTTGTGGGTGTTTGGTTGGTTGGTTTTAGTATCTTAAGGATAGGACTCTTAACCACGGAGAACAGAACAGCATCTAAATGTGTCTACAAATCTTGATCATGAAAACCTAAGTCAGATGGCAAATTTGTGCAACTGCAACTTCTAAATCCCTTGTGTAAGTTTTCATAGGATGATTCAAGTGGGAAGGGACCTGGGATGGTCTCAGTTGAACTTACTGCTCAGAGCAGCTTGTTCAGGGCTTGATTAAGTTGGGTCTCAAACTTCCAAGGATGAAGATTCTACAAACTCTGTGTTCAGCATTTCCCAAGGGTTAATTGTCCTCACAATGGAAAACTTGACTAATATCCAGTGGCAGTTTCTCCTGGTTCAATTTAGGAACCCTGTGGTTGCCTCTCCTGCCATGCACCCTAGGGAGGGTAGGGTAGGACCCAGCTCCCTCTTCTTGGTAACCTCCTCCTGGGCAGGAGACTACTCCAAAGTCTTCCACAAATCTTCTTGTCCTATTCAGGATAGTGTTGATTCCCATGCACCCTCACTCTCAGTCCAGGAATCAAGCTGGCTGGTTTGGGGGGTTTAGTTGTTGTTTGGTTTTTGGTGGGGTTTTGGGGGGTGAGGGTGGTGGGGAGGAGTGGTTTCAAACTGAACAAGCAAACTAAAATGTTCAGAAAACATAATCCCATACTGTCCTTTAAGTAAATTACCATATGCACCTGTCTGTATATAAATACGTATGTATGTAGTAAGAAGCTTCAGCAAGGTTTATGATCCCTTAACATATATTGTTAATCTTTCTATCTTGCTTTTTTCCTGTACTTTGTTTTTCTTGTTTTATTTTGATTGTAAATTATTCAGAGACTGAGTTTTCTCATTTGGCCCTACAGAACCTCAGACAATGGCTAAGGATCTCATTTGTGGTGTTTAGGTGTTAGTGCAGTAGAGGTAATTATTAGAAATATCAAAATATGTTACATATTGTAGTCCTCACAGTAGTGTGAAGAGAAGCCCAAAGTATGTTTGCATACTTGGTTTTGCATTATAAAGTCAATATTTGCTATGATACAGAAGTAGCAAAGATTCCTCAAAGACATCATCAGAGATAGGACATGAAAGCAGTTAAGCAATATGGACAGGTCCTTGATAGCCACCGCCTTACAGCCATGCATAATACAGAGCTATTTTATGTGAATGTGACAACCAAAAATGTAACTCATAATGAGACTTTCTTCTAAAACTGATGCACCTGTCAAGACCTTTTGACCCAAAGAAGGAAAAGATTCAAAATATTTGAAATTACACAAAAGTTGTTTATCTCACATTTCCTTCTAAGTAGCCACATGTCTTTGATGGGAAAGCTGTTAAAGGCAGGAAATTTCACCTGCTGGATTAAAATTAATTCCTTCCTTCTATAAAAAGAAATTTTTTTAAAACTCCAAGATTTCTTGTGAGCTGCTGTTTCTAAGAAATTTTAACTTTAGAAACAACAATAGATCTTGATTCCTAGATTGGAAACCAGGTACCAGCTGTGGCCCTGCTGTCTTGAACCCAGATTCTGCCACAGTCTGCAGCAGATCCTTTGGGTACAACAAAGCAGCTGATTGATAGACTCTAGCTCTCCTCAGACACTCCTCTGAATACAGCCTGCAGGATGAGGGTTCACAACAAAACCAAAAATAGTACAGAAGTGACCGTCACTTGGAAGGCTGGCCTCAGCTAGGCAAGTTACTCTGTCAAATACTGAGCATGACATAAATAATATTTATGACCTATATGTAGAGTAAAATGATATCACTCAGTTCGGTATTGCAGTACCGAACACGTGCAAGGAATGCTTATGGGGCATCTAAGTATTGTTGGAGGGCAAATTCTCTGCAGAAATTACTGCTGATAAATATTCACTCCCTTCTGATCATTACAACATTTAACACTGGCAGCACAATGGCAAAACTTTCAAATAGGAAGGAAACAAAAGCACTGCGCCTCACATCATCAACATCATCTGGAAGAAATCTTACAGACTCATTAGGCAGCAAATTAACACTGTTTAGAAAAATTATGATGCAAATATGAAACATGATAATCAGCTACAGCTAGTGAACTTGAATCCTCAGTTTAGCTAATTGAGGAGATCTGTAGATTAGACATATATATCCCGTCCTTCACTTTCTGCAGAGAAAAACTTCACCTGTGCTTCAGATGCACGGGAAAAGTCCCTGTGATGGCCTAATTCTGTCCTAACAGGTCTGAAATACCAGTGGGAGCAAAGTTATCTCAGTGATGTGTGCTCTCATAGCTGGGCAAGATTTTTGCAGGGGACAGTCAGAAGGGCAGAGTGGCTCCATCTTTAAAGGAAATCTAAGTTTTCAGACCTTTGTAGGAAACAGGCTCCAGCTCAGTAAAGCACTTCAGCTTTTCTACAATAATGGGGACAATCAACCTGGTTTTCACAGCAACGAATGACGCTTCACAAATCAATGAGATTTGTCCACAAAGTGCTGCTAACAAATGTGATCTGCTTGATAGTGTACAGTGGGATTTTTCTGATAGCTTCCTCCCAAAAGCTGATGAAGAAACTAAAATTTCAAGAAAAGAGGGAAATTGTCTCTATGATTTAATAACTGATTACAGGCTGGGAAAGAAACGGAGGAGTAAGCCCCTTTCTGCATTTTCACAGAGGAAGAATATTGCCAGAGGAGCCCCAGAGGGACCTATGTTGAAGCCCATGCTGTATCTCGCTCTTGCAGTTATCTGGCAAAACAAGGATAGAATGAGGTGGCAAAATCTGATGACGCCAAGTTAAGTGAGGCAATAAAATTACTACGCAGAGTAGCAGAACCACCTCACGGTACTAAGTGATTGGGCAATGAAATGGCAGAAGATATCTGGTGCTGATAAAAGTAGAGTAATGCAGACAGAGAAAGCCTGCCCTAAATACACACTGATGGACTCCAAACTGCTATCAAAAAAGCAGATAATTTCAGGAAAATGACAGTTCATCACTCAGAAGTGAGGAAAGAAAAGAAATTGCTAGGAAAGAAGTAGAAAACAAAGCAGAAAACATTGTGTTACACTATAAATTCACAGTGTGCCCAAATCATGAAGAGCAAAAGCATTTCTGGTTGCAGCATCTTGAAGAATTGATGCAGCAGAACTAGAAAAGGTGCAGAGAGTGGTGATAAGAATGATCAAAGCTAAGAATGTCTTCCATTTGAGGGAGATTAAAAAAACTAGGGCTCATCTGCATGAAAAAAAAAGAGATAATTAAGCAGGGTAGAATATGGGGCTGTGAAATTATCAGTGGCAAGGAGATGATAAATGAGGAACCATTATTCGCTGGTTTTGATAACACACAAACGAGAGGCCATCAGTTGAAATTATCATGAGGCAGGTTCTACCTAATTCCCCCCCCCCTTTCAATTCAAAAAGTGTTATTAAACCTAGAGATAGCACCTCTGTCTTAGGAGGGGTTTGAAGCACATATCATTGGATCTGGGCCAGTAGATGAAGAAGAAACATTATATGCTTGGTCTGCTCCTAGGCTTTTCCTTTAGTATCCATGGTTATACATAGCTGGAAATATTTTGTGGGGTTAAATAGACCTTTGTCTTGACTCTCTGTCTATTGTTCTTAAATAGTAGGTACCAAAAAATACTGCAGTTAGGCACATTTGCAGACTTTCCAGAACCAGAACTCTTGTCCTTGCTACAAAGGCTCAAACTGAACTTTTCCATCCCAACACGTCTGGCTCATGTTGTGGAGACTTCCTGGTGTTTTACTTCAAGCACTTAAGACTTGCCCAACAACTGCTATAGGATATCTAAAATCCTCATGTGGCATAGAAATGTATTCCCTGATGCTTTTCTAAAAAGTGTTAGTTAGTCTGGAGTTAAGGTTGACATGCTGTACTGAAGGGAAAACACTAACAGAGGTGGACTGAGCTTCAATTTGAATACTCTGGGGTTTCATTTTTTATTTTATTTTATTTTTTTAATGACAACTTTTCCTTAATTAACATCTATATGCAACCTTAGTACTGCTCCTGTATGTCTCCTAGTCCACATTTCTGGGATGAGATTTACCACACGGGGCTGCGGAGAGCTAAAGTTCCTCTGCTAGGTGTGCCGACCTCGTTGGGAGTTCTGTGTTATGTGCAGCAGAGCGGCAGTTCTCACCCCACCATCTGCTTTCCATTTGAATTAGGAGATGTCTTACATCCATGAACCCTTGTCCTGGTTTCAGCTAGGATAGAGTTAATTGTCTTCTAGGAGCTGGTACAGTGCTGTGTTTTTGAGTTAGGTATGAGAAGAATGTTGATAACACACTGATGTTTTCAGTTGTTGCTAAGTAATGTTTAGACTAAGTCAAGGATTTTTCAGCTTCTCATGCCCAGCCAGCAAGAAGGCTGGAGGGGCACAAGAATTTGGGAGGGGACACGGCCAGGACAGCTGACCCAAACTGGCCAAAGGGCTATTCCATACCATGTGATGTCACGTCTAGTATATAAACTGGGGGGACTTGGCCTGGGGGGATCGCCGCTTGGGGACTAACTGGGCTTCAGTAGGCGGGTGGTGAGCAATTGCACTGTGCATCATTTGCATATTCCAATCCTTTTATTATTACTATTGTCATTTTATTAGTGTTACTATTATCATTATTAGTTTCTTCTTTTCTCTTCTATTAAATTGTTCTTATCTCAACCCACGAGTTTTACTTTTTTTTCTCGATTCCCTCCCCCATTCCACTGGGTTGGGGGGAGTGAGTGAGCGGCTGCGTGGTGCTTAGTTGCTGGTAGGGGTTAAACCACGACAACCCTGAAAAGTGGAATCATTGCTGAGATGTATAATTAGCATCAAAAGCACGTTAGAAGCTCCTGAATACCCTGATAGTAACCCATGTGCAGGTGCATGGCCAGAAAGAAAATACACATAATTAATGAACCAGGCTTATATTTCTGGCATCTTTCATTAGTTGGAATAAATGGAATAATAATGGATTTATGCTGGAAAACAGCTTGACAGGACATGTTACTTCATTTTCCAAGCTGCTGTTTATATGGGCATTACTAAAACTGCTACTAAATATGAAGAAATACTAAAAAATTCCACGAAAGCAGTATAATGCTATTACAAAAGAGAAGATCATCTCATTACAATACAGCTTTACACTTAGCTTAAGGCCATGGTTCAGCTCTGCAAAATGACAAAGTTATGATTTCTTGATTTACAAATCTATTCCTTGTGTGTATTCAAAGCTGCCTTTATTTTACTGACAAAAGTTATCACTCCTTTTAACACTGCCGACACAACCCAGATATGAGGAAAGGAAGGCTGGATTTTTCTCCTGACAAACCTGTCTTCAAGAAAATTGTTAACTAATTTTGAGCGATGAGGGTAGAGTCTACCTTTAATCACAAACAGACAGTTCAGGATTACACAAGTTTTATGGCACACAGGATCTTTATTACTGGTGGTGATGAACAAGCTAGACAAAAAGCAGCTGGGCTTTTGAGCTCCAGGTTGTTTGTAGAGCTGACAGTTAAAAAAATCTTCTCCCCCCTCCTTCCCCCACAACTGGACAAGTTGCTATGGGAGTTACTAGCAGATAAGAAACATGGAACTTAGGTTGACATTTCTTTTTTTAAAGGTACATTTGAAGACCAAACAAAATAAAAAAGAAATGTAAGAAAAGTCTCCTAGATTACATCCAATCCTCCAAATCATCCTGATATAAAAATCTGTTATCAGAGTTGCTGTTACTTTTGGTCACTACATGGTCAGTCCCTAGAGATTGCTTTACCCAGAAGCTGAATGTGGGCATCTGTAGAAGTTTCTTGACCTCAGGGGACCCGAGGTGTCCTGAAAGTGCAGTATTTGAAGCAAAGGGGAATACAAAAGAGATCCTAAACTTTCCCATTGGAAGTAAATGAGTGGAAGCAAAACCTTGAATTCAGTAGCTCCTTTTTGCTATTCTTTACTTTTCCATTACACTTTCTCATTTCAAGTGAAGCCAATAAAATACTTCAAACTCTTCCCCACGTATATTCTTGGTTTTAAGTTATAGACCCCATTTGTTGTTGAGTGATCCCCTAACAGGCACATTTCCCATTCTGTATTGCTAGGAGAATATTTTCCCCTTAACATATGGTTCTTGTTACATTGTAATTTATTGGTACACAGCTATTTGGTTGTTTAAAAAAATTATTTTTATTGCCCTTCAGAAAGGTCATGTATGATTATTCTTGTCACTCTCCTTAATGAATACAGGTGGCTGGGAACTTAGGCTACATCTAAAAATACAACTGAAATCTTTATTTATTCAAAATTAGAAGGAATAAAGAGTATATTTGTCAAAGCACAGCACTGCTCTGAGGCAGTTATTCTGCTGTCAGCACACAAGCTACACCCTCTGCTGCTGTACAGCTCTCAGACATTGTTCTGTGTTGCATGACATCAACATTCAAAAGCTTTTTAGTGTCATTTCATTGTTTAATTTTACTTCTTGACTCGGTAGTGTTAGTTCTAAGATTTATTTCTCTCTGTAATTTATCTTTTTTTGGATAAGCACAAGTTCACATTTATACAGAGAGCTTGTACAGTATTAAGTCCCATTTAAGCTCTTCATGTGATAGTTTATAGGCATCTGAATTAAAAAAGCTATTTAGATTCCCAAATTCAAATAAAAATCCAGCCTCTCTGGATAGCAGTTGCTCAGCAAATATAGATGTTTCCAGTGAAAATTCATGAATTACTCAGCTTGTTTCAGAAAGTTTGCTCTTAACAAAATGCCCATTCAAGCAGCATATCACATGAAAGCCTAGGTTAAAGAACCAATTATAACATCTTGGTGCACAGTTTATTGTCTGAAAAGGGAAAGAAATGTCCATTTCAGGTGTTCTATGTGTTGGATTCTGCATGGACTATTTTTTATTCTTCACTTAAAATATGAGATGTTTAGTGAGAGGCATCTTGATATCCCATCTTAGATAATATGAAACGGAATAGGGAAATGCCTGTGAAATGTCTTCAAAAGCATGGAAGAACTGTTTGAACACTGTAGTTTTAGCAAAAGTCACTGTCATTCTTCCTGTAAATGCGAGCACACAAAACAGTCTGAATGCACCCCTTATGGCAATGGCTACCTAATGTCAGGTTCTTCAGCCAAGATGTTTTTAATGATCCCATGCAGGTAACCTTGCACTCTGTCCTTCCCTGCAAACATGAAACTAAATATAGCACCAAGGTGTAAAGCACATGTGGTCCTACTCTGAGTTTATGAACCCTTTAGTGGAGCCCAGAAACCAGGCAGCAGAGCATTCGTTTAGCATATGTAGCTGAGAATTAACTTATTTACCTCTTAAGCAAGGTTAGTTGGACCCTACATCTATGCCCTTATCCATACTTTTATTACTCTCATATATCATGGGAGCTTCTGCAAGAAGTCTAAACACCTACAGAATAAGGCATGCTGTGCATGGCCTCATTCAAGACTTTTGATAACAGAAGCCAATGTAAGAAGGAGAGTTGCAACTTCAATTAAAAAAAAATAAAAAAGTGAACACCCTTGCCTGTGAATTTAGCATACATCACTGAAGGCTTTTACCGCCCATATCTACTCTTATCCTGTTTTTAGGGCCAAGAACAGCTGGAAAGAGGAGGCAGTGAAGTAGGAAGATGCCATCTGTACTCTGCATGAATGTATAGAAATGATTTCTTCACCTTAGCCATTTGGTGAGGAAAGCTGGAATGGAAACCTGGTTCTTTGGAACGAAGCTCTTCAAAGATCTCAAGACTTGGCAGGAAAGCTTGTGACTGCTATTATTGCTTACTGTAATGTGTCAGCAACATGTTCTTCACAACCGGGTTTGATCTGGGATCAAGGCACATAATTTTTTCTTTCAAATTTCAGAGTTTGGATACAAGGTTCCTAAATGTTTATTGATTGTTGATTGTTGCCTTTCTTTGGTAGGAAGATGTCAAAAGTGCAAAGTGAGAAGAAAAAAAACCACTACTGCTCTGATTCAGAAAAGAAACTAGGCAAAAACTGTGCTCTCCCTCATTGCTGCAACCACTCTTCACATGTTGCTTCCAAGCTTCTTCACTTGTCTATTCTGATCCTTTTCAACTCTATCGCAGTGGCTGCCTAAAAATCCACTTTCCCCTCAACCCTTCCCACCATATTAATAGTTCTCCATGTAATCTTTCTAGTTCTTAGAGTCACAATGAGGAGTCTCCTCAGCTGAAGAGAGGAGGAAAAAAGACTGCTGAATTTATCCTAGTAGTTCTCTTCATCCTCCCACAAGTTACATTTCTGAGGTTCTTGTAGACTGTGTGTTATTAAATAGCACAGAATGGTTGAAGTTGGAAGGGACCTCCATATGTCCTCTTGCCCAACGCCCCTGCTCAAGCAGGACCACCTAGAGCCAGTTGCCCAGGACCATGTCCAGATGGCTTTTTAATATCTCCAAGGATGGAGACAACACAGCTTAGCATATCCTCCAGCTGAAGTTGAAAAAAACAAGAAAACAAAAAAAAAAAAAATAGAACAGTTTTGCTCCTGCATATATTTGTCAACCTATTGTGTCATGTCCTGAACACAAGATAAGATAACAAGAAAAATAAAAACCAAGGAATAACACTACAAAATCTGGTGACAGCAAAATATTGGAACTGAAAATTGCATCCACAGCAATGGTTTTAGTGCCCTTCCTGAATGATACATTTAAAAACAAACTTATAGCAGTACATGCAGAAACACATCAGCTTCTTGAAAAGTATAGAGTATTTTCAAGTTCTTTAGCATACACAGACGTAGATCTGAAGGGAAAAAATTCCTACAAAAAGGCATGAAAAATCTTTTTAATTCATATCAGATGTACTAAATTGCTTCAGTCAAAATGCAGAACAAAGACAAATGAGAGAAAATGTGAATCTTCCATCTGCTATTTCCCAGGCCAAGCATTTCAGGGCTTTCAATTCAAAGTGTTTCCTTTTGACATTTATGAGGCAAAATGTCTCTGTCTTTTCACTTTGCAATAGCTTTTGTTTCAAATTTTATTTCATTTATTGTATGAAAATAGCTAACAATCCCCAACCACTACACAAGACACTTTGTTTCATCTGAAATGAATACTTTCTGACTTTTCAATTAACCAAAGTAACCTGCAGACTCTAAGTACTGCAGGCAGTAAATGTCAGATCAGTAGAAGCCTACCCTCCTTTTTTCTCCCACTCTTTTTCTTTTCTTGTTTTTTGGTAATGAAATATAATGGTGGTGTGGTTTAACCCCAGCTAGCAACTAAGCACCATGCAGCCACTCACTCACTTCCCCCAGTTTATATACTGGACATGACATCACCTGGTATGGAATACCCCTTTGGCCAGTTTGGGTCAGCTGCCCTGGCTGTGTCCCCTCCCAACTCCTTGTGCCCCTCCAGCCTTCTTGCTGGCTGGGCATGAGAAGCTGAAAAGTCCTTGACTTTAGTCTAAACACTACTTAGCAACAACTGAAAACATCAGTGTGTTATCAACATTCTTCTCATACTGAATCCAAGACATAACACTATACCAGCTACTAGAAAGAAAATTAACTCTATCCCAGCTGAAATCAGGACAAATGGATAAGTTACTTGTGTAGGATTGCACTGAGATTGACAGTGTTACTTAGTGATGTTTTGACTGGTTACTACATGAAGAAACTTTCAGACCTGGGGCCAATATGCTGTGTTTAGTAGGTTGGGGATTTGTTGGTTTTGTTTTTTTTTTTAGTCTCATCCTTTTAAAATTAAGAGTCAATGGTGAAATAAGGTCTAAATGGTCAAAATTCTTTAAAAATAAGTCTATTGCAAGGTAATTTGGCAACAGACAGATACAAAGCAAAGAACACTTTATTCTGTTTTATGTAATCAACATAAAGCGCTGATAGCATCAGATAAAACCTGAAGTTGCATTCTCTGTGCGTAATTCACTTTACTTCAGGCTGTGGTGCATAACTTTAGATATTTAGCCACATTCATGCAACCTGATCCTGTGATGATGCTTATGCTTACAGCAAAATGGAAATACTATTTCAAAGATCAGAGCACAGACGATTGGCAAAATAAGTCAACTTGAGGGGAACCACAGAGAAATCTTCTTGGAGTTTTCATATAATGCTTTAACTTTGATCACAGAGATCAGAGTGTTCTACCGGAAAAACAAACTGGGAATAGTTTAAAATTTTTATTTTAAAAGGAACAGGGAAAATAAAACCCCTCCCATAACATGTACTTGAAAGGGTATTTTGGGGGAAAACATCATAAATGCTAGTTGATGACAAACCCTTTAATTAACATGCCATATCGGCTTAGGTATGCTGCAGCAGAAAATTAGGTAGCTTTTACATATTTAAGAGGTTAGAATATTAATCATGGAAGAGCTTATTAATATTATCAGACCAGAAAGGATGCAGACAGAGTAGTTAAACAGAGATTAGCCAGAATACATTCCCCAGTGTAAAACAGGCTGCAAATACATCAGTTGCACAGCTAACCAGTATTTATGGCACCAGATCTTCCTCCTGTTCAGCAAGGGAAATGGGGCAGGCAGGTACATCTTTTTGATGCTAAGGCAAGATTTATGTCTGTTCAATATCTGACTGTCCCTGGAGTCTTCATATATCAGAAACTTCTGCTTGAACACATCTCTTTAGCCCACCTCAAGGACCAGAAGTACATTAAACATGTTCTGGGCTCTCTTTAGTTTGTCCTTCCAGGAAATGCTGGGCATGAATAAAGTCTTTAGTCAAGGAACTCCTTAGATGCTATTCTAGCCCTAAAAGTTTGTCTGAAGCACTGGGATAGGAGCCATGGTAAGACATACAGCTTCAGCCCGCTTCCCTTATTCCAGAAGGAAAGAGACATAATTATCTCTTGTTCTGAGACCGCTAGAACAACTGTCCATAAACAAAGCCCAAGTCAAACTGTAGTACTTTCTGTCAAAAGGGAGAAGCACCCTCTTCAGCCTCTTGGCTAGTGAGCACTCATGAAAGCCAAACACTAAAAAAGCAGCCATCTTCCCTGCTCCGAGCAGAGGGCAAGAGAAAGTGCAAACCCCGTGTGATAGATGGTATATGCATTCCTGAGCCTAGTACTGGATAGAAGCAGAACTCAGCAATAAAGAACATGTCAAGGACAGAGCTGTTTCAGACAGCTTGCCACAAACTCAGCGGGCTGATGATTGCCCCAGGAGCGTGTCTGCTGCTGGGAGCAGCAGGACCACAGCATGTGTCAGTCATGAGCTGCCCTTGGCTTTTTCAGGATGGACACCTCTATTACATCGCAGCCCATGAGAAATGGTGGGAGCACCACTCCTTCAGGCCACCAGCTAATGACTTCTGTATGTTGGAGTACCCAGTGTAAAGGGAATGAGACGGGCCATGAACATACAGTCTCAGCATACCCTCCTGGGAATAATTAGCACTGAGGAAAACGGGGCCATGCATTTTGCCATAAAAAGTTAATTGCTCTGGCTGTCTGAAGGGAGAACAATGTAGAATTTAAACTGTTTCTTTTCCTTTGATTTCAACAGGCTTCTCATCCATTGCTTTTGAGAGGCATAGCCCTCTTCAGATTGGTGAGGATTTTTTTGTTTTTTTCTGAAGTAGTTAATGTTTCTGCTAAGCAGTTAGGAAGCATCCAGCTGTTAAAAGCCTTTAATTGGTGAGTCTGCACTTCTTCAGCACCTAGGGACTGGTGACAAATAAATAATCTTGTCTTTTAGAAATACCAACAATAACTGCAGATGTTATTGAAGTCAAGGTGAAAACAGATAATTGTGACTTACTAAAACAACCAATTCAGGGACTAAGCACACCTTGTTCTGTGAAATTGCAGCAGGATGCCCAGAATTTTCCATGCTGCAATCCAATGATTTGCTGCTAAAATTGTTTTGCACTTCTTCATTAGGATCCAGTCTACTGGGAACTACATCACCAGTAACCCCAAGAATTGACCCAGAATGTTGTGATTTATCTCCCTTCATTACAGCAGAGCTTGAAATACAGCTGTATCCATCAATACATTCCTAACTTTTCTTGACATGATAATTTGAGACTTCTGTGAGTTTCAGTGCACTGAAACTGATACCCAACCAGCAGCGGCTGAATTCCAGCTTATCTTCAGTTTATTCAAATGTTTTAACTACTTAAATTATTTCAGAAATTCAGTCCTTCTCTGACAAACATGACATCAGTCCCCCACCCGGAATCTCTATTCTTTGTATTTATATTGCTACAAGTTGCAAATCCTGCAGCAGCTTCATTTAAACCTTTTAGTGGAAGTTTGTACTGCTGTCTGTTGTACGAGCGTACAAGAGTACAATAATCTTCCCGCTGCCTGGCAAGAAATTAAGCTCAATATATTTTGTACTGTCCTCAGGTTTTCTCCATGCTGTGGTAGCTTTAATTTGTTACCTCCTAATGGCATTGCCAAGACTGCTTCGGGAAGGTGACTGACAGACAGAAACGGAGTCTGGGGGCATAAGACAAGGGATGAGAAACATTTTGGAGTTACGCAAGCAATTAATTAGTGAGGTGGTTCTGGAAGATGGGTGGTTGATTCCCCAGGAAAATGTCTCCTGTAATCTCTCTTTACTCTGTGCTTCCCGTAACAAGACTGGTGTTCACCCCACACCATCGGCTGTTTTCAGCTCTCGCATCCTGCTTGCCAAAGAGGCACTGACTGTTGCCTGCCAGTGCAGGTGGTGTGCAGGATGATCTATAGCACTGCCAGGTCTTCCTTGGCTCCTGCAAGGCAAAGTACAGGAATCCCCTATTTCTGCTCTCATTCCCCGAGGCACCTGAAGCCCAAGTCCCTGGGACTTCAGTCTGGCCTGGGCAGAGACACACTGTCCACAGTCAGATGTACCTAACTCAGATTCTCATCCAGTCCAATCTTGTTACTTGACAGGGTATAAATGAACTCAGTGGATCAGATGAGAGTTAAGCACCTATTTACAGCATTTACTGGAAACATGTTGTTAATAACTTCACTGCACTCTTAGTTGAGAGGAGAGGATTTCTCCCACAGGTAACTGAGTCCTTAGCCTGGAGGCATATCCCAGCAAACTTCACCTCTGCCAGGACAGAACTTCCCTGCTCTGTCCTTTCCTTTAAGTCTAGCTCATCATTTGGACATTTGTTTCATCAGAGCCATCAGTGAATGTGAATGGTGTCTCTGGGGGGGTATCTCTGAAGACTGTTTACTGCCTGGTAGATTCAAAGCCTGTCTCAATAACTCCCTTTCCTTGCAATACGCAGGACCTCTGTACGTAATGATCTTAATGTCATGTGGTGCTGTTTAAGTGTCAGGAAACTGCTACAGGAATGCTCTTGCATTTATGTGAGAATTCATGTTAAATGAAGAGGGTTACTGATGTGCTGATTCCTCTGTCCCTTTGTATTTGGATGTCAGCTGCCCTGTGATCACAAAACTACATTTTTGTAAATTCTTCCACATTCTGCAGTAATTTGCTCTTCATTTTTTTCCCACCATGCTCCTCTCATCCCTTAGCCAAAGCAAGATACAACATGAACCTTCTTACTTGCTTCACAGTAATCTTCCATGTATCTATTAATAAAAGTGCACTAGTAAAGTAATGTATCTGACAGACCTAACAGTGTTCGTAATGCCAAAACTGTGTGCTTCCCATGGATGCCCCACACGCCAGAAATTAGATAAATAACTTGGCAGCTGGAGTCTCTCTATCTCCCTGCATTGGCATATCTAATCAGTTCTGTCACATTTCCTACCTACAAAATAGTGATCCAACCTACACAAAGGCATTATTAGAAAACTTTTAAAATTAATTAAGAAGGATACAAGGAATTGAAAAGTGTTCTTCTTCACAAGTGCTGCCTTTCTCAAAGGCTTCTATGTCGACATTGCTGATTTTACAAATCAAAACATAACGTCTCTAACTGCCAGTGTTGCAAACCCAACCCAGAGTGGAAAATTGAACTGCATTCTTTCTCCATCATCAGAAATAGAAGTCCCGCAATCAGAGCTGAGCTGACAGGTTTATTAATGATGTGTGAAGCAAAACTGAATCCAGCTCAGCTTTCCATGGCTGTGTTGGCTCTGCAATATTAACAGCAGCAAAATCATCATTACAGTTACCACTAAAAAAACCCCCCAAATTCAATTCAAAGAAACACAGAGGGAGCCAATACATTGAGTATCATGATACTGGCTTCTAAAATCCCTCTGCTTGTTATAATCACATTTTAAATAACAGTGTGTATGTGTTTAATTATTGCTGTATTTATATAGAAATAAAATGTAATTTGATGACACTGACATCCTTGGAGAGTGAAGCTACATTTATAATAACCTTGAAAGAAAGCAAAAAGGCTGTCTGAAATAACTGAACAATAACTAGTCAGAATCAGAGACTGGAACAAGAATTTAACATGCTGAGAAACTGGAGAAAACATCAAAATAGATGATCTTAATCTTTGGGAAGCAGGAAACCATACAGAAGCTGTGAAGTTAAATGTAAAAAGACAGAACTCTTTTAATAGATATGGGAAAGTCTGCATGATACTGGTAAATGGCTATGGCTCATAGGTTTGAGATTTTGCAATAGAAATGTAAGAGAAAGAAAAGAGCTGCATTCCTTGAAGAATGCCAGCCACAAAATATTATAAAATGCAGTATGTTTTCCCATCTCTTCTTATGATGATGTGTTTAAGTCTGACTTTGGAAGGAAAACCTTATGGGATTATTCTTCTTTTATTTTCTTTCCTTGGATTTATCTGTAAAACAGGCCTGTGTGAATATCAATGGCTTTTTGCTTGTCATTGCAGAAATAGTAGCAGACCATCTGAATTCACATTTTTGCATTACAAAGCACAGTATTTAAAGGATTAGAATATCATTTCCAGATAATTTTTAAAAAGGGAGGCTGGCAGTCCAAGAGGAATACACCAGATAGTGCTAATTTTGGTCTAATTCTATCCCTAAATAAATGTCAGACTGTGAAGAAACAACTTGGATGTCATCCAAGTATAAAAGATCACTAACAGTAATTGTGCTATATAAACAAATCAGAAATCCTGATATTGATTTAAATAGGACAAAGATGCTATGCATGATCAGAAGTAAAAGTTTATGAAGGAGCCTTTTTATATTTACATTACTCTATATTTTGATTTTGCTTCAAGTGGAAATGCTTCATGCATCACTATATCTCCTTACTAAGGAAAGGGTACTGCTGTGGTGTCAAGCTGCCATAAAAACCTAGTCCTCAAGCTGGGTCAACTTTCAGTTATTTACAGTTGAACAGCATCCTATTATTCTTACTATGACAAATACTTTTGGTTCATTACATTACCCAAAATACCAGATTGTGAATAGAAACATGCTTAGGGAACGTAAGATCCTAAGTGTCATTATTTCTAATTAAAAGCTTTCCAGGCAAAAGCACCTCCAGTTGCTCTCCTAAGTTGGAATCAAGGGCATCAGAAAGTGTAAAAGTAAACACAGCTGAATATTCGCCTGCTTATTACTTGCAGTGACCAGGCAGTTTCCAGATGGAAAGAGTCACAGACCACAGTTCAGCAATGCAGTAAATTCTGGTTTAGAATGAAAGATAATTATGGCATGTAGTATTCTACTGCTGTAAATTACCACCAGTAGTTGAAATTTGTTCATTAACTTTGTACCTGTGATTATGAAGCCAGACCAGGTACACCCTAAGACATTCTAATGTTATGCTCTACCAAGTACTGCAGCTTCTTCCACAGCTGGCATAAAAGCAAAAAGTCAGTATAAACTTTGTATTGTGTGTTCCTGCATATGAGAGAAATTCAGTCGTATGCACACACTTATTTGGATTAAGTTTATACTGGTAGAAAATTCCTGCAGTGGCTGCTCAGATGTTCAGGACTGTGAATCCAGAGCCACCATCGCTGCCACAGACCATGTTTACTGTTTGCTGTGGAAAAGCAGGGAGCCAAAGCGAAACCTCAGTCATTTGCTGCAAAGTCAGGTTGAACACCAGGCAAGTGCAGAATATCACCAGTAAACAGGCTGCCATCGGTGCGCTGCCAGCCAGTAAGGTCAGACAGACACACACACCCCACCCCATCCCAGTAAAATGCTTTTTGTGTGTTGCACTTCACGAATAGGGTCAAAGACAGATTTTTTGGGAGTGGGTCTAAAAGTCCAGTCCCAGGCAGCTGGAGTCACAGTTATTCCCTCTACTTCTGAAGGAATAAAGCGTTTGCCTGCCCTGCTCCTCTGGGAACATTGCTCCTGAAGTTCACCCTTCTTGTGCTTAACAACCCTTTAAAAATAACCTGGATGTACTCATGGGTGATTTATCCTTACCTGGTTTTGTGCTAACATAAGTCTTTAGCCCAGCTGACGCTCCCCTTTGTCTTTGTTTTTAGCACACACTACATTTAAAATGAACAGTCATATCTTCTATCACCTTCCAGTCTGGTAAGCCTAAAATCCCAGCTCGCCAAGTTTCTTCTGATAGAATAAACTCTCCTTTTGTCTGCTCATCCCACAAACCCCATTCATTTGAGCTCATACTGAACCTTTCTGGGCAGGTGACCAAACTCGTACTACACAGTCCCACCAGTGCTTTCCCAGTGGCACACTTCTTTGCTAAATATTCCCCACCTTCAGTACTTACAGACTGCCTTTGCTCTTTTCAGCATCACATCACATCGGTGGCTTAGAGTCAGGCCTTCATCAACCAAACTGCCCAGGTTTTTTTTCTCTTCTCATGGTTCCAACAGGCAAGACCCAGCTTGTAGCAGAAATTCTCAGTATGAGCCCTGCTGCACGTGGCCTTGCATGTTGAAGTGTCAGCATTTCACCCCATTTCTATTAACAAGGTCAGCCATTACTTTTTGCAATATGCCAAACCTTATCAATATTGATAGCTTCCAACATGATGCTGTCAGCAAATTTCATGAAAGTACACTTCCACTGTTTCTGTTAGAATCGCTAATAAAAAAAAAAAGTAAAAGAAGTGTAGTTAAACTCCAAATAATCATGTCTACCAGCTCTGTAAGATTGTATACACTCTGTAATGCTTTACATTATTTATAAAGGACAGCAAAGATTATTTCCTAGTTTATTTAGTACACAATCTCTAAGAACATACGTGGAAGTAAATTGTGTGCTTCTGCATGATTGCAAGGCTCACAGGGCAGTGAAGAGGGTCTCACCTAACGACTAATAGGTGTTTTGTTTGCAGTTTCTCCCTTCTACTCAGAGCCAACTCAGCTAGTCACCAAAGGCATTAACTCATGCTTCTTCTCAGATTTTGTAACATTAACCAATAGACAGATGTTCATATAAAATATGGTCATCAGAACAAGTAGCACTGATGATACAGAAGCTGGCAATCTAATGTGAAAGATGAAGGAGAGAGGACTAGGGGTCTGCAATGCAGCCAGCAATCCACTCCTCTGCGCCTGGTTCAGGACTTAGAGCATAGGTGATAACGCTGTAGCATAAACTCTGCTCCTCCTCTGGCATACTGGAGAAACAGGGAAAGTCAGTGATGCTGTTTGTCCAGCAGCATCGATAGTCTCTTGTGTGTTTGTGACACCTGAGCCCTGTCTTTCCTCATTCAGGGCAGACAGGGTAAGATTGACCGACCCGTTCACCCTTCATTACCTCTACATCTAAAGCAAACAGAGCTCTGAAATGAATCAGTGCTTAGGAGCATCTCAGAGGTGGATGCTACAGAGACATTGCTGTGATTAACCTTTCTGGCCACTGAGTACCTCTGACGCTCCTCGTAAATCCAGTAGAACTAATAGAAACTCACAAACAAGCCTCTTGGAGAAAGGAGGAAAATCCAGTGACATTTCTGATAGGCAAGAGAATGATGTGGCACTGTAGGACCAAGCTGTCTTCCTTGGCAAAAGAGACAAATCTTATGTAAGTTCTCTGTTAGGACATGAAGAAAGCAAAAGGGTGCTTCCTTTAGGATGTCATTTCTTTGTCCTCTACAGATCCTTTAGATGTGTGTGCCTGGGGAAATGAGATATGGGGGAGAAGGTACATTTTGAGGCAGTCTGGGGAGAAAACACGTAAAGTTATTCATTTTGCCCCTGGGAACCTGTACACTTATTAATACTGCAGAAAATTCCAACATGTTGGTATTGATTTTTTTTTCTCCAAATCACAGCAGAAGTCAAAAAAAGTGTGAAATAGAATGTTCGAACATTGAAGATGTTGCATTTACTTGCAGACTGACATTAGTCCAGCTGAAAAACTGTAGCCTTTCAGCACAGTTTGTTTCAAGACTCTTGTGCCCATTTTCTACCCTCTTGCTCCTTCATGCACTGTGATTTATTCATGATGCAACCCCATCAGGAACTGGAAACACAGTGTTTTCATTACCTTACTCTGGTGAAAAATTCAACTAAAACCATCCCATTTTTCTAACTGAAATGTGTTCAAACTGACAAAGCTGTGTTCTGACATTAAAAATATTGTTTCAGTATAGTGCTTCATGCAGACCTAATTTGAGCCCATTCACATGGATTCATTTGGATGGCAAAGAATCAGATCACAGCTTTGGTGCTGTATCTATAAAACGTATTCCTTCTTTGGAAAGCACAGTGCCCTTTCCACAATGAAATTAGAACATTAGCGTGGTGCCAGAGACAAGGCAGAGCCAGCCGTGTTCATCCAGTGTAAGAGAATGAAAATTGGTGTTGTTCCCAAAACCAGTCACTGGCATGATGTCCACAGAGTGAGTGGCAGGCACAGTGGCTGAGTCCCACAGCCCCATTACTGGCTCATTCAAGTAGTATTTCATGTTTGTGCTTGGTCTGCTTATGAGCGTAAATTGCTGCATTTCAGCCTCATAAGTACTCATGGCATATGACTCAGAGGGCAAAGTTTTACTGATGAGTTGCTCTTGTTCCAAGGCCTCTGTCTGTGCTTTAGCAGTGTTTGGGCTCCGAAGCTTGCTGCTTGGGTGGTGCCTTTAATTGTAGGTCAGGAGCAAACATGAGAAAGCTGGAACCATACCCAAGTCCTACTATCAAACAACATGGGATGTTGGCTAACCTAATCTTAGGGAAGAAAGGACTGTATCTTTCAACCATAAATATGCATGAGATGTCACTATGAAGACAAAGGACCTGCTTGTGGGGGTAGTCCAAAAGCCTTGCAGAACTGCTACACTCATAAGACTGTCTTACGTTTGACTATTATCAAACTGTAAGTTTTAAAAAGTTATGTCTGTGACACAAACTAAAAACTGTTAGTTTTTAAAATTCTGATTGTTAATAGATGGAAATCCTGGAGGGATCATGAAGCATTTTGCCATCACACGTAGCTGGATAGCTGGATTCTCATTTTATTCACGTTTCTTCTGCTTCGTCTTTGAGGAAAAGCAGCGGCACCCACTCTGGACATGAATATACATTCTGAAGACATTAAATTTGCACAAAGATAGGTACTGCCCTGTGCTCTTCCCACTTCAATACACTCAAAAGGAAATATCTAACTGCAAAGATAGGTGATATTGTTCTTTCCCAGGATTTAAAAGTCCAGAACAAATCATCAGCCTGGCATAATGGTTAACACACTAACTTTCTTTTAAACCTGAAAGTGTGCCAGTATCTATTTGTCTTCTATATTTTGATTTTCTAAAACTGAAGCCTCCAAAACTGAAGGCTGTCCTTCTGAAAGTCTCCACCTGGGCAGAAAGGGAGGCCTAGGTGAAATGTTTCCTGAGCCTCAGGTGTGACCACATTTTCTGAGAGAGAAAAATGCCATCACTGGTAATGAAATTTCAATCTGTTTTAAGATAGTCTGTATCAGCAACACCTTCTATTCCAATAGGATAATTCCTTGTCAATCGACGCAAGTCCCACTATGAATATCTTAATAATCAGCTTTCTCATGTGTTCCAATGCCAGTGCTACATTTTCCCACAGAGATCATGAAATAAATGCAATTTCCAGATGCAAAAGCATATAAAATTGTGGCTAGGTGCCTCCTCTAAAGGAAAAGCTTGTGCTGTCTTCCACACTTTTAGCTGAATATATCTGATCATTCAGAAAAGACTGGGAACTGTCACACATTTAGACAATGTACAAATACAACAAAATTATAATATCTAATTTGTCAGTTATGGGTGCCAGAATGCATCCTACCAGTCCATCCAAAACTGGAAGAAATTGAATGCAGCTAGTCCATTCCCAGCTGGAACCTCTTTCCACTAAGACATCTGCAATATAACACAAAGACAAAATACTCCAGCAAAATGGATCAGAATTTAATTTTTTCTTTTGCACATTCTGCAAATGGAGGGCACCAAGTATCTTGATTATCATCTTCCAGCAATAATCCTAAGACCTTGCTGACTCAATGATGTTGCCACGGAATGACAGCTGAGTGGCAGCTCTTGAGCAATGACAGCTCTTCAGCAATTTATGACAGTGTATCATGCTCCCAAGAAATGAACCACTAAATTCAGTCAACATGAGGTATGCCCTCAATCCTCACTGCCTTCAATCTTGGAAAAAATGCTCTTCTTCCAAAGGGCTTCACGTGTGCTTGAAATTCTTCTGATAATTAGTGGCAAAGTACGCATTGACTAAAGAGTGTGAAAGTGAGAAAGTAGAAATGTATCTGGCTTCAGCAAAATGATCATCTCCAAAGTGAAACAGCTCATGGACAACAGGTGGAGATATGAAATCATGGCACATCCCAGAATTAAAAGACAAAGTATTGTTAAGATCACTTCCTAGGCTACCGCTCTGCAGATCTACAACAGCAAAGAGCTTTCTCTGTCACAGCAACTGCCACCCACCCTCAAAAGCAACCTGCAGATCCCAGTGGTAAAATTCAGTTTAATTTAATGAGAGAGAGAGAGAGAGAAAACATGTACCGTATTTTGGAAATAACCTTACAGAGTATATTTAGTGTGATCATCTTATACCAGTAGAATGCACTGTAAGCTTTTTTTTTCTTTTTTTTTTTTAGGGGGGGGAGGGGGGACTGCTGCTTTGAAACCCAGATATTTAAGCTGGTATTGATACATGACTGTGAACTGACTAGGAAGGAAATTTTCTGGGACACAACCTTAGTATATTTTTCCTGCTTCCGTTAAATTATCTGCAAATTAACCAGTAGTAATCAAATCACCAAGGGTCTGCTAAGAGCTCAACCTTCATGCTTATCCAAGTCCTTTCCTGCACAGAAATAATTCTTCTCCTCTCGTCTCATGAGTATGTCATTCATGAGTGCAGGCATTGCTATTGTCACCTTCCTGATGACCAGATGAATGCAAATGAAAACGAGTCATTGGTTGCAGGAGTTTTCTACTACTTTGATCACCATGAGAAAAAAATGCAGGCTGGGCCTGGAATCTGTATAATGACTTAGTACTGGCAACTGTTTTTTCTTGCATTCAGTCTGAAGAAGCATTATGTATCCAAGTAGTCTGCTATACTATGATGAGCTGCACTAAAGAAACACATCAGGGTTCAGCAGGGAATTACACCAGTGAAGGGTCATTTATAGACTCCCATTGTATTTAAGATGGGATAAATTAGATTTTAAAAATCCATTTATCTTTGGATATCTCGAGGCTAATTAAGCAACATCTCACAAAAACTAAATTGCTTTTTAAAACAGGAAAAAAAAAAGAAAAGGCCTTCTTTGGAAGTAACATTGTCATTAACTGAATGAGAGAGGTCAGGACTTCTAAGAGACATTCCTTACCTTTATGTCACCTCAGCTTGTAGCACTCCTGATGTACCTCATTCTGGACTGATTAGTGAGAATTTGTTCTAAAACTATGCCTGAGGAGAAGGAGGGGAATGGTTTGGATGCACACATTTGCCCAATGTTTGGTCTATCTTCTGCTTACCAACAGTTCTTCACCTAAACAAAGAAACTATTGATCCTGAATAGTTATGGTCACTGCCTGGCAGGCTTGAATGTAATATTTTACATGCTATTATATTCCTTTGACATACCCTGTCCCTTTGGGTGATGAAAATTTTTCTGAATTTGTAGAAATAACCTCATAGGTTTAAAGACTTCCTCACTGTGGAGTGAAATTTTTCCCACTTTTGCATAAACAGAATAGTTGTACATTTGTCTTTTCTTCATTGTCTCCCTCCCATTGTATTTTGCTGACAATAGTGAGAGGGGGAGAGCTAACAACATGCACGGGAACAGTCTCATTATTTGTGAACTGATTGTGTGGAAAACATCTGTTTTCTGCCTAGCTTCACTTGTTTGTACACACTCACTGCTTCCAATGAGGCAGTGCTGAGAGGAAAAAGGACAACAAAACACAGCAAATCTGCCTTGATTGTTGGCTGTCCTAGTGGCTCTCAGCCCCACTAGTGCAGAAGGTCCCAGTTCATCAACAAGAAATGATGTGCCACTGAACTAAGCGTATTAGCTGCATTCAAGTCAGTGCTGTACTGTCATCTAAGGAATCTTCATTTGTGTATGAAGATGTAAGCTTTGTCTTTGCCTTTTTGCCCTGCCCTGTGGACCTCTGGCATCCTTAGATAGTCCTAGTATGCAATTTTGAGTGCTCTGTTTACTGTTTGCCTGCTGGATATAACCATATGATGACATAAATGTGAACGGTAGGTGACAAACAGTCAGCACTATTCAATGGTATACCAAGACTGCGATCAGGGCTATCAAATGGGAAAAGCATTCATTATATTTGAATACATCTTCAGATTTATCACATTTTTAACCTGTTATCACTTCTATCTCCCCTTTTGCAACTGAAGCAGTAGATAAAGTTTCCCTAAAGTTTGACATTTAGTATTTGGCAAAGAAAACAAAACCAATAGCATTATGCTTCCTACCTGTTTCCAGGTAGGTTGCTTTCCTACCTGCTTTTCTTTATTGCTGGATTCTACTTTTCCTTACAGACCACCTTTCCTCTTTCAAACTGGGATGCTGATGGGTCTCACTGAGTAAGTTCAGCAAGGTCTGCTTTTCTCATCAGGTGATCTTTTTACACTGGCCAGCCTCACTGTAGCCTCACTTGAACTTGAATCTGGTGTCATTGTTTTCTCTGAATAATACTGAGTTTTGCTGGAATTCCCAGACATGCCTGTACTTTATTTATGCAGTACAGTTTGACTCAGCATGATGATATTTTGATGTTTTCTTACAGTGATACCAGGAGGTCCCAAGCAAGACCAGGAATTCAGCTGCACCCTATCCATTTATATAGCAAAAGAAAATATTGACCAGAGAACTAACAGTCCAGGAATGGGGCTCTTACCTCCTTGGGCCAATCCTCTTACAAGCTTTACACTATTCATGCCCTCCCAGAGTCTTTTGTGCACTGGCTCATGGCCTCTTCCATACTGAGATGAAATTCTGTGGCTGTAAGTCCCTGTTATCTGTTCATTATGTATATACTTCCTAAAACAGGTTTTTCTAAAATGTCTTATCCCAATGAACATAAGTACTTGTACATATTCTGTTGTTGCTAATGGACTCAACTTCTTTCTCATTTATTCCCTTAAGAAAGCTTCTTTTTCTCCCCATGGCATCTTTCTGACAAGCAAGGTTGGATAAGGAGCAGCCCTTAAACTGTTACTAAATTTTATTTTTACTCAGCCCCGCACCATTTTAATTTGGTCCCAGAAAAAGGTATTTTGCAGAAATCCCACAGGGAAATGCTGCCATATGCTTTCACTCTTCAGTGTGGATCCTGGCCTCCATGAAGCACTCACAGTTGGGAAGGGGTCCAGGACACAGGAAGACAGGGACACCCTAAAGCTGGCCCAGATCACTCCTTGTTGATCTAATTTTGTACCCCTCTGATATGGTGTTTTCCAACTGAAATGAAACTTGTTTTACAAAGGCACTATGCTGTTTTCCCAAGTGAAAATGGTATTGTGGGAGAACCTCAGCAAGTGTAACTCTGGTAGTGTCAATGGTGCTGTATCAGCTTAGATCAAGCTGAGGTCCTTGAGAGATGGTTTTGCTTGACAGGTGCTGTTCCATGGGAAATGAATGGAATAATCAATGACTTGTGTTAGCATGGCTTAATATTAAGAGCTTTTTAAGAGACAAGCATCCCCAAAGCTGACACTGGCTTTGTTCAAAGAGGATAAAATTGTGTGGACCCTGGAGGATGACTGTGGTTGAACACGAAGAAAGAATAATCTTTCTTGAGGAAACCCTCTTGCATTTTTTTTCAAATAATTTCCATGTCATCCCTCAGAAAGGGTTCTTATAATCCTCAGCTTTTGTAGGGGAGTCATATTAAAGAACATAGCTTCTTCTTTAGAACAAATACTAAAGGGAAAAAATTCTTCCAGACTGGAAGTGGAGGAATTCCTCTTCCTCCTCCACTCCCAAAAATAAAGTCTGATCACCTACTCCTTCAGTTCTACCATCAATATCTTCTCCTTCATTTATCACCTAGAAATAGGTCTATGTTCGATATCAGTTCAATAAGCTTGTTTTTTTTAAAAAAATCTCCTATCTTTTAAACTATTGATTATTCTCACCATGGTCAAAGGCAGCAGTCCAGCATCCACAAGTAACCTTAAAAAAGAAAACAAGTGTACAAAATACGCCACTACCGGACAACCTGCACTTAGCATACCATGTTGTGCTAGTGTTGAGTAAAAAATAAAAGGCAGTGAAAACAATTTTTTCACTCACTTGAAACCATGGACCCTGTAAACAGTATGGGAGATCCCACGGACCCTGTAAACAGTATTGGAGCATTATTTTATTATCAAGAAAAATATCAGTAAACATCCTGGCAAAAGTAATTTTGTAATTCAAGATGCTCCTTCTAACTTTTTAATTTGTATTAACATTTGGTAGGCTGAGCTGTTTACTTTACTAGCTGTTCTTCTCTCTGTTCATTTTTCTCTGTTCTTCAGTCCCACATAAGTTACCAGGCTGCAGAGAGCTGGCATTATTTCATGGTTCTTGCAGGACAGTACAGCTTGCTAGCTTTTGCCTCAATGCACTTCTTCTATTGTTTCTTTTATACAATGCATGCAAACCACAGCGTCAAAGACAATTGTATCACAGAACTAATAATAATGTTCTAGTGTTGGAGAGGGCAATGATCTGTTTTTTTTCTTGGACACAAAGTATTTGGCTTTGTCAACTTTTCTATTTAGAAGTTGGATTAGTACCCATAAAGGAGTGCCCTTGAGCCCTTCTTACTTAATTATAGCTCACAGCCTCTGAAAGCAATTCTACTTGGAGTTCTGCAATCATGACAACCAGCTCTTGCAGAGTGCTTTTCTTGCGTAGATCTCAAAGCACTTTATGCAGGAAGTCAGGGTCATCCTGCAGATGGAAAACCTGAGAAATGAGGAGATGGAATGAGTTGCTGAAGTTCATCCAGAATTTGAGTAGGAAAAAAAAAAAAAAATAGAAGAATATTAGTCCTTAGTACTCTATTCAGTACAACATAGCTATCTTGAAGGAAAAACAAAGTTTCAAGTCTAGGGAGCCAGTAAAAAGATACTAAATACAAAGGAATTAAAAGCATCCACCAGAGTGTTTTTCAAAGTTTAAAACACCTCTTCTTTGTTTTACCTATTCCCACAGGAAAAGATGTTTTGGTACAGAACCAGTCCCTCCTACCCCCACACCTTTTTGTGATAATGCTGTGGATCTGAACATTGTATCTTATCAAGATTGTAACCAAAATTTCTCACTCTTTCGGCATGGGTCTATGGTTCTGGAACATGTTCTATTTCAATCAATGTCTAGATGGACTACTCAGAAAAACACAACAAAAGATGAGCAATCCCATGGAGAAAAGGAAGCAGCTTTAGCCACCAGAAGCAAGATATGAAGATTAGAATGATTACCCCTCAAAAAAACCTGAAATCTGACCATTAGAAATATGGTCTCCAAAGTCCATTGTGCAACACAAGTTAGATGCATTTTTTCAGCACAATTTCAGTTTGCTTGGTTGAAGTAGAAAATATTTCTGGTTATTAACACATAAACATGTAACATCAGCTGTCCAGTTTTAAATGATTCATACAGTGATGATACAGACCCCAGCATTTTCAGACTGCCAAACACTTTTTAACTTGGATGGGAATCTCACAACTAGCTAAATATCTATCCATTGTCATTTATACTAGCCTTAACACAACTAGCATTTTCTAGATGAGTAGTCAGATTTATTACACAAAGTGGGGTTAGATCCAAAGATTCTCCAGAATGTTACAAGTACTATAAATGAGTAACAGATGCATTAAGAGCTTTCCATCTTTGTGTCCAGGTCAGTCAACAAAGATGTTATCTGAAAATGTCTTCACAGTGGTCTGTGAACTTCATGATATACTTCAGTAAGACGTTAGTAGATTAGCATTCACATCAAAATCATGATAACACTTGACACATTAACAGATCGTACTATAAAGGTAAAAAAATACATTAGCTGACAAATGCATGTGTCGTCTCATTGAGATTAGGAGACACAGATTTATGTAATCCATCTGTGAGTTAGGATCTCACATGAACAAACATTAAAACAGAACAGCACACATTAGATCTCCGAATGTCCATCATCCCGACACAGCAGTCCACTTTGAAAGAAGGAAGCTAGGGACTCTGTCTTGATATTTATTTACTTCTCTTATACACATTCTAGTAATAACCCAAATGTTTTATTATTGATTTCTATTGATGTTGAAATCAAAGATTAATTCAGGTAGATGGCTGTCAGCATGCTCACATGATTTTGCAGCACACTTTGATCACTGGGGCAACAGAAGAGGCATGATAGCCTCAAATTTCAGGCATGGATCAAGATGTGGGAGGGTTCTGCATCCAAGTCATCAGAAATCATCTGGGAGTGGGCCATTTGCATCCTGTTGCTCTCTTTAAAAACTGTAGCTTGAGTATCTCCTTGACTTTGTTCCTTCTCTTTTAAAAAGAATTATTACCTCAGTCTCTGCTTATCTGCTTAGGTGATACGTGCAGTGGGGCCAAGGATCAGCTTTTGCTATTGAGAGCTTGGTGCAATGGAGTTACATTCTTAAATAGGAATCTCTTATTCCAACCATACTGAGCATCTGTCTGATAACAGCAGAAATTTTCTCTGGAGTCTTGAACACAATGTTGTCTGTGACCACTTAGCCTCAAAACTTAAAAAAAACTAGAACAACTTCCCCAAAATTATTCCTGTATTTCAAATTACAGTCCCCTTTTTTTCCTGAGGAATAGAGATTTTGAAGCAATAATTACTTTGAGATGAATAATAGCATCTTAGCTAAGAAACTTTCAGTGTACTTTTGATTTGCAGATGAGAAGTACTGATTTGAGTCTAACAGGACGTTTAAATGCTACACAGATATATCAAGTACAGACATGTCATTGGGCCTCTCCATTTAATAGAATGACAGCAAGAGGAAAAGAAAGTACTTAAGGGATTAATATAATCATTACTTCCAAGATGTTTCTATTTGAAGGAACCTTGAGGAGGTTTCCATCATTCTGCACAGATTAATTTCTTGAGAAGAAGAATCTAAAGCAAAGCTTTTAAGGGCTCACCAACCATCTGAGGAGGGTCCAGGTCCAGAAAAGGCAGAAAGAGCATTCACTGATCATATTTTCATTAAAGCTTTTCATACTTAACTATCAGTACCACCACTGATACCCTTGCCACCTTGACTGAAAATCTCTTTTCCTTCTCTCTGACTCTTGCTTTCGCTATAGCTCATAAATCAAGTCTGTCACTAAATTCAGCTGGTGCTTTCACTGCTACATACCTGAAAGTGCATCCCTTTCCAGCTTCCACTAAAATAATGTCTTATACATCTTTCATCACAGTCACTTCTACCTAGGCCTTCTAATCCCCACAGTAGACAAGAGTTACAGCAAATCCCATAAAGACTTGCTGTTTGTATCAGTTTATACCTAGCTCAGCTCCATAAAGCACTGTAGAAGCTTGCTAGAGAAAAGCCTGCATCCACCCAGGTGGGCTCCATAACCCAGCAGGGTGCAGGTGCCAGGAATAAAAGGGAAAGGAAGCCCTTCCAGGAGCTTTACGGGGCTAGGTCCATGGCTATGGAGGTGGTGTCCTGTTACCAATGTTAGAAGGGCTTTTTCATGGAAACCCTAGGAAGGGTACAGGAAGGTTATGGAAATCATCTCTAGTACTCTGTGAAAGACAGAAGTGTCCTGCTGTTCAATGGGATGGTGTTTTGAAAGACTGGAGTATATGGAGAGCCCTCTCTTTCTAAATGCCTTTCAGTCTATCATCAAAGTCGCAGTTACTAATCTTTTGGAAATCCCTCCTAGGCTGTATTACTGTCTCTCTACACTCCCTTCCTGCCTCTTTCTGATTTTAGCATCAAATTCATTTGTTTCATCTTCACTTTCAGTTCTCTGAGCATGACTTCTGCATGAATCTCTGTTCTTTCTCATCAAACTGATTGTCCTTGCCATATTGCTTTTCTATCTCATTACCCCCTCAGTTTCTCTTTTTTTTCCTTTCCTTCCTCTTTCCTTCCTCTTCTCTCTATTTCCATCTCTATCTTGAATAATCTCTCAGTTCACCCCATTCGTAAAATCTCACCTCTATCCTTAGAACATCTTAGAGGCATGCAAATGTTAGTTCGCAGCAGTTGGCTAGGCAAGGAAAAACAAACAAGAGTGTTGTAGTGCATCATATATTGGTATATGAGCATCTCAGTATTAATACATCACCACTAAAGACAAATGACTTAAGAGCTTAACTGCCTCTGAAGTTGCATCTTTTCCTATGCTGGAATATTAAGGAAAGGAGACAAGCATCTAAACATGAATAATCTAAGATCAGGTAAGAATTTGGGCATCAAAATAAACTCATGTGTGCTGGGGTAGTATCTTATTCTTCACATCCTTAACATATTCCCAGTAACGATTTTTCTGTATAATAAGAGAGTTGCATAGGTAAAGCACAAATAGAAAACCTAGGACAGGACTTGAGACTTTAGATTCCAACGCTCATTTTGTCAGTATTTTATGTAATAAATAGAAACTGAGGGAAAATAGCCAAATCCAAAAGCTCTGCTTATTTTTCAATACTCAGTATTGTATATGAGGATGAAAAAGTCAAGATAACTACAAAGGATGATATTATACTATGTATTCTCCAGATTACTAAGACAACACTCTGTCTTAACTTCTTTAATGCACTTTCACAGAAAAAAACTGACTTATTTTTATATATTATGTGTATGAGCTACCAGATTTGATGAACTACAGGGGGCAGGTGCCTGGACATCAGTGTTGGTAGGGTTGCTCAAGTGCAAAAGGTAAGGTCCTTGCCACGTTTGGAAGTCAGAAGCAATTATTTCTCTGTAATACACATATTTGTAAGTTGTGGTTATACAGAGTGATCTAGGTGATTCACATTTACCCGTTCTTGTCAAAAGCTGATGCATTGAAAGGGGTTTCTTCTGTTCTACAGAAGCTATCTGGAAAAATAGATAGGTAGTGCCAGATATTATTTAGGTATACCATGTAATTTTAGCCATAAACTGAAGCTAATAATCCCTCAAAGAGGACAAAACACTCCCTAATTTGAAGCTTCCTTGTTATCTAGCAGGCACAGAACAGTACTAAAGATGGAAATACCACTTACTGCTCTGTGTCTCCTCTCAATTTTTTTTTCAGTATGGGCTGTGTACTAAATGTGCACATTTTCTAATGCGTGTGTGACCGGGGTGTTCACTACAACAGTTTTCTGAGAATGAATATTGAGTCTGGCAGTGTGGAGAACAAGGCAGTCTGACTAAAAGCTCCAACACACAGGCAGTTCTGAGTTCAGAAATACACTTTATCTCCTTCTGTTCCCAGCTCCCTGGGTTTTTCATGAGAGAATTTCTTCTGCATAATGCACGCTGTGTCTTCTCTTCCTGTCTCCTCCCCATGGTATGAGGTCACCATTATCATTTCAGTCTCCCTAAAGTTTTTTATGACCTCTGGTATCACTAAATGAAATATTTGCTCTCTTTGTATTCTTGTCACACCTTGCAAGAAAACGCTAAGGCTGGAATTTAGCAGCCCTGTAGAGGGAGTGTAATTCCCAGACAATGTTCTACAAATTGAAAAATTCCCTGTGCCTTTATAGTGTGTAGCCCTCAGTAGTTGTTGGTTTTCCCCACTTTATTTTGTTTCTTATCTCAGTGCGCACAGGGTTTCCACCATGGGTTGCCTGGGGCAGGTGAGTTTAAAAGATGAAAGTGCCATCAAACCCTTGAAGCTTCCATCACTTTTGCCCAGCAAACACTGAAAGACTTGAACTGATCACATTTTTGGATTTTTAAGGAACAATCAAGGTCATGCCATGTTCACTGATCCCTTGTTTTCTACTGAGGTTACAGTCTCCTGTCTACATTTTGGAGATAAACTATACAAGCAACAGAAGGTCATGGACTATGAATAAGGCTTACTTAGAAAAATAAGAAATAAATGACAAAGTTGATGATTTTCATGAAACCTGTGTGGATTACAACTATTTTTAAGACTGCAAAATCCTGCCTTTGAAAGGTCGCACTCCATGCAAGGGATGCGTTCATTGTATTTAGAATCCTAAAAATAAAATCGTGGAAGAAAAAGATCCACCTGTACTTTACCAAAATAAAATGAAACGATCAAGACCTTTCAGCTGACCTGACATGCTGTAAAATAATTTACTATCTGAAGACTTGAACTATAATATCTACCTTCTCCCTGTGCAAAGACTGCAGTTTCATATTAGAGTCATGGTAACAGCTTTCCCAATGCCTTCATTTCTGTCAACAGTAGACCAGGACAGGCTGTGAAATGCTTAACGTTATTTTTTTTATTCTGAGACACTGATGAAACCTGTAGACATTGTGAAGTATTAAAATAAAGCATCTATCTCCATTAAGAGATTGACAATAATATGGTCTCTGTTCTATAAACATCTTATTGCCTACAAGAGAGACAAATATCCATACGTTGAAGTTCCAGGCGTCCAATGCTGTGGAAAGAAATGAGTATAATTGAATGAGATTCTTCATTAATTGAAACTGATTGGTTTATGGTTATCGTTTTGTCAGCCCGTACCACTAGTCACTTTATAGAGTACTGAGCATTTTTTCCCTGCTCTCATTATGGAAGCTAATGTCTTTGTATGAGTCAGCAAATGCAGAGAGCTATTTTCTACTTCTGACTACGCTGAAAGAGCAATTTGTTACGTGTTTCCAGCTCTGCCTGTGTAATCCTGCTGGTCAAGAATTATTAAGCACTGTCATCAAATGAAGTGCAACAGTGGCTGCTTCAAAGGCCTATCAGATGTATAAAGAGTAATCATGCAAAATAAAAAGTGGTGAGTTCACACTGATCCAGCAGCACCTATCTCGCTGAGACACTGGAACGTGCTTTCCAACACTACCCTCAGGGATTTCCCCTGCAGATGTACAGCCCTGAGAACAGTGAAGACAGACGGGATGCTAGACAGCCTGTCTGTAGAGATAAGCACAGCAGTAATGATGGTGTAGTCTATCCCCAATGCCAAAAAGTGGTAAGTCAGGTTTCAAAATAATCATGGAGTGGGTCCACCCATTGTAAACTAAAAGCGTTTCTAAACATGTTTTTAAACATCAGGGTTTTAACCATCATTTGGGAGACACAAAAGTGGATGCATGAACATGTCAAAAAAATCTGGGGTCTGAAGTAGTAAAAACACAGACTCCTCCATCTGCTTGCTCTATCTATTCTCTCGCTTGCCAGGGATAAGCTATTGGTTTACTTCCCTCACTTCTCACTAGTCCACCTTTCTCCTTTTTTCCACTGCTCATTTCCCATCTCGTGCCCATTTCTCTCATCTCATGCCTTCTCTCTCTCGTTTTGTCTTTTGGATAAAGTATACATTTCACCCTGTTTCCCTGAGACAAATTTTTGTTCATAGTTTCCAAGGATCTCCGTGGTATCCTAGACCTTCACCACCATCAAACTTAATGCCTTTGTTACATAAGCGAAGGATCTATGAAGCCTAAGGAAGGAGCTAGTGAATGTGGCCAGAGTTTTATTTTTCCCATTTAGATATCCTGTGTTTGTATTCCACCCAGTCTAGCAGGTGACTAGACTGGAAATGTCCAGTTGTATTGCTGTATGAAAGTAAAATGCAAAGAATAGTTTTCTTGTGTGATAAAAAACCTCAAACAAATTAAAAATAAGAAAAGAAAAAAAAAAAGACCAATTACATGAAAAGAGTAATGTCCTGCTGAAGATATGTCCTGCTTGCTTAGGGAAGGTGTTATTTAAACACATATAGCTTTGTGTTTCTGTAACAAACTACAAAGGATTTGGATCATGGTTGGTATTTTAAAGAGCAGGCACTTACACAGTTTTACACACAAATGACAGAATTCCATGATGAAGTACAGTTCATGTCACAGTCAAAGGAAGTAAAAACTACAACTAAACTACAGATTTGAACAAAATTAATGGATTTTTTTTCTCAAATTTCATACCTTCGCAGTCTTTTTCATAAAATTACTGTCAATCAACAGTCATTGATGGCAAGTTTTTTAACAATACTTTCATTATTATGCAACTCACAAATATAACAGAATATTTGTGAACTGAAGAGTGATAATGTACACTAAATGCAATCACTATAAACTTTATTCATTTGAATGTATTCACTTAATGCTGTTATAGACCTTTAAGGGACTGTCTGAAACAGCTTTGTTCTTTCTTCTCTGCATTTCTTGATATTTATTTTGAAATTAATATGAAAGAAAATTCATTTAAGATGCAAGACTAAAACTTTGGTTAATTTTCAGCTTTTCCATGTATTTTCCCTGTAATCTAAAGCAGGTTACTCTCTAGCCCCTTACTTCAGCCCCCTGTCTTTAGTTGGTAATAAGACTTCTTTTATTCATCTTTTTTCCTGCCTTGTCTCTTTTATTTGAAAGTATTTCAAGGTCAGAATTCTCTCTTTTTGCAAATATTGCTTAGCCCAAAGATGCCTGATACTAGCTGGTGTCACTAGAAGGTGTTGTAGGACAAACAGACCACAATCATACCACTTTTCCTAATAACTTGGTATAATTTATCATATACCTTTTTTTTTTCCTGATGGAGTTCAAAGCAGTTCATTGTGTAAAGAGTCATTTCTTTGGACAAAGTTGTGGAAGGCTATGCAGGAAAAGGCAGTGTTAATTTGTTTTGTCTTAGCTCACTTTTCTGCCTTTAGGACTCAGCATATGCAAAAGCACCTATTGAATCCTCTATAGTGGATATCTACTAATCAATAGGCAATTGTGCTCTTGCTGAGTCCAAATGGAAAATGATGCAGCAGAAAACAAAATGTGCTAGGCAAAAACTTGAAGTCCTCAGTTCTCACATTTATTTAGTCACACCTCTAAATAACCCAGAGGGACTGAAGGGTTTACCTTCCTGCATTTCTCTTTTTGTTGAGTTTATCTGGGAGGTTATTTCACCCTCTTACATAGCAAACATGAAAGAGGTTGGTATCGAGCTAACATTACCAGTCCTAACTAGCTGTTGTAAGTTTTGAAAATGTTGACAATTACGTTACACTATCAATCTGGATAATTGGCCTTTGGTAACCGACTTCATCAGGCATTTAAAAATATAATAATACATAAATCCTGGATATGATGTCAGTAATTCTGAACCAAATAATCTTAATTAGATTACAAAAAAAAAAAAAAGAAGTGCAGAGGAATGAGGCAGGTCAAAGTAGTTCTCCTCTGATCAACCAGGGATTTAGAAGAAAGGTTCAAATATTGCAGTCCATCTCTCCACCCTCTTCATAAAATCTCAAACTAAAAAGTTGCAAGCCCTTGCTTTTCATGAGTTTCCTTTAGTTCATCTGAGGCTTAGAAAGGCTCTTTCAAAAACAGGAAGATTTTGAAAACCTTTTAGTTGGGGATTGAGTTGACAATACGAAATTTTCTTCATGTTCCTTTGCAAAGAGGTGCTATGAAGAAAACAATTCTTCAGAGCTTAGAAGTTTTATCACGCTATTTCCTCAGGTATTTCAGAAAACTTCTGTTCTTCAATTAGGGCAGTCCTGAGGTTGCCTCAGAGATTAATAAAAAGAATTTCAAACCTTTTTTTTTTTTTTCCCCACCAGCATCTGCCAACTAGTCCCTCCAAGTGTGAGACATGCAGGATTGCTGAAGCTTTATTGTAGCAGGGTGAGAGGAAAGAAAGTCCAAGTGAGCCATGAAGATGATGGATCTGAGTTTCAGTAGAGCCTGAGGCACCTCTGACTCCAGTGGCAGACAATGAGCTGGATGCTTTGAGTCCATTAAAATGAGTGGGATAAAAATACTATTTAAAGTGACTTGACAGTGCTATCGTCCCTACAGATGTGACCTGTTCCTGCACAAGTCCTGAGACCCATGTATCAGGTAGACAACATGGAAATTCCTTTGTTTCTGTTTGCTGCTTATTAAATAAAAAGATTTTGAAGAAAGCACGAGTGGGTCTTTTGAGTCAGTCAATGCCAGTCCTGAAGAGAATGCAAGAGTAGCAGCTCTCCAGTACATATCTCCACTGGATATGGATGCTCTTGCATATCTCCAGTGAATCTTCACAAGGCAATATGTCTTTTTTGGCATCTTCCCAGATCAGCTACCTGTTCGTGGTTCATTTCCACAATATGTGACCTTATGACAGCCTGCTTTTCAAACATGGGAACATAATTAAAACCTCTGAATTTTTAATTTGTACACTCAAACCTGGCACTGGAGGAGTTAGCAGTTGCATATGCAAATAAAAAGAACAGTTGTGCGTTTTCATGCAGCACCTGTCTTTGGCAAAGGTATCTTCGCTATGCCAAAGAGAATTATTACTGATAAGCAGAGAGTATGTTTATGGTGTGGAATCTGTCTGTCTCTTCCCATCAGTCTCTAATATAAACACAAACATCTCCGCTCGAATTTCTGAGCGTGGAAGTTTGTTGCCGCTGTTTGTTGCTTAACAGTCATGATGACCTTGGCAAATACACCCAGAAACTCAGTTCTTTGGGTTGAATTTAACACATTTTTCTCAGTTTAGGATTCATCAGTGTGAAATACCTGCTTAAAGGAAAAGTTGTTAACACTAAAAGGCTCTGTGCAGCCTCCTGCCAGCGGTGACTTTCCCACGTGATGAATCACTTCATCCCACATGGTCCAAAGTACCCGAGTGCAACCAGCTTTCCTGGGCAAGGCAGAGCGGGCTTAACAAATCTATATGATCCCCTCAATCAAACACAATTTGCATGTCACTAACAAATACAGACTTATTCCTGTGACCCGTGGGGTGTTTAGAAGTGAAACCTCTCTGCCTCTTCTGACAACCCTCCCCACACAAATTTTCCTCCATTCACAGGTTCCAAGCTTAAGCCACGTTTCCAGTCATAACGTTGGATCTCGCTGAGGCACAAATTTGATCCAGATCAGAGCGCACAGTCAAGCTTCTGCCAAATTACCCAAGCGCTGATAGAGAGTGGAAGCTGGCTTTCTGCTCTTATGTCAGCTGTGGGAGGAAAGACAAGACTTGACCGGGCATAAAGTTTGTTCATATAGGGTGGGCCTGTCAACATTGTTTTTACCAAACAGTAGTCTTTATGGGATATATATTTTTTTTTAATTTATATATATATATTTAGGGGTGTTATTTTAAATACAAATCCATTCCTTGATCTGGTTGGCACACAAGCACACAAACAATTGTGTTGGTACAACTGTGACATGGAGGCAGGTACCGCTGGGAACACCCAGAGTCCGGATTCCCTCTGGGGCACCTATAGTGCCCATTTATGATCTCAGTCTGTACAGTGACATCTTTAATAACCTCCAAAGGAGAAGCAATCTCAGACCAGCTTTCGTCCCCAACTTAAAAACATATTCTCTTCTGCCACAGCAATCGGTCTGACTGTATTTTAGTACACTGACAAACCCCTTAGCCTCTGTTAGTGAGTGGGGTAATTAACACAGGTGTTTTAATTGTACAGGTGGAATCTTAAAGGTCACAGTTAATACATTTACACAGTAAATACTTTACTTTTGTTTTTATATTCCAATGCAATCACTGGCATTTTAATACCATCTTCTGTTTCAGGGTAACAATAATAGTAGACTCAGCGTGGAAACTAATGCATAGTGATTTATAGCTTTGCACCTACAACTTCCATTAAGATTGATGTAAGGTAAGGGGGAGAATCTGATATTGTTACAGTTGACGTTAGTAACTACAGTTAAAGCATGTCCTAAATAATTGTCTCATTAACCTTCTCCAAGTTCATAGGCTGGACAGGGATATGACTACAGCTGACAGAATACATCTGGTAAGGTGAGGAAAAATAGAAAACTATTTGCGGGCTTAGCCTAAAAATCTTACAGCTATTTTGACATACTAGAACAGGGATGTGTCAATGGTAAAGGAGGTTTGTGAGGACTTGGCTGCTACTGATTTCATTATGCCTTAACTTAAGGCTGAAGTGCCCTGTTTTTATGGGTAGTAGCAAAAAAAGCAAGAAGACTTGATAAAGGAAGTAATTTAGCTAACAGTAAAGTGGCCTTCAAACAGATCCAGCTGTTTTAAATCATCTATGCATCAGTATGACACATTGTCTTTATATCATTTACCATTTTTATTCTTTTGCTCGTTCCTTTCCGCTCTTCCTACCATGGTGTGAACTTCCACGCATCCCTGCAGTTCCCAGAGAAGGCAAAACCTGATGTCAGCCACATGCTGCCATCTCCAAAGGACTTGAGCAAAAGATGCTACTGGCAAGGTGATGTACTGAAGGTTTGCTGACCACTGTCCAGGTCGGTCTGGAACTTAATTAATCTATGAGCCATTAAGTAAATGAAATCTGAAGCCGTTTCCCTGTTTCTCTGAACTATCAATACATTAGTGCGGTCTGCTTAGGCTCCAAGCCATTAAAATAATAGAGTTAGGGGTACCCACACACCCATCATTTTCAGGGAATTCGGCCTCATGCCCTGCTCTTCTCATTAGAAAGAAGACAGATCATATTTGTCTTTTTTTTCTTCCGTTTATATTCCCCCCTCCTTCTTTCTGGAAACCTTCCCAGAGTAGTCTCCCCTCTCCTTACCTGCCTTGCTCCGGGAAGCACCTCACTGCCAGCTGGCTTCCCAGGGCCGTTGAGGCAGCCAGATTTATTGCAGCAAGGCGACCCGAGCCGCTGTCCTGTCTGGTCTGCGAGTGAACAGGAACAGCGAACCCTTTCTCGCCACCTCTCTAGGCCACAAATGCATTTGGGACTTTCTGATCACCTAATTTACCATTTAGCCAGTGCAAGCGTTTTGCTTGTAAAATCCTGAAAATTAACATTGGCATTTAAGACACCAATTAATAGAAGAGCATCTATGGTAGGTACTTATGTGTCCTCTGTGGCTGTTATACCCCAGCAACCCACAGTCTTTCACTGACTTACTCTCAAACAATGCCTCACAATTCACTGCAAAGTGACTCCAAAATTTGGTTTTGTTACTTGCTTAATTTGGTGAAATACTGCTATTATCTAATTGTTGTTAAATGATTTATTATTATTATTATTATTATTATTGCTGTTGGAATGCAAAAGATGACTCTGTGGGGAAAATCTATATATTTTGATAATCTTACCAACTTGTCTTAATGAGGAAAGCAAGGTTTGGCCTTTTCCTCTTCCATTTTATATGTTGCACACTTCCTCTCTTTGGACTGCATTGCCTCTGGGTTGATGAGTAATTACTTTCCCTGTTCAGGCTTTGCCTATATCTTGCCTCATGCTCAGATTACAAATATCTTCTGGGGATCTCAGCCTGGATAGGAAAAGGTGTGTGAACAGGCACGAATGGCTATCTATGGGCTTGCAAATGCAGCAGGACTCAATGGTAAATGGCTGCTATTCACTTGCTAGGTAAGTAAGTTATCTGGCTTCTCTGTGCTTCATTTATTCCTTCTATAAAATAAGAGGTGATTACCTTCTTTGCCTGGAACAAACGAATTCCTTCTTGACACAGTCTTGGATCTTCTGACATTTTCCTGGATAATTTTTTCCATGCTGCTTATAAAAACAAGTGTCTGTATTCTGCAATTATGCCCCGAGCCCCATTGAGAAACTACATTTCCATTGCTCCTGAACCTGCAGTCAAGCTGCTTCTTGTTTCCATTGCTGAAAACCCTAAGTTCAAATCTGAGCAAACTCTGTCGTGATTCCTGCCAGCCCCTCCAGGCAAGTGCTGCTTCATACTACATGCAAACTAATGTCTTTGGATGGGCTGCCCTACGCCTATTTATTTCAAGTCTAGCTCAAGAATTCTTATCTTTAGGTCATTATAAACTTCTTTTCTTTGGTTAGATTTTTCTCATTCCCTGAGGCTGCCACAAGATTGCTCAGCCTCCCCCCAAGACTTAGGTTCTGGGTTATGAGCTGTCGGGTGACTGCTGAAGCAGTAATGAAGACAGAGTGTTGGATTATGTATTGGTAGCAGGTAGCTGAAAAGTAGCCTACCTGTAGCTATGCAAAAATTGAGAAGAACTAACACTTTTAAATGCAAAAGGTTTACTTTAAAAAAAAAAAAAAAAGAAAAGAAAAACCTTGTCTTCAATAAGAAGGCACTCACGGGTAATAATGAAAAGAGGGTCATGTTACACAGTACAGTCAGCCTCCAGTGCTGCTTCCCTTCACTGTCTTCCTTGGGGTACTTCTGATAAAGTTTGTTCCTTGGCTTTACCCTAGTGGTTGGCTTCCTCTCACTGACCATTTAAAATCAAGTCAGATACCTGAAACACTGGCTGTGGCAAATACAACCAACCTTCTACAAAAACCAGTATTTATTAGAGCCTTGAAAATTACTTAGTAAACACAACAGGGTTGCTACTTGTTATTTTTTAGTTTGAATGCAAAGAAACAGAGTTTATGATGTTATCTTGAAAAGAAAATGTCTGGGTGCGTCAGCACTGAAGGCAATGGTGGCAGGACACATGTAGTTGTCAGCACATTGACAGTGAGGCTGTTCCTCGCTGTTTCCATAGAACAGTAAGGTCTTCTCATTGGGTTACTACAGCTGTATTATGTCCAGGGATGGTGGAATTGGTACTTTCCTTCAAAAATAGCCCAACACCAATTCTGTGCTCCTACCAGCATGACTACTAAGTGTGCTCTGAAGGCAATGGGAATGTTTCACAGTGAATGAGTGAGTGGAAGAGGATTTGGTTCAAGCAAGGCCATTTGTAGATTACTTGGTAGTTGGTGAATTTGGTGCTAACCATCGCGGCTTCTACTGATGACTGATTGTTTACTCCCAAATACATTTTCCTATGGGTACTGTTGGTCCTTAGAAGCTTCCACATAGCATTTTCCAGATGACATTAACTAAAACACTTCCCATCCCTGTTTCATAAACTCCAACAACAAACTACAAACTCTTGAAATTCTTTCTTCTTTAATTTGTTTTCTGTAAATTCATGCAACCCATTGTTACATCTCATTAGAGCCCTTTAAAGAATGTTATAACCATTTTGAGCTTTTAATTTTTTTTTTACAGTTGAAATGTGAATAGAACTTTAGTCTGTTCTTTATGTTACCTTAATTTAGTGTTAACTTTAGAATTACTTTGAATTACAAAACAGGTTAGAGATTATAAACTGAGTTCTCCTTTAGAGTAGCTGATTTTCCTTCCGGAGCAGAGAGTGTCCAAAGACAGTTTTATACTTTCTTATAAAAAAAGACTTTTCTTCACTCTGTAAATTTGTCACTGGTAGAAACGGTGGCCAATCACAGTGAATAGTAAATGTGCTGTTCACCTATAAAGTCCCATGAAACATTCTTGGCAGCCACTCTGTAAGCTTTTCCTCCATGTCTAACATTACATTCATCCAGGTGGGAAGGTCAGACCACATCTTGGAGTGCAAAATTTTGCTTCTCTAAAGGTACTGTTTCCATGCATGTTTTTGTCAGAACTCATCTTCTGTAGCTATTTCAGGTGTCCTCCTCGCTCTGCCTGTCTGGATGTTCAAGTGATGAGCTCTCTGAAAGCATGCATTGCTAGGTTGTGGGGTGGACACAGCATGGACACAGCATGGACACAGCAAACCACACTGAAGGCAATAGAAAGCCTCCAGTGATTTCACTGGGGTTTGAGTTAGATCAAGTTGAAACAAATAATACCTTGAGGACTTGAGGCAGGTTGATTTTGTTTATTTCTGCCTTAATTTCTCTGTGACTGAAAAAAAATCCTTGAGGAATAAACTGGCTTCTGTTGGCAGGTTATACTCGCACAAGCAAAACATGATATGATGCCAAAATATTATAGTGATGTTTTATTTGAAGTGGACACCTGCACACTAGGGGCTAGCTTGCAACCAGTGATTCATTCCTCAGTTCAAAAAGATTTAATTGGCATGATAACCTATACGAGTGTAGCCAAAGGAATAAAAAGGCAGATAGATACATGTTAAAGGATCGCTCTAATCTACTCATATAAGAGCTATATACTTAGAAAAGTATAGTCTCTGACACACATTTAGCTACTAGAGTTCACCCCTTATCTGTTATGAAATTAATGTGTTTTTTCTCTACAGACCATGCAGATTTTTCCTTGGTTTATATTTATTTATTTATTCATTTATATATTTATATATATTAGTCCTGTGGGTTTCCCTAACTGTTTGGAGAAGTCATAGCCCAAATGCATACATTCAGAAGAGAGTATTTGAAACAAGTGTTTCTGTTTCTTATGAAATCTTTTTTTGAGACAGGTAAACCTTTCCTAAAAGATATGACTATCTAAATTCTAAGAAGTTCTTCCCAAAGGAGATTGATCTCTGAAATATAAACCTAAAAATTTACAATTTTTTTTTAAAGTATATTTTCTGAAGTGAATGCCAGTTGTGATGGTAGACCAGAATCTGTTCTAGCATGGTAAAAATGCCGAAGCACTTTTTTAAATCCACAGTTCATATTCGGCATAATACAGGTGAAATGTCACTTTATTTTTCTTTTGGTACCACCTGTAATCTTGGAAGTCTGTCCAGTAAACAAAAAATGAGTGCACCAAGAAAGAGGGTTTACATCTAAGTGTACCTAATATCTTCCGTAGGTAACAAATTCTTTTCCCCTTTTCCACCTTTACAGTCTCTCCAGTGACTTCAGTGAAGCTTCTTCAAACGCATACCAGGTCAAGTGCTGTAGTACCTGCAAATAGAACAACTCTTATTGCTGAACCTTAATCTCTCCATACTTTTTGAAGACACCATCTCTGAAAAATCTGTCCCAGACATCTTAACTGGCCTGAGAGTGAACATGGATAGTATTAGAAAGAATCCCCTGGAAATAAGAAAAAGCCAAATGTGGAAAATGCATTGAAACTAAATGCTAGAAGTCTTGCTGCAGAATTGAATACTAGACATTAAGACCAATCATGATGACCTCTAAGAGACGCGTTCATGGCAGGAGAGTCACTGAGAACACCTGACATCCTCGGGCATTACTGCGGCCTCCCCACACGAAGAAGGGGCTGAAGTTGTCAGCTTCGGTTGGCTGAGCTGTCAGCTTTCCAAACTTGGCCTTCAGCATAGGGCAGGGGGAGGGAGGCATGATAGGAAGGGGAACCCTCACTCTGTTCCCAGGAGTATAAGCTCTATGTACATATTTCTTCTCATTCAGCTAAATGTGTTCTATAGCTTTATTTTGTGAAATTTTGAAGATAGGGGTTTGGTTATTAAACCTTGTAAGGAAGACTACTGAAAGCAGTATTCTTTACCTTCACACTTGCATTTATGCAATAGCTACACTGAATATTTGTTCCTGTATTCTACTTTTAAGATAGTTTCTCTTTGACTGAAACATCTCCTCATTTAAACATTTTTTCTATCTGTTGTAGTAATGCTTGTATGCTTCAGTCATGGATTAGAGTCCTACTCTACTACGCCCTGTGTACATAAATAAGAGAAAAAGGAATTCCTACCCCTACAGATTTAAACTTTATAGGTTTGTGGCCCTTGAAACAGCTTCTGCTTTAATAACACAGCTGATTGATTGATAAACTGAAGGAGAAGGAAACTGTCCTTCAATCTGCTCTTTCTTCTCAGCTCACGGTAGTCTGACTGATACCATCCAGAACTGAGTAGGAAATTATTTTTCACCCATGAACATTTTAAAGTTCTTTGTTCCTCTTTCCTAGGACAAAACTAAGAATATGAAGGCTACTTGCATCTTTGTTTTTTTCTTAGGAGGAAAAGAAAACAAACAACTAAACAGACTGAGAGAAAGAAACCCCACAAGAGCCCTATTTCACAATAGAGAGAAGACTGGAAGTCACATATCTGCAATTTTTTGGTCAGCGCGCTGAATATCCTCCCCTCCAGCAACACTGCTCTCAGGGTCTCTCCCACAGTTCAATACTCTTCTGCCAGAACCCTTGTCTCTTCACCCCAGCAGCCAGAACATACTCCTGGGATAGGGAAGACTGGGAGATGCTGTGCTCCACAGCTTGCTGAGCCAGAGCCTGGAGCTGGACTTGGACTGATCTGCAGTATGTCCTAGATCTGCAAAATCTTTATGAGGAATGTTATTCCAGAACAGATAATTCCTTGCCCAAGAAAATATTCTGTTTCAATAAACAAGTTTTTTCCATCAAGGAAAAGAAAGAGCTATTAAAAATACTCAATTAGCCTTACCCACGATTTCTATTGCAGAACTGACACTACCTAGTGTATTTCTCAGGCTTTCCACATAGTAAAATATCTTACACATGGAGTCAGATCTCTCCATCTTCTAAGCAACAGATAATCTGTCTAACAAAACTGAAAAATAGACAGCTAAGTAGTGCTAGACACAGAGTGACTGGTTGAAATGAATGCAAGTGTATAAACACCACATCAAACAAAGCAAAATGCGTAAGTACAGTACGGTACAATGATGTTAATTTGGAAACATTGAGACTTGAAAGAGACATCATAGGCTTTGAAAGTTGCCTCTTAGACTGCTGGATGTGGAAGCTCTCTGCTTTATTAACATTCTGATAACAAATCCTGCATCTGCCTTGGTAAATACTGCAGAGAGAGGGCAGCTGCAAGATCCTATTGTATGCTGCTAAAGTGAATGCTAATGAGGCTCCTGAAGCAGCCCTCCTAGTTCCAGCTAAGGATATTAAAAACATGAAACCTGTCCTGTAAATAAGAAAAAAAAAAAAAAGGAAAAAAGAAAAATCAAACAAAGGACTAACTTAGTAACCTTCTATTATGAACTGTCAAAATACTGTTTCCCAAGGGGTTTACTCCATCTGATGGCTGGTTCAGCTTTCTAAGTATTGGTTCTATTGGAAGAATCAATGTATGTGGGTGGTGGAAGAAAACAAGCAAACCAGTTATCACCAACTACGTTGATAACCAAATGTTGGAGATTTCCTTTTTGCAGCAAGCTGTATTTAGTTTTCTTCAGAAACAAACAAAGATTTAGATGCCACAGAGCCATGCTTAGAGCCCCATGTGCTGGTCTCATGTCATTATTCCACAGACACAGGTATAATTTTCTGACTCCTCCTTTGAAAAAAGCTCCCCCTGCCCCCCATATAAACATTACAGAAACATCTGTTCACCTGCAGAGATCCTAAACAATAGTTCCAAGGGGAGTCGCTTGATCCTGTCACCTCAAAGGCTGTTCAGCCCTGATGCTGTTCCTCATCTCCCACCACCAGCAGAGAGCTCCATGTGGGGCAGGACTGAGGGAGGACAGCGAGCTCAGCCAGCCCTCCAGTCTGAACTGCTGGGGTTCCCCTTGCTGCCGGTGTGCTTCCCCAAGAAAAGAAAGGATAGAAAGGTCTCTAGCTACCACTCATGGGGAGCTGCTAAGAAAAAAGTAAATTAATAAAGAACAGAAAGACACCTAGTGGAGGTGTGAACACAGAGTCCATGACTGGCATGGATACTGAAGTGATTAAACCCCAAAAGCAGGGTCATTTGTCTGCAGATGGGTATCTTCTTCCACCTTCTCTTGTAGCTGTTGAAGCTGGGGATCTTTAAAAATGCCATCATTAAAACCTTTTACTCATCTCTGTTGATTTCACTTGTAGTATCCTCAGAAGCCCGTGGAACAATGTATCTTTTGCTCTGATTCAAAAACCTGGTTGAAAATTTGAAGTCATTTGACCATTTTTATCTGGCCATTACAGACACTCACTATACTGCCAGACCTGTGCTGTCAGAATGCCAACAAGGCCCTGTTTAAAAATACGCAGTGTGGTTTGACCTACTCTTAAAAATAAGTTTTTAACTAGAAGATTCTTGTCCTTCGATGTCAGGCTAGATGTCTGGCATTCCTACCCTGGAAATCCCAGATCACATTCTCCTTCATTTATATGACTGTAATTCCATTAGCCTGATGGTTTACACTACCGCAGCTAAGTGAGGGAGAATAAAGCTGCCAGAGATATGTATGTAATCTTTATTTACCTATAAATCACTCTGTGAATTGACAGATCTATCACTATGGTAATGATTTCCTATGACTCAAAAACCTTTGTCACAGAGAAACTCTTTGCATCTGTAGTGCTTTAATAATACCTCAAGAATCCTGTTTGCTTTCTGAGGACATTTTTGCAGTTTAAAGGTGTATTATGTTATCCAGAAAGACAGAAATATATGATGACTGAGATGGGAGATCAAGAACAACAAAGTGAGTTTCTAGGAATATCAGGATGTAAGAAGGCATGCTGATCACCCCCTTTAAGTCATGCTGGAAAAAGAAAGGGCTTGGGGATGGGCAGAGATATGTTTTTTAAAATCTTCCAGCTTCTCTGAATCCACAGGGGACTGTAGCCTTTGGGGAGATTTGCAGGAGATATGGGACTCTGAGGAATAGATATTCAGTCACAGCAGAGACAGCTTGATAACTTTCTGATATTGTACTGCAGCATATTCCTCGTGCCATTTGTCCATAAGAAGTCCTCTTGAATTGCTTTCCTCTTCCTAGAACATTGTGGGAACATCTGGATGATGCGGTATGTGCCAAAGATAAATTAGATGGACAAGAGGGCAAGTCCTGATCATTATGCCAGAACTACTGTAACTCAGGTCTTCCCAGAAGAGGCATGAAGTCCAACTGGTCTGATCACTCAAACACCCTTGACAGAGCCCTCCAGGCTATTGTGAATACAGTCACAATGAAACACCATGGGCAGAACTGTAGCAGTACCTCCCACACACAGGACCTACTGCATTGCCTTCACACTCAATACATGAAAGTTTTGATGAAGAACAGTGTCTCAGGTGGTCAGTGCATACCCCACAAATCCCTGAAGCATGGTCCACACCACAGTACTTTCTTGCCATGCACCAGCATTTCTGCATCTTCTTGTATAGTGTCCTGGTCACAAATTCCTCAACACATGTTGTGGGTGTGCAGGATGTGCACTTTTCTCATTTATACTATCATGATACTTAACACATTCTCCAGCAGGTGGTGACATTGTGGACTGTGAATCTGGGAAGAGGAGCAATCCACAAGATCATATGGATGGGATAAAAACATCAAATCTTTCCAAAAGAGGCATCTGAATAAAGAAGCTGTTTCCCAGTTCTCTCCACATAAGCACTGGTGCAGGATAAAAACTAATAACAAACAAAAATGAAAGAAGGCCCACGACACAATGACCACTCCCATTTTGGGAGCGGAAAGATGTTGCTACCTAGGATATGGAGCACTTGAGATCATCAAGAGGGCTGTGCTCATGCAGCACCGTGAACCTCATCACAGCCAGAAGCCTGTCTTTGGAGAGGAGGAAAGTAAGATACCTCACACACCTGTGTGGATGCTGGCCTCTTCTCATCACAGGCACAGCAATACTTAGTTACACTATCAGCAGACCTGAGATCAACCTATAGCTCCTTCAGACCTCTAGTGCCACCACAACAGAGATTACTGTTCAGTGTTACGGCCCTGCTATGCCACAAAGGGTTCTTTAGTACAAGGCTTCAGGGTTCACTTTTCCCTAAAAAGTCTTCTTTCTCCTTCTCCCTGACCAGCATCAGCAAGTTCTTCAGGAAGCGAGGTCAAACAATGTCTCTCCTACAATGACCCTGTACAAGCCTTCCATGACTGTTTAGCCTCTCAGGACATGCCAACCACTGAACTTCATTGTGGAGTTATTGAAGGGCCCTCAAGAGTGCCTGCTCCTCTGGCAGACCAGGGTGTTGACAGAACTTTCTCCTGCCCTTGCACAAGTTGTCTAGTGCTCAGTCATCACTGGTAATCAGGAAGGAGTTCTCCATCCTGGAAAACACATATGACAACTTCAACAATTTCCCAACTTCACCTCAGAACTGGACACCCACACTGATGATTATAAGCATTATTGTCTTCAGCCTAGACAACAGTGATTGATTCTGTATCACTGACATCCAAACTACCCTTAGGACACACTCTCTCGAATCTGCCCCAGTATTTGATCCTAATATGGCCAGATTCCACCCACTTCCAACACAGTAGAACTGTATAATCTTGTGATGGACACCACAGTTTAAGGACTAAACAGCCTTCTGAGAATACAGCTGCTGAACAAGGACTGGAAAAGCCAAAGTTAAGGAAAATAACAGCCTGCAGGTGCTTTCATCATCCTGTTTGCCTCTCTCAAGATCTCCATCTGAACACACGTGTTCGTGCACTCAGGCAGACTAATTTTGCATTGGTCACAGACCTCGTGCTCCAATAAAAGATTATATTCATTATGTGAGTGTTATTAACTTAGAGGATGCTTCATTTTACACTCACCTTCAAAACTACTGGCAATCAGCCTGTCCCAGGTGGCTCTGTGCCAGGCCCAGCAGGTTGTTGGATTTATCGCCCACAACCACCACTTTTGTCCAGATTTATCACACCTCACTGCGACCATTAGCACCCTTGATTACCTCTTCATCTTCACTGGTTTTAAACATGAGTTTGATGTATAAGATTCCCTCAAGCAAAGACATTTCCTCTCCAACAGCAATGCTGAATGGTACACAAACAAATGGAAATATCACACCAGCTTTTTCAGATGCACAAAGTTTGTGGCAAGACTTTCACTCAGGTCTCTGAATTTAATTTTAAGAATATCAAGGGGTTTTTTTTTCACGGTTATTCCATTCCATCTAGTAGCAATCACTGTATGCCTGTGTTGTGCCCTTAACTTAGGATTTGCCTCAGGAAAGAAAGTTAGTGATATCTAGTTTCCAGAATAAGAAAAAAAGCAGGATTTTTCAGGTTTTTCCCCTCTCCAGCTGCAATGCATGAACCAATTTCAATAGGTTTGTGAAGTGTGGACTTTTTCAGTAGAATAATCCGGGTCCAGGACAACAATCTTAAATAATGAACAATAAAGGGAGCAGAAGCTTAGCTAGAAGCCACAGGACATCTTTATTAATTCTTCAGACAAAAATCTCCTCCCATACAATCCCCTGTGTTTTGACAGACCTACCCAGAAACATCTGCAAAGCTCCCCTACAATTGTCCATTAGCTCTCAAGTGAACAACAGCAAAAACCAGACTGGCTCTGGTATATTGAGGCTACTGTTTATCCCACTGACACAGGGCTGTTGCAGGTTTTCCTTATATTCCCTTGTCTGCCTGAATTCACCTGTTAACCTCTTGCTACGTGCTGCAAAACTGCTTGGAGCAGAGAGCAGGTGGTTTTGTCCTCTGTTTAGACAACACCCAGTAAAAATTCATGCTAGGCCATAGCTGTGTATCCAATGATAACAGTAACAGTGAAGATTTCTCTAAAGCATATTGCAGAATAAAAGGATTTCTTTTACTGAGCTTGTTTTCTCCTCCAGTGGACTATATTCTTATTAAAGTAGGCAGCAAACTTCATGGGAGGGACTCCGAGGGACTGTGTGCTCCTGCTTCTCTGCCTGGCATTGATGACAAGTAAGCTGTTTCATAAGACTCCTACAGGGATTGTGCTTGGATATTTCTATTCTTGAGGGACTTGATTCATTGCAATGCTATCCAGGAAAAAACACCTGGAGAACCATGAACATTCAGACCGTCTTGGGCCTGGCGGTACAGGGACGACAGTTCAGCTCAGTCACCTTGCCTCAAACGACTTGCCTTCCTGCGTGGCACACCAAAAACCCGGTGACAGGCGGGCACTGAACTACCTGTGAGCACAGCTACGTGCAGGCACAGTGCTCACAGAAGCAAGGCTACGGAGACAGCACATTTCCCACCACTTTGCATGAAATGGTATTCACGAGAAGAGGCAGTGCTAACACAGGGGATACCAGCCTGGCAAATCCATCTCTGATAAGAAGCAAAACTGTAGGAAATATCACAGCATGACATCTGATGAACTTTGCTTCCTTCAATTTCCCAACTGCCTACTGTTCTCTCTGAGCTGTAGAATTCCCTGCCTCTCTCCCACAACAGTGAGGACCACAGGTTAAAAAATTGTTGCTTGAGAGCAGTATTTCAACCAAACCTGGTGAAGAAAAAGAAGACACAAAGTCATCTTATTAAGATACTGTAAAAGGCAGAGTTATTATAGAAAGGGCACCCCAATGAATGAAAACATGGCAGAATAGGCTCCACCCTCAGTGGGCATTAGAAAATACAATTGCAAAACACGGTGCAATCGAAATTCAGTTCTAATGACCCTTGGAGTGCTTGTTTCACCATCTGCTTACAGGGAAATCCTTGCACATCTTTCTTCTGTACACTTTCCTCCCAGCATCCTGAGTTGTTTTATTGTCATTGTAGACACCTCTTCTGCTTTTGGGCCATTCCCTCTTTCCTAACCTGGCAATTTCTTAAGTGTGTGCCTTCTCCGTAACTATAAATAGTCACACAGAGGAGGGCTGTAATGGCTATTGCCCTGCCAGATGGAATAAAGATTACAGCTGATGGATAAGGAAGAGGTTCAAACAGTAAAATTGTAGTAATGAGTCCACCCAGTAGCCTGCATTGTCTTAGTTCGCTCGCCGCTTGGATCCTAACAGCCACCAGACCACCTGCTTTCTGTCACTGCAACTCAGCTGTTGTTCACAAATTTTAGATGTTTGTGCCAGTAATTAAATTGTGCCAGCAAAGCACTATTAAATTTAGTTATTGGAGAAAGGAGCTAAAATAATTGATCAGATCTGAGTGGATCATCAACGTGGTTTTGAATATAATGAAAATGAGAATTGGGTCAGCAGGAGGAAGAGGAGACATCAATTAAAAAATATATCTATACTGGAGTCTCAAAAGCCATTAACATTGATTTCAATCCAGGACACAGGGCCTGGCTGGCAAAAAGCGTGGAAGGATAATTAAAGAAGCTTTTTTTTTTTTCTTCCTGTGGCAGAATACAATAACAGAGCTGCAAGAAGTGGAAGTAAATAGGATGTAATCACCCCAGAGAGCTATAAAGGGTTATGGGAAACTGTTGATGCTACTGCTTTTGTTTGGTCTCCTTTTCTATCTTCATTTGCATTTTTTAAGGTTGAGTATTTGTTTTTAATGGACATGAATGCAGGATTGGAGCTGGAATTTCTTCTGCCTCCTCAGGCTGCTCTTTCCACAGGTTCATCATTGCCCTGAAGTGTTGTGAGAGCTCCTGTTGCTGAAGATGATTCAGTCAGCCAGGTTCCTCACAGCTGGATCCTGCTCAGGTAGGGTGGTAACACCGACTGGCTTGGATTAGCTGTAGTTTGATGTTTGTAATATCCCCACTATAAATAATGTAACTATTCTATTCTTGAGTCAAAAATTTGTCACTTCCGAGTCAGCCCACTCCCGTGGAGACTGTAGATGACATAGATGTACTTCTTCCATCGTCCTGCAAGTAAGCCTTACTCCCTGCTCTTTATTTTCAGGTCTGTATAGTCTGCTTTGAATGACCCAAACAGGATCCACTTATCAGAAAACAACTAGTTACAGAGCTGATAGGTGGTCATAAGGACTTCACTGCAGATTGGATCCAAGAAGATTTTTGGATCTGCTAGCCACAATCCTTCTGCCTGTGTCTCCGAGGATTTTCAAAATTGCAGCTACATGACTACCAAGGCTAGTTTTTTTCGTTGTGGCGTGTAAGTAAGAGTCAAGTCACATGATAAAGAACTGAACTAAAATTCATTCTTCATAAAAATGGAAAGCAATTGTTTCTTTCCCTCCTCCTCATACTCTTGAATACATGGTTATAGCTCTGCCTTTGCATCTTTGTTAGACCTTTTATGATCTGATTCAACCCATTAATCCTGCAGAAAACTCTCCAGGCTCAGGAATTTTGTTTGTTTGTTAGTTTGCAAGGGGTTTTGGGTTTTTTTTCATCTAATGAGTTAAGGTAGCTCACAGAGAGGTCCAACAAGTGCCAAGCTCCCACGAGGCAAGCAATGGGGAAGAGAGGCAGCATAATGCAGGGGCTGGAGTAGTACCTTCTCTTTTTGGCAGCAGCACAGTTACTTTGTCCCAGAGATACTGGGCAACATCTCCTTGAGTATCTGTGATGCTCTCATTTCTGACAACCTTCTTGTAAATAAACCAATTCCTTGCATAGATATGCTTGAAAAGCTTGACTGAAAATGCTGCAGATACCTGCCAAGAAACTTATGTTTTTATATTGTCTGCAACTTTTTTTCCCCAAATGCATCTCTCTCCGTTTGTGATAACATTTGCTTTTTTTTGGAGTTTTTGGACAGTACTTTCCAAAGAGCTATAGATATCAGAGCAGTTTCATTATCCCTGTGGGATATAAACATTCAGTGGGAACACTGAGAGCAATACTATGATTTCCTCAACATTCTGTACGTCCTCCAAATCCTTCTCAAGTGTACTGAGCTGTTCTGCTTAGCAGCAGTTCCATGCATTTTCACCACTGTCATGCTCTGTCTAATTTTTCTGGAAGTAGTTCTGAGAAGGCTGACCTTGGAATATTTAATTCATACTTCTAGAAAATTAGTAAACCCTGAGAAATAGCATTCATCATTTAAGTCTTGTTTATATCCTACTTTAAGAGTATAAGTGAACTTTAAGCCATTCATTGGCATTTGTTGGGCTGTCGTTGTAAGGTAATATTCACAAGGAAGGAAGGTTTGTGTTCTTCCTAAACTTATTGTGATCAGGCTAGAAAAATCAGAACAAAGCAATTCTGTATGTCCTCTGACTATGGCCTTGGCTGGCACATTATTAGCCCTAATTCCACTAATTAGTGGAAACCAGCTGTCCAAAGGCTCAGAGTATTCTGTTCTCTACACAGGACAATACTTGAAAACCTTTTAGTGCTATACCAGGCACACAGGTTAGCTAGTTTATGTGTGCCAAATCAAGTTACCCATCAGAAACACAATAGCTTTCTTTTCCGAAAATGGTGATTTACTTCATTCAGAGACAAATGTAATTTAAGACATTGCTACCACTTATGTTGGAACTAGTTATCAGAAGACTGCCACATCTTGATCATAGATAGACCTCAGAGCTGGTGGCCAAACATCTTCTGGGAATCACTTTACTTTCTTCCATTTGTTTTTCCCATTGACTGCCAGAATCCAAGCCAAACAGTATTTAAGAAACACTGCAAAACTCATAGCTCTTGCCAGGTTTCTGCCTGTAGGTATGGGAATTGGAGTTAGTTATTATTTTTGTGTCTAGTTATTTCATATGAGCAGCATCATTAAAAAAGATGTATATCCTGGGATGCACATTCAGGTCATTTAAAAGAAAAGCAATTCAAATGCAGTTGTAGTTTTGCAAGGCACACATTCCATGACATCTGCCTGGTGGATACATTTGCACCTGTGTATTACCCAAAACATTTGCACCTGTACATGCATGAATCCTGTATCAGATGCCCACTCTATCAAGTTGGCTTAAAGAAATATCAGAAAAATTACCTAAGCTATTACACTGGTATTCTTTCTTCTTTTTGTTAGATAAAAATCAGCTGTGGGATCACCACTATCTTCATTACATTACAAGTTAGTAACACGTTGCATGTAACTGTTACACATTGTTGGGAAACAAAACTAATTGTCCATAAAATGGACAGTTGCAGCATCAGTGGAGGAGGGAGGAAAATAGGGAGACAAATCTTCAAGAGAATACTACACTTTGGCTGTTGCTTTGGAAATTGATTTTACCAGAGTATGACTACACTTTTTAGCAAAATCACTTGAAAAATAGAGGGCCCAGCAGTTACTGTTTTACCATTATAGCTGAAGTCTCATTAAAGCTACACTCTGACAAAACAAAGCAGCATGTTGGTGCAGATTATGCATACCTAATATCATGGGGGGTTCTGCAGATCAGTTGGAATTTGGCTCTTTTTGTTCACTTGCATCCGCTTGCAGCACATTTTGGCACGATTCTTTGTCTTATATTTACATCGGTCTGAGAAGAGGAACAGATGAGTGATCTCTGAAACCTCTGGAGAAAAACAAACATGTTGATTGGTTAGTCTTGTTCTGTTTTGCTGTCTGAAAATTTGGGAAGTTCAAGGGAGTACTTTATTAACAATTTCCTAAGTCTTAGTAGAATTTTTATCTTTTGATCAAAATCAGAGGCTTAATTTAAAGCCTGTTGGCTTCATAGTAATGACATTTATAGGTTTAGTGAGCACCAGACTGGCCCCCAGACCAACTGTTGGCGAAGCCATTCCATTTCTGTAAGTATTTGCTTAAGTAAATAAATTCACTTTTAAACTCTTCTCAAGTGTTCTCTTCCACAGAAATGACCTCCTGATGAATTTGGGAGTAAGGCTGGAATGGAGGAAGTGACACAGGAATATCTGACCTTCACTACTTCTGGAAAAACAAAATCTCATGAGACCTCAAGCTTAATGGTACACCATGCGATAACCCTTGGATCACAGGACTAAAATATTTTTCAGTGTTCAGATATAACCCCATCAGGACAGAACCAAGGTCAAACCAAATGTGCAACAGTCAGTGTTAGAAGACCAAAAAAAAGTAGTTTTAGGGGTTATGAGTAGTGAGGTCACAGTTCATGAGTGGGAAAATGAACCTGCACAACTTCTAACATCCCCTGGTTTTATGTGGCCAGAACCAAGCGTTGAACAAATCAGCCTGAAGATATAAGTCATATTTGTGAGTGTAAAAGTCCCATGTGCATAGCTAGATTTGTATGTTCAACATGTGTTGCCCTTAAAAGTGAAGATGCTAAAAAGGGAGTAATTTCTAAAACACAAAATGTCCAGAATATCTGTTTACTCTCTGCTAGAGAGCACACTGTCATAGGGAAACCATAGGAGGGGTAGGTCAGAGGTGCAGTAGGCAAAGCAAGGGAATTTAAAAAGCCACACCAGATGAGTAGCCTTAAAAATCTGAGGGGAATTTATTGTCATTTGGAGCTATCCCTAAACAAATTGCACCTGGACTTAGTAAATGAATTATGTCTGAAGATAGACTATTGTTTTTTTTTCCTGTAGAATTCGAAGTTTCTTTGATTTAACTAAAGAGCCTCCCCTGGGCTTTTCTGCTTCTTGGCAGCAAGCAAAATGCTGACCACTGTCTTGTATTTGTCACACCAAAAAACACCAGTTCATATTCCCTCTGTTTCCAGAGAAATCCCTGAGCCTCCCATTCGTCTCAGGCAGCGGCTGCAAAATGCCTGTCTCGTTAGTGCACTTCCAGACCTTGCCTTTGTCTCCCTCGCCTCTGCCCTCCCCTCGTTTAATACCAGCTTCCTCTCTGTCCCTCCACATAATCTCTTGCCATCTGGAAGAGCCTTCCAGTATCTCTCTGCCTCATCAACTCTCCATCTCTTTTTAGTTATCGTCTGCAAACTTCTCTTCATTCCCCTGCCTGCACCTCTTAATTTCTTTCACTTTCTTCTCTCTGTTATTGGCCTTTATCACTCTTTAATATATGCTACAGGCAGCATCTTTCTGCCTCTGTTTCTCTGTAATTTATACAAAATATTATCTATAGTCTTGTATTATTTAAAATTGTAAAGCATTTTGGGACACAGATCACATGAAAGGAGCTGTGAAAAATAAAGTTGCATTGCATTATTGATAGACTGTTAAGCTGAGCTTGTTCTTTAGCCATCTCTTTCTTTTCTTTTCCCTCTTCCTTTCTCTTTTCTTTTCTTTTCTTTTCTTTTTCCTTTCCTTTCCTTTTTCTTTCCTTTCCTTTCCTTTTTCTTTCTTTTTTCTTCCCTTTAGCATCCCCCTATGAGAAATCACTTCTCAAAAAATAGACAAGTATACATACACCCACACACTCACACACTTTCTGATTTCAACTCAATCATAAAGAATGCAAATTTCAACCACTCCATTTCTAGGAAGCAGGGACAGGTATCCTGGGAAGATTATAGGGATGCTGCCTGGCTGTGTAGGGATGGGGTCAGGAAGGACAAGGCATGGTTGGAGGAGAATTTGGTAATTTGGTCCATCCTCTCGAGTGGATGGACCACAAGACAGGGACTGGGGGAGCAAAGTCCCTCCCACTGTAAGAGAAGATCAGGTTCATGACCACCTGAGGAACCTGAACATACATAAGTCTATGGGACCTGATGAGATGCATCCCAGAGTTCTGAAGAAACAGGCTCATGCAGTTGCCAAGCCATTCTCCATGATATTTGAAAAGTCATGGCAGTCAGGTGAAGTCCCTGATGATGGGAAAAAGGGAAACATTGCACCCATTTTTAAAAAGGGTAGAAAGGAGGACCTGGGAACTACTGACCTGTCAGCCTCACCTCCGTGCCTGGGACGATCATGGAACAGAACCTCCTAGAAGCTATGCTAAGGCACATGGCAGACAGGGAGGTGATTCAAGACAGTCAGCATGGCTTCTTGCCTCACCAGCCTAGTGGCCTTCTATGATGGAGTCACGACATCAGTGGACAAGGCAAGAGTTACGGATGTCATCTATCTGGACTTCTATAAGGCCCTTGACAGGGTCCCCCACAACATCCTTCTCTCTAAATTGAAGAGATATGGGTTTGATGGATTGATTGTTCGGTGGATGAGGAATTGGGTAGATGGTTGTATCCAGAGGGTTGTGGTCAACGGCTCAATGTCCACATGGGGATCAGTGATGAGTGGTGTCCCTCAGGGGTCTGTACTGGGACCAGTACTGTTTAATATCTTCATCAATGACATAGTGGGATCAAGTGCACCCTCAGCAAGTTGGCAGATGACACCAAGCTGAGTGGTGTGGTTGATATGCCTGAGGGATGGGATGCCATCCTGAAGGACCTGGACAAGCTCAAAAGTGCGCCCATGTGAATCTCATAAGGTTCAACAAGGCCAAGTGAAAGGTCCTGCTCCTGGGTTGGAGCAACTGCTGGTATCAATACAGGCTGGGGGATGACTGGATTGAGAGCAGCCCTGCCGAGAAGGACTTTGGAGTGCTGTTGGATGAAAAAACAAACATGAGCTGACAATGTGTGATCACAGCCCAGAAAGCCAACCACTTCCTGAGCTGCATCAAAAGAAGCATGGCCAGCAGGTCGAGGGAAGTGATTCTGCCCCTCTACTCTGCTCCTACTGGTCCAGCTCTGGGGTCCCCAGTACAGGAAAGACATGGACCTGGTAGATTGGGTCCAGAGTAGGGACACAAAAATGATCAGAGGCATGGAACACCTTTCCTATGAGGAAAGGCTGAGAGAGTTGGGGTTGTTCAGCTTGGAGAAGAGAAGGCTCTGGGGAGACCTTACTGTGGCCTTTCAACTCTTAAAGTGGGATTGTAAGAAAGATGGGGACAGACTTTTTAGTAGGCCCTGTTGTGATAGGACAAGGGGTAATGGTTTTAAACTAAAAGAGGGAAGATTTAGATTGGACGTAAGGATGAAATTTTTTACAATGAGGGTGGTGAAACACTGGAACAGGTTGCCCAGAGAGGTGGTCGATGCCCCATCCCTGGAAACATTCAAGGTCAGGCTGGATGGGGCTCTGAGCAACCTGATCTAGTTGAAAATGTCCCTGCTCACTGCAGGGAGGTTGGACTAGATGACCCTTAAAGGTCCCTTCCAACCCAAACTATTCTATGATACTAGTCAAGAAAACTTAGTTGGTTCTTACTCCCCTATTGCTGTTCTACCCTTTAGACTGTTAAAGCCCATCACATGCCCCAGAAATGTGTTTTTTATCCAAGTCCCCAGTACGCACCTCCTGTTATCTGAACAGTGATAACTTCACATAGTTCAATATGTGTGATTGGTAGGGTCTGAAAGAAATCCTGTCCAGGCCACTTCAAAGAAAGCATGAAACTTTGAAACAGAGGTCACCAAAAGAAAATGGGAAAAATAATTTAATGTAATTCTCAGGGGTTTATGGCCTTGGAGAATCAAAGTGCATAGCCACACTCCTGGCCACAGAGAAAGAAGAAAGCAGCAGGAGGCTCTGACAGTAAGATTAGTTAACTTGCATATATACCAGCATCACAGACCTGAGGTGAATGAGCTAGCAGGTTGGGATGCACAAATAAGCACTGAGGAAAGATGAGGAGTACAAGCCCCTAGCTCCTTCCTGAAGGTCATGTTTGGGGAGCATGGTGGAGGTGCCAATGTCTCCAGAGCACACTAGTCACCTGGCAGTATTTCACATCCAGAGTATTGGCCAAAAACTTTACAGTCACATTGTTGCCCACAGCAGTGCCAGGCCTTTAATAAGCTGGCAAAGGGTCTTACAGAAGAGTAGAAGGTGCCAAGTGGGAATGAAACTTGGGAGTGAATCTTGTCCTTCTGGTCAACTGAACAACCCAGCTAGATAATTATAAAGCAATAGCAAAGGCAGTCAAGCAGAATAATTTAAAAATATATCTTAAATTTTTTCTTTTCATTTCCCTTCCAATTTTTCTTCACAAATTGCATAAATATGAATATAAGTCTTCAATTAGGGTGGAAGATATTCAAAGTCTTTCATCAGATTCTCATTTTAAGTCTCCATTTTCGTTTTGCTTTTCTGTTTCTCTTGCGCTCTTTTTTTTTTTTATTTTGCTTGCAATTACTTGCATGAAACTTATTTATATGTTTAATTTACTTCATGATTACAGGTACATTCTCATACTCTCTGGTAATTATCACTGGAACAGGATGTGATTGGCATAGGTAACGATGGCTAGTCTCAACAAAAGAGCCTGCAGTTCTCTCCGTTCCCTGAGAAATGCAAAGCTTCAAAATGAAAGGGAAATAAGGTCACCTTAGTCTAAAGGCCACTTGTTATCATAGATTGTAAGTCAGGTCCTCAGCTGGGGCAAGTTGTAACTTTGGGTTACTGTAAGTGAGTTACAATGTCTGAAGCTCTGCTCCCTTATTTTTATATACAGCTTTTCCTGCACTGTTAATATTGCAGAATATTTTATGGATACTTTTATGTTCTGCAGGTAAATGAGATGTTCTGAGATGCCCAGGGAAACTAAAAAAAAAAAAAATAATCTCATCAAGGTAGCACTTATAGAGAGGGGAGTGTAGGAGTAAAGGGTAAAAAAGCCAGACTGCAGCCAAAGAGAATATCTGAGCAAAACATGCTCTGAGGTTTATTGTCTTAATGTAAAGAAGGTTAAGAGTTATCCCACTATGAAAATTGTGTCCTCAGCCAAGGGGTGGAGAAAACAGCACCACTGGCTGTACCTGGTGGCTGCTAGAGCAGCAGGTAGGGAAACAGAGGGGAAAGGAAGTCTGCTGTTAAGGAGCTCAGGATTTGTAGGTCAAATACAAACTCAGCCAAGATAAGTGAGAGACATCCCAGTGTCTTGGCCAGTACTGGATCCAGATCTGGCTGAGCTGCCCCATTTGCTACAGGCGGCAGGTCTCCTCATTCCAGTCAGTGCTGGACTGCTCCGGCAGGAGGGGCCTAACTGAATTTCAAATTCAGAGAACTGCCTTCAATAATCAGGTGGGTTTTCTTTCCCGGTTGAGTAATACATTTAATGAATGAAAGAAGAGTAAGGGCAAATGATCTGGTATTTGCATTCAATGATGCTTGGAATAAATCAAGAAAAGGTCCTTGTTTATACCTCCAGACAAAGCACAGCCTAATCAGCACTACATCATCTGAATTTGCATTCGAGGACAAAGATGATGGATTTTTTTAACTATCATGTAACAGAAGTTGCAATGCAACAAATAAGAAACAGGGCTACACAATGGCTTGTTACAGATGAACTGCTGTGAGGACAAATTATTACATGACATTTAACCTATGCTGACATTTTTGTTTGCCCTTAGAACATCACATAATTAAATGTGAATTTATTTTGACAAGCCAGATGGTTCTGTGGTTACTGCACAGGAGTCATGACATACCAGATCTATTCCTGGCTCTGCCACTTATCTGTTCTACGACCTTTGCAAATCACTTAACCTCTTCACACCTCCAAATTCTGTTTGTGATACCAGAAGAATAATGTGTTTTTCACTGTGCAAATGCTTTGTACAGTTCAGTGCATTAAGATCACTAGCTGTTTCACAGTTAATGAGAGGACAACGGACTTAAGTTTGTGGAACTACATAATCAGCTGGCATTAACTGGTCCACCTCTCCTGACTTAAATGGACTCTGACTAATTCATGCTGTCTGAGGTTTTGCCTTATTTTGTGCTCTCATTTAATTTGTAGTCTGAATGTTTTGCTGGTTGCATTTTTTCCATTAAGGTCCCATTCTGTTACAGTGTTGTTAATAAACTATTAACAAATTTATTAAAGGGCAATAAATTGTTATGAAATCATACAAGTCGATGACTTGCTTGTTATCGTTGCTAATGGATACCTCACATTTCGGTAGTGTGCTTCCAAGGTATTTTATTAAAAATAGTTATTGCTATGTCAGTCTTTATCAGTAGCCTTTATTATGTTTTAGAAGGTAACATAAGTGGTTTTATACAAATATCAGAGCCTAAACCTTAATATGATTCTTTGATTAAAAAGATGATAATATTTCACACTTAACTTTCTTTAGTTAATACTTTGGGTTAAATTTCAGATTAAGTATATTGGTAGATACAAAGGAGACTTCATTTTATCACAAAGGGAACAAATATTATGTCTTTATAAAGATTTTATTTCAAATTGCCCTCTATCTCATCCTTGAAAAAACAGTGGAAATTTGAAAACGAGCAAGAGCTATATAAAAAAAAGAAACAAGTTAACTCTAGTAAGATATGTTTTAGCAATGTTTTTCACCTCGCCTTTTTTTTAAATACTAGTTAACTTAAAATTTTGAAATTAGAAGTAATTTTAATCTCTTCCCAACTTTCAGATTTTTTATGAGATACTTCTACACCTTTAAAATTTATGGGGTTCTTTTCCCTTCCAAATTGGAACCTTTATCAGAATGAGGAAAGCATCGAAACCTATCCTTCTGCATCTCTCACATCTTCCAAGAAATACCAAACTTACTCAGACAATAGTCAAATTCTGTGTCTAGTAACAAACTACTGTTAATATAGTCAGCATTTGCTGAAGAAGAGATCTGCAAAGTGACTGGTTTTTAAGGAAGGAAATCTGGACAAAAAGCTATAGCCATTACATGATGCAAGTACAGCATTTGATTAAAAATTCTCTCCATTCCTTCATACTTCGCTTTCCCTGGGAACATGGGCTTAGAGATATTCCTTAGGTTTACATAAATGTAATCCTTTCAATCAGACTAAATATGCAAACAAGTCCGAAAGAACTGGTAGACTTGTGTCCTTCTTCATTCTTTGTCTCATCTTCATCTCCTACATTTCTATAATTTTTTACATACTTTAACATTCTGTTGCACACTTAGAGATGATTTCTTTGATCTACAAACTTCATCAGATGACTTAGCATCACTGCAGCAATAAACGGGTCCTTCAAAATATTCTGGATTAATTTATTTGCAGCCCTTCCAGTAAAGATGTGTAGACTGCAAAGTGGAGGCAACTACTGTTTTTCCTGTGTTTTGCTCATGTTGGAACTTTTATTTTTCAGTTTTAAAAATAATAATTTGCATATTTAATTATTTGCTTCTATAAATTCACCTTTCAATGTCATTGTGCCTACAGCTGGAACCTGAGGTCTCTGTGAGGTGCAATTAATTGTTAACACTTTTCTCTTAAACACTTTTTTTGTTGAGTTATTTACTTGTTAGAAGATGATGGTGATATGGATGTGTCTTTTGCATACCAAATAGCAATAGCAAAGTTGATGTTCTTTCTGCAAATACCTCCTGCCTTCCTGATGCTATCGATACTTACTTCAACCTCTTTAATAACAGAGGCAGATTTTAATGTGTCTTTTTAAATAAAGGAACGCAAAGTACGAGCAAAAGACATTAAGGCATCAGTGATGCGTATGAGATACCTGCAAGAACATAGCTCAGTTTATACCATATTGGATAGTAATTGGCTACTGGAACTTAGACAAGATGGAAATTGGCAGGGTCAATATCAGATTAGGTATTTCTGTCAGAAATGTCTGTGCTTCATCAAGTAGACAGGTGGCTGCATTTCTGCAAAGGCCCTAGATGTATCATGGAGTTTTAATAATATCCCCAGGAATCCAGTTTTAAGAGCCTGATTTAAAACTCTTGGGAGGGAGTCTTTCCACTGGCACTGCCAGGCTTTCAATCAATATGCTCGCACCTCTACAGAGCCTTCATTTACCCTGGACATACTACTAATGAGTGACTACACTAGATCACTGGCACTGAGCCCAGGCAGCAACATTTGGCTCTGGAACCAAACTTACCTCAGGCTGGTGGATGTGTAGATCTGGGGGTTTGACTCAGACTCCTCCCTGAAATATTATTCCTTCTTATGTCTTAACTGAGATTTAAAATTATTAAAAGTTGGCAATCCCATGGTCGCAATGCCCTTCATTAGCTACGCAATAGCACACGATTCTAGCGACACAGAGATACTCCTTCTCACACGTGACTTCTCCAACCCAGCACCCACAGGGACTTTCCCATCACTTCAGCAGTATGGGCATTATTCAACGTTACGCTCTTCCACAGCATTCTCCCAGCCTCTCAAAAGCCATTCTCAAAGGCTTGCCTTTTACGCTGTACTTCCTTAAATTAACCATGTGCTTCTGGTCCCCACCAACAGTGGCAACAATCCCGCTTTCCCAGGGAAAGCTCTGACACCTGTGAAATAGAAGTGCTTTGGTGACCCCAGATGGGTTTCAGCACGTACAAGGAGGGAGGGTCTTTCTAGGGCTCTTAACTCTGTTTTGTTGGCCTACTCAGCTCTGTATTGGAACTGGTCGCAGGCTGTACAAATGGCAGCCAAATTATTAAATCTATTTATTAGAGGCTTCTCAGTTCAGTTGTGTTTGCTTCTCCTGTCTTTCATGCATTTCACATGGATGTTTGAGGCCTAGCTGTGCATCACTTAGATACCCATCCAAACATGAAAATTAGGACCTTTCTGTGCAAACAAAATCATTCACTCTCCCGTTTCCTATTTATTGCACATTACTTGCCGATTGTAAAATGTTCACTAATTCAAATGGGAGCAGAAGCTTTGTCATGTGACTTAACTATTCATCCCCTGTGAGCAACAAGCGATATGTAAATAAAGCCAACTATGTGTGGAGCTGCCATATGCTGAAATTTACTGCTAGAAACTACTTTTGATGAGAGCTGTGACTAACAGGCACTTGCAGTTTGCTTCCCAAAGAGACCCAGGGGTAACATCTGTAGAATGAATACTTTTGACCAGCTTTTCTCATAGTATACCTGGCTTTACAATAATATTTTCTATGGAAAGTTTCTTTAGAAATCTCAAGTAGGACTTAAAGTAAAAAAAATCCTAAAAATTTGGCTTGTTGCTATTTTTTTTCAAAATAATGTATTCAGCTAGTTTTCTTGGTGGTTTTATTGGTCTGAAAATGTAAGTCAAATTCCATGAAAAAGTTTGCAACAATATTCTGAACAAAGATGATTAAACATGGTGATACTTGCTGAAAAGGTTGTATAAATGTTAAGTACACTTGGTATGAAAAACACTCTGTGGGATTATAAAGAGGTTGAGCTTTTTTAAGTTCCAAACTATATCTATGCAAAACAAAGGAATAAGAATGTGAGGGAACTCATCATAGTTTGAAAGAAACCTACTTATTTCCTGTGTTTGGAAACAGAACTGGAAGCAACCCTTTTCTGCAAAACTAAAAAAATCAAGTGTTTTTTTCATGAGTATGGGTGAGAACCTGACCATAGATAAGTGAATGACACTTTTGCAATTCACATTAACAGAGCCAGGAATTGACCCTTTGACTACAAAGTCACAAAAGGTTGTTACAGGTTTGTCATATTATTTCTGTATGGTAAATTTTCTGCTCACCTGCAAAACAGAAAAAAAAAAGGGGGGGGAAGAGGGGGGAAGGAAGGAGAAAAAAATCCTATTATTTTAATTTTTTTTTTTTTTTTTTTTTTTTTAGCAAATCAACTCTTTTTTCTCTCTTTCTTTCTCTGCACAGAATATCCTTTCCCTTCAGTTTCATTTTTGGGTATTTTTTAATGTGGGCAGGAATCACCTTTCCTGCAAATGACTTTCTGCACTGTGGACCCTGTTTCCCTCTCCATATAAAAAGTAATGACATGGTAGCAAGTGCAAGAAAGAGTTTGTAATTTGTTCCATGGCGCCAACACACAGAACTATCCCTACTTGATATCATTTGAAGATGTTATCAGAATGTGCTAATCTTCCAGCAGTACGTCAATTTTCATTTCTTATTAAATATTTGAACATCTGTTCTTCTTCACTTATAGTTTGTGGTCACTTCAAATATACTGTGATACTTATCCCGTGTGTTTGAAGGAATTGAACTTTTACAAAGATGCAAAGTGAAAGAATTTTCAGAAGACTAAATGTAAAGTCCCATTGTACAAGCCTACATGTTAGTTATTATTTTCATGAGCCTTCATAAGATGTTCGGGTTTGGCAAAAATTCTTGCAAGTTGCAGTTACAGTGGATACAATTAAGAAGAATCTAAAATGGAACAAAATGTATCTTAGGATTTATTTGAACTTACATAAAATATTTTGTATGGCAAGTATCCAGCACTTATTACAATCTTCTCTTCTTAGACCAAAGGCCACAATTCTCCTTTCACTTATATCAGCAATAACTGAGAATAATTACCTTAAAATGCATGGAGCTGTCCTACTGCAAAACCAGGGAAATTTCTGGATTGGCAGAGAAATCAAGGTCCATAGATTTACATTCCTTCCTTGATAATAAAATCACTTGATCTTCTTTTAATTTCTGATTCTGTTTTCAAAGCTAGAAGAAAATGACCCAACATGTTTCTTCAGACACACAACTACAAGCTTCTTAAATTGATCTCTACTTTGGCACAATCTTCAGAAGCTTTACCCTCATTCAGCGGCGATTTCTCAACAAGGCCTTTGGAACATTCAGTATCTGCCTCAAACAAATTAATTCCTCGGGAGATAAGTATCCAACATCTTAGAAGCAATTAAAAGTTCTTTTAAGTGAATGGTTTTATTGTCTATTACAGTCCTTGTATAAGCTTACTCAACAGAGAGTTGCCTAGAGGCCACTGATACTTTGCATTCTATGCAGGTGTTGATGCATTTTCTGGAATTCACAGGAAACTGCTGTAAATTTATAGAACAGTTTGTTCTGGCATCTGCTAGTCACAGCTGTGTGTGTTCATATCATGAGTAATTAGGCAGGCACAGGAGGTGTGTATAACATCTTTACTCTTTTTAACCAACAGTCCCTTTTCAAATTCCCTCCTGTTGTTTCCTCAGGAGGTGGTGTGGAAGTTTCTGTTAGCACATCTAATGAAGTAAAGCAGAGATTAGTTAAGACCCCTCTAGCTCCCTGAAATTAAAGCACATCCCTCCTAGGGAAGTGTGCTGGTTTTGGCTGGGATAGAGTTAATTTTCTTCCCAGTAGCTAGTATGGGGCTGTGTTTTGGATTTGTGCTGGAAACAGTGTTGGTCATTCAGGGATGTTTTCGCTCCTGCTGAGCAGTGCTCACCCAGAGCCAAGGGCTTTTCTGCCTCTCACTCCACCCCACCAGCGAGGAGGCTGGGGGGGCACAAGGAGTTGGGAGGGGACACAGCCGGGACAGCTGACCCCAACTGACCCAAGGGATATCCCAGACCATAGGACGTCATGCTCAGCATAGAAAGCTGGGGAAGAAGGAGGAAAGGGGGACGTTCGGAGCGATGGTGTTTGTCTTCCCAAGTCCCCGTTAGGCATGATGGAGCCCGGCTGCCCTGGAGATGGCTGAACACCTGCCTGCCCATGGGAAGTGGGGAGTGGATTCCTTGGTTTGCTTTGCTTGTGTGCATGGCTTTTGCTTTGCCTGTTAAACTGTTTTTATCTGAGCCCATGAGTTTTCTCACTTCTACCCTTCTGATTCTCTCCCCCATCCCACCGGGGTTGGGGGGGAGTGAGCAAGCAGCTGTGTGGGGCTTAGTTACCAGCTGGGATTAAACCACAATGGGAAGAGACCACAAAAGTTTTTCTAGAACTGGTCATGACCACAGTTCTGAGTCCCAGAAACCTCCTGCATGCCTCTGGTTGCATGCAAAGGCAAAGTTTGCTGGACTGATGTGAGATGCACAGTGAGGGTCAATCACTCAAACGATGGCTGTTGATACTATTTTCTCAAGTCCTGCCAAAGAAGGGCTTTGCAGCACAGATTTTAGGTGTATCCTAGCTAGAGCCATCAGTTTCCAAACTGAGGCTATCCTACCTGCTCCACAACCTAGAACTGCTGGGGGGGTCTGTGCAGTAGCATTCTTCCCTGGGAGGGCTTGTACCCGCTCACCCTTGCCAGTGGCAGTTCATCTGCCAAGGATATGCTGCTGGGAGCTGCACTCCTCCAGCAGAACTTGCGGCCGGTTGAATTATTTTCTTTTATGAGGGCTGACTCCCGGACCTAGTAAATCACTGTTTATACTTCAGCATTTTAAAAACACCTGCTAACACAGAGGGAGAAGGCAGTATGTTGCAAAGCTTTGTTTAATAGTGTACTTTCAGCTTTAGCTTGGGGAGAGAAATGAAAGCAAAGATGATCCCTCAGTTGGGGAAATCAATTTCCTCTTCAGTAACCCAATGCTCAGATTTTTCACTCACACCATGGGAGGCTCCACCCTTTGGTTTGTAGCCAGAAGCAAGAAAAGGGCTAGTGCTTATTAGATACATTTAAGCACTATTTTAGTCTGGACACTCTAGAATGAGTGCTATAGATTAATAATTTTTTCTTTTCTTTTTTTTTTTTTTCTTTTACTTCTGTGCAGTCCATGAGAGATGAGCAATAGGTAATCTAAAGCAATCCAAATCCATAGCTGTTTCAATGAGTGGGATTGTTCCACTAGCTAAGCATGGGCTTCCTTAGGGCTTTCTGAGCTGTACTAATAAGAGCTGTAGGGAGGACCTTGCTGGCAGATGAAGAAGCATTGTTGTTAAGAATAGATTTTAATTTCTCTCCTTCACTCACCTGAGCTGTTACAAAATCTGAAGTGTAAAGCGGTAGGTTTTTAGGGGGAGTGAATATAGCACAAAGAAAATGAATCTAGAAAAATCTAGCCCACCTAGTGGCATTTACAAACAAGGAGAGCAACTGGTTCATAAAAGTCAGAGTGAGTGTCCTGCTACAGCTGCAACAACGGTGCTGTCACTGAGTCTTCACTACTTCTTCCTTTCACCTTAAGGAGGAAGTTCATACTGTCTGCAATGCTTTCCCATGGAATTTTTTCATTTCTTATGAAATTCACAAGGGAACTTCAGACAAGGTCCAACCTCAGAAGTGTCTACTGAAAAGTCAGGAGCAATTCAGAACTAGCAAAAATATAGAAGACCTTAGGCCATAAAATACGCTTACTGCTAGAAGAAAAATGAACCTACACTTCCTCATGCAGATAACTGAAGTTATACATGCATGTGTACATAAAGACAGAGAGATCCCACAATGATTTTATCCAAGGATCCCTCAATGCATACATTTGCCCCCTGAAGCCATTGTTAAATAAGCCTGAAATTATTTATCTAAATTTGATTTAAAATATAAACAATAATTGAGTCTGTAAATCTCATTTTTAATTTCTATTGAGTTGTAGTCATTTAATCTTGAAGCGTGAACTCTTTCTGAAAAACAAATGCAAGTGATGCTTTTTTATATTCAGACATATGCTGAAATAGGAACAATAAACACTGTCTTTTTCATAAATCTATTTCACCATGGCAAAGAGCCATCTTCTGAGGGTGACATAATCACTGAATTATTCTCAGCAGCTATTGTCACTGACATCCTATTAGGAAATATAAATCTGAAATAATTAAATGAAAAAATTATTATATGCTACATTAATCAACAAGTGCTGGTCTTGCAACCAGTTAAAACACCGTACATGCCTGCGTGCAACTTCCACTGCATTTTTCTGAAGGAAGAGTCATAACGGACAGTGTACTTTTGCTTGAAGATCCAAGTTCCAAAAGGCACCCCTTGCTCTTCCAATATAGAAGAAGAATTTTGAATATTATGTTATTGTACATTGAGATCTGCTTCTGCCAGCTTAAAAAAGCCATTATACTCCTTAATATAAAAATACTATTTCTCTCCCTTTTTGTTACATGTCAGACTGCATCAACTCTCTTCCACAAGGTATGTCTTGCCACCACACACATGCTACCAGAGGAGCCTTCTCAAACCCAAAAGCTTTACTGTTCAGATAACACCCAAAATTTTGCTTGACTCTAGCCTCAAGGTACAGAAAACTCATTTTTTATGCCTCTGTTTTCCAGTTGCTCATTCACAACCCCCTGAAGATACTTTGGCTATTTCTAGGGAAGGCAGGAAGTACACCTAAGAAAAACAAATCTGGTTTCACTAGTCTTATATTTGCAGCTCCATTAGGAATTATTTTAGGATATACAAAACAGAAAAGTTTGAAAACTTCTGCTCTAGGGTCTTACAGTCTAGACATTAAGCACTTGGTAGTATGTGGAAGAAGGACAAATAACAAGGAAACTGGGGGAAAAAGGATGCAACTGGAGGGAGTAGGATCCAGTAATTTCTCACATTAGGAATGGACATCTCTGATCCTGTCAAAGGGGTTGTGTTTTATCTCATGAAAAAATATACGTAGCTTATTCTGTGTCCTTTTCAAACAATGAATTTCTAATAATGTTAGAATGTGCTGTGATAAAGTAGACTGTTGATTTTAGGGGGCGTTCACTCTTTTTTTAAAAATAACTGTGTGCTTGAATCAGTACCATTTACCCACTTAATTAGTAGATCTCCCTGCCCCCTAAGGTATAAGAACAAACACATATATTCCTAGGAGTTTCAGGGTGGGGGATGTTCTTTTCCTCATCCATAAACATGGGGGTTTTACTGAAATTGCAGATGTTGACATGGATGGCATTATTATTATTATTACTATTATTATTATTATTATTATTATTATCATCGTTATTGTTGTTGTTATTGTTATTAATAACCTAAAAAGCAAACCAAAATACTTAAGCAGAAAAATATCAATGCAGAGAAAATGTTCCATATGCCAGTGTATAAATAGATCTGGCAGACAACATAACAATAGCTCTGCTTCTGCTCACTCAGAGCTGGGCTGATCCTGATAAAAACAACGGGTGACTGTTTCTTGCTGTCTTTTACTGTAGATGAGAGGGAGCCATTGTAATGGTACTGCCTATTAAGGAGGATGTAACCCAGTGAGGTAAACAGTAATTATACAACAGGAAGAACAGACTGGGTAGGTTTGAACATATTCACAAATAGGTTGTCTCTGTTGGAAAGCAGTGGCGTGTGCTGCCTCTGCCCCCCAAAATGCTTACATGGAAGCACAGAGTGCTTTATCACTACAAGTGGTCGCTGCCCTGTGCTGTGCTGTTAATTCCAGAATTACCACTTTCTGTGAGCAATGTCTGTAGGAACCATACCCTTGCTCGATACCCCAATAGTTGGATGTTTTGATGTTGAATTGCCTTGCAGCTGCTGCCTAAAGGTTGCATGGCCTGCCTAGCAATTGTGAACTTTTATTAAAGGCAGCACACCTGCACTGGTGAGGGCAGGGAAAAAGTACAGTCATTAGCACTGGCAACAATTTACTTGTTGACCATGGTCCCCAGTGCAAATGTAATGCTGTGCTTTGCTATTTTGCTTCCCTATTTTGAGAGGTTGTGTGGCCTAAAGGCTTAAAATAAGGAGCAAATGTCACTTACCTGCTTTCCCTGCCCTGTACAGTGGAGATGCCAATACTAGCTGTCCATTACCGAACTCAGGCAGAATAAATTAGTTCATATTAGCACAGTTCTTTGAAAACATGCTTGAACCTGCTTACTGTTGAGAATCTTTATCCCAAAAAGCAAAAGGAGCCCACTCCTTCATAGATCCAGAGAGGCATGAGGAGCTCTGGATTAATGGTGCCAGCAGCAGCATCCCTCAGCTAACCTGATTACTCAGAGAGGACCTCGGATCCTGGATGACGGGTGCTCAAATAAAGGATGCACAGATAAAAAGAGTATTCATCAAAGAGATCTTCCAAATTCACTGCACTGAGGGAAGAGGTAGAATAAATTTTGTAACAGACAAAAAGGGAGTAAGTGTTCAGGCCACAAAAAATAGGTCAAGTACAAAACATCCCACGTCCATGTTCATCATACAGTATAAGAGGAGCTGAACCTGCTCTGTGACCTCCAAACCAAGGTAGCTCAAAAGGTGCAAGTTAGCTGATCACTGTAAAAATAAAGAGGGCAAACACACTTCACTTTTAGCTTAAGCTAATGGGTATTTTCTTTCTCCTGGAAACAAATTATATCAAAATAGCAACTGTTCTTGATCCTTTTTTTTTTTTTTTGGTGTGTGTGTGTGTTGGGTATTAATTACCTATATCCTAGGAGTCAAGAACAAAGATAATATATTTTCATTTTGTGGTAATAACTCTGATTACACCATGCAGAGGACCATGCATCAGGCAGTATTTATATGATTTAGTGAAGACAAATATTTATCTTCCATAGAGGTGTTGTGGCTAAGCAGATCATATGCTCATTACACAAATCATATCTGGGATCTGTTTCTCAATCTGTCATTTTACCTGTTGCAGAATTGGAGTGCAGCTCTGAGCTGTACTTTCTTACCTGTTGAAGAGTGGAGTCCTAACACATATAATTTTTTTTATACCTGTCTGAGGATAGATCATGGTAAGAATTACTAAATCTCTTCAATTCTTCACCCCTTGTTTTTACTCTCCTTACTTTTAATGGCCAGAGTCTCCCATTTAGATCTAATGGAAGTCTTGTGTGCAAAATATATTTTTTCTGTTTTATTGAAGCACATGTTTATTTGTGTATGTTTTCAAGGTAGATTCTTTTGGGGACATAAATCTTTCTGGTCACTACTGGTTAGGGAGAAAGACCCTTCCTCCATCCTCCTCCTGAAAGACTGACTTCTTAGATTCACAAATTGATGTTTTGACACAGTTCTCAGAATAAAAAAATTTTTTCTGTGTTCTCGTCTTTACAGTGCAGAATAAAACCAAATTTTGAAACGCTGATGGGTGTTACCAAATGAAATTGGCATTCTACAGCCAGCTCTAATTTCCACAGTAGGTTCACACACGACTTACTTACTTAGTCCTTTGTGAATTCATCTAACTAACTGTGACTCGCTATGTAGCCATCATTCCATGAGCTGCCACACACTGTTAGTATGTCCTCAAATGGCTTCAGTGCTATTTACCTTCAAAAATTTTGTCCACGAAAAAAGGCAACCTGTAGTCCAGATTATTTTTCCAATCAGAAATCCTGGAAAAGCAGCACAGTCTAATAATAACCTTAGTTTTGCCAGATTTAAAAATATTAGCAAGGAAGTTCTATTAAAAACAATAATAAACAAACAGGGATTAGTGAATCCAGCCGCTCTCCTGCTCATGGTCACTTCTACTGAAAAAAAATCAAGTGTCCTACCCAAAGTCTGGACACCCTTAGCCCAGGGGTCTAAAGTACAGCAGACATCTAGAGCTCAGAAGTTCCTTATCACAGTGTGGGAACTATGGCTGGCTACTGATGTGGTTTAACCCCGGCAGGCAGCTAAGCAGCACGCAGCCTCTTGCTCATTCCCCCCACCAGTGGGGTGGGAGAGAGAATCAGAAGGATAAAAGTGAGAAAACTCATGGGTTGAGATAAAGGCAGTTTAATAAGAAAGAAAAACCCAACCAAACCAACAACAAAACCCAAAACCCTCAAGAAAAACAAGTAATGCAAAAAAACCCAATTGCTCACCACCAGCCAACTGATGCCCATCCCATCCCCAAGCAACGGCAGCCCTGGCAAACTTCCCCTGCCCCTGTATTTATTACTGAGCACAACACCACATGGTATGGAATATCCCTTTGATCAGTTGGGGTCAACTGTCCCATCTGTGTTGTCTCTCAACTTCTTGCCCACCCCCAGCCTACTTGCTGGTGGGACAGAGTGAAAAGTAGAAAAGTCCTTGATGCTGTGTAAACACTGCTCAGCAATAGCTGAAACATCAGTGTGTTTTCAACACTGTTGTCATCACAAATCCAAAACACCACCACATGAGCTACTATGAAGAAAATTGACTCTATCCCAGCCAAAACCAATACAGCTAGCTACCAACAATGTGGACAGAAACTGAGCGGCAAAAAGCCCCAATTCTCCTTGCCCATAGACACACAGAGAGGCTGAAACTTAATCTAGTTGTATATAAATGGCCAGAAAGTTTGAGCACAAAGGGCCATTCTTCATCTGGATTGTTATTAGTCAATTCATGCTGTTGTCTGCTGACTGAGCTATCTTTTATGAATCTTAAGTCTTAAACCTCTACAGGAAGACCCATGCACCTGGCTCAGGGCTGTGGAATCAACAAGTTAAAGTGGTACAAACTAGTTCATTTTGCAGGACTAGATCTAGCTGCTTATCCTTCAAAGGCCCAGAGGATGGCTTGGGATGATGAAAAGAGAGTTTCTGTTCTGTATATGTTTCCCTGTTTATTATTGTTGCTTGGAAGTGAAGAGATTTTGGTCTTCGGTCTCCAGCACATCTTGTTTAGGCTCAGTTCAGATACAGCTTGTACAAAAAACCGGGATTGATATAAGGAACACTTTTCTAGGTACTGCCATTTTCTTTTCATAAAAACATGCTGAGTATAGACCAGAAGTGGAAATGTCTGTCAGAAAGGCCCATTAGAGAATAACATGAAGTCTATAAAATATTCTGATGTTCACCAGTACATTAATATAGGGAAGGTTTGGGGGGGGGGGGGTGTGAAGGGAAAAAAAAACAATTAAAAAAAACCCAAAATCAAACCACCATAGTTCACAGGTAAAAAAGTACGGAAATTTTCTGATGCATTTTTCTTTGATTTTAAAGAACAATCCAAACCACATCACCCATGTTTCTGGTTACTGATGCAGTGGGTGGGCCCTAATTCAATGAAACACCAGTACAGAGATGTAATATTAAGCACATGCTTGAATCTAACCCTATTTCATGGGTATTTAGGCACATAAATTTTAACTTTGTTGAATCAGAGACATGAGTAGGAGGAACAAATAACCCATCCATTAAATGAAATAGATATGTGCCTGGTTGCTGCTCTCTTAATAATTCGTGCTATAGCACCTTTTCCTCATGTACACTTCCACATGTTACTTGAAAGACTTTAATTAGTAATGTCTCATAACACTCCTTTGAGGGAGATAATCACTGTAGTGATTTTGCAGATTAGAAAAGGAAACCAAGACAAACTGTAGTCTATATTTTTGTTAAGTGCTTCAGTCTTTTAACAACTGGCTTGAAATACCCAAGCCCTGATTCTCAGTGATAGCTCCTCTTTCGGCACTTCAGCCAGTTCAGCCAGAGCAGCCTCGTGCTTGGAGCATGAGTGCTATATACATATACTTGAAGGAACTGGTTTGAAAACTGGCACTTAAGTGATTCATTAAAGCAATAATCCTGATTCCTGAGCTTGATCTTTAGTCCCTGAGGTCCAGTTGAGAACATAGCATCCCTATTCAGGAAAGCAACCAAAGATCTTTTAACCTTTAAACCAACAATTTTGTGCTGAACACTGGGCAATCAGCTGTTTTCATGAACAGATATTCTGATTACACCATTGGGAATCATCATAGAACATCCCCAGGTGTTACAAAAGTTATCAATAAATGCAGACCCCAGGTTTGTCATTCATATGGAAATAGGAATGAAAAAACCTCTCCCTCATGGTTTACGAAAGTAGCATTTTTACTTGGGTCAGTTGCTGTGCACAAATTCAGCTTTAATGGTAGCTATAATATTTCAAAAGATAGTACACTGGGCTCAGCAGTTCAGGTAGTCAAGTATGGTCGTTCCCTGAAGAGACAAGTCAGGAGCAGAATCTTAGCAGTTTCAGTATTTTATTGTTTGCACCAGGGAGTGACTTTTTCTAAAGGTTCTCAAAAACTTTGACATGTGAATATTCCAAGTGGCTCATAATTAAATGCAACTAGATTTACTTCAACATGTTTGTCATTAATGTCAAAAAGGGTCTATCTGTCTACTCTGGAGGAAAAAAACCACACTTTCTTCTTTCTAGAGGGCTTATACAAAGTTCCATAGCATCATCTGTTGGCTCTAAAAATGATGCAAGAAGGAATTGCTCTTAGCAAAGGCTATTCAGTTGTTGAAATGTGTGTGGTACAGTGAGGAAGAGTACAAATTATAGTAATTTGATACTGGAGGTAGAAAAGATGGTTTGATGAAAAGATACTGTTTTGACCTAGCAGAAGTCCACACTGACAACTTGGAAGGTGAAAGAACTTATGAAAAGATTTTATCTATTTCTCATTCTAAAGGTTCATACAGGAATCAGATACCAATGGATCCAGATCTCCATTTCTGCATAAGATTGCCACATGTTGTGATCTATAGTCTTGCTGGCTCACCAAACAATACTAAAAGTGTGCCCGTAAGACACATTTCTAAAGTGTTCAAGAGCTCATTTGGTCTGCTGGCTGAGCTTGACCACATGTGATTCATTGCTCTTAATAATCTTTGCAGCAATGTAGAACTTCAGCTGACACCTTTCTCTTTCTAATTTAAAGGCTTATTAGAAAGGCTGCTTATACTTGATTTAATACCAGCTTGAGCTACAAAACTATTGTCATGTCTCCTCCAGAGAGTCTGTTCTTTTCCATGCAAAGCAATTCAGCCAATGTGCTACTGCACAGGAATATGAAAACAGGTAATTTTAAGATGTACAATATGTAAATACTGCCAGAGGGTCCATATATTCTATGTCTGCTGAGTCAAACTGCATCAGAAAATTTTGTTGTTGTTATTAGTAATATTGTCATTATTAAATATATCTTATTGACAGGAAATAACCAAAAATAATAAAAGGAAGCAAAAAATGGCTTCTTACTGTCATGTTTCATAAGTGTATTTCACCCTTTCTAAGTGGGAATAATGCATAGTTTTCAACAAAGGACATAAGCAAATTCTCCAGGATGCTTAGGAATATACTTAAAGTTCTTTCTGTGATGATAATGAAGATGAGGAAGGAAAAAAACCACAGAAGGATTTTTAACTTTTATGGAAAGATATTGTTGACTACAGTTCAAAACAGCATAGGAAAAACAGAGTATTTCAGAGTAAAAAGGTGAGTTATGGAATATGTGACAGTATCTGTTACTAATCTTATCTTGATTCACAAACTGAAGGTTGAGAAGCTGTAGGTATATGGCTGGTATAAGTCAGTACAATTTCACTGCAACTACTACAAATAGGAAGGAGGGGAAGTCTAAGCAACTCCATTTGGTGGACTTTTTTTTTTCTTTCAAAGAATAAATAGATAAGAGAGGAATGATATAATAAAGGAAATAAGAGTTAGAATTTAGCACTTGACCATTAGTAATAAAAGGGTTTACAATTTAGTTCTGACAAAGGGACTCCCATAGCACTTCAGAAGAGGACAGTGAATTGAGAAGGGGTTTTGTACTGGACTGGAAGTAATAGAAAAAGTGAAGAAAGTTGAATATATTTAACAAGTTTGGTGGCTAAACAACAGGACAATAAATAAAGGTAAGTGTTGATAAATACAAAGCAGTAGATGCTAAAGAAGAAAAAAAAATATATGCTGATGTATTTTGCTGGAGTTTTTCAGTTAAACATACCAGTGACACAGGTAATAATTCCAGACAGAATAGCAAAGTTGTGTTCAGAGTTCAGCTAAGTAAATAAGGCAGAAGGATCTTAAGCAATGAGGTTTACACTGATTAATGAAATAGCATTAGGCAATCATATTAGAACATTATACAAAACATCTAGGTGGTGTGGTTTCATCTAGAATAGTATCTGCTATCAAATGACCTTGTCTCAAGAAAGGTGCTTTAGAGAGGGATCAGAAAGGGAAAAAGAATTGCCATGAAGCATGAAAAAACAGAGACCCTTGGCTAAACAGAGGGTGAACCAACATGGGAATTTGCTGTTCCAAGGTATGAAATTATTGTTCTTGCCATTTCAGACAAAAACAAACAAACAAACACCCCCCCCCCCCCCCAAAAAAAACCAACCATGGTGGGGGGCCATCAGTCGAGGTAAAAGATATCAACTTTTTTTCACAAACTTAATTGAACTGTAAAACACATAATTACACTGTAGTTCTCAAAGTCAAGGATGACCTTGAGCTTGAAAACTTCACAAGGTTGAAAGAACAGGGCATTTCTAGACATACCAGCAATATCCTAAGCTATAGTAGCTAATGCTAAGACAAACAGTAGAAGGCACAACAAAAAACATGCAGGAGAATTTATGCAGCTGTAATTCTTTGTGATTAGGAGGAGTCTTCTTGTGTCTTCTCTATCCCTATGTCATGTGTAGGGGAGAAACTGTTTTGCTTTTTCTATAGAAAGACCCAATTCTGGCCATTGTTGGAGAAAGGCTGCTAAATTTGTCAGTCTACAGATTGGGAATTCTTTACACACAAAAAACTTCGAAAGAAATTCCAGCTGTGAAGGAGAAGAAGTGAAAAGCTGCCAAGGGTCTAGCTGCCCTGGGAAAAATTTGTGTTTGAAATACATCTTGGTCTTTCCCCAGCTAATTAAAATAAAAAGAAGTGTATGGCATGCCTGACACCTGCCTTCCTATGTCCACACACCATCCCTGTGTATAATGTGAGTGAAGTGGGTAGGCTTGCAGTGACTGAGGCTCTTTTTGGAAAAGTTCCACTGACACTTTTGCAATAACACATTTACTTAGAGCCCGTACTGGAAACGGAGCTATTCATAGTCCCGAGCTTCGGGTTACTGTGTTCTTCAGTGTATATTAGAGCTTCTCTGACACTTTTAAAGGACACGATGAAATCTTCCTCATTTCTACACACTGACTCCAGCTAATGGATATATGCAATGCACAGAAGAAGCCTTCTCCAGCTTGCTGCAGGGAGTCATCTTCCAAGGAGCGCAGCATTTAAAACAACAGATACGACCTCAAAGAACATCACACCAGATGTGCAGCTGATTACTGGCTTGCATTTGCCTTAACAGCTGCAAACACCCATGCGAGCGACGGTCGTATGTGCAAAGCGGGGGGGGGTGGTGGTGCGCACACACGGACAGGCGGACAGGCGGACGGGCGGACAGGCGGACAGGCGCCCTGCGGCGGGCCGGCTGCTCTCCAGGGTGCTGCAGCCGGCGGCTCCCGCGGCTCTGCGCGTTGCAGGATTTTCCTATTTTCTCCCCCTCAGAGACACTTCAGGCTACAAACCCCTGAGTTTCCGGTCAAGGAGGGTCTGTGCTTCTGTGGTCAACGCCAAGTAAAACTTTTATGCTGTAGATAACCCACTCCACACACAGGCACACAATTTAGAGAGGATTTCACTCAATTCTCGGCCTTTTAAGAGCTTTGTGCCACAGCTGTAAAACATATCCTGTTAAAAACACAATCGTACGACTGCTTGCCCCCTTGTTAATGTTTTTTTAACTCCCACATCACATAAATTGAGGCCATATACTTCCTTCTTGTTTTCTTTCTCCTGAAAGTCACTTTTCTGTCTGTACTCAGAAGTATGTCTGACAGCCTTGAACACATGCTATACCGTCATTTCCAGTAGCTGTCTTTCCAAGCCTGGACGAAGGTGACATCAGTTCTCAGAAAATATATTTTGCAGATTGTTCTGATGCTGTTTTCAGATCTGCCCACCTATATACTTACTTACTCACCTGGGACGCTGCAATATTTGCAAAGAGCAATTATTCCTACACAAAAAATGCAGAACTGCAATTTATAGGGCTTTATTGATAGGCAAACTACTTGCATCTTTACATTAAAAAGTGCCCCCTCAGCTTTGCTGTGCCTAGTGGGATGCTCCTCCAGATACTGTGTTTATCCGTAATAAAACAGTAGATTTGATTTTCCAGTTCGCCACCTAGCTGTTCTGCAAGAGAGGGGATCAGTTTGGCTTTGAAAATTAAACTCTGAGCCCTGTCTAAACCTGCTGGGAATTTCCATTTCATCAGTGTGGTCTGTTTTAAATAATTCCTAGTATGCCGGGCTTTGAGATTCAAAGGGGCTACAAAAACATGTCATCATGCAGGGGAAAAGTGAAAGAAAAGCTCGGTGATTTTCTGTTAGTAAGGCAGTGCTTAATGTTGCTGGTGGGTGAAAGCAAAGCACCTCCTTGCTAGCTGTGCTGGAGGACTGAAAAGTTTCAACTGGGAAGAAGAAACCGAGATGTTCTTAGTTCCCTAGCACTAATGAGATCCAAGCTGTGATGTGTCAATGTTTCAGCATCTTCCCCTGGCAGATCTAACTGTGCTTTATAACGCTCCCTTGGACATACTGCTCTGGACACAGCTAAGTGCCCTTTTCTGTTAAAGGTTTGACCATCAGTTTATTTAACTCATTTAATTTCCTCTAGCAAGTGCCTATTAGCAATTTATTTGCATGGAGTCTGGCTCGCCGTTGCCTTGATTTGGATTTGTTCCTTCCTTTCTTCTTGCTCTTGGCAGTCCGCGCCATCAGGATGATTTGCTGTTCTGTTGCCCCATTGTTTAACAGCCCTGTGCTGCTTGGGTGAGGTGCCTGTTTGCAGGCATCTCTTCTTCCACAGAGGGATTAGGGCTTCTCCCTGTTCTTCCCAGTCCTGTTGGCCTAAACTTGTAGCAAAAACTCCAAGGGAAGAAGTGCTTCAAAGAAACGTTGCTCTCGGAGCTACTTCTTTCCCCTGGGAGGTGACGTGTCCGCCTCCAGCAGGGACTGAGGAGGGGACCAGACCTCCAAAGGGAAATGAAGCATTTCCATTTGCAGACCTTGCCGCCTCCCGGGCTTGCTCTCTCAGTGCCCTGAGAAGGCCATCTGCTGGCTGGGAAGTCGGTCACCTAAGCCATGGCAAACAGGTTAGGAGGTAGCAGAGCCATCGGTACCCCCTCTGCCGGGCATCTGCATGTCTAAGGGTGCACCCTCCCTCCTTCCCTGCTCGTAGGAAACTTGGTAAATTGGAAACAACAAGCAAGGGGAGCAGTGCAACTTTCCTTGGCCATCCTTATCTGTCTGGGGATAGAAAGAGGCTAACAGGAGGGAAGTTCTCATCTGCCCTGGCTCCAGGTAGACATGAGCGCCTCTAGGAGTGAGCGGGAAGCCAGCAGTGTCACTTGGGGTTTGCCCATTTCTCATAGCCCCTCTAACCCCAATCCTGTTGCAAAAGGGTGAAGCTGGGGGGGGGGAGCGCTGAGGAGGGGGGAGTAGGTGCTGTGGGACTGTGGTGACGACCCACCCAGGACAATTTGTCTCCAGCCCCTCTGTAGCCTCCCTCACCCTTGAGGGGACCTTGAGTCTCTGCAGATACCTCTGCGGCCCCCGGGTGCAGGGGAGGGCTGAATTGGAGAGGGACTGCACCCGCCTGAGTATAACAGAAAAGATCCCGTTGGAGGTGGTCCCCGGGGACACCCCTCCTGCCTCTGCACCCCTCACCCACTCAAACTATAAAAGCCTCAGGACAGGGTTCTCGTCCTGCCAGAGTGCACCCCAAAGAGGCAGCTCCACGCCCAGTGGAAGGAGCCATTTGGGAGACGGGTACCTAAAGGCAGGGACACAGCCTGCAGCAAAGTCTCCCCAGAGATCACTCGGCATCACTGGATACGGATGCGACTTCTTTGGGAAATTTCCTGGCCAAAAGTTGCTCTCTTTGCCTCCCCTCCCCGGGATCCCCTCTCAGTCCCTCTAGGGGAGGATCATCATTAGCAAATACCCGCTTCCTCATGCGCTTTCCTATTTTTCTGCGAGCGAAGGGCTAAGCGCTTTGTTCTGTGGTTTTACGATGGATTTATCTCTACAGCTGTTTAGCACACTGTAAATGACTCGGCTCCCCCGCCCTCCCTCCTCTTGCATGAGCGGGGGGAGAGGGGGGCGAATGCATTTTAAAGCTCAGGAGCAGCATTTTTTTCCCCACGGGAGGTGTGTCTAGCACGTAGTGCTCTGAAGAGAGGAGCCGGTAGTAACAAATGCTCTGTCAAACTTAAAAGGCGCTGCTTACCACGGAGTCACCGGCTGCCACCGAGATGTATCTGCTGACACTGATGAAGAGCAGGGCTCGGGAAGGCAGCGTTGCTCACACGCGTTTCAGTGGGGGTCGTGGGGGGCAATCCCCGCTCTCCCCGGGAAGGCTGCAGACAAGGCAAGGTGGAGGTGGGGGTCACACGGCCGGCTTTTCACCACCGGCCTTTTATTTCCATGGGAGATCACGGAGGGGTGCTGGAATACGTACGAGAAGGGGAGATGCTCCCCGGCTTGGACGAGGTTTGCCCGGTGGAGAATGCCCCCCAACGGCGGAGGATGCCCCCCCAGGCGGTCCAGGCTCTGCAGCCGTGAGAGCACCCGGCTCTGAGCAGCGTGGCATTGGGGAGCCCTCTGCAGCTGGGTAGAGACGAGCCGAGCCTCAGGGCAGGACGGCCGTGGGCTTCCAGGGTCGCCCCGGGGCAGGACGGCTACCCCCTCCCTGCTCCTTGCTTTGGGAAAAGGCTGACTCGTGCTGGTCTGGATTGAACTCTAATTAAATCTCCGGAAATCAGCGTCCACAATCAAACATTCGCGACGTCGCTGGGAGGGAAAAAAATTAACAACAATAATAATAATAATAATAACAATAATAATAATGGGAAGAGGAGGCGGGCATTGTCCCTTTTGAGGCTGCTGATCATTTTGATTAATGAATGTTAAAATATGTTAAGCGCCAAGGTCTCGGAGACAGCCGGTGGGAGGTGCAGGGGGTGGCCAGGGCTCGCTCTCGCCAAGGAAGGGGCAGCCAGGCTATGGGGCTGGTTGTCCCTGCCCAGGGGTGGCTGTTCCCTGTCCTGGTGTGGCTGCGGCTGTGGCAGAGCAGTCCCACAGGACCACAATCAGCTCGTGGCTTCCTTCCAACCTCCAGGTGCCAAACCCCATCTGAGTTGCCCAGATAGCTGTCTCCTAACTCTGCTGTGAAGCCCAGGCAAAATTTTCTGTGAGGAGGGCCAAGAAAACAAGGGGCAGATGTCAGGTCCCAGCTGCCTTGATGCTCCCAAAGAGCTACAAGTGATCCAACCCTTAAACCCTGTGAAAGTGCTTTCAGGTAAAGAAACACAGACTTGTGAACACTGAAGCATGAGTACCTCCAAAATTCAGACCTCCCTACCTCCAAATTAGCTCTGCCACCCAAGGTAGGGGAAATACCCACCCCAGGGCCAAGCAGAGTATTTCCAGAGTCCTGCTATCCTGAAGGTACATCACCCTCTTGGGGTTAAATCCACCCCTGAGATCCCTCCAGGAGCAATAGCTAAATATATTCGAGTAGTGTAGGCAGCTCCTCTGCCTGGGGTAAGCCCAGGCCAAGAAATACTTTCTGCAAAGTGAAAGGGGTATTGGAGTGGAGAGGAAGGGGAGTGGTTGGGCTGTGGCTCCATCGGCCCTTCAAGAAGAGAGATGGGGCAGGGGAGGCAGGGCAGGGAGCAGCCGGGGTCACCTTCATAAGGTGCACCTCTTTCTCCTCTTTGCTTCCACCCTATTATTCTTCGGACAAGAGATGAGATCGGTTCCCCTTTCCTGCTTCCCACCCTGACAGCCCCTATCCCAAGGGAAAAAACATCATTCCAGACCACAGATTGATCCCAGTCCAGGAGAGAGGCAAACAAAGACAAAGCAAACCTAAAGATAACTGGCAAGTTCCCCTAAGCGAAGTAAATACTTATCAGCCTAGTGACTATTAATTAAAGGAGAATGCTTTACACCCAAGGAGATTTAACTCTTGCTCGCAAAATGTATCTGCTCCCGCTAATTCATTTGTCATTGTGCCGGGGTAACAGCTTTCCATGAATATTTCAGCACAATAATAAGTTTTAAAAACTAAACTGGACTTAGTGTAACATTTTTCCATAGTGCATGGAGACTCCGATGACTGCAATATTCTAAAAGCAAGATCTCTTTCTCTCTTTCCTCTCCCGTACATCGCGTTAGACTTACAGCTATCATGGAACTGTGAAAAAAGTAACCAGAAATAAAGAGTGTTGCTGGGAAAGATGGGAAATAGGTAATTGAAAAAAAATTAAAAAAAAGGTTCTGATGCGCAAATTGTAGATAAAGACTTCTGATGAGGAAGAGGGGAGTGTCTGATGAGGAAAAGGGGAGAGTATGTTGAGAGATAACAAGAACCAGTAATTTCTATTCAGCAAAGCCACCAAATCAGAGAGCAGTGCTGATCTTATTGGAGGAGAGCCTTCAACAGCAACTAATCCTGTCATATTGAAAGAAAATTGTAAATGTTCTCTGCAGAAATTGCCTGCCCATTGCAGCTAATCGAGCCCACTTCACGCTCACGCCCCCCCCCACCCCCCCACCCCCCGCCTGCCTCCGCAGGCGGGCAGCAAGGGACCCCACAGCCGCAGCACCCCAGCAAGGACATTCACCCGAGATGCTCACCTAAGGGGTCCCATTTCCCTCCCTCGCCACCCCCCACCCGCCCCCCGAAGGTAGCAGCTTGCCCTCGTTTCCTCCGAAGCGCTGGGGGAAGTATGAATTATCACCAGCTCACTTACGAGTCCCAGCTTCTGCTATTTTTAATTTCTCCAGTTCTGTCTAAACCGTTAAGCCAGGTTTGATAGCACTATCGCTCTAATTTTTTATTTTTTTTTAAATCTAATTTTTTTAAAGCTCAACTTGGCTGAACTGAAGCAGAGACTCCCAAGGGCCAGGGCCACGGAGGGGGTGCGTGTATATGCGTGTGCCTGTGCGTGTGGGAGGGAGAAAGCGAGGGAGGGAGCCACAAAAACTCCACCAGCCCGGACAATGCCACCTCTTGTTTAAAGCCTCCAAACTGTTAATCCTTTCCCCCCATGATCACGGTACCAAGTAATCTATCTTTCCCCCACCCCAGCCCCCCCTCCTCCCTCCCTCCTCTTGGAAGATATGGAAGCGAAAGATAAAGCGGCTGCCTGCGAGCCCGCATGCCTCTGCCGCCAGAGCCGGGGCCGCTCCGCAGCCGCCGCTCGCAAGGAGCCGCTCGCAAGCGGGATGGGATGCAACTTCTGCTAATTGGATCACAGGTAGGAAAGCTTTGGTTTTTGCTAGCGTTTCCTCTCTCTCTCTCTTTTTTTTCATTTCCTTTTTCTTGCCTTCTATTTTTTTCCCCCTTTTTCTTTCTCGTCCTCTACCCTCCGCCCCTTCTTCGCCGCACCTAGGATTTCATCCGCTGCTCTCATAGGCAAGCTCCCGCCAAGAAAATAATGTCCAAGAAACGAGCTTACGTTTTGCTTCCTAGCAGAAGGAGCAGAACAACACAAAGGGAAACTTTTGCCGAAAGGGTCCACGGCGGTGCGGGTCACCGGGGAAAGGCAGTGAGAGGAGGGAAGGCAAAGCGATCGCCCCCAGCCCAGAGCCTTTCTCTGTTGAGTTACGGTTGCGATATTAATCCCAGAATCGAGTCTATCACGGTACAGCGGGGAAGGAGAGACGCAATAGCCTGATTTAGCGAAATCCTCACATTAGCCAAGCGCTGTCCACAGGGTTGTTTGGTGGGTTTTTTTATATAAATGCTGCATTCCCACACAGGGACACCCCCCGGACTACCTTTCCCAAATCCCTCTGTGACAGGTTCGTTGGCGACTCCTGCAAAATGTCACCGGCAGCCGGGAGCGAAGCCGTCCCCGGGGAGCGGAGCTGGCTGGGGGGGGCATCCCTGCCCTGTCGGGGACCATGCAGGGATGCGGGGTGTAAGGGGAGGAGGCTTCCACCGTGTCAGTGCGGTCCCTCGCCCCCCCCCAGCATCCCTCCTGGGGAGCGCCCCTGCCCGGGGTCGGTGCCCATCTCCGCCGCCTCAGGTCTCGGCTCCTGCCCCGGGGAAGGGGATCTCGGGGGGGCCGCTGGAAGCAGGGGAGATATGGGCTTGCCCCGGCTCTGTTTCTGAACCAGTTTTCGTGGCGCCGTGGCCCTGGGGTCCGGTCCCTGGTGCGGCCAGCGAGCCGGGTGCGGCGGGGGAGGATGCTCCAGGGTCGGGGCCGGCTCCCCCCGCTCCCCCGGCCCGACCGAGCCCCTGGCAGGGCAGAGCCGGTCCCGGCCGTGCCTCCGGGCTGCTTTTGCTCTCGCCCGTGCCGCCGCCGCGGGGTGCTTGTGGCCAGAAGGAGCGAGCTGATGCCTTGAGAGGGAGCTCAGATCAAGGCGGGGGAGAAAAACCGCCTCCTAGAAACAGCTCCGGGGCACCCAGGTCCTGGTGACCCCCCCCGAGTCCAGCCATTTGGAAGGCTGTGGAGGAGCAAAGTGCTTTCCGGGTCGCTTCTTCTCGGGCAAAAGTGGAGCCCGGCCATCTCCCCGGCTAGGGCCACTCTTCGCTTCGCTCCTTCCCACCGCTCCGCACCCCCCGCCGTGCTCGCCGGCTTCCCCGCCGCTGCCCCGGTGCCAGGGCGATGCTCCGCCGGGGGAACAGGCGGGCTGGAAGCGGCATGGCCGGCTTCTCCCCTCCTCTCCTCTCCCCGCAAGGCAGCCGGGCCGGAGGGCCCTTCCCCAGCCGGCGAGGGGCTCCCGCAGGGCGGCTTTGCTTCCACAGCGCGACCCGCTGCCGGCTCCGAGGGGAAGCTGCCAGGGCTTGTAACTCATTCCCAAGGGCCCAGGGGTGAGTCCTTATCCCTTCGCAGGGGAAAGGACAAGGGACCCTTCCTCCCTTCCCCGTAAGATTGTTTTTTTCCTACTGTTTTCATGTGCTAAAGTTCCTTTAGGGCAAGGAGAAGTAGCTTGTTTTCCAACTGGAAGAGGACACTGGGAAAGGGGTAATTCTTGTTGTAAATCTAGCCAGAGTAACATCTCCCCATTTTTATGTGACAGCCAGTGTGTTTGCTTGTCCCTATCCCTTAAGGAAGATTTTCCCTTTACAGAAGGGAAAAAAGCAAGGGGAAAAAAAGGAGAAGGGCCAACCTCTGCTCTTGCAGTTTCAGGGGGAAAAAAACCCAAAAACAAACAAACAAAAGACTGACAATGAGGAAGGTTAATACGGGAGATCAGAAGTATGCACACTGTCTGCTTTTATGGTATTGCATCGCCTGCAATCATAGCCCCTGTCTAAATACACACCAGCCTTGATCGTATGGTTTATGACACCAGCCGCTCTCGGTGACTCATCTATAAACCGCGTTAAGCTACACAGAGTGCGCTCCCTCTCTCCTTTGGGCTCTTTTGGATTATAACTTTGGTTGAACTTCCCCTCTGCAGGACCCCTGGACTGCAAAAGCAGCCCTGTTTGCTTTTGCATCACGAGAGCAAGAAGTGCAGTGGGCTCGCTGACTTGGTGAGCGTGTATCCCACTGAGCTGCCCACTCTGCCCGTGTCCGCAGCGCTCCGTGATTTCTGCATTGCAGTCTGCTTGGGAAAGGGGCTTCGACATGGGGACGGGGGTCTAGGATGTCCCCAAGTTGCTTTGGACAGAGGGCAAAATAATAAAATGAGAGGGCATGCTCTTCTCCCATCCAAACCCAAGATTTTAAGTAATATCCTCTACCCAAAAGGTCGCAGCTCTGCATCTGAGCAGAGTTTGGGGAGATCTGGACCATGCATGATCGGGAGTGTCCTGAGAAGGTGGAAGGGGCAGCAGCCGTGCAGTGCTGTGCCATCGCCCAGGAGGGAGACCAAGACACAGAAAGGGGGAAACTGAGGACATCAGTGAAAAATAGCATCTGCGAACAGAAGCGTATTTTTTTGCCTGTGTGTTCAGTCCCGTGCCCCACTGTCATTTTGGTTGTCACCTCTGGGCTGAGTCCCTGTGTGTGTTTCATGGCTCTCAGTTGCTCTAAGTGCTTGGATCTTTCAGCCCGTCGGGTGTCTAATTCAATAGTCTTTTGAGGACATCTGCTATGAAATTCTCCACTGTTGTTGATTCAGTCCCAGGAGGTTACTCTGTCCCACTTCACTCCCGTAACCCACTCACCCATTCACCCAGACGTTCTCTTCTCCACTAATACCATGACCTACATGCAAAAGACTTATTTTCTGGTCCCGTTTCCATAGCAATGCAGCATGGGGAGCGCAGACAAACCAGTAAAAATGAAGGAAATTCCCCTTCTGTGAAATCAAGACCTCTTTGAAAGTTGAGTTCAATTTAAGGGAAAGTAGGGCTCCGCGGAGAGTTGGATTTCCAGCCCAAAGCCCAGATCTCCGCGCCCTCTAGTGCCAGAGGCAGGCGAGGGAGAGCATCCCCGGGCACAAGGGATGAGAGGCTTGATAGCGAATTACAGGGGAGGGAGAGAAACAAGTGGTATGAGATAAGGACATTCCTCCCAGTGTCTGTTTCCAACCAGCTCTTCCCTCTTCTAAATCCCAAGTTGCAAAAAAAGGCAGGTGGGGTTCAGCTGATCCTGGTTCGGTCACTCAGGGGTTAACACTGCAGGTCCTGTGGGGTGGGTTAAACTATTGAGGAATAAGTAGGAAGAAATTAGACCTGGGAAGCCCCGTTTGTATCTGGCCATTTATTCACAAATTCTGGATCTCTCTGGCTTTGAGCATCTCAGCTTGCAGCAATTTGCAGCTGATTCTCAGAGATTTGAAGGCACAGAAGAGGATTTCTCACTTGTGAAAAAGCTGCCCTGACCTCCTGTGGGCTCTTTGGGTGGGTGGATGGGTGGGCAACAGTAATCAGGCTAAGGAAAGCTGAAGGGGCTTAGGTCCAGCTCGTATGAATGACGGGGATAACTTTTTCACAAATGCTTGTAGTCTTGAATCTTAAAAAAGCTTAAATTGTATGGTAGCATTTCAAGCCCTGTTAAATCTGAGTTTGGATTCCCGTCTTTAAGAACCAGGCTGCGCAAATGACCAAGCACTAAGAACTGCTGTAGCTAAATGAGACAATTAGCACACTCCCCACACACCACCCTACCCATCTTTTCCAGTTCCTATGTTTTGGCAAAGATAACTTTCAGTTTTGCCAAGGTCTCCGTGGCTTTTCCTGGGTCAGAGCTGCCCAAAAGATGCAGAGTTACTTACTTGCTTGTCCTCATCCCACCAGCTGAACGCCAACCGCCTGTGCCTAGCAGATTGCATTCCCTAGCCCTCCGTACCAAGTTGAGTAGGGATCTCTTGCTGACTTATCCCACTGCCTTCCTACATCTCTGTGATACAAGTGGGCAGAATTAAAAGATGAGGTCACCCCTGGAATTATATTAAAAGGCTGCATCCCCTTCCCATGGGCCCTGAGCTTGTTTTTATGTAAAAATGCTTGAGGCTGTGGAGATGCCTGTCATTTTGGACTGTCTGTCCTACATTTAAAGCTGTATCATTACTTATATCTAACACCGTCTATTCCCTGTAGAGAGATACGTATCAGTAAGTGTTCCAAAAAGACATCTCTCATATAACATGATTTTAAGTCTCAAAAGGATGGGACAGGGTGAAGTGAGTTTCCTCTCATTTCCATCAAGCACTTCCTAAAGAATGCTTACCAATGAAACTAAGATATGCAATGGGATTTCAGTAGTCCATATGCTTCATGTATTCATTTTTAAGAATATGATAAGGACAAAATGAAACAGACCATCATTTAGGGCCAGCTGCTTTGCTGAGAGCCTTCTGCATGTTTTCTTTTGACTTCATGGGCTAGGTTCTGATCATAATTACATTTTTTCAAATCAGGGGTGACTCCACTGACTTTAATTACTTCTGGTTTATTCTAGTGCAGTTCAGCTCAGAATTTGACTTTCACAGGAACATAGTAAGTGTTGTAATTAGAATATGCCAGTATTTTGACAACTGTCCATGGAACAGCTCTGTTTCACTTGCCCCTGCCGAATGTGATGTGGGCATTGGGAATAGTATGGGGCACCTCTGACAGTGATGACAATAAAGGTATCTATAAGCAGCCACAACACAAATAGGTGAGACATTCTGTAAACCAGCATCTCCCAGGGTTTTCCTCAAGCTCTTAGAAAAGCTCTGAGTAAACTGTGGGCAGGTGTGGGTTTTTTTAGATTTTTGTTCTTTTTTTTTTCTCTTTTTTTTTTTTTTTGAGAAAGAGGTGGAACAAGACAAAAATATCTTCATAGATCTTTCTTCTGAATCATTGTGAAAATTAGTGTTGGAAACCAAGGAGATAAAATAAACCTAGTCATTTAGAAGAATTCTCTTGCTCAGTAATTTCTCTGGGTCAGGATTTTCAGGTAGTCTGAATATGTAAAGCTCTCTTGATTTCAGTGGAGATAGGATGATCTGCAAACTCTGAGCATCAGACTCTTCATTTTTATAATCCATTCCAGCATGTGAGAAATAAAAATTAGCAAAATCTGTCCACGGGAAACAGTAAGTTTCTGGTACAGCCCATAGCATTTTCATAGATTTCCTGAGAAATTTTCTCTCAGCTTTGCAATGAATTACTGATGTCTATTTTATACTCATCTATCTCACATTTAGTCAATTAGAAAGCAGAGTGGTCATATATTAAAAATGATTCACAAATTTGTTCATGAATAATGGCAACAAGCTCATTCCACTATGATTTCTGAAGTCATTTAGTGCAAGCCGGTGACCAATGATTTATTCATGAAAACATTCATACATTTCAAAAGTTTCATGAACGTTAGCATGAATAATTAACGGAAATTGTGTTATTTGTTATCATTACTCATTATTTTCCTATTCAAAAAGGCATCAGTCATCCAGTTAAAGAACATTAGAACATAGTGATTGCAACATTGGATCAGGCAGGTGTTTTGTCTTGTCCAGTATAGTGGCTCTATCGATGTCCCTCACCGCATGCTCGAGGCAGGTGCAGGGAGTGCTGCCCTGGATATATGCACTGCCCTCAACTAAAATGTTTTAACGCCCACCAGCTTGTGTTTGCTCACTGCCCGGAGACCATTGCCAAATGAAGAGAGATACCCACCCTCCACACCAAATGGAAACCTCTAGCGGTTCTAGACAAACTGCAGATATACTCACTGGCCAGATAAGCAGCTAATGCAGTTTTGCCCCCCAGTTAGTTCACTACCTAAGTGATAGCATGAAACAGTGAGTTCAGTAGGTTAATTACATATTTTCTTGGGAAAACCACACTCCAAGCAACCTTTGATCTATTTAAATCAGTTGTCTTTCAAAGTTATTGCTACCTCTCTGTTATATGACGTGAAAAGGCCAACAGGAGCACCCGGTTCATTGTATAGGTGCCATTCATTTACTCAGCCGTGAACCCTCTTGTTCTTTTCTTCTCTCAGTTAGACAGTCCCAGGGTTCTCAGTCACTTTGCACGTCTTAAAAACTACTAATTCTTCTCTCTCCTTCTTTGGTGATGGATTGACCAATGTGGACACTGTTTTCCAGGTGAGGACTATTGGCTTATACAATAAAACTGTTTTCATTTTCACACCTTTTACTCCTTCTATGCACTAATGGAAATTTTGTTTTGTTTGTTGGGTTTGGGGGTTTTTTTGACCGCTGCTGTAACTGAGCAGAATTTGCAACTGGGTTATCTGCAGTGATGTCAATAACCTTCCTTGAGTGGTCACGGCTGGTTTAGAATCCAGGAAGGTTTGTAAGTTTTTCAGTCTACCTGTGATTGTTCTGCATCGGCCAACACTTATTTCCATTTGCAATCCGAATGCTACGTTCACCCAACTTAATTAGCATACTCTGAAATACTTCAGTCCTTATTCCTTTTTCCGAACAGCAATAATTTCAGTAAAGAAGTTATACGTGGTATAGAATCTTGGACAACCCAACTGTTAATCTTTTACAGTGAAAAATGATCATTCATGTGTAGTTCCTGCTTTCTCTCTCTTAAACAGTTTCTAACTTGTAATAATAAGCTACTTATTCTACAAAGACTTAAATTCTTCAAAAGAAATTTGTTAAAGAATTTAAGAAGATATATAAATACTTTTATTTGTATATATGTACACACTTATCAGGTTGTTTTTCTTGGTCTATTAGCTTGATGCTTCAAAGAATATATAGAAAAGACAATATTTCTTTGAAAGAAACTATGTTGGTTTTGGGGTTTTTTTTCTCTCCTGTGTGTAATTCTAGTTTGTCTTAGTTTGAATCAATTTACCTGGAAGTGAAGTAAGACTTTTCAATATATAATACTTAAGATCAATCCAGTGGCTGTCCTAAAGATAGGTATGCTAGCTGCTACCCTCCAGTCCTTCTGTAACGTATCTGACTTCAGCAACAGCTTCTGTATTTTTGCTATCAGCACAGCCACTTCATTTTCAAATGCTTTCCAAACCCTTGCATATATAACCATGAGGTCCTTGTGACAAGCTGCTATTTAGTTTATCAGTTTGTTCCAGTGTTCCCCCTTTCAATGTTTCACATTCTGACAGCTCATGTCCTTCTTGTCTTGAAAAAAAATAGGTCTAGTGTGGACATTGGCACAGCATTATTTGTGGGAAAGATTTACCCAAATGAATTGTTCAGAACCTCTGCAAAGTCCTTTTGCTCATTAATTATTCCCATTCTGCCCTGGATGTGCAGCAGATCCCAGCGGTTCCTTCCTAAACGGGGTGAATTTAATTCAGAAATATCTTGCAGTTCTCCCCTCTGCCCAGTCCCCCCAAGCTCTTGTCAGTTAACGCATCCTTGGCCCTCTTCATTTACAGCTGACATTTTGTTTGTGTTTTATTGTAAATTCCCTCCCTTAGTCAGGGGTTTCACCAGAGCTGATGTGCCATTTCCTGAAAGCTGGTTGCTTGACTCAAACAACCTCTTGGACCTTAACATTTCACAATACTTTTTTTTTTTCTACCTTGCCTTTCGGTTTGCTTACTGCATGACTTCACTGAATCGGAAGCTGTCTGTTAATATATCTGTTGTTTTGAATCTATGGATTTTACTTTCTTTTTCTTTCATTCTTTGCTTTTCTTTTTTTCCCCCTTATTTTCTTTCTACCTTCAGTAGTTTTTAAGCAGTTCACTAATTATTAGCAGTTTTAACCTCAAGCTTTTAATATAGTAATAAGTTCATTACTATTCAGTGACTTGACTGTATCATTTCTTCAGCTACTTAAGACTAAGTTAAGAACATATACTGTTATGTTTTCCAGTTATTCTGGAAAACACCTAGAAGTTGGGGTTTTTTAATCCCTTTGTACCAGTTGACCTACCAATGTACAGGTGGGTGAAGTCACCCATGATTACCACTTTATTAGACTTAGATACCTCTTTGATCTCTCTCCATTTAAACCATTGAATATCCCAGACATTTCCTAGACTAAGTGTGCTATTGCTTTGTGCAAGCATCAGGATTTAATTAAGGAAGGATATTTTTATGCTTAGCACACTAGACTAAGACCAAGAAGACCACGGATAAGCTCCTGACCATGCCACCAGCCTCCTGCCTGATCTTTAACACATTCCTATGGCCTGACACAAAGCCTTTTGAAGTCAGAGAGAAACTCTGTTACCTTTGGGTAGGTTTTGGCTTGGCATCCCGAGGTGGGGAGAGTAACTCTTCTTGGTCTCATGACAGTGTTGTAAGGATTCACTCGCTCCAGTTTGTCAGGTATTGAAGTTCAGCTGTGGTGCTGCCCCGTGAAAACAGGAGCAGACAGACTCCATTCACAGGGGCTTTCTTTCCACTGGGGTGTTGGAAAATTGAGCCTTTAGGAGCTGATTATCAGGAAAGTTTCTGTTCAGAACAGAGGATAAGCTAAAATGTTCAGCATCCATCGAACAAAAAGGTACTGAAGCTCCTAACTGCTCCAGATCTTGGTGAGGAGTAAAAGGAAAAAATAGGCTAACAAGGCCAGGTTTACATGGACAAAAGTAGATTTCATAATCTGGTCTTATTTGAAAAAAATGAAAGAAGAGAGAAATAAACTGAAGGTTTAACACTGTTTAACAGTGAAGTGTTTAACAACTGGATCTAGGTCTGGGGCTTTACTCAGTTCTGTGAGTTTTCAGCTTAGTCAATGTTAAGTGCAGGTACAATTGCCAAAGTAGGGTTTACAATGCCATGACCTTGCTCAGATCATATACTGCATCAGAGTTGTTCGCAAAATTTATAAGGACCTGCTGGTTCTCCTGCTCCCCCCTGCCCCAACACTAATTTCTCATGTAAAACAGCTAGTGGACTCCGAGGGCAGGGCACATGGGTGGAGCAAAGTCCATGTGTGGACAGAGAGGGCACACTTTTCTCCTCCACTATTACCTAGGGTCCCTGAGGACTTGCATTACAATTACCGTGGCAGATTAAGTGTAGTGCTTCACACTTCAATTGATGCCAAGGCCAGAAGATGTATTAAAAATGGTTGCCTCTGAAACTCACTTTCCTATATGTCCAGCAGCATTCTGCCATGGTGGGAAATTCAGTTTAATCCATTTTATACTTAATATTGCATGACAGTAAATTAATATATGTGTGGAAAATGAAGGCAGATGAAGGCTGGCAGTGGGAACCTTGGGGATGGTCTTGGTATGGAACATGCATATGGACATGTGCTCCTCACTGAACTTTAGAACTGTTGCTCAACATGGATGTCGGGGGAAGAGTGGCTTTTAGGGGAAGGGGACGAGTCAGGGAGATGTCTTCTCTGCTCTTGTTTTTCCATGCTTAGGCTAAGCTGCAAACTGATCTCCTGATCCGTTACTGGCATCTTTCACCCACACTAATTTCACTTTTCTAGCAGTGTATTCTCAGCTGATGAAAGCTGTCAGAACAGGAGTGACATGAAAGGAGAGGCCATCACCAAACAAAGTGCTATATTTAACCTGGCAATCTTATACCTTCTCAGGTCTGACCTTGAGCCCTAGCAGTGAGGATACAAATGGGGCATCTTGGTTGTAAAGTTTCCTCCTTTAGCCAAACATAGAAGGCTCTTAAATATAAGGAAAAGCAGGGAAGAAGGAAGGTAATACAAATTACCCTTCTGCTTTTGACTTTTGTGATAGCCAGCACACTTAGCTGCCACTAGAAGGAAAGAATACATGAAGGGCTCACTGTTAAATTCTCATTAAAAATGTCTATTTGATGTCTGCAAGTCATTTTCACAGTTTTATCCACTGGGAGTAAGTGTAGGGATCTTTACTGAAAGGTTTTGACATCAGAAACAGTTCCCTGCGAGGAATATCCTACTGTTATTAATCATTTTGCGATGTGATGCAGTAAAGAGAAAAAAACCCAAAAGTATACAGTTGGAAAGAAGCAAGGAAGGAAAAAGAAAGAAGATGAAGAAAACCATTTGGTCTGTTTAATCTGAAGAAAGCTTGTAACTCTCTCTCTTCCTTTCTTTAGCAAAGAGAGTGAGACTGTATATCTCCTACTTTGAAGCACAGGGGAATGCAAAATATCTGGTTTAAAAAACCCAGATAACTCGAGTATTGCCATTCTTTCGAATGACAAATTTGACAATTAATATTCCACTTTATTGTCTTTAATGCCTCTTAAAAATGATGTGGGGTGTGGAAATGACACATAACTAAAAAGATGAGAAGCAATTTTCCTGTTACTTCTTTCGGAAAATAGTGACAAGGGCTGAATTCCTAGTTTCACCACAGATTGTTGACGTGGCCTCGGACAAACTCGGGAACATCCTGTACCTCAGCTTCTAAGATGGTAACTGTATAAAATAGCATTTGCATTCTCACATGCTTTGTCTGCCTTTCCTCTTTAGATTTTTAATTGTTTGGCAGCACTTCTGTAACAGTCTGCACAGGGGAACCTTACCTAAATTTGGGCATTCATAGAAAGAAATGAATGATATAGGATCTTTCAAACATTCGGTTGCTTTTTATTCCCTGTGAAAACTAGCTTATAACATGGACCTGATCTTTCTTTTCTTTAGAGAGTAAGAGCCTTTCCATTCACCCCTGGGTGTTGCGGGTACAGGCAGCTATACATGGGATACCTCTTAGCAGCCTCTATCTGCAGCGGGTCCGTGATAGATCTTCTTAAACCCTGAGAGCAGTTCTGCCGTGCCAGTGCTGCAAGGGTACAGAGGAACTGGGAAAGGCACACGGGAAGGTGACAAAGATGGTGAGAATTACATGCCTTCCAGAGAGGAGATGTTCAATAGACTAGGACTCCTCACCCCAGAAATTATATGATTTATGAGGAATACACATAGGTCTAAGCAACCTTGAAGAAAGGGAGAGGGTGAACAGGGGGCTATTTCATTTTTTTTTCACAACATCAGACTCAGAGCTCTCAGGTGGATATTAACAGGCATAAATTTAAAAAATCACTGTGTGGCTGAGCTGGGGCACTTAGTGCCCTATGATGTTTTGCTGATTCCAAAGGTATAAATGAGTAAAAAGTAATCAAACTAGACAGAATACTGCAAGAAAAACACTACCAAAAGCTTTGTGATGCAAATAAAGTCACAGGGACCTCCCCATACCACCAATTGCTTCAACCTAAGAAATGTATGCTGGGGTGGTATCACTGTATGCCCATTCCCTTTGCTTGCTCTTTGCTACCGGCCACTTTTGAGAAAGGACAGTGGGCGAGCTGGCTTAGAGAGAGATGTTCTTGCACTCAGAGCCTCATTTGGAGTCATCAGGGTAGCCGCCTTCTTTGGACAGTGCCCAACCTGTTTTACTTTTGCTGCTCACCAGAAATTTGTGGTCCTTCTTGGCTAGGTGCTTATCAAAACAACCACATGACACTTTGGAAAGCTGTTTAATTAAACCCTGACTCCCCAGAAAGGCCTCCTACAAATAAATTCAAAGATTCTTTCTTTTATTTGTTCATTGTCACAGTTGGAGAGTTTTAATATACACGTGGTTTCCAAGCAGATCCCAATGCCAGCCACAGAGCGTTCTCTCCTACCCCACTGTCTGAAACTCTGATAGAACAGCCTGAGATAACCTTGCAGATGCATTTCTCTTTCAGCGTAATGCCTTTGTGTTCCTTTTATAGGTATTCCCTTTACAGGGGAGCAGTGAGTTGAGAAAGGGAAAATGTGGTCACAGCTCTGCCTTTAGTCTCCCTTCTCATTCAGTCTTCTACTTCCAACAAGCACATGCCAAAAATGAGGAAGGGTGTGACAGGCATTGAGAGAGACCTTTGCATCCCTGTAAATGTGAAAGAGAAAGCCTCCCTAGGCAGTTGCACATATACAATTTCTTACCTCTTTAGGGCAGACCTGCTCCTCCCAAATGCCAAGAGAGAGTGGATTCCTTCTTCTTGCTTTTCACTTGAAAGCTCCAAAGTCACAGCTTTCTCAAAGCTCTGTATCATTTTGTGTGCAGTATCAGGATTTAGATAATAGCCTTTTAACTAGTGAGTCCTAGGAAAAAAACCAAGAACTTTACAGAATAGAAAACTAAAGCTGAACTTCTGATGAAGGAGATACTTCCTGAAGATGATCTCTGCTTTGCTGATGTCTTTTATGTCTGTAAGTGGTGGGACATGGGCTCATTGGAAAGCTCTGTAGGTCAGAGTTTTCCCGTTATGACCACGGTCCAGTGGGAATCACACCACCATTCTTCCACCTATGCAGGATTGCTCTGTACTGCAACTACATGCCAATTTAAAGGCATGAACTTAAAGGTGAGTTGAAAAGCTTTGAAATGAGCAGAAGCCAAGCTTTCTGTTTATTAAGAAACCCACACAACAGCAGTGTTAAAATTGCATTTCCAAGCTCATAATACCTGAGGCCCCCACGTTTTCTACTGAATAACTGTAAAGATGATTTCTGGGTGCTTTGTTTGTTTAAAAATCAAGCTGTTAGTGTGCGTTCTTGACTATGGCTTTAGAAATCCAAGTTTAGGTACACTATTTTTAACTCTAAGCCAAAATCTTTAATAAGTCAAGCAAAATATATCTCAAGGAAAACGTGGGCTTGGTTCCATTCTGTCTGGAACCTAATTTCTTTCCTTGCTAACCACAAGGCTGTAAAAAGCTGCAGCTCTCCTTGGGCTACACTTCAAAGCTATTTTATACACATACAGATGACTGCAAAATACCAGAGGCAAAGGAGAGCCAGGCCCATACCACACAAATTAGCAAGACATTATTTTCTGGAGGCAGTGTTTGTGGGTTTTAGAAAGCAGTGGGCAACTTTGCAGGTAGGCCATGGCAGGGCCCAGTGAGTTGGAATTGGAGTTGTTCTCCTGCCAAATATTTCATTGGCATTCTCCAAGTTATTCTGAAAAGTGAACAAGGGAAAGAGCCTAAGTTTGGTGACACAGATCCTTGCTTTGCCAAGGTTGGCTAGGCTGTTTAAGAGTTTAGTACTGCCTTTCACCTGTAAGTTATCAGTTTCCATGATCTATCATCAGATCCGATTTCTTTTAGTTTTCCCAATCCATTTCAGTCATTTGGTGATTTCCTCAACATATTTGGTGATACATATGTAAACCAAATATACAGCATAAACCAACACATGATATATGTTATACATGTTAGTGTAATAGAAATTCCCTCCCACTATGGCTGGTTTGCACAAATGATGTTGAGACAGGTTCACATGCATGAAGATTTATTAGTTTAGTCCATAGTTGATGGCCTACATCGTTTCTAACTGTGAAAAACTGGGGAAAACATAAGCCAGGGAAAAATAAAACAGAGAGACAGAAGGGAAAAGGAGAGCTCTCCCCGTGGCGCTCAGCTGGGAAGAAAAGCAACCAGGGTTTCCAGACCTTTCCTGGACACCCTCTGCTGTGCGGCAGCTGGTTCTGCCCATAATACTCTTCCCACAGTACCCATACTGTTTCCACCAGGACATGCTCAAACCCTCAGCTGGTTGTCACTGCTTACTGTCAGTGTTGTTTGGAGTATGCATTGGTTGGGGCAGGGGCTGCATGGCCAGTTGTTTGTGTGCACATGAACATTCATTGCATAAACCAAAAGCTATAACCAAATTGTAGCGAAAGTGGGGAAAAAAGGCTGATTCTCTCACTGGTGGTAATCACTGCCCATGAGAACCCACCACAGAAAGACTGTTGGGGTGTGCAGGTGCAAGGCTATAAGAATAAGAAGCATAAGAATAACAGCACTGGAGCAGGGAGAGGAAAACACTGTCCCAGGGGCTCGGAAAATATTGCCCCAGCAGCCTGGAGGGGAGGGTACAGAGCTGTGAGGGAAAGGCAGGCTGCAAAGTTGCAGAGAGAAGGCCCTTAGCCACACAAACCAGCAACAGCGGTATTTTCCTAGCATAGGTAGGTGTGACAAGGTGATGTAGTGGCACCCTAGAAGTCAAATGTGCCGCTCTTCAGGGACAGGCATTAGACCTGGCTGCTTTGGTCAAAAGGTACAGTTTCGGAAGACTCACTCTGGCTGGAGGCTGGCTGAATCACCTTTTCCTTGCGTGATCCGGGGCACGGGCTGGCTGCCCACTTCTCTCTCAGAGAGGATCTTCCTGCTGGTGACCTGAATGAGAACCAACCTCTCCCCTTCACCCTCTTTTTTCCCCCCATTATTTTAGCAACAGTTGAACCATCAAGTTTCCCCACCGCAGGTCAGCAGACAAGACCAGCTGAGGATGTGTTGATTCTGTGCTAAGGATGATAACATAACAAATACCTACAGCACAACGGCGGAGGAGAAATGCACCCTCTGTATTTCATTTTCTGATACGCTTTAGATGCTATGTTGAGCTTAACTCAACTGGGAGGAGCAGAGACTCCTGATTGCACATCTTAATAGGTGAGTAACTCTCAATTTAACTTTTATTCCAGATAGGGTAGATGGAACAAAGAAGAAGGTCTTCAGCCCTTTACTTCAGGGTATGAGGAGGCTGTGGTTGAGCTTGTTTCCTAACCCTCAGGCACTGTTGTTACTGCAACACAACAATGAGAACAAGGAGAAAAACCCAGGAGTGCTCACCTATTTGGTTTTGGTTGGATTTTTTTGGTTTGTTTTTTGGGGGGTTGTTTTGTTTTGTGTGTTGTTACTTATTTATTTATTTCACAAGAAGACCTCCGTACCAAGATTTCATTTGTTGCACCTTATTGCTTCATAAACCAGGGAAGAAAACTAAAGGCACAAGAGCCAGGAAGGAAGAAATTTTTTGCAGCTAAGCACATAGACAGGGAAGAGTTAATAACTAAATAAAGGGGAATAATTTACTTATTTTGAAGGTTTATTAAGACCTCTTTGATGGGGATCACACAACTTTATTTATTTTTGTTGCACTGACAAGCACCCCATCTCTTCAGCCCACTGTGCTCTGCCACGAAGCCAGTTCCTGCACTGCAGCATTAAGAAGTAATTATTACCCTTTACTGCGTAATGACTAGTTATTGCACAGGCCACGTAGAAGACTTCTGCAGTCGTCATGCCAACTCTCTCCTCTATCCTGCTTTAACCCACTCTGCTGGAACGATCAGCCACGGGGTGGGGGGGGCACGTTCAGGCCGTGCACATCCCGTTCTGACTGCCCTGCATCCCGGACACTAAAGAGCACACAGCCTCATCTAGCGTGTACAGGCACAGGGATTTTAAAGACTGTTATCTCTTGGTCAGCCCGAGCTTCCCTGCCATGATCTGAGCAGATTAATATGTATCCTGAGTGCCAGACCTCTTGCTGCTCTACAGTGAACCCCTCTGGGTGCTTAAAGTGCAGCCTCAGAAGGAGCCTAATCCAGCCCCTGTCAGCTGGCAGCACGTTTCCTCTGACAGCAGAGCTTGGCAAGCTGGGGTTTGACGGGTGTTCAGGAGAGATGCATGAAAGGAGGGGGAGAGGTGCTAAAACGAGGCAGCATCTCACAGAGAACCCAGATGCACTTATTTTCTGGGGTAGTAGCCAAGGGGTCTTTCCAGTTACCTCCCAGTGCTGCTGCTAGGATCTTAACCTGGCTCTTGGTCCTTTTTTGGGGGGGACAATTGCTTAGCTAGAAAGTGAGAACATCACTGCCTTTGCTTTGAAGTGATGGGTACGTGCCAGTGGGGAGAAGGGAAAAGGGCTGCATGTCGTCTGCTCTCCCACTGTTCCCTGAACTCTGACGTGAATTGCACAGCGAGGAAAATGAGAGCTGGTCTTTGCTTAGATAAGCATTCTCTGAGCAAATTTACAAACTAATGACATAGCTGTTTGCGTTCCTATAGGAAATTATGTACATGCCATCCCAACTTTAGGTGCAGTCCTGCAGTCCTGCATGCTGAAGGGTGCAGAACCAGACCCTTTGTAGCTAGCCTAGCTCATGAATAGCTGGGATTTGATACAATATCCATATTTAATACTTTTTAAATTTTGTTCGCTGCTTGCTGCAATTAGTACCTACAGCCCCTCAAGGGGAAAAGAAAAAATCTGCAAAAAACCACCACATTCTCCACAACAGAGAAGATCATGTCATGCAGTTGCTCTTGCTGTTATTTATACATAGATGATTATGCTGTCTGCCACACAGGGAGGAATGAAGGGCTTAATTGGAGAAATAATCTGAAAATAAAATCATTCTTTTCTTGGTGTTTCTTCAAAGAATGATTTTGCCAATGTTGCTCCACATTTACTTTTTTTTTTTTTAAATAATCTATCCATTCTGTAATTAAACATCTAACTGAAGGGAGCAATATTTTTCTGAAAACAAGTAAAAGATTCATTCTTTTATGGAAAGCAGCACTCTGGTAACCAGAGCTGATTGGAGACAGTGAGCAAAGGATGGGGAGAGGAGAGAGGGAAGTTTGTCTCTTCGGTCTACATCCAGGAGACTGAAAGCAGAGGACTCTCCCATTCAGTTTCTTCCTTTCTTACTATTCTCTCTTTCATATCCCTCTCCCTTCCACCATACACTTCTCACCATTCTTCATAAAGAGACAGCCCAGACAATCATCAAATGACATCATCTGCTGTTTAAGCCTTTGGGTTACATGATCACCTAAAAAGCCCCAGCCACATGTAGAGGTACTGTTTTTCTTGGTATTGCACATCCGTGGTAGGAGAGCATCGCTGTTCTGAACAGTTTGCAATCTGCCGCTTTTGTGGGAGCTGTCAGGGTGTTATCTCCAACCTCTCAGTCTGAGGAAGGGAAGGCAGGGCACTAAAAGTTGCCAAGCTATAGGTAAAGAATAGATATGGGACAAACCCGCACAATTCTCTTATATTCCAGCCAGCTGCCCTCCCAGCTCAGCCTTGCCTGTGGTCGTTATAAGGTTGTGCCATTCTCCAGGGTAATGGTGAAGAAATGTGTTTGTAAGCAAGTCATCTGATCAGACTGGTGTGCCGGAGGGTAATGCCAACGCAAATTAGTTATTGTGGGGACATAATCCTGCATAGGCTTCTATGCAGGAAAATGGCTGTAAAGAATTGATTGCCATTAACCTGAAAGATGTGAGAAAATTTTTTGGCTTTCAAGTAACCTCAAAGACAGTTGTGTGAAGATGGACGTTTCTGAGAACAGACATTCCCTCAGTCCTGAGTGACTGGACACTGGTCTCATCAGACAGCTGATGCTCGCTTTTGCTTTCAAATCACTGAAAATAAAATGACGTATGCTGAACAATCTGTTAATTGTCATTAATTTGTCCACTGGATATTTCCCCCCTATATTTTGAATTGTCCATCTGCAAGCGTGCTGGCTAAGCTTAGCTGTCTGATTAATAGTTTCAATGATCATATCAAGGCCAAAAGATTCTTCTAAGTTGTTCATGTTCAGCGTTGACAATTTGGTATTTTTTGTATGTGACTGTTCGCCTAACTCATGTGACATCGCTTCCTACCTCTAATTTAATGACCTGATATTTATAAGCAGAAGCTGAAGGTGCTCTAGATGGTGGGGCAGGCACATAAGCTGGCCAACAACTGTTCCCTTTTGCTCTAAGAAGGGCTCAAGAGCAGTGTAGCTGAAGGGAGAGATACCAAACCACAAAGATCTTGGAGAAAAGACAAAACCAGAGGGGTGGCCTGGTCAGCAGGGGCTGTATTTTTTGTCCTTTTTCCCACATCAGACAATTACTGTGAATCTCTGGTGGCTGACTCCATACCTCAGCTTGTTCTCAGTGATGGCTTGCAGCAGGATCTTTTGGTTCAATACCTCTGAACATAGTGCTGATATGTTACAGTTTAAGGCTAAAGGGGGCATTGTTTTGCATTGTCCACTTGTCCATTTAAAGAAAAAGGTAAGTGCCTTTAAAGAGGCATTAAGGCCAAGTGCAGGTCCATACTGTGGCTATCTTTGGGACAATGGTGGGCAGTGTTAGAAACTACCTTTGGGGATGTTTTCATTGCTTACTCCAGGACTGCCACCACACAGGATAGAAACTGTGCTGCATCTCCTCCCCTCTGGCAGCAGCACAGGGTTCATTTCACTCCAAAAGTGCAAACTCTGCTGTGCACGTGTGTCCCAAGGGAAACTGTGTGATCCCAAGACAGATCTGGCTTCCCTGGGAAGTTAATTTCTGTTTTGTGGTTTCCTTCACTTCAGCATCTTGCTGCCTCATCGTGCCCTTTCTTGAATGCTTTGGACCTGCAAAGCAAGCAAAGGATTTCCAGTCTTACAACATTTCTGCTGGTTTAGCACTGCCTTTTTTTATACCACTTGCTGTCTCTTCTGCTCACTGTAGGACAGATGCTACTGCTCTTTTATTCACTTTGAGAAGTACGCCACTGTTGAAGAAATGCCCCAGAAATGTTTGCCATATCAACTACTACATACCGTGAGTGACGGTCCCCAGGTCTGGCACAATATACTAATGGAATGAAATGGTATCCAGTCTGAGCAAAGACTGCAAACTCTTTCATGATCTCTCTCTCACCCACATTTCTTAGCACCTCTTCTCCCACACATACAACCTGTTCACACATGCTGAAAATACAGGGCAGCGCATTTGAAAATGTTTGCAAGGAATATTTTACTCAGCGACTTTCATGCTGTTAGGTGGCAGACTATGGGCGGTTACTGAACTAAGCAATGTAATGCATTTTTAAGAAGCATTGGTCAGTCACATGGAAGTAAGCACCACTTCCAGGTACATTAATTGTCATGTCTTCTATGATTAAAATTACTAGTGGTATCAGTTCTTATGTGCCTGGTTTTACATTGATTACCAAGTCAGAGTTCAAAGAAGTATCCTTCCACTTAAGACTGCTGATCGATGAGCAAACTGCATGATTTTCCCTTGAAGCATGAAATATAAATAATTACTATATGGTAGCATACATAATTACTGTACTCTTGGGTAGGGGCATCAGTGATCTCTGCCTACATGGAGATTCTTATGTTTCAAAAACATCTCAGACTCATAAAAGAACAACCAGAAAGAGCACGGGTTATGCACAGGGCACCAGGGACCTGTAAATAGACAGAGAAGTGTCTCAGCTAGCACAGTTAGAGAAATTCTATTTGAGATGTCACTTCTAAAGAGTCTGTCCTTCATTTGGTGCACTTTGTTAGCAAAGCAGAGCTTATAAAAATCTATTTCTTTGCGTCAGAGTAAACAAAGGCAGAAGGAAGAATAAATGGCTTCTGTCTAATATCATGTTCATGTCAAGGGGACCAGAACTCAGATGTTCCCACTCCGAATTCAGCACCATGCTCTTATTATTAGACCATCATTTTACAAGGAGGTTTTTTTCTTTTTTCTTTTTCTTTTCTCTTTCTTTTTTTTTTTCAGGGAGAGGGGGAGGAGCTTGGTATTTGTTCATGTCAGCCAGGACTGAAGGAAAAATATTATGTATAATTACAGAGCGAGACAGGCTAAAACGTCACCCATCAGAATCATTTAATCTCTGGTATTATTCTCTGTTCTTACTCACCCTCATGTCAGTGCTGCTTCTCCCTCCACCTCGAATCCTTAACTCCTCCTTCCTCTGACAGGATGTACAATAGGCAGAGCAGTATAAATCAAAGCCTAGAATCAGGAAAATTAGAATAGATTGGAAGTGCCAGTTCCTCAAGAAGGAAAAGAAAGAAACAAGACCACAGGAGATCAGAAGAGTGATTGCAGCTTCATTACAAGGGCCGTTGTACCATCAGAACAGGTTATTGCCTGTCACAAGCTGTTTTTATTTGCCAGCTCCTGACTGATTCAGAGCTTGATCTGAAATAAATACCACCTATCCACTTACTTTATAAATCTCCTCACTGTACTCACATTTAATATTTACAGGTCTTCATATTTTTCAAGTAAAATGTAATTTTATATTCATCGTAACTTTATTGTAAAGCAGCAGGAGACAGGTTGAAGGCTACATAGGAGCTCTTACTGGTCCATGCTGAGGTGGGACTGAGAGGGAATGAACTCAGCCATGTCAAAAGGCAGGATAAACCCTGGTGGGACTTCCATGAAGTGCACTCTCAATGTAAATTGCTTCCTAAATCTGTGTCAGGTTCAGACATTAACAACAAATCATATGAGTGGTCAAAATACTCCAGTATTGAATTTTTAAAGATGTCTTTCATGAATTTACTTAGCAGTTAAAAAACCCCAAGCTTCTCAGCAATTCCATAATATCAAGTTTTTGATAACAGAAGGGTTTCAACAGCATGTCACTGGGAGTTTCAGATTTCAAGAGAGCAGTAAAAAAATACCTGGAGCAGAAAGAGGTAAATATGGTTGCTGCCTGAATGCTGGCTCTTTCTCTGCTAAGAACCTTCATGGAGAGCAGATCTCCATACTGACTTTTGCTCTGGGCAAATAAAAAAAAAAAAAAAGAAAGAAAAAAAAATCTCTTTAGGGTAAAGATTTTTTTTTTTTTTCATTTTAAAACCTGTGTGTAAAACAATAACTGATCTTTATATTAGCAACAGCTATAATTGTTAGACCTGCTACTTACACAGCCAACACAGTATACTTGGACCTGTTATTTAGAAGTTGCATTTGGTCGTAACTGTAGCAACATTTGCAATATAACTCCAGAATTAGTGGGAAGGCTTATTCTCCCTATGCTCTGTAAATAGCAAAGTGCTTCAGGTTATACTTTTTGAGTAGCTGCAGTCTTTAAAGCAGCCTCAGAGTCTTTCGCCTGGCGTAGAGTGGGTGTTCTGAAACCGTCACTCTCACAAGCGGTCCCTCAGATGTAGGTAGGAGATTTGCGTGAGTAACAGTGGTTTGTTTAAGCGAGGACTGCAGAATTGGACACCTTAACTGGGAATGAGGAGCTCTCTTTGCACGAACAGCAACTGTCTCCAAACAGGGAGGGAGTGATCCAGCTCTGATTTCCCACCAGGGTGTTGTAACTCTGTGGAAGGAGGCTGCTAATGACATGGCACAGGAATTATTATTTTTAGAAAATGAAGAATGTAAGTGTACATGTACAAGCATGAGAAAATCTGCTAGTATTCAGTATTGGCTCACTGTAAAAGCTGGTAATGAACAAACTGGTTAGGTTAGTTATGCATCAGTGTCACTGTACTTCACCACTGCTGAAGTTCTGTCCCCTGGTGCCATTAATCATAATGGTTTTAGTACATAGCTAGTCTTAGAAGACAAAATGTTCACTGTGTCTTTTATAATAGGTTGTTTGAGACCAAAATGATCTCATTTTGCTATTTTAATGAAGGGTCACAGTGTTGCTTTAGGTTGACATGTCATTGACTGGCTAATTGTCCTGAATGGACCAGTCTAAGTTGAAAGCTCATGGCAACAACTGGAGTCAAAAAAAAATTCATCAGGTTTGTTTCATGTACCTGTTTCTCGACTGAGGTGTGTTTTTACTCTCTACATGGAATTGAAGAGTAAGATTTCAGCTACACTTACCTCTACTGAATGTCCAGATTTAGGACTAAGTATTACCTTTTTGGTTCATTTTTTGACCCTTTCTCTTTATACTCCCTAATTAATTGTATAAGACTCTCAGCTGACACCATAGTTGCAAGGAGCTTCCCATTTCAGACTCAGTCTTTTTTTAAACAGTCCGCCTCTTTCATTTTCAGTCATTATAGTGTTTCTTTGTGCATTAAACTTCCTTATTAGTATATGTATTAGAGAATTACTGCTGACTCTCTTACCACTATTTTAGAGCAGAGGGGCTTTATTTCTTTTCAGATATACTAATTTCCTATGTATAAGCACTAGAAAACACCTGATAGGAGAGGAAGATAAAAAATAAACAGCTGAAACCACCAATAACTGCCATTTATTTGTATTTTTAAAAAGAATGCCAAACAATAAAGGAACTCATGAAAGTTATTACTTTAGTATAATTACTAAAGACTTCTCAGTAAAATATTTCATTTTCTATTAGCTAAAAATTCTAGTAGAAAATATCTGTTTGGTTTTTTAAAAAAAAAACAACCACAAACAAAAAAAACACACCACAAAAAAAACCCCAAAACTAATTGCTTCATTAGAAATTCAAAACAATGCATTCTCTCAGGTTTTGGTCAGCTCATTGAAACTGTTTACTTTTAATTTCTTCCATTTTTAAAGAAAATTTTAAAACCTTGCTGACCTTTTTTGCTTAATATTTCTTTGAGAGATGACAGTGCCAGCTCAGCAGTGTGCAAGGTATATGTGGAGAAACCAAATACAATGCCAGATCAAATTAGTGGAGGCAAAGAAGAAGAGAATAAGGACATATATGCCTTAGAAGATAATGGTAATTTTATGAAAATATATTTGTTACTACAGTGATATAGCCTATTAAGTGATAAGATCGTGACCCAAAAGCTTGATATTTTTCTTGACTAAAACAGAGCACATATTTTATTTGACTGGATCCATTTATATTTGGACTGCCTTGCAATTTCTGGTACAATAGGTAATTTTATCTATTTTTTTAATGAATAGGCTACTATGAGAATTTCTTAAACAGACTGCATTGATTTGCTACAAATACACTTTCTGAACCTGAAAACACTTTCACATGTCTAACTTTGAACAGAAATACTTTTTTGTGCCTTCTGTTCATGTGTTTGGGCAAAGTGGGTATGTCCGAGTTTGAGAGTAACCCTTGTCCCATCTTTTCCTGTTGAAAGTCCTGCAGGGTGATTGCCTTTCTATCAATAACGCCATAAAACATAAGTACCTGTGTAGGATGAAGTATGGTCACAATTGTTTGCAATTGCCTAACCGTGTCAAGGCTTTGACTACCAGGCAATTGCATTGCAGGTTAATTTTCTTTAAATTGTCACCTGGTTCAGTTTTTTCACCACATGAAGACTTGGAAGAGGGAAGCCAGTGCTTTGGGGTTGGTATTTTCTTCCAATAAGTTTTCCTGTTCTGCATGAGCACTAGCATGTATAGAAACCTGCTTATATCCTACTAAATTTAAACAACATGCTCAACTGACATTCTGCAATGGGGTTCCTGCGGCTGATGTGTTTTGGACAGACAGACTAGTGAATACAGGAGAAAACAGAGGAATCTGGCAAACCACCACATGCACCGAAGCTGGTAGGAGCGCGTGGGCGGGCAGGGGGTTGGCAGACTGAGAGACATGTCCGCCTTGTGCAGGTATGAGAGTACGAGGAGCACTCGAGGTGTGGAGGGATTTAACAGTGCTGGAAAGTGGGATTTTGACCAACGGTCAGGGAGAAATGGGACAAAATGAAACAAATGGCTGGCTTACACCAATACCAGCAGGAGCACATGCCATTGCAAAAGACGGACAGGACAGACCACAGAGCTGGAGAGAATAATGCTGAGACAATACTTTTTTGGCTAGCCAAAAGCCAAAGCCATCCCAATGGGGTGGGGACGATAAAATCCTATTAATGACATTGCTGCTTTATGGTTTCTACTATCTCACAGGGTCTGGAATAGCAGGGGGGAGCAAGATGGAAGGTAGAGAGCCTGAAACAATCAACTCTGCTTCTTCAGGAAATAACTCAGTCTCAAAATCTATTTTCTGTTTGCAGCTGAAAGAAAATCATTATAGGATCCGGAGGAGGTCACCCATACATATATATAAAAAAATTATACCTCTGCAAAAGTTATCTAGCTTACACTATTTTTTAAATATGATTCCAAACCAATTAATTATGCATCTCCATTCTGAGCTAAAATTAGTAACTGATACCTTTTTATTTTTATTGTATGCAAAAATGTACCAGAAAATAAATAAAAACATCAAAATGCTTCCTGATATGTAGCCATAGAGAATGGGATTTAAAGAAGAAGGAAAGGGTTAAGAAGACACAGTTTGAGGCAACCACTGTATCCCTCCAATAAAACCCAGGCAAACCGGTTGAGTGGGAAATGAACGATGTCGGTAAATTATGCTCATTTTTTTAGATAAACAGATTAGGGGTGGAACCATCCCAGCACTTTGGGCCAAACTCTGATTTACCTCTTAAACTCTGTTTAGCTATTAATCGTTCTTCCTTCAGCTGTCTGCCTCCCTATCCCATTTTTCTTTAAACTAGCCTACATTTTTGGGTTGAGGTCACAAGGAGGTTGTATATGTTACCTAACTTACTAGAGTATGCTTTTTTTTTTTTCTTTCTTTTTAATTTCTTTTTTTTTCTGTTACATTTCTGCTTTATGTTTCTTTTCCATCCTTCTTTTTCATTTTTTGGAAGCCTTTTTTTATGCTCACATGCAAGGATTTTTCCACCTTTTTCCTGCCTCTGCCTTCTCTTCTCCACTTTCCTTCTTCATATCTTACTCCCTATAGATGTACGTTCCTCTGTAGCGATTTTGCAGAGTGAATGAGATGGCACAGTTCTGTCTTCTGATCCTTTGCAAGCTATGAGTGTCACAGAGGGAATCCTAAACCCAAGTGTAATAGCTAGGATTTGGTTCACAAATCTGGGACTTGGTTTTTATTTTACTTTTAATGTATACTCTTGAAAGTACAACACAAATTTAATTTTAATTTTCTGGGTCTATTTTTTTTTTTTTTACCAGCATTGAGGATTTCAGTATTCCAGCTCCTGTCACACAGGGTGACTGAAACAGACCTATCCCAGGTTTATTTATATCTTGGTTTCCAGCAAAGCTGCACCAGCTCTGTACATTACACCATGCCCTTCCATCAGAGCCACAGGCAGATGCTGGCAAAAAGAGTCCAGCCTCAAACCCATTGACATTACTAAGCTCCGCAGTGCTTGGAGCAGGCTCACCCCAGCATTTGTACAGCAGAAGTCATGCTGCTGTGGCAGTTTCTGTCAGAACACTTGCATTTGTATTTCTTTTAGAAATAGCTGGATACAAGAAGAGGGTAAGCAATCTCCCTCTGTCACGCTGTCAGCTACCAGTAACAGCAATTATTTCACAGGCATCAGATGCCAGAGGAACAATCTTTTCCTGCCTGCTCCCACCACCCTTATACCTGAAGAGAGCAACCTACCAGCAGTGGCCACAATTGCAATAATATAATGAACGCTAAATTAGACAGACTGGCAATTGCAGGCCAGAGGGACTTCAAAGTTCTCCTACATTAAGCACTTCATAATGAGCCCTGAAGAGTGCCAGTGCCTGGAAGAGAAGTAGGAGCATAAGTGTGTCTGCTCCATTCCTGCCATATTACCTTAGCAGAGTTTTTGAGTCCAGGGTATTTCCAGGCTCTCTGGACCGCCCAGGTGTGTTATACCCACCTGATGCTGCTTCTGTGAGTGTCTCAATGTTAGCCTGCTTAGATCAAGGACCTGACTGCTCAGAATGGGCTGCAGCACGGCTGGCAGAGGGTGATTTCTCCCCAGTCACGGTATCCTGGGGTGAACAAGCATCTTTCACCTGTAGAGATGGGAGAGAAATTCTTCTCAAAGCCCAGACTGCTCTGGGAATAGAAGAGAACAAAAGCCTATTCTTTATGTTTTTATCTATTGTAATCTTCATGTTCTCTACAGCAAAAGATATTTTTTCTATATATTTATAAGCAGATTTAAAACCAAACCAAACCAAAACAAAATGCACAAAGAAACCCTAGCTACTTTTTCTTTCACCTTTCCTCTTCTCATTTTTATTCTGCATATGTGTATGTATGGATTTTCTTCAAGTTTTACTGAAGAAGCTCCTGGAAGGCTTAGGAGAAGTAAAAAGATTAATTTTAAAGCCCTGCTTGCTGTGCACTTAGTGGTGTTCTTCAGAAGGAGAATTTTCCTTGTTAATGCTAATGTTTGAATAAAAATCTTTTTGTCATCCATGGCTGCTTGCAGCTAGCATCCTTTTATCCAAGAACGGTGGGAACAAGTCTTCCAGTTTATCCTATTTAGGAGAAATTACCTGACAGCTGGTAAATGATGCTTCTGCGTGACAAGTTATCCTGCTATTTATTAAAGTAAAAAGTCCAGAAAATGACTTAAAGCCTGACATAGTAAAAGAAAAACACAAGAGCAAGGATAATCAAAATACCTTTAAAGAGTCTCTTGGTCCAGGATATTACCATGCAGTTGCTTGCTGTCCATTACCTGCTTTCTGACAAGATGCAACTTATTTCATGATACTGCTTAACTAACTCTGTGCAATGCAGTTCTTCTAGGAATTAACATGACAGTAGCAGAAGCAACGAACATCTGCTCTGGTTTTTGTGTTGTTGCACACTGAGCTGAGTTGCACTCTGAATTTCTCCCTGGTACCCTGTACCCTACCAGGCTGTTCTACTCAGTTACCTCTGATATGCACAGAAGCCTGTTCCAAAAATACCATATTTCTTGGGAACTTCAGTGGTCAGAGAGGAAATCAGGTTTCCACCCATTTAACTGGGAAAAATCAGTTCTTCTAAAACAGTGTTTCAACTGGTAAGAAGAGCAATCATCATTTTATGAAAGCAAAAAGTAATAAATGGCTCATCTTCCAGGTTTTTGGTCTGTTGTTCGTGGTTTTTTTTTTCTTTGTCCTGCAACACATCACAGCCCTTTAATGCAATTTTGTTTCCTCCATTTTAATCAGTTTATCCTTTAACTATGGCATTTCTCTGCCTGCCTGTCTTTTCCTTTCAGCTTTTAGACAAAATTATTACAAACTAGGAAAAACAAAACAAAAACATACCAAACCAAAGTTGGATTTCCAGTTAAGTCTCCAAACAAGAATCTGTAAATGAGAACATCCTGCTGGAGATATTTCTGTTTTGAAAGAGCAACTTTTCCTTTAGATAAATGTCTAATTTTCTGTTTAGTTTAGTCGGTATCATTAATGAGAAAAAAGTTCATCGTACTCTACATATACGTTTTTAATTTAATGCATTCTGTAGTAAGCAGCATATGATTTTTAGTGGGTAGGACTGCTGCCCCTTGGATTGTTCTTTCTGTTTTAATAAGTGTTCTTTCTCTTTGCCACCTGTCATGAATGATGCGTAGCAGACTTATAGAAATTAGGAGCTTTCAGTCACTGGCAAAGCAGCACGCCTCCCTGAAAATTAATCTAATTTCCTGAGTTTGGCATTACAGCAGAATCACAAGGCTGTGACACAAGAGAGTGGTATGTGCTCTCTTACCTTCCTCTCACTCTAACCAATTTCCTTCTGGCATCATGACTGTTTGCCCAGTTAAACAAACAAGCAAACAAACAAACATCAAAAGTAGCATAAGAAACAAAACTCCAAAGCCATTAATCAAAATCCTACTGTTAAAGCCACTTGCTTTTCAGGCAAGATCATGTCTTTCTATAAAAGGCAGTGTTGAATTCTTAATAGGCCAGGACCCTTGTGAAAACCCTGGTTGTTCCAAGACCACTGTTATGTTCCTCTGAAAACTTGTCCTCTACATGTGGGGATTGATGTCCTACCTAAAACACAGTTGTGAAACACACTATTTCTATAACAGTTTTATGAAAAAGGACTACTTCTGCCAGGCCAAAGTTTTTGCTAGTGTAATGGATAGAGCGCAGTTTGTTAAAACACCATGTAGCTATCTCAAATCTGAAGTTCAGCCTTTTAGTGTACAAAATGGCTTGTGCTGTGCTTGAGATTTTTCTATACATAGATGGCTCATTCTCTGGCATTAAGCAAATGACTAGCACATTGAGGAGTGAGCTGGCAAGGAGTTAAAAATCTTAATGCGAAAGATAATCTCTCCTGAAAATGCCAGGGACACCAGGGTGTTGTCCCATTTGATCAAGATTAAACATCCCATGTTTCTCACAGCAGAAGCTAAACTCATCAAAGAAGCAAGTTCTTGTAACTGACCCCCAGCAGGCTATTTGTTTTCAATATGTAATGATACAGCTGATAGGAGTTTTTTTCAAAGAGTTGTCTCATTTAAGTCCCTAAAGGAAATGACTACCCATGGGCTGGGGTAGGATTGTCTCTTAGGTGCAAACAGGTAGTCTCTTATTTTGCAGATAAATTCCTCTAATGGCTGAAGCCTCTGATTTTCCTGTGGATAACTGTGGTAATATTTTAGAATACTGCCCTACGTAAAACTCTTCAGCATCCAAATTCTCTTCTCTCCTTTTATGGATACATCCGATAAGCAATTGTTTCACAATGTTGATGTCTTTAATTACACATCCCAGCTTGGATTAAATTATTTCAGACCTCTCTTTTCTCTTGGTTTCTGCCACAGTGTTGCCAGATAGCTGCTTGGTTTTATAAGACAATTAAAGCAATTGTAGTAAACTATTCACCATTTCAGTACTCGTTATAACCGTTTGATGGAAGAGGGCACGTGGCAGTATTTGGGGACAGGCAGTTGCATGGTCAGTTGCTAAGATTGGATAATGTCAAAATCATGTCTGAAATGATGGATTGTGCTGTCCCTTAAAAAGATTTTAGCTGCCTGTTGGTCTTTATTTGTCTTCAGAAAAATGCTGGCCCTTAGAAGAATCATTTCATTTTTGACATACTGCAAAAACTATATGACTCAGCAGAGTGAAATGCCCTCTAGACACAATATCCATCAGCAACTATTCATTAGTTCAGTAGTACACAGTATGCAATTCACATCAAATAAATTCTGCCTGGCTTTGCCCATTAGGTAGAAATCTCAGGTCACAAGCAGCTGTCATGGATGAAATCTTGTTTCCACAGAGGTCAAAGTAGATCTCCTTTTGCTTCTGGTGGTCACAAAAATTCATCTTATGCCTTTGTGGATAGGTAGTATTAGACAACATCTTACTCCAAATTGAAACAAAGCAGCAGAGACACCCCCCTATGGCTCCTAAGAGATAAAGGATTTTTTTAATCTTGTGAGAAGCCTGTGTCTTTTTAAAACAACTATCTGTCTTGATCAAGTTCCCCACAGAAATTAGTGGAAATTTTTTACTCAAGTAGGAGACCCAAGAGAGAGATTCCACCCTGGTGAAAATTTTAAACAAATACTAATCAATTTCTCTGACACGTCCCTTTGACTAGTAACTTTACATAGGCAGGAAAAGCCTTGACTTGGCAGGACATTCATCTTAGATGCATAACTTCCACTCAGGAACTTTCACTTCTGCAATGATTATCAAAAATTACTATCTAACCAGAGCTTTCATCTTGTCTGTGCTGCATTCCCTCATGTTACTAACGATAATTACAGGAAAGTCTTCAGTAGTATTTTAGAAGTCTATGAGGCTGTTTTTCTGAGATTTTGGGACTCTTTTATTTTTGTAGCCTTCAGTTGGAGCTGTTAGAGCTCAACACTTCCAAAAAATGTGTTAGATTCTCCATTATGTTTAGTCGGATGCTACTGAAAACAGTTTACATTTTCATGTTATCTGTCTCCTTAAGGGAGTAATAAAATATATTACCAATTGATTGGACTTCAGTACAGTGAAAACTCCCCACTGCTTCGTATTCAGTACAATTCTGGGCTGAAACGTGCCAGCTGGTTCAGAGTATTTAGCAGAATTACGTCTTATCAGAGGATAAGAAATAGAGCATGGTATGCCATTGCAATGCCAGGTAGAATTTTAAATATTGGAATTTAATTACCCAAGTTGTATTAGGGTAGCAGTTCTCTATCTCCTTTAATCCAGCTCATTATCATTTGAGAGAAGATACTTCCAAGTCAAGCACAATTGCTGGTAATTAACTGCTGGTGATACCAGTGCTCTCTGGAGGCAGTTTTATCCAGCCCTTGTAATGTTAAAAGAGAAAGACCCAAAACCAGAACTGTTTAAAGGAACAAGTGAGGCATAAAAGAAAATCTACTTTGAGGAATGTCTTTCACATAACTTCAAATCAATCACTGAAAGACTTTGCAATAACATACAGCTGAGGCCTAGTATTTTGCAGACAATAATATTTTGCAGCATTATAACAGTAAATCTGAACTCTCTACTCCAGACTAAAAACCACTAACAGAATTAATGGGTTTTGGAAGGAATAGATGCTCTTAAAACTCCTCTTTGCCTTCTGAGGAGAGAGGAAATCACAGAGACTAGGTTACTTTTTGAGATCTGCAAAAGAGCTTTGTCCCCTTCTCCATAGCAGCAAATTCTATTTAATACTGGAGATGGACAGTGATCAGTCAGCCAGCAGTTAATATGTATAATTAGGCCTGTGAAAGAAATCTTGGAGCAGATCCTCAGCCAGGATGTTTGACACAAGCAGAAACAAAATCTAAATATTTTCTGTATCCCATTCCTAGGAAAGAACATTTCAGGCTTTTTATTGGCACATTTATCAGTCTGCTGTGTTGTTGGCAGTCAGGAAGTTCTTAAGAAACTTTCTCTGGTGGTGCACTGGAATTTACAGTTATAGTGATAATATCGTAAGGGAGAGTAACTGAATGCAACATCAATTACCTTTCCACAGTATTATGGTATCTTGCTGTCAGTCATCACTGCAGCATATTTGAGGTATAGGTTTACAGTCCTATAGGAGCAGTGATGGAGGCAGGAGAGGTAAGTGAAAATGAAAAGATCATTGGAAGGTGGGACTACAAATTTAATCTTAATCTGCCTTTCACCTTCCCTAGTATTTTATGGCAGCTCCCTATCCCCGTTCTTCAAAGATTTTCTCATGACAATTGCTTTAGTAAAACTTTGTTCAGATTCATGCTTGTTGGAAATGAAACAGAAAACAATAAATCTACAGTGCCATTACACAGTAAAGTGATCAAAGGGCTGCTGATGCCTTGTAGGAAACTTTCAGAAACGCAGTCTTGTAATTTAGTTGATCTATCAGATACTGTGTCTTTTTTTTTTCTTTGCAGTTAGTTTCTGCCACATTTTTTCATTCTGAGAAGAGCTATTCTTCCCATCAGGCTCACATGTTTCTGTAGGCTTACTCAGCAGTAGTCCCTATATTCCAATTGGGCTACTTGAAGAATAATGTCTTAGTAAGCAGGAATCCTATACATTTCTGTACAGCAACTCAGGAAGTAATGTACTCTTCGCTATATAAACTGACTATATGTCATCAACATAATTTGAATTACTGTGCATATGTTTGCTTGAAATGACTATTGGCAAGGGCATGAAAGCAAGGAATAAGAGTTCATTGGTTCTTTCTGCTTATATTCATTACTTGCCCCTGCTGTGACATCATAAGCATCTCTGCTGCAACTAAAGTTAATGACACAAACAGCCTTGTAATTTCAGATGAAGACTAAGCAGCAAGAACAGGTACACTAAAAACCCTCAGCTTCAGCTCATGTATTTTGTCTCTGCACAAATATTCATTGCAATACATTGCAGAAGAGAATGAACACCAAACATCCATTGTAGAAACCAGAAATTTCTTCAGATCAAATACTTTCAAGACATCCACATGAGCCATCTTTATAAGGAGGCACTGCAAGATGCAGCAATAATTTCTTTGCCTTAAGTAGTATGTTCTTGATACAGTGTAGTTTTCAAAACTAAATTGTCACTGGCATCTTTTTATATATTTTTAGAAATATGTATCATATATATCAATACTAACTGTTAGATCCTGCTTTCTCGTAATGATAATGTAACATCCTTTTCTACAGTTCTAGAAAAAGGGAGGATTAGAGAGTAACTTTCACTATGCTGTTGAACAGAACCCTAAATGGGGGCAAGGTTTCCTCTTAAGCTTTTCCTGAGTTATCCAGGCTTTTACAGAGTGAGCTGGCTGTGTGTTCTTCTTCCCTGTGACAGGTTAGTGGGGCATGCATGAGGAGTCTTGTCTCTACATCTTCTCTACCCGCCAGGAAATGCTGTCATGTGTTGTCATTATATATCACTAGTGAATAATTACTGCCTTCTTCCCCCAAAAAATTAAAAGAAGATGATTCAGGTCACAGAAAAATGAATGGCCAACCTACTTGCCAACTTACAGGTATCAGGGCTTTCTAGTTCTTGCTTTTCTATGTGTAGCTGACTTGTTTGTGTACAGCTGCACAATTTATCCTAAGTCTACCTCTCAAGGTTTGCCTCTCCACTCATGTCTCCATAACCTCAGAAGATATCTGTGAGGCATGAAGTCTCCAGCAATTATCCCTTGGGGTGATTTTTTTTCCTTTTTTTACATTATCTTTCACTCATCAAAAAAAAAAGAACAAACAAACAACAAAAAAAAAACCAAACCACAAACACAGCTTAAACAGATTGCCTTTGCACAGGCGCTGAAAAATTAAGAAACCTCAGCTGCAAATCAGTAGGGGAGATGAGTTCCAAAATAGATGCCTGTTTGTTCAAAATGTCCTGCTATCGCTCCCCAGTGGAGCAAGCTAAAGACTCTAGCCAAGAGTGTATCATCACACAATTTAATCAACACATTGGTCAGCTGTCTGCATAAAGTAGTAATGTGGCATTTAGTCTTTCTGTGGACATCAGCATACCCATCTGTAAAATGAATAGCGTGTTGTAAAATTCATATAATACCTTGCAGGGGTTTTGTAAAGCTAAGCTAATTAATGTCAAGCAGTCAGCTGAAATTTGCTCTTTAAGTGAAATTAATTTATCTAAACCTTCACAGGAAGAAGATTTCTTAATACTTTTTCATAAAGCTCCTATGGCCATCATGCTGACCGTTTATTATTTATACATCAAAACCAAACCGTAGGAGAGAAATGGGCAAGCCAAAAAGCTTGAAAATAATAGCCATAGGTTGTAAAAGAGTTCTCATTAGGGACACAAAAGTTAAGTATGGACTCAGTGGAACCAAAGAACAGTTTATGACATTGTACTTGCATATTTGGTAATAGTAGGAAATTATATTGGAAGATCATCATCACTCTGCCATAGCAGAGTGGTCCAGAATCTGACCATCTTTGAGAAATACTGAGAAACCTCCTTCTTTTATATAACTTTATTGGCCAACCAAAAATACCTTTCATAATAATTTCTCACTTCCTTCACCATCCCTGCAAAATAGAGCAGTCACCCAAGAATCTTATTCAGAGATGATTAGGATGTGAAAGGAATCAGAGATTTTGTAATTCCTGTTGGGGGTCTCCACCTTGATACTCTAATTGACAGAGAAGCTACTGAGTGTGGAAGGTGTAGAGTGACTGCCACTTACCAAATGCTGAAATGAAAGGCATGCATCACATCTTGTCCATGTGTATAAACTGTACAATGCTGGAAAAGGGGTACTGAAAGAAAGGAACTTGCCTGTCATAGAAGAAACAGTAAAGGATTCAGCAATTCCTGGACTGTTCGACGCACTGAGGATGAAGAGGAGCTCCCCCACCCACTGGAGGCAGTGCTATCTTCATAAGTTCATGGTTCGACACCATGGATCTCCAGGTGGGTCAAGATTATAGAGATACACCAACCTGGAGGACTCCATGCTGTCGAGCTGTTCATAAGCAGCGGAAGCCAATAAACTCTTCTCAGCCAGCAGGTTATTTTCCCTGTCTGCCTCTGGGGCTCTTCTGACTGCATTGTTTGCGCCCACTTTGGAGGAAATTACCCACGGAGAAAACCAAAAACCTTCCACAACTGCCAAGAAGGAGCAAACCGTCTCTCTGTTGGGGACTAAAGCACAATCAATACTGATATACAGCTAAAGAGGTTTCCAGGTTGTTACCAAGTGTGTGCATGTGCGTGCAGGTGTGTGTACTTGCTTCTGCAGTGGATTTTCTTCCACCTTTCAGTGAATGCTGTAATTTCCATTCATTGTCAAAGGGAGAGACTGAATGGGCAAATGATGTCCTCTGTGAAGCACTTAAAATACTATGTGGATAGCTATCTAAAGCAAAGAAATCAGGCATGTTCTGAAAGGGTATGCCTACACTATCAAAAATTTATGGGTATGAGCCCGTTCTCAAACCCACACTGCCTTCCATCCACAACGATTACCTGCAGGGTTGTTAACAGCTCTGGATTTAGATTACTCTATGATTTTTCTGAGAGGAGAGCCCGAGCCCATTCCCAGCCTCTGCATGAACCCAAACTCTAGTTTAAGTGATACAGACAGACCAGGCTGCGGTGGGGCAGAGCATGTTATGCTCACACAGCATCAGCAGATCTGTGAAGTACAGCTTTTTCCATGTATAGTATGGACATTCGAGCTATAAATACCCGTGTGGATGGAAAGCTTTGAGGTCATGGGGAATGGCATCCTTACATCTGCTTTTGAGCCCTCTTTTCACCTGGAAGTGTAGACATACCTACAGAGGATCATGTCTTCTGCATGATAGTAAGTATTTATATGCATTGGAATAATTCAATATTGAGTCCTCTGTTGTTCACTTGGGTAAAGGCAAGTCTTGTCATACTGGAAGAGGGGACTTACCCTGGAGCAGAAGACCGCTGCGCAGGTCAAAGACCTTGGTGTCGTTGGGTCTCTCACTTGTTGCACCTGAGGACAATAAGGCTCTTCAAGGAGGTTGACAATGAACCATTGTAAACCAGTTTTGCTCTCAGGATTTGTCAGTGGTAAAGCTTAGGCCATTGCTTACTGGACTTATTTACATTTTGTATTTACTATACAGGATTTCTATTTCAGGGTTGAGTAGGAGGTTGGAAGAGAATAGACGTGAGCAAGAACTCTATAAAGCAGGATGTATCCTTATGCATGCTGTACTGAACTGTAATTCAAATATATCTTGGCTGCCACTGTTGAGCAATTTAAAAGTGATGGAATTTTCACAGACCTCTTTTGCTTTCCATAAGGCTTTTCTCTTTTCTTTAGGGAAAAAAAAAAATGAAAAGAGAAAGAGAGAGAAAGAATTCTTTGGGGGATAAAATGACTTTTGGAGACAAACAATGCATCTGTAGTATACAGTATTGATTGTGATGTGGCTGTGAGTTACACGGAATTACAAGCTCCCTTGCTCTCTGTTTCGCTGGGGCCGTTCCATGTGATATGAATTGATATAGGACCCACAGCTGAGTGGCCATTTGTTTTATTCTTTTACTGGAGCCCTTAAAGCTGTTGGTAATGATTGGGAAGAGGAGGGAGCCGATAACCAGGGAGAGTGGATGCAGTGTGTTACTCACTTTCAAGTACCCTGTTAGCATAACTGCTGAGCTGACAGGGGGGAACAGCCCTCTCCAAAGCAATCCCCAGTAGTGCCACTTGCCAGCAGTGGACGGAGAGCAAGAAAGCACACGGGGTGTCATTTTTTTGCTGGTGATCTAATGTCATAAAAGAAACTTTTTGGATTCCAAAGTGGCCAGGAGTCACCAGATCGTTGTTACTAAGCAAAATACTTTTAATTAGGAAGAAATGAATGATCCCCCTTATTCAAAAGAGCTTTGTGGTGTAGTGTGTTAAATTCTGGCTGTGAGTGGATTGTGCTCAAGCAGATCCCCGATGTCTTTGAAAATAATGTTCACCCAGTAATGTATCTTTTATTGTCCTCAAACAACTCCTGGAGCAGCGCGGGACCTTGCTGAGGCAGAGGGGCTCAGATCTGTCTGTACCCATCTGTCTAGACATGCCTGCAGAGAGTAGGGTGTAATCATTGTCCCTTTTTTCCCTTGCCTTCTGAAGGAGAAAATATATTCCTACTCCCTCAGGTTCCTTTAAGAAACTCTGTGCTAACTTTTATGGGTTTAGGGCTTTTTTCCCCTTATTTATGGTTTTTATTTTTAGACTGTGATTGGTGCTGAATTACAATACACCATGACAGCTGCTTATTCTCGTGTTATAGCTGTAGCTTTAACTCCAGTTGCTCTTTGTCTCATTGCAACAGTCTCTTGAAAATGCAAACATACTTAAAAAGTAGATCACATTCTGAACCAAAAGGAAAAAAATGACCGTTTTCATTGTTTATGAAATTTCATGGCATATGGATATTTGTTAGCAGGCTAAGTAGTTCCAGCTGGTGTATTTAGTTTGCAAAGTGTAAGACGTACCGCAAACTGGCTAATCAAGTTGTCCTTTTCAACGTGCTGATTTTATAAGGGTTATGAATCTATCCTTTCCATTCTGGTATGGCTGGATAAACAATGTAACAACTCTGAAACTGGTCCATACAAAACTGGGTACAACAAACTTTGAAACTGATCTATCAGACTAATCCAGTTTAATATGGCAAGGGTGATGCTTATAAATCTATTCAGCATAGTGCACCTCAGTACAGGTTAGAATTGACTTTTTCCCTTCCCTCCTTTCATCATACACACATAGAAAGAAAAAGGAGTAGAGACAAGTGAAGGAAATCTTTTCTTCTAGCATGTAAGCTAATAGAGAATAAGTTTTAAGTTACGCCACCATCACCACAGAAAGGGTTGCTGTCTCTCCTCACTAGAAACACAAGCCACTTCATATATAGGACACTAGACAGCAACACAGAAACCTTTACTACTAGATGGTTTCATCTAGCATTAGATGACTCCTTTGTGATCCCTTTCTACAAACATTAGATATGGACTCAGCCTTGCCTCAGCTCTGGGAATCTCCCCACATCAGTCTTGCTGAAGATTGTCCCTCCCCAAACATTTTTAAAAAGAATACTTTTTGGTTGTTCTCAGTTCCTTCCAGATGTTCAAATGCTTTGATAGAGCAGAATGAGGATTAGAAACTTACTTTCTTTCAAAATATTAGATGCTATCATTACCTGATTCACAGAACTGAGATTTTAAGGGTGAAAAAACCCAAAAGAACAAACATGACTCATGTTAAAATTACAGGATCTGGCAGTACTAGATTTTGCATCTGATTTATAGTGATTTTTTTTTCCTACTGGATTATTATTCTCATTTTCAGAAAAAAAAAAACCCACCAAACAACCAAAACCATAAATAAAGATGAGTTCTCAGTACTGGATTCTTCTCCCAGCTGGAGCTGCTGAGATTAAAATTTTGTTTGTTGTTCAATACTACTTTATTGGATAAGGAAATTAGTGCTCTTTTGAAGGACTTCAGTAAGATGAAAGCCAGTTTTAAATAGGAACAGAACATATTCACAAGTTGGATTATTGCTCTGCCTTTCTTTCTATAGTTTCATGAAGGATGTAGCCATCTCATTGCTGTGTTTTCTACTCAAAGAGTAGAAACCATGACCATCATGCATGCTCCTTCCTACTGTTTACTACAGAGGTTGCTTCTTTGAGGGCTAGGTGACAGGAGAGATCCTGCACAAAATTCCCAGCCTGAGCTAATATCAGGCTACTCATGCTTATACTGCTTGCTGCCTTCTTGAAGATGTACAGAGGGAGCTTTCTTGCTCCTCTACATCAAAGATCTTCATTATAGGCACTCCTCAGCAGGTGCTTTTGATGGGCTGTGGTGAAGCAATGCCGTTACCAATGAAGCAATACCAGAGCACAAGTCTACACAGTTAATGTAGTCTCAGTCTAAAGTGTGAAAAAGGCACTTCTTGATCCATATTATGTATGAGTCCTTGAAGATTTCTGCTTCATTTACTGACCAAACCAAGATTTTCTATTGTTAGCAACGCAGAGCTATTACAATCTGAAAGAACGAGCTGTGTTCTGTTCTGATGTATGCACCACCAGCAAAATTGTCAGCTATGTCTTAGTCACTGCACTTTTATTATAGGAGTTCTTAGACATGAGGCTGGGTTTGCAGGGCTTGTAGACACTCAGATTGTCTTTTTACTTGTGCACTGAGCAAATATGGCATAGAAAACTACATAAGCCAGCAAACATGGACTAGAACCCTACTTGATACTTTTGCAGTGTGGCTTTTGTGGTTACTACTGACCTTTGGAATGAGGGTTAAAAAAATCCCATTATTATTCTGTTTTGTTTCCAGAACTCCCTTCGATCTCATTTCCACCAACTGCGAGTTCTGTCTCACACACATAATGGAGAGAAGGAAATAATACCTTTAGCTTGAAAGCTTTCTAATCACAGGCTAGAGGATTGACATTTTACCTAACAATAGCCAAAGAAATCTATATGCTTTAAGAGCCCTTGCTAAAGTCAAAGAAAATGAATAATAGCTTTACTATTTAGTAAGCACCAAGACATTCATAACACAGTGTGGTGGGTTGACCTTGGCTGGACGCCAGGTGCCCACCAAGTAACCCTATCACTCCCCTCCTCAGCAGGACAGGGAGGGGAGAAAATAAGATGGAAAAAAACCCTCGTGGGTCAAGATAAGTGCAGTTTAATAAAGCAAAAGCAAAGGCCACGCATTGAAGCAAAAGAAAACAAGAGATTTACTCTCTATTTCCCATCAGCACATGATGTCCAGCCACTTCCCAGGAAGCAGGGTTTCAGTACACATAGCGGTTGCTCTGGAAAACAAAAGTCATAATAATGAATGCCCCCCCTCCTCCTCCTTTCTCTTAGCTTTTATTGCTGAGCAGATGTCCTATGGCATGGAATATCCCTTTGGTCAGTTTGGGTCAGCTGTCTTGCCTATGTCCCATCCCAAGGTCTTGCCCACCCCCTGCCTACTGGTGAGGGAGGAATGTTGGAGAGACAGCTTTGATACTGCTCAGCAGTAGCCAAAACACTGGTGTGTTATCTACACCCTTCTAGCTACCAGTACAAAGCACACCACTATGAGGGCTGCTATGGGGAAAATTAACTCCCTCTCAGCCAGACCCAATACACACAGTTGTGATGGTGTCTCCTCTTTGTAGTGGGAAGCTCCGCAAGTGAAATCTACTCAGTCCAGTGAGGTACTCCAGTTTAGTACTGAAGGTGGGATTCCTCCCAGTTAGGTTCCAAAGACTACTTAGAAGTTGGGCTTCTGGTCTACAAGGTCTGGCTAGGGTTTCTTTGTAGTAAAGAAACATCCCCTGGAGGCAATTAATTCCATCCTACGGTGGGGCCAAGGAAGAGGGGATGAATTCCCATCTAGAGGCATGTCTGTGTTGTCCTTTACTGTAGAGGGACCCCAGATAAGTAGCTTTGATAAGGTATATAACTTTCAGTACACTAAAATCAGGCAAACAGTATCCCACCAAAGGAAAAGGAAAACCACATCTAAGTCTGTTTTGCATGTTGTCTTCTCTTTCCAGCCCCAAACCCCAATGAACATTTGTTGCAACTGGAAAGCGGTATCTTCCCACAGCCCTTGATATTAGGCTTATGATGAGGTATGAAGAGCAAGGAATAATGGGCAGAATATCCTAGTGACAGACACCTACTGACGTTTGTAGCACAACGAACAGCGGGTAATAATGGCAGCTCAGCTGCCAACAGACCAGAGTGTCCATCACGGTATTTTGCACAGCAATTTTGACGGTGAGATAAGAGACTTGAGCTCTGAACTGTGATCCATATGCTCCCATTTGTCCTGTACACCCTCAGAAGCCCTTGGATCAGGTCAGGGTGCAGATGATAGCATGACTGCCTGGAGCTACACAGAGTGAGGAAATAACAGGGCATGCTTCCTTGCAACTTGATTAGGCTGTTGTTTCTAATGGACTATCCCTGCTGGCATCTGAATGTCTCCTTACTTCAGAATGCAATGGATTTTGATAGGAATGGAGAAGGTAACTGGTCTACCTCCAACAAACTCTTCTGCCCTAAAGATCTCTGTGCTTGCCTAACCAAGGCACATAGCAGACTGTTTTGTTAGGACTGAAATATGGATTATAAGGGTGCTCTTTGCAAGCAGCTGTGAAGAGTCACTTGGATATTAACATGAAGGAGTACCCTTTTAGATGATGAATGAGCCTTACGAGGACCAGCTGAGGGAACTGGGGTTGTTTAGTCTGGGGAAAAGGAGGCCGAGAGGAGACCTTATCGCTCTCTACAACTACCTGAAAGGAGGTTATAGCAAGGTGGGTGCTGGTCTCTTCTATCAAATAACTAGTGATAGGACAAGAGAAAATGGCTTCAAGTTGCGCCAGGGGAGGTTTAGATTGGATATTAGAAAAAATTTCTTTACTGAAATGGTTGTCAGGCATTGGAACAGGCTGCCCAGGGAAGTGGTGGTGTCACCATCCCTAGAGGTATTCAAAAAGTGCATAGACAAGGCACCTCACGACATGGTTTAGTGGGCATGGTGCTGTTGGGTTACGGTTGGACTCGATGATCTTAAAGATCTTTTCCAACCTAAACGATTCTATGATTCTATGAATATGGTTCCTAAGGAAGGCTTGTTCTGCCTAACTGCTTATATACTGAGTAGGAACTGGCTTCTAGGCAGAAAGTGAGGATGGTCAGCTGAAGCTACTCTGTCTTCAGATAGGTTTGAGTGCTTCCACAGCATATTGTCAAGGAGACGGGTATGCTGTGGTGGCATGCAGGATGTGCATCTTTCCCTTGGTACTTGAAAGAAGAGATTGTGCTTGTTCTTCTCCCTTGCCACCTTGTTTGTTGAGACTTTAGATTGTTCTGTGGGTTATTGGGAGCTTATTCATTGATTTCAGAAGGAGTTTTACTAACAGGGCAAGGTGTGTCTGTGAAGAACTTGTTACACATTTGCACTGTGGCAAGCATTTTAGTAGCCTTTGCTTTTGAAAAGAAAATGTCTATGATCTAGGACCTTGAGCCTGGAACATACCCTAAACCCCAGGAAAATATTTGCTAAAACTCATTCCTAGCAAACTCAGTAAGATACAGAACAAGCTACTTCTGCATATTAGTTTTTTTCTAACAAATAAAGGTATGCCCAAAACTGCCATACCTAATTCCTGTTTAATTAATGGTGCCTCTAGAGGAGGATTCAAAGTTCCCAAGAAAATTTCGCTGGTACTAGAAGCTGAACCAACAGTCAGTTCCAGCTCAGCTCCAGACAGCTTAATTCCCTGTACAACAAAGCTCCACAAATTATTTTCAGAAATAAGCAGATAACCAACATCCCACTGAGATACTGCTGTCAGTGATCTTAGTCCCTCTTTCTAACCTAATGTTCTCTGTGCCTCTGAGATGCTTATTGTGAAAATTGATCTTCTGGAGAGGGAAGAAGTGTTGTGGGATTTTTTTACTTCTTTTTCTAACTCATGTTATTTTATAAAACTAAGACATGTTACAGTTGCATTTGCACTGTTTATCAACTACGGTTATATTTACCTATATATAAAACTCTCTGATGCGTCAAAGGATTTCTTTTCCCAGAAGAGAAACAAGATTTCAAATTACTAAATGCCATATGAGGACTTTATTTTGGTCACATATTAATTTTAAAATAAATCCATCCAAGCAATATTTCAGGCAATGAAGTTTGGATTTCTAACTTTTTTTTTCTGATTCCAGACAAAAAAACAGTGAGTGACTCATTTTCTCCCTTTTGAAATGTACAGATTTCAAAAAATGTTATTGAATTGGGCCAGTAGTTTGTGTAGTTCCATTTTTATCTGTTCTCCTGAATCAGCTAAATCTTTCCTCAGTGCTAAAATTTCAGACTGCCTTTTCTCCATGTGGTTTTAGGCTATCCCAAAATGAAATGCTGTAACACAAAATATTGAAGAATGACTAAAACCTACAAAATGCTGCCTTCTGCATACCCTACAATAGGTGAGTTCCATGTTACAAAGCCAGACAGCTTTAAATTTATAGTGTAGTGAAGTTCCTTGCACTATCTTAATGTATGCATACTGACGGTTTCTGGAGTTTACAGTTTTTCTCCTGCTGTGAAGGATTGCTTTGCACTCCTAATTTTCCTGACAGCCTTTCCAAAATGGACATATATTTTAATGTAATGCCCAGCTGAATATGTTTTTAGATGTTCTGCCAGCAAAGAACTGAATCTTAAAAAACAAAAATACTGGGGGGTTTAGCTTTACTCTGAGGTCACTCATCTTTGTTGCCATGCCCTGTGGCATTTTACAAGTATTGGAACTGGCATTTGGATTCAGATTCCAAAGATCTATGCAGGAAGTTTTACATTATTTCCTCTTACTCTTTGACCCATTGAATTTTTTATTTGATCTTGGCAAAAGTATTAAGGGAGCCCAGTAAAAGTACAAGTGACTTGATTTAGAAAACATGAATAGATAAATGCTTGTATTTTTAGATTGTATGTAAAGATAAATGACTGTAAGTAAAAATCAGATTAAGTCAAAAGGCATTATATCTTTAGGCAGTCCTAATGTCAGAGTCTCAGCAACTGTTACGTGACACAGCTCCATTACAGCTGATAGAAGGACAATTTGCTGTAGCCAAGAAACTATCTCATAATATTTCCAGCAGCTCAGAAATGACAGGGAGCCCTGTGCAGAGAATTCTTCTTCCAATGACTGCAAGTCATTTAAGTTACCTTCTAGAAGATGCATACAAGTAACTTACTCAAATTATGTCAATATGGATAAGAAACTCGATCATACCCACATCAGAAATATTTTTTTGTTCTGTTCTCCTCATTTTTACAGCCACCACCACCATATCTGTAGGTCTTCTACCACTAGTTGCTCCAATTTATCCTTCCTGAGCTCATTCCAGGATTTTCTAGGAGGTGCATGTAGTTGGTGTTACATAGCTAAACTGAAATTATGAAAGAGATCTCTTTGCTTCTTCCCATATATTCACATGTTATATGAGAGAACTCCCTTCTTCATATGGAAGAATTACTATTTTTTATATAATTTAGCCCATTCTGATGTAGAATGGTATTGTTGTTTTGTGCACTCATAGACATTCACTGTACTAAAATCGTGTGTGAATTTGCTAGTCATCCTTGAGAATGCCAAACAAGCTCAATAAGGTAAAGTTGAAAATCACAATGAGTAAAAATGGAATAGAGCTATCAAACCACTCACTGGTGTATGCCTCTTCTCTTTCAGGGTTTTCCCGCAAGCATTTTAATGGTGTCATGATTAGACCTTTTAGAAATTGTACCAGTAGATGCTAGAAGGGGACTCATGATGCTTTTACTCTTCCTCCCTGGAAGCAATATCAAGGATATCTTGATTATCCCTGATAGATGCTTGCATAACCTGATGTTAAAAACCTCCATGGATGGAGATGCTACAAAACTCTTCTGGTACACTGATCTAGTGTTTAACTCTCCTTTTAGTTAGAACCTTTTCCTAATTAGGAACCAAAATCTCTTTTGCTGCAGGTCAAAGTAATTATTCCTTGTGTTATTGCTTATGAGTGTAGAGAACAGTTTCTCACCCTTTGAAACAGCCTTCTGAAATTCAAGCTTCTCTAGAATAAAAAAATCCAATTCCCCCAATTTCCCCTCTATTGCACGATTTCTCAACCTCTGATCAGTTTAATTGTACTGCCATGGACCCCTGATAATACATCTGTGCATTTCTGAAAGTGATGTGCTAAATAGAATGTAGTATTCCATCTGAATACTCATTATTGTAAGGTACTAGAATAATTATTTTCCTCAAGTTGCAGATTTACACATTCCATAATCAAATTTATGTTTTCATAGCAATATTGCATATTGGCTCTTACTAATATCCAGATCTTCTCCACAAGCACTTTATTCTCTATTTTGTGATTGTCCATCTAATTTTCACTTCCTTCATCTAACACTTCATTCTTGCCTTTATTAAATTTTATTTGATTTTTTTTTTTTTCAGTGTACTGGATCATTTGAAATTCTGATCCTTATTCTAGGTGCTTATCATTCTTACTCACATACTAACATTGGCAAAGTTTGTGAGTGATCAGTTCTCATTAACATACCCAGGGGTTTGAGGGGAGAGATTGTCATCTTTGTGGAATCCTCTGTAGTTTGTCTCCACCTGACTCACTGAAAGAAATATGCTAGTTCATGTTCTGGTTTCATCACAGTGGTGTGGGAGGGCAACTGCTGCTTTTTGCTTCATAAATGACCTTTCTAAGGAAAGTGTTATATCACACTGTTATTTGGTATCTATATTGCAGTGCAATACTATCTCATTAATGTTCCCTATTGCTGAGGCCTCTCTTAACATCTTATTTTTCTCATTTTCATTGCATATTTGTATTCTATTTTTCTTCAAACTTGACAATTGATATAGCTTTTCTCCTGCTCTGGTTCCAAACCTCCTGAGAACCCAACTCATGAAAATATCCCCTTGAAGAAAGTGTTTAAATAGAGGTTTAATGGTAATCCTGAGTTTTAAGTCAAAATTACAGCATCAGATTTCACATCTAAGGGGAAAATAACTCCTCCCCTCCTCTCATTCCTGTGGTAAAGTGCAGTCAGGAGCACATATGACAAAAAGAGGTGTCATTGTGCAATGTCTTTCATCAATATCCTGGCCACTGCTAGCTCTAGAGGTAAATTCCTAAAATTTGACATGTAATTTTAAGTGTTTTCATGAATAAGTGACGGCTTAAGTGTTTTCTCAAATCAAAGCTCAAGCCAATTTGTATTATATTTCCATCTTCTCTATTATTTCCTATAATATATTCACATTTTTTCATTTTTAAGCTGTTTATGCTTTTGTATTAGTGAATAAGTTAAATAAAATTAAATCAAACAGCTCCCCAAGTAGCCACATTAGAGGATATCACTCCTCAGATCAGACATATCACAGAACTGTTATCTTTATTTGCTGTCTTTTGGTTTTCCTCAGTTCATGGACAGTAGTGTTCCTATTTAAGTCAGATTGGGTTTCCACAGAGAGCAACATTTCATGGAAATCTACATTAGATACTTTAATATAATATGCCTTCATTTTGGAAAACTATTTCATATTCTGTCTCCTAGAGCATTATGTGCAAAATTAATATGCAGATAGGGCATATGATATGAATGCAAATTAAAAAAAACCCTATCTATTACTCATTTATCTTTTACTACCTATAGATATTGAACTGAGGGTTCTGGTACTCATTAAACACACTGTGATCTGTCAGTGAAATTACATGGTGTTGATGCATAGAATTCAGAGCCAGGTTATAGCTTCTTGATTAAGACCAAAACTTGCTACCTCTAACATAGGGGCGAGGACCAGGCAGAGAAAAAAAGGCACACGTAGGAGAGGGAGCCAGAGGGCGAGAGCCTTGGGGGAGCAGTCAGCAGCTACTGCTTCTGCCAGGAGCCACCACTGCAGCAGTATCGGCTTTAGGTGCCCACTACTCTTCTCCCCGGCAGCAGCAACTGGGGGTTTCCAGAACTGTGGTGTTGGCAAAGCCGGCGGCGAGACTGAGCTGTGGTACTGTTCTGATTATCTGCCACTGCACACGGGGGGGTTCTGCCCATCACAAGTCCTGTCCCTAAGAGTACTGTGACCAAACGCTTGTTAGATCTTTACTGAGCTGGTTAAAACAATACCACTCTCTGGTATAGACAGGATCTGTCCCAGATTCCAGCACGTGAAACATCCAACTTCTCATACAGCTGCCAAAACACAGGACCCTGGTGGCATGCTGTGAAGTGCTCTAGCAGGCTGGGAATACACAGTCAATCTCATTTCATTGCGAGCACCAGATGCTACCCCTTCAGCTCAGGCTACGGACGTGATAAGGCAGCGTACCAGATCTATTTATAATTGTAACCTTTAAAGAGTTTATTTTCAGGACTAAGCTCAACAACATGATAACACCATGGGGCTGCATCTCAGTGCAGCGGTGGTGTACCACAGTGTCACAGTGGTATGGTATAATGCGGTGTTCCCATGTCATATACTGGCTCATATCACTTACAGATAGAAAGCACAATACTGCTAAGTGCTCAGGGGGCAGGATGCAGTCTCCTCTTAGAGTTACTATCTGATATTAATATGGTACTATGTTCAATTGTATTTAAAAGCTTTGGGATGAACAGGAGCATCCTGAAGCACAGTGAGAAAGCAAGTTTTTAGTGGTATCTCGTTCTTCCATTAATATCCTTTATCAAGATCTACCTAAGGTAGAAGTTATGGTGATCAGATGAAAGTAGAGCTAGGTGGCAGAGCTCTGTTATTTAATGATGTGTCTGCAACAGCAATTTCTGTCTTTATTTTTTGTTAGTTTGAAAAAAAGGTAAAGGAAAAAAATCATCAGTCTTCCTCTATCAACAGGCTCAAGCCTCTCTTCCTACACATGAAAAGAACAAGGATCTTGACTAATCTTAGGCTGCTTCCAGCCAGAAACCAACTGAATCTTCTGAAGCTTTAAACATGTGGTAATTCACCAGCTACAACCACTGGACAAATCGTGCAGGGAAAATCTGTGCCGTGTCTGCAAAAGCTTCAGAACATCTCATTTTCCTTTTTTCCTGGTTTTCATTTTTTCTATCCCCATTTTCATGCCTTTCATCCTCCCCTTTTTTCTCCCTTTCCCCCTGGTCTTCATTCCTCTCTCTTTTCACTCAGTCGTCATACACTTCCCATTGCCTTCACTCTTTTATGTGAACGTTTCAGTCCTGTGATAGGGATGGAGCAGATTCTCTCATAAAAGCTACTCCGAACAGCTTAGAGACATCCAGCATGCCATAAGGGAAAATCTCTCAGATGCCAGTATTCAGCCAGGATTGGGCTGCTACTTATTGCAATTCAGTTCCTGAGACCACCAGAACCCCCCAGTGACTTCAGTGCCTGTATCCCTGGTGGGTACCCAGCAAGGTACAACCAGTGACCTCAAGAGATCGCTGTGAGGTTTTGTTAATCAATATACACAGAAACTGCCAGAGACGTAATTGCAGAATAAAGTTCCACTTATTGCAGGAGAGCAAACCTGTGTTCAAACCCACCAGGGGCTGCAGAAGGCTTTCAACAGGAATGTTTTTATGTTGCAAGATTTGTATTCATTAGATTGCCTCTAGGACCACTGGTCCACTCTAATAAGTGTTTTGATAAAAGAGGTCATGTCCCCAAAAGATGTCTGATTGGGACGTGTCATTTCTCCTGTAAAAGATGATTACAATAGGCAGACGCTGATTGTCTTCTAACATTCGTAAGGTGACAATTTTTTTTTAAAAATTAAACAAGTGACATTTCTCCTTCAAGGTTGTTCAGTGCTGATGAAAGTTATTAGACTGATGACTCTGGGAAACAAAGTCCTCTGCCTCATAGCATAGGTACTGTCAGTGTAACAGAATTTTGCATATTTATCAGCACTGCATGACCAGCAGGGTTCAAACCCTCATCCAGGGACAATCCTCAAAGTCAAGGATAATATGACTTTCAGTTCTTCTATTCCAGCTAATGCAAGGAACCACTGCCATGGTGCTGCATATGCTTCAGCCCATGATCTCCATACAGCCCTTAGGCAGGGCATGACCATTAGAGCAGATAGCCCAGCCTGCAATTTAGTCCTAAGAGATTTCAGAAATGGATGTGGAGTGAGGTGGGTGATAGCTAAATTATTTCTGGGAGCCTCCTCTTTGCTGCACTCTCTCCCTATATCACCTGATTAGAAGTGGACCCTCTTGTCTCCTGCCTGGATGTTGTGCATATCATGCAATCAAGATTTCATAGGATCGGGCATGAGCCTGGTGCATGAGGAGGGTACCTGCACTGTGGATCACAGAAGGAAAGGCCAGGGTAGCCAGTCCTGGCATGTTTTCATTAGAGGCAGTGGAGCCTCCATGTTGCCTTCACAAGATGAAAGGTTTTTCAGCCATGCCCTCAGAAATGATGAGACCAGTTGTGGAATCCGAGTGTTATTAATTGGCAGAGAGTTGGGAAAAAATCTAGAAAGCAGAGGAGGCAAATTCTTTACTGGTTCTTCCACAGAAGACTGAATTCAGTAGAACACAGCCCAGTAGAAAATATCAAGTGTAAATAACCCAAAAATTCTTCCAAATAGTTTCTTATCCAACTGTTTATTCAGGACATACATGGTAATGTCAAAATTTAACTAAAAGCTAAAAAAGACAGTGAATAGTTCACTGTGCTTTCTTTTCTAGCTTTTTCATTTCCACTGCCCAGTTAAGTTTTCATCACTCAATTTTCAGGAACATGGTAGGAAGACCTAATTCACCTTATGGTGAGGCTGTGAAGTGTTCAGGTAACAGTGACACAGAGAATACACAAAACATAGACGCCCATCTTTCTTCTGCTTCTTCCTTCTCATTTGCAACTTCCTCATGTTCCCAATTAATGACTTTTTCAGTGCCAGAATCCTAAATTCTCACCTACCCTCACTGGTCAATCTCTGGGTTTTGGTATCTCAGTACTCCTTTCCAGATCTACATGCTTTTTCCTACACCATAATACTAGTGCAGATTAAAGGGACGAATCAGAGTCTGATGGCCTATAGAATAATTTTCTTTTAATTCTTCTTCTGTGATGGTTTTATTTCTTTCTTAATACTGTACCATTTTGAAAGTTATATCTGGATACTAACCTGTAAGATGAATGGTGATAAAGCTGTTTACACCAATCAAACCTTTAAACTAAATGACAGTAAAAAGAAAAAAAGGAGAAAATACACCTTCTTAGACTAACACAATTGTTTAAATAAAAAAACTGCAGGAAAATAGCTATACACTAGCATAAGTAACATTTCCAAATGAGTCCTATTCCATATGTGATGGAGAAGTGTAGGAACCCAAATGTCTTTTGGAACTCAATGGGAATTGCAGATACTCTGCTGCTCTTTTAAATTTGCAGCCTCCTGAAACAGCTTGGCACACTTCAATTTTTTCTCTTTTTTCTATTGCTAATATGATTCACCTAATCTCTAACTGGAGGTGAAAAGATTCTAGTCACTCCAGGTACTCTCTTACTGGGAGTCACTGGGCTGGTGCAAGATGCGGTGCCCTTTAGTGACACCAGGAGGGGCTCATCGCAGTTCTGCTGCCAGAGCTTTCAAAGTACCTTTGCACAGGTCAAGTCCAAATTCCCCTGTGACAAAAACTTGGTTCCACATTTGCAAACATAGCTCAAATAAAATGCTTATTCCCATCACTCTCCTTTCAGACAACATTACAGAATAAAAGGCTAGAAGAAGAACCTGGAACACATTTTGCTTTCAGTTGTCTCCTCAGACTTACAGATCTCCAACATATTCTTTATTGAATTTTATTACTGGAAAAAGTCATACAGCTAGATGAGATATTTGCTTGGTGATGGAGCAAAAATAATTACTGGCATTTCAGCTTAAAATTAACACAGAATTCTTTACTTCAACATGTGTGGACCTCATGGAAGGACTTCTTTCTCAGACATGCCACATTTCTGTTCTTAAGAGGGGTAATTCCCAGCTCTATGAACAATAGCTAACATTTCCCTCCCTGTGTCTCCAGAAAGGTCTCCTTGTTCTGTGCAATTTCGTGAAATTAAAAGGATTGCCCCTTTTTTTCTCCTGACTTTCAAATATTTACTTACTTATCCACTTCTACTAGGTTTGAATAGGTAAAAGATATTAAAACTCCTACCTAAAATAGCGGCATTACTTCTAGTGCTGCACTTTGATAACCTCCCTCATCTTGGGCACACCTCAGAAATTGCAATTACATCTGTTTATGACTGGGGATTATGAGCCAAGATCATATAACCAATGGATTTCTTCAGTGGTGTAGTGGAATTTTGCCAACAAGAGATTTGGCAGAGAGTCAGGCTGCCACAACGAGAGAGAAATCATAATGGAATTTAACAGAATTTCCTTGTATTTATTGTTAGAGAAGAGGGGAGGAGAAAAATGGCCAACTGTTAGATCAGATTTCACTTCACTCACAATCTCTCAGATAGAAACCTAAACTTCTTTTTTTATGACATTCAATTTCTCAGAAAAGGGCCATTCAAATTCCACAATCGACTCTTCTTAGTGACCTTTTCCGCTGAATTTCATGTAGCCTTGAAACGTTGGCATTGGTGGTGCAGAGAGTTTGCAACATGCTCGTTACTGCTAAGACATTTTGTCCTCTGTGCTTCCATAGTAGGGTGTCAGACTCACCCAACTGATTCTTAACCCAGAACCAGCAATCAGGTTGTCACTCACGTCACATTTACCTGCCTCTGGCAAGAAGAAAGCAGCAATGTTTTCTTTGAAAAATTTCTACAGTAGCGTTGCCAAATACAAATTAGCCCAGACAGACATCTTTCATTTGCTTAAACAAATTAGACTTCTAATGTCAGGGCAGGGCATACAGACTAAGTATAGGGAAAACAACATAATTAGATCTTTAATCACACAGCTTTCCTGAGAAAAGGGTCTGTGACCAGAAACGCTAAGCTCAGTTATGATGCAGTACCACACACCCTCTTAGGGGATGGCTAAGAGCTGCCTCTTCCAGGCGTCATTGAAAAGGAAATTCTTTGCCCTCCTTAGAGCTGGTGTTGGAAGAGAATAATTTTTCATTTCATTAAGTTTGGAAAAGGCCTCTAAGGTCATCAAGTTCAACTGGCTGCAGTTGGCTGCAGCCACATTTTCTTTGACAACCTTTGGGGATACATAAAGGGATAAATGAATGAGCTGTTTCCTTATAATGAAGCTTTATCTTTATGACGCCATTTCCTTAGCTTTCTATAAAGTATGACCCCTGTTGTACAAAAACTGTTGTCTCACCTGAGGCCCAGAGTGCAGGGCTTTGGACAGAGGCGGCCTTCAGCCTCACACGTGCCCGCAGGAAGGTTTCATGCTCTGGATGAAGCCCCTCTGCATAATTCAACTGGAATGAAAAAGTCAAAATTTCACTAGAAATTGCAAGCAGAAACCTGCTTTGAAATACACTAACCCTGTTACCCACCGTGATTTTAGGGACAAACTGGTAACTGAGAGGACTGCAGAGAAGTAGAGTGTGTGGGACCAGTCCTCCACTGCTAGAAGTATATTAAACGGGGTTTGGATGTGGCTCAATCTGTATATTATATAGTCGAGGATCCCTGACCATTAAACGTCCCCAGATCCATCCATCCTTTATCACCCTCTGTAGCAAAAGGCTGAAAGAACAAATCATTCCCAGTGCTTCCTTGCTTTTAGTATGTAGCTTCTCCCTGGTCGACCACCGCATATGTGTTTAAGACATAGCAGCTGAGAATTATTTCTGTAGGAAAAACAGCCTCCATAGGGAACATTGTTTTCCACAGGGAACATGATGCTTTCTCACAGTTCTCTGTTACCCATATATTGTCTGGAAGGGGATTTCAAATACTCATGCCTAACATGAAAAACAAAACAAACACCATCATTTGCATTATCAAAATCCTAAATTCTGCATCTTGGTGAGGATTTTAACAGTAACAGAAACAGATGAGTTTTCAATGTACTTCAAATTCAGTGGGGGATTTTACCCCAAAGTTTTGCTTTTTATGGTCAAAATTTTTTTTCAAATATCTTTTAAAACAAAAAATGTATTTTTTACCCTTTTAAACAGGGAATTTACATTACAATCCTGTAAATACATATATACACCTAAACCCTTCAATAACTCCTAACTGAAAATAACTTCAAAATACTTTCTGAATGTTTAAGATAAATCTGTTATAGCAATATCCAAGGCCTTTGTCCCTTCTTACATTCTTGTGTTCCTTGATTCCTCATGTCCAATGAATATTCTGAAGGCAGCCATTTATAGCAAGATAACAGTTCTTCTAATACGAATATCAATTATGCAGAAATGTGAATAATAAAACTCATTTTTCTGAAGACAAAATATCCTGCAAAATACATCTTAACTACTTACAGACACTTAATTAATTCCAAATGCTTAAGCTTTCATAAACCAGAACTGAATTTGACAATTCCTGTAAACAGTGGAATTAACGTGGATGCATCCGTGAAATAGGCTGTGTGAAACTCTTCTTTCTCTAATACTGTCAAGAATCCAAATAATATATTTGCCCATTTTGACCAGATGCAGTCTCTGGCATTGTACTGAATTTTAAAACTCAAGGAACTTTTGCCAGTATTGATCGTATTTTGCCAGACAAATATGAAACCAGCCATAAAAAGTGACATCAAATTGGCTTCCAGAAATCCAATAGTCTGGAAGAGTAGCTCAGTCTTTTGCATCTTTAATAATCAGTGTAATAACACAGAAATATTTTTGACTTATAAAACTCCTTTTAGTTAGGTTCTGCAAAATCTCTTACATGTAAAGGTATGCCTTAGGGTGCTTTAAAATGCAAACTTCATGTAGGAGATGATGTGCTGTTCTTCTTACACTTTATTAGGTTCACAGTTTCATTAGTACCATGTGGCAATTTAAAATATTACTTTTTGTATTGAATATATGATGCAGAGAGTCTGATCTTTCGTTCTTCCTCCCTGATCACACTCTACATTTTCTCTATTTTTAAAGAGCAGATAAATGTCTATGCAGGGAGTGTTTGCTATGGACAAGCCATGCAGATGATTAACTTTGGCATTGTCCCATGGCTCTCAGTGTAAAATTTTCACTAAGCAGATTTCAGGTAAATCATGCAGCCCACTTCACTTAATAATTGCTCTTTAACATTCTCTGCAATTATGTCATATGTGCTGTTAAGCTTGACCATTTTCCTTCTTCATTATTTGCTTCTCCCCAAGGAATGGCAGTTTAACAGACATTTCCAGTGATATAGGTAGTTAAATGAGGCAGTGAGTTATCTCACTGACCACAGGGTTTCTCTCTCCTGGCAACCACTGCAGTCTGGTGTCATGTTCTTTTCAGGAAGAATTCATCTTCCAACCTAGACCACCTGGGAAGGCTGGTAGAGCTGGTCCCTTCTCGCAAATATGAAGCAGAAGGTTGGACAGAGAGGTCCATGGTTTGTGCCCTGTTCTGTGGTTCCTCTGGTGTACCAACACTGCTCAACAGCTGGCAGAAGGTACCAGAGGGATGCTCCAGTTCATGTAGGCCATCAGCCATCCATGGCTGTCCCACTGGGCTTTGGTTTTGCAATTTCCAAATCCCTGCCAACAGGTTGCAGAGAATGGCACAATTCCAAACCTCAATTTTTACATGAGGTACCTGCACATTTTGATGAGTACATTCTTTTCCCATAATGGGAACTGTCACCATAAGGCCGAATGCAAAACTATACTTACCTCACCCCTTTTAAGCTCAGATCCAGCTCCTGGCAACTGTGGGTCACTGACAGGGGCATCATAGCTTTTACCCTTGTGCTCCACTGGTCTTATGTTTCTGTGGGAAAGAGGCTTTCCTTCCCATTCTCCTCTTCTCCTTCCTCTCCTTTGCTCTTTTAAATGGTGTGGTCATTTAAAAAGTGGGTTTCTTATACAACACAGGCATTCATGCAGCTGTGACACTCTCAAACCACTGCCACCTGACTCTGGGTTACCCCTTAATTGCTGCCTCATTTTTGCAATAAACAGATCCAAAATCTTTTGAAATCTACTAATAGGCAGTGCTGACAGGGGTGTTACAATAATTTCCTATGCAAGCTGCAGTGAGGGGTTCTGGTAGGCTGGTGAAATAGTGTTAGGGTTCTCATACCTGTCCACATTTGAAAAGGACTATTACTTTGTGGTTCACTATGTGTTTTATCTGTGACTCCACAGAGTCACATAATAGCCCCATAATGTCAGCAGCTAGGATTATAAAAGGAAAATAGTTAACATACTTAGCAGGCTTCCTAAATCAAAGGCATCCTGGTCTGATAATACCTATTTTGGCACAGTTTCACCTCTGTAGGAACATTTGAAGAATCCTAGTTCTATTTCAGTGCAGAATAAAAACCAGTATTAAGACCATCAAAGTTGCCCTCAAACAGAATGGTTTCCTTCTGATAAGTGGGAAATAACATGCCAGAAACAGACCCTGTGTACAATAAATGGATGTAAGTGAAATGAAATTCAGAAAGGGTCATCCCCTTTGGGGTAGGTTTCCATATGTTTAAGTACATGATACTATGGCAGGATCAAGCGCTTATGGAAGTGGAATAGTAAAAATATAACTCTGTTTTAGTAAGCATTGTGGTTTAACCCCAGCCGGCAACTAAGCCCCAAGCAGCCGCTCACTCACTCCCCCACAGTGGGATGGGGGAGAGAATCAGAAGGGTAAAAGTGAGAAAACTCATGGGCTGAGATAAAGGCAGTTTATAGGTAAAGCAAAAGCCGCGCACACAAGCAAAGCAAAACCAGGAATTCATTCCCCACTTCCCATGGGCAGGCAGGTGTTCAGCCATCTCCAGGACAGCCGGGCTCCATCACACCTAACGGGGACTTGGGAAGACAAACGCCATCGCTCCGAACGTCCCCCCTTCCTTCTTCTTCCCCAGCTTTCTATGCTGAGCATGACATCCTATGGTCTGGAATATCCCTCGGGTCAGTTGGGGTCAGCTGTCCTGGCTGTGTCCCCTCCCAACTCCTTGTGCCCCCCCAGCCTCCTCGCTGGTGGGGTGGGGTGAGGAGCAGAACAGCCCTTGGCTCTGGGTGAGCACTGCTCAGCAGGAGCGAAAATATCCCTGAATGACCAACACTGTTTTCAGCACAAATCCAAAACACAGCCCCATACTAGCTACTGGGAAGAAAATTAACTCTATCCCAGCCAAAAGGAGCACAATGAGATATTTCAGATAGCTGTAAAGAATGAATTTATCAGTTCATAAAGTGACCTTGGTAACAGGATCAATGACTGAAAGGAGAAGGAAAAGGAGAAATCAAAAGAAGATTTAAAAGAACTTACACAGAGAAGAGACAAAGTCTTTTAAATATAAGCAGACATAAACAAGCCAAAAGATTAATAGGAAGAGTATGTAGCAGAAATTAAAATCTATGTTCCTGTGATTTAACTGAAGGGAAGTTGCATTGAAGACTATCAGGGCACAAATATAGTAGTGGCTAAGAAATCTCTAAATGTGTCATACAATTATTTTTTTAATATCTGGTTCCTCTGTATCTGTATTTGATTGACAGAATGTCATCATGCATTTTTTTATTTTGCACAAAAATGTTTTGGAGAACCACAAGGTACTCCCATAACCAGGAACAAAGATATAAAAAATAAAATAAGGAGAAAAGGCAATTTCATGAACAGGAAAGTTAGAAGCATCCTCAAAACTGAGTTCCAAACTATACTTTGTCATTGGCTTTCCTTTGGAAAAAAGTTCAGAGCAAAGTTTTCTTATTTTTATTTTAATTCATGCTACCTGTGAAAAACATTGGTGTCATTGCTGCTTAAACCCAAAGGGAATTTCTCAAATTAACTGTAATGGGAGTTCGCATCTGTCGCCTTTCTTCTCCACTTCAGGGAGGAAGCACAGACAACAAATCTGTTTTATAACAGCCTTCCAGCCATTGAAAGTCCTTTTAGGTGACAACAAGCGTAATAGCTATTCTAAGATACTGTTTTTCTGTGACTGACCATGTAAATTAGTGTGTTACAACCATGTTCCTGATGTCTTCCCCAACTTTGCTGCAGAGATCTCTTGGTGAAGAAGAAAATGTAGCTCTCTATTAATTTATCCCTTAATTACTTGCCTGTAATAAGTAAGTTTTATTACAGGCAGTAATATTTCCTTTCTTCCATCCTATCTAACTAGTCGATAAACTCATTCAGAGGGAAGAGTTTCCTTCTTCAAATATTCAAAGGCAAGATGCTCAGGCACTGGTATAATTAAATTAAAGCCACAATGGAGTTATACTGATTTATCTGAGCTGGTGATTTTGCCTTGAAAATTTTAAAGGAACACATCCTGTTCCTGCTAGATCTCTGATCCCAAACTGAGGAAGAAATCTGTTCTGCCCTGAAACAGATTTAAGAAGTACTGCCATCAGTTCAGACAAGCAGCGTGTTGAAAACTACACTCTCCAGGCCTTTGATGTGTTTAATATCATCTTCTGCAGTCACCCTGCACCTCCTCACCTTGTTGCTTTCCATTAGATTCTGAAAAGTTAATAACACTGTCAAGACAATCATGCAGTTACTAGACAGTGTCAGTTCCTATGCCTTTTCCCTACCCTGTTTTACTTTCGGAGCAAGTGTACTGTCTATATACATTGGACATTTAGATTAATCTCTCTATTAGAATCATTGTTTGGCCATGAACTGTGTTACCTGAAAGTAATTGAAACTTGAAGAAAGTTGTGGTTGTGAATACAGGAGAACACTAATGAACCATGGCTCCTTCTCAACCCATAGGCTCCCAGAAAAGTTATTCTTGTTGAGGGGAAAGCTCACAGTCAGATTAGGTTTTGGCTGAAGCTAAGATTGGCGTTTGATTAGTGGAAAGAAATGGTTTAACTAAAATGAGAAATGACCTTAATATTAACCTAAAGCTCAAACTAAATTCATTTTCAATTATGAAAAGATTTGGTACATGTGTGCATTTGTGCTTCTGTTATTCATCCATACATGAAAACACCAACAGAGCAAGATAAAGACTGTTCTCCTCAATTTAGTTCAAAGAACAGAAGAAATAGGAACTCTCAGAAATATCAAGGAAAGAAGTGATCAAAATTTCAAGGAATGAGGCCAGCACCATTTTAAATTCTGGTAAACAAAGTGGAGAGCTATTCAGTAAATGGATTTTTATTGCATTTTGGTTCATTGTGACAAAAAAGTGATTTTCATGAGATTTTCAGTAGGATTTGTTTACCGAGGTTCTGAGAAAGTCAGTTTCACTTCAGGCAGAATTCTGAACTCTTGCATGCTTATCTAAATTCTGTTAAGCACTCAGAGGGTCACCTACTGCAAATTCAACCCAAAACCTTCAAAAAAAGAAGTCTATTAAATGTTCAAACCCGTTACCTGCTTTGTATGACCCTACCTGAGCAGGACGGTAGACAAGTTGACCTCCAGAAGTCTCTTCCAACCTCAACCATTCTGTGATTCTATGATTATTTTTTTAATGCTAGTATCCTAAGCTCACCCTGGTCTTTAAAAAAAGTACAATATTTTCTCTTTTTTATTCAGATATCGGCTCTGAAAACTAAAGAGCTTGCTGTCCAACTATCTGGTACCTTCACTGGTGATGCATTAATGTGTCTCATGATCTTGAAGGTTAAGCTGGTATGTGCATTTGTGTGCTTCTGATTTTGTGTGCAAAGCCTCAAATTTTCCTTGTCAAAACATTTACGTAGCGTCGAGGTACCTACTCAGTGCTGAGTTTGCAGGCCAGCATGACTGTAGAGCAGCCTCGGAATTGCTGAAGCTCCTTGTCACATCTCTTCTTTGAATGAAACTCCATGAAGAACAGTAGCAGCTCTGGTGCCACCCTTCTCCCAACAGTCTTTCCAGATGGTGTAGCTATGGAAGGAGAGTGTGGGCTGGCACCCCAGCCTCTGGTAGTATTTGGCAGTCGCTGGTAATTCGGAAGGACTTCAGAACCTAAAGCCTCAGTGGCAGGGGGATATGGGTCTTAACAAATAGCAAAACACAGTTCTATCTCCTCTTTTTTTTAGCAAGTTTCAATCATTTTAGGCTACAGCCCTAGGATTTCTGTGTCCAGAAACCTCTCATCCTGCTACACATCCAAATTGCAAGTCAAGCATGGGCAAATCCAACTACTCATTTAGGCTCACTGTGTGTTGATAGAGTTTGAGTCCAGCCATATTCACAAGCAGAGTTGAGGAAATGTCCAAGGCACAGCAGCAATGAATGCCTGAAGACTTGAATCATGCTATCCCTCAGTATAGGCCTAAATATGCCATGTCTGCATTGTGAGTGGGGAGATATAGCCACAGATTAACCGCTTCAACTGGTTCTTCTACAACATATCTCAAAAGCCAAAGCTCAGTAGACAAAACGTAGCTTAGATGGGCCTAAGCAGGCCTGAAACAAGATGCAGTGGGTGGTATTGACAAGTGCAATGCAAAAATCTTCACTGTTGTGATATAAGCAAATGGAGCACAGAATTTGGCTAAGTGCTCTTTTTCACTAGTATCAATTAAAATAGTGTGTCCTACCCCACTCTCATGCCTGCTCCTAGTGATAGCATAAACATAGCCCCTGCAAGCATTGATGGGTGTACTCATTCATGTCTCATTTCCATGCACAAGTATCTGAATTCCCTTGTATGATAGTACCAGTTGCAACTGTGCACCATTCCACTGTTAGGGAGCTGTCGACACTGGCTAATTGAAACAAAGACAAATAAGCAGAAAGATTTCATGAGTCAAAACATTAGCAGCAAGTGTGCAAGAACCCATCATTGCAATGCATTTGCAGAGTAACAGTGAATTCCACAGGATAATTTAGACGACACCTACCTGAACTGTGCTGCTAAACATTTTCTGGAGTTTGTGTCTATGGATTTTATTATATGTGACAGCCTCTATTGCTCCTACTAAGTTCCTGTTTTAAGAGTTCCCTGAAACTGTCATATATGAAGAAAATGCCTCTCATCCTAAGCAAGAGAAAAAGGGGGGGAAAGGATTATGGCCCTAGCTCAAACAAGTGGAAACATGGAAGAATCACAAATATTTGTATTTTATAATAAGACTCTCCTAACTTTAACTTCAGTGTATTTTTTCCTGATAAAGTATTCAAACTAGAAAAGCATATAAATATTTATGTGCAGAGTCAAATACACAAACATGCACTCTATATACCTATATAGATGCATATATATGTACACACAGACTTACTTGAAGGACAGGTGTGAGTGAATTGAGTTATGAGGTGTGAAGCCTGGCTCACCACTGCTTTATTTTAGTGTTGTGCTGCTGTAATGTAGTTTATTTTCATGTAGGCATGCCAATACGAAAGTGGATTAATATAGAAAGCGTCTATATGCTGCATGTTGCAGATATAGGGGAAAGCCACAGTGGTAGTAGTGTTCACTTTTGGAGTCTGACTATATCGGTCCTAGGTTTTCTCTAGGAATTCGGCATCATGATTCCCATGAGAGCACTCATGGCACTGACAGGTACTCACAAAACGTAGTAGAGCAACAGTTAGTGGTAGGAGGTAGGAGTCACTGTACCTAATGCTGTGATACTGTAGTCATAGGCTCTAGACCATGGGAGCAGCAGACACTTATTTCCAGTATGGTCTCTGACAAAAGACAATTCAGGTGTCAAAGCATGTTGGTCAGAAAAAGGGGTCTGCATTGCTCTCTGTAGCAGCAAGTTGAGGCAGAACACTTCTTTGGGAGCTACAGGAGCTTCCCTGTCTCTCAATATCCCCTACCATTTACACGGCTGAAAACTCTGGAGCTTAACAACAAAGAATTTTAATCAAACTGCTTAATCTGAATAACTGTTGAAGAGAAACTGCAGTAATAGAGTTAGAGAATAGAATTGCTGCCAGGAAAATGAAAACAGGTTTAAAAAAGAGAAACACCAGGAGTGGAAAAATGGCCTTGGAGGGAACCATGTTGCACTGACCAGCCCACCTTTGCAGGATTTTAGCAATTCAATTAGAAATCTTTACAGGTTTCGCAGCTCATTGTTGAAAATACACCTCCATCCTACAGTGCCTGCTGTTGACACATAATACCTGGTTCTGTATAATCATGATTTCTCTGTGGCTCAGAGGGCAAATGAGCCCGAGGCTCTTACATCTGCTGAAGAGCACTTGAGGTTTTAAAAGAGGAGCAAGGATAACCCGTGGAGAGAAATGAAGAACATCAGCATCTAGTCCAGGTATGAGAAAACATGGAGAGAAGGAAAACAAGCGTGCATGGGAATTAGAACTAAAGGGACTTGACCCCAAAGGAGAAGCTGTCTCCTCAGGGCATACTGTTGAGTTGCTGGGGTAAAGAAATTTCAGTATTGCTTTTTTAGCCTTTGAAATGTGCTGCATGGAACTTCAGGGAGGCGGGTGAGAAGGAGGCAATGGGGAGGCTGGGGTTTGGGAATGAATCGGTTGTCTAATCCAACAGATGGCCAACTCACAATGTTTTTCCTCAAGAAAATTCCCATAGAGGAGAATTCAGCTTGAGCTTGAACCATAATAAAAAACTGTTACGAATTCAACCCTGGTTTGGGGGGAGAGGGGCATTACTGGTCTCTTAAGTATCTGGAGCTTTTACCTATGCTGATAAAACTGACATTTCTCAAGTGGCAAAACATTCAGAAATATGTTTGGTTTTCATATAGAGACAGCAAGAAGTGAGGCACGAGGACTTGAGCTGTAAGAATATATGAGTTTTTCACTTGTAAGCTATGGCACACCTCTCCATTCTATTTACTATTACTTTAATTTTGAATGTAGCAGTTAAATGTCCCAGAAAATCAAAATGGAACTTCATATTTCACCCAGTTTTCACTGGGAAGTCTAGTTTGTTTGAAAAAGACTCCGTATTTGCAAAAACAGGATATGAGAGATGGTGAGTAGGAATCAGGCTTTGAATATGTTGTGAAACATAAAGTCAGAGGCACCTTGCATAGGTAGAGCTTTGCAGAGAACTGCTGTTGTTAAAATTCCTCTAACACATCCTGGGTTACCATAACCTTCACCAGTTCCCTTAACTTGGCTGCAAAATGTGTAAATTTAAACCCATCTAGCCCATGCAGTTACAGAAGAGCTTACAGAATTGACATTTGTGAAAGGCCTTTGTATACAAGTCTTTTTCTAACTGTAATATACAGCAATATTCTACACATTTGTCACTAAAAGCAACTAAAACCAAACCACAAAAGCGCAATTGTACTGACTCTTTCCAATTACACAAGCAATGAAGGGAGATAGAAGCAAGGCAGATGAACACTTCTAATATGGAGCTGGGTAACCCAAGAGGATGGAAAGGTGAATGAAAGGCCAATGTTAATTTAGAAAATGAAGTGGCTTCTTGATGTTATTTCACTGTGCAGTTTGGTAACATCTGAAAGTACAGTAGCTGCAGCCTGCAGCTGGAGGAAAGAAAAAGCCAGATCCTAATTATAGTTTACTCTGTGGCCAAATTCTTCAGTCACAACTGATCTGGCTTCCCTGATCTGACATCCTCATATTTCATCACTAAAAAATGAAAAATCCCTTTCCACTGTCTCAGATGGCTCTGCTGGAGGGTATCCTTGTGCCTCACCTGGTGCCATTCATTCCCACTATTAACAATCAGCATAAACCTGCCACTTCCAGGATGAATGGGAAGTTGTCTGCCAGCATGAAAAACTTCAGAGTTTTGTACCGGCCAAATTTAGGGAGAAAAAAAATGGGAGGGCGGGGTAAAAAAAGTTTAATTAAAACATTAAATTTCTGTCATATGCAAAAGATCAGTGTAATTAAACCAAAACCTGTGAACATATACATACATAGCCTCTGCTGGCATCAGACACCAACTTAGGGGGCAAACATCTATTGTTTGTTGGCAGAAAATACCCATACGGCAATGTCTTCCAAAACGCCACTTTCCGTTTCATGTAGGCACAATACCCAAAAGAAGCATTTGTGCTTAAATTAGCTGACTATTCTTCCTAATGACTTCTGTGACCAATGCAGAGAGGTAAACTCCTCCAGAGAGAGACTCCCAGCAAGCACCTGATTTATGTGCTCAAAGCCACCTTGCAGAGGGTCCTCTTTCCTCCAGCTCTGGAGAAGACCACAGGCACAAGCCAGCTAATTCACATGGCTGAAAGTGGGAGTGATGAATCCCTCTCCTCCCAATTCATATCCCTCTGCTCATATATTATTGTAGTTTCTCAGGGAACATCACTAGTGCAGGGTTAACTCAGGTTACCAAAGATGGAGACGTGCAATTAAAAGCAATAAAATCTCTGTGTCTTATTGAGTTACAGCTCATCAACTGATTAGAGGTAACTTGTTAAGCCTCAGTAACTCAATTGCTTGCAGTCATGTGCGTGTACCCTTAGAGGCAGCTTGATTCCTCCGGAGCTGGCCTCCCTTGGGCAAACACGGGCACGCTGTGGGCATTGAAGCTGCGGGGAGAGACTGGCTAGTGACACACTCCATGCTGGGATTAGCAGCGAGCGGCTAAATTCCCCCTTGCTGGTTTGAAAATAAGCATTACTCAACCTTTAGCCTGGGCCTGTGACAAACCAGCTAATTCAGCTCTGTTGCAGCATGGCAGACTCTGTGCCAGCTGTTAGCAAGCCTCCGCACCCCCCAGATAAGCAAGACACCAGGCACTTCTTCATCCACCAGCACAGATGCAGAACACAGCAAAGGCATCTAAATCATTGCTTAGTTCATTGCTTAATTCAGACTGCTCTGTATGCGCAGGAGTTCAGCCAGGAACAATGCTGGAGTTACACCTTATGTTACCACTTCACTGAGGACAAGCCCTCCTCAGAGAAAAATTAAACTGTGGTGACATACAGCCTCTTAACACTCGCAAGAGAACGCCCGCAGGATCTTTAATGCACTTTAATTCACACCGTTAACTGATTAAGTTTGCCTTTGCTGCACGTCCCCAGGTAGCCAAGCCTGCAGTGAGGTTGGCACGCTGTGCCCTACCTGCCTGCAGTGGCAGAGGTGAGACGAAGCCCCCTTGAAATCTGAAAGGCGGCATGTTTTTTGCCACAGAACTCTCATCCAAATAAGCTAAGGTAATACACATAAGGCAAGGTAAGCGGAACATTTAATTTCATCACCTTTCTCTTTTCGTGGTTGTTGTTAAAAAAAAGATATTCCAGTTCCACAGATGTTTACCTGCAATCAAAACCAAGATTTTGGTTCCTACTGTTTGGTTCCTTTATTAAATGAAAACAAGTGAATTTCTGAGTTTAGGCGGAAAGATGTGGTGTCTTTCTAAAATGAACATCTCTTCAAAATGCCCCTTCCCTGGCACAGTTCAGGAAAAGTGCTTGCACGGATGTTCTCTGTATCTTCAGCAAACCAAGTGACAGTTCTCTCAAAGATGCTCCTTCCATTTTTTACCTGCTAGAAAATAAATAGAGAGTAGGAGAGAAGAGAGAAATCTAAAAAAACCTGACTGAATATTTTCCTTAAAAATCTAGAATATCAAAGAAACAAAAATAAAATAAAATAAAATAAAAACCAGGGTGTTTTTCCTATAACAGCATTTATAGAATATTTCAAGTAGAACACTTCAAAAAAGACTTTTTTTAATCTAAAAATAACCCCAACACTGATATTCCCATTTGTCAGAAGTATTGTAGAAATTTTTGAATATCAAATACAACAGCCTTTCGAGATTAATAATCTTCTCTTTAACTGCAGTTCTATATTTCCAAATTGAGATTGTTTTCCACTTTCTTATATGTGAAAATAGTTGAGATGTCAAAATTTCATCAGTGTGGGTTGAAAATTTATTAATATTTCCTGCAGCATGCAGTCTTTGAAGTACCTGAATACCCTCATGTCTTATTAAGACTTGGTTTATGTTCTGTATAAGCAAAGACTCTTCACCTCCATCCTTCAGCTCTCCTCAGAGCCCACACTCTCAAGGAAAAAACTTTCTTAAAGAGATAATAAGCCAACAGAAACAATATAACGTCAAACCTCAGTATAAGATCAGACAGATAAATGGACTATTACCAGGATTGTTGCTCTTAATTAGTTGCAATTATTAACAACCTAAGAAAGTCAATAGGCTAAAGGGAAATGTTGAGTTGGCAAAATTCGCTAACGGCAGTGGTTAGGTTAGCCAAGATAGAATAGGTAGGGTTCCGAAGTACTCCTAAAGAATTACATTACATACCAAGGTGGTAAATACGGACACACCAAAGACTGTCCTTGTACATTGGTAGGCTTTGAAATCAAAGTAACCTTTCTAGGGAAAGAAAATAACAATTAAGGACCTCTAGTTAATCAGAAACAAAACACTGAAGAGGAAGGAAGTGAATAAAATGGAATATGAAATGTCTCATCCACGCTGGTTTCAGCGCTCTTGTCTTTGGTTTCAGTTGTCTTGCCTTTAAGAAAGAAAAGACAGAAATGGGAAGGTCTAAAGGCACTGAGGGAACACATCAGTATAAGAAGGAATTGAAGAGGCTAGGAGAGTCTACTCTGAAAAGTTACATCAATTATGATAGTTATAGAAACAAATGAATTGCATAGAGAAGTCCAAACAGAGATGTCTGTTTACCTTGAGTTCAATAATACAGGATGCATTAATAGGCAGCAAATGTACAACAGGGGAAAAGAAATAGTTTCATGCAACATTTAATTAAATTGGAGCTTCTCACTGCAGGGAAATTTTACTGACACTAAAAGCTTGGCAAGATTTAAGAGATTGTGTTTATATGAATTACATGGAGAATCCGTTCCTATGTTTTGGAAATTGGTTGATTACAGAAGACACATTATTGCTGAACGAGGTATGTGGCTGGAAACCTGGGGCTTGGTCCCATTATCAGTAAAGTATGTGCAGAGCTTTTAGGATGGGAAGAATTTCAAGCCCCTGTCCTACCATGACCCGACTACTATAAATGTCAAGAGTGCTTTGTTATTGACTTTAAATGGTAACGGAATAAAGCAAATTCTAGGCACTTTTTGGAAATGCCACCTTTATTCTCGCTCTGAGACATTCAGTGGCAACCAAGGTGGCAGACAAACTATTGACCTTCTCCAGCATGCACCAAAGGCCAGCTAAATACTTTACTTCTCATCTTTATTCCCTCAATATAATCCACCTCAGCAGTATGAGGACTCTGCAGTCTATAACACTAACTGACAAGAAAGAAAATAGAATTGTTTATATGGTTTACCCCAGTTTGTTATTGCTGATTCTCTGGCACATCTCCTACCATGATATGCCACCAGTAACAAACCAGCCGTCACACATAAAAGCAATACTAGGTTTGCACTGGAGACAAAGTAATTTAAAAACCCTTATCAAGTGCTGTTTTATACAACATAAAAATAATAATACAATAGTAATACCCACAGAAGCAGAAGTTGAGCAGTATAATGATCAACAAGCCTATTTTGCAATATGCCCTATTTTATCTTACACAGCTTCACAAGGCCCCAATCCCCAAACTATTGAAACACAGTGGAGAAAATCCCTCTGACTTTAGTAAGCTGGAATTCAGCTCCAGAAATAAATTTAATTTATGACATAAACTTTTTATTTCATCAGAAAGCCAGTTTTCTATTTTTCTTATCAATCCCAGGTGCCATTCATTTGCATTTCTAGATACTTATACTTTATAGATATAGTTTGGGGAAGCTAGGGAGAAATGCCTTGAGAACAGACTAGTCTGGAGAACATCTACCGATGGAAAGTTTTGCTGCAGTGAGTTAACCCCACTGATGTGTGTCCAGTGGACTGCGTAGTATTGTCCCATATTAAATTTGCATAAAGCAAAGAGTTAATGAAACATGAGTTATGAGTTATCCTCTTTTCCATAATACTTACTGTTTTCTAGGAAGTTTTTTTTTTTTGCAACCCTGGCCTCAAGCAAGGAATTGCTCTCCTAAAGCTGTTCTGCCACTCTTCATTCTTATACTTGTTTTTTTCTTGTTTCTCTTCCTTCTTAGCTTCTGGAAGTTCATTCTTTGGACCTAAGTGCAATTTTTAATAGTAAATAAATTTAGACTTGGATAAATTCCCCAAATGATACTAGTGAAGGAAGAGCGATTTTATCTCCTGTGATATACTTCTGACAAAGTATAATTAAAATATTTTCATGCTGGCTTGCCTGCTCTGTCTGCCTTCCATGAATGATGAAGTCTATCAAGCCATTATTTGTCTACACATTGTGTGAGGAAGGATTAAGCCACTGAAGTGTTCAATATCAGTAAATGATCTGGAACACCATAAAAACATCAATTATTATGCAGTTAAAGATGTCTTAGTGCTCTCTCAGGAAGCTGGAGTTTTGTCTTCATTCCTCTGGTGATGGAGTGTAGGGATGACTATCTCCAGAGACAGAGAGAGCATGTACAACTAAAATGTAAGCTATGGGACTGTGAAGAAGAAAAGGGATTTTTCTCAGCTATTTATTCAGATATACTGGAAGAAAAAATGGAACTTAAGTCAGTGTAGAAAAAGGTGCCCTACTTATATCTCTGAAAAGATGGGCTCCGCTGCCTGAGCCCCTCCATTTTGGGCTGACACAACATAATGGGACCGTGTCCTGGGATCACATAACCTTTGAGATTTTTGATAGAGTGACCAGAAAGTATTGCAATAAATTTGAATGTAGTGGTGTCTGGCTAAGTGGTAGGCAGCCTGGAAACCTACTGACTGGGTGTCGTGGTTTAACCCCGGCCAGCAACTAAGCCCCACGCGGCCGCTCTCTCACTCCCCCACGGTGGGATGGGGGAGAGAATCGGAAGAGTGGAAGTGAGAAAACTCATGGGCTGAGATAAAGACAGTTTAATAGGTAAAGCAAAAGCTGTGCATGCAAGCAAAGCAAAGCAAAATAAAGAATTCACTCCCCACTTCCCATGGGCAGGCAGGTGTTCAGCCATCTCCAGGACAGCCGGGCTCCAGCACCCGTAACGGTGACTTGGGAAGACAAACGCCATCGCTCCGAACGTCCCCCCCTTCCTTCTTCTTCCCCAGCTTTCTATGCTGAGCATGATGTCCTATGGTCTGGGATATCCCTCGGGTCAGTTGGGGTCAGCTGTCCCGGCTGTGTCCCCTCCCAACTCCTTGTGCCCCCCCAGCCTCCTCGCTGGTGGGGTGGCACAAGAAGCAGAAAAAACCTTGATGCTGTGCAAGCACTGCTCCGCAACAATGAAAATATCTTTGTATTATCAACACTGTTTCTAGCACAAATCCAAAACATAGCCCCACACCAGGCACTATGAAAAAAATTAACTCTATCCCAACCAAAACCAGCACACTGGGGAATGGAGCCCTGCTCAAAGCCATATTGTCACTTTTTTAGCTGGCAGGACTCTGCTACCTTCAATGCAGCTCTGCCTATTTACAGCCAAAGAGGATCTGAAACATCAAGTAGGATGATGTATCACTAACTTCTCTTTACAGCCTCTGATGTCTCAGCATCATGGGTCTCAGACCTGGTAGCACAGGAATGGCACTTCATATACAACTGGGGAGATACCAGATACCACAGGCTTCACCTTTAGGGCTCTCCACCATTCCCAAAGTCTTTTCCCTAAGTATAAAGAGTTTGAACTAAAGCAAATAATATATTTGTATTTGGTGGGAATTGCATATAAGCCTCAATGTAATTATAACATACAAAAAAATAATATTGGTGACCTTAAATTACACAACAAAATAACAGAGGGCATCTTAAAATTAATTCTAACTAATTAAAAGCATTACTCAGTTAATGAATGATTCATGATTCATGTTGCTCAAGTTGCCAAATATTACCTCAAAGTATAGATTGGGCACATTTTCACCACAATTAATAATTGCAATTATGTGAGTATAAGTACCTTCAGCTACAAAAGCCAGTATGTTATCACCTCCAACACTTCCTGCCTCATCCTCTGAGTAAGACTAAGCCAAGGTCCCTCGAGCACACAAGGGTGCAGAGAGGGAGTATGCTTTTTCAAGAAAACAGCATCTTTGGGAGATCTAATGGTCTAACGAAGGCTAAAAGATGTGCATGGTCGGGGTGATCTCAGCATGCCCTGTGCTGGCCAAACAGTGTTGGACCGTAGGAACATAGGACTTGCCCAGTGAGTTTCTAATCCTCACTCTGCTAGTGTCCAGTAGTGCTTTAAATAATCTTGTCAGAGATAGGAGAAGCTCCTAAACAAATATCAGGATTAATAGCTGTTACTAGAAAAAAACCCCAAAGATCCATGTAAGTCAGACTGCTTAGAAATTGTCCTAACCTGAAACCCAGCCACAGGTGAGTTAGAAGACCAGCATGCCATCTCCCCCTGCACCTTGCAATCTTGTATTATGAACATTTTACATATACTTATTATGAGCACATACGTTCAGTCCTTTTTAAATGCTGATGAGTCCTTAATCACAAACCTCTCTTGTGGCAGTGAGCTCTGCAGCTATATCTGCAGTACATGAAAATCCATCTCCTTGTACCAGATTCATATGTGTGGAGTTTCAAATTTCTCTAAAATCCCCTTATTTGAGAGGGGTGGGGCAAAATAAGTGTCCAGTTTAACCTCTGTCTGATACAGAGTGCCTTTCATGTGATCACTGCATCCTGTCCTTTTTTTCTCCAAGGTAGTCTGTCAGTCTCTGATGTCAGCTAAATAAACCTTGGTAGAGACAGAAGAGGTGAAAGATATTTCTATCATCTGAACTGTTCAGAGAGAAGATTCTTAACTCGGTGTAGCCATTATACAGCTTGGAAACAGTTGCTTAAAGTAATTTGTGGTAAGTGCTGGAATGAAGCTTTTCTTTCCCTTGTAGTTAAATTGCTTATTTATTTATTTACTCACTTACTTGTTGGACAACAGGGAGCATTTAAGCTAACTTTTGAGGTAATGAAAACCATAATTGAACCAGGGTATGAAAAGAGGAATGTAAGTTGTATTAAGATCATTTCTAGCAGGGAATTTTTAATGACTCAACAGAAAAACAAGGAGCGTGAAATCTTCTATAGTAAAGAGCAAAAAGTCTCTGCCTGCTGTTGTGCCAGGATTAGAAGATGTAAATACTGTGGAGTTTTAGAAGTATCTGCTTTAGGATTTGAGACTAGCTAGGTGGTTTGATTGGGGTTTCTGAATTATATTAACCAGAAGTGTTTATTGACCTTTCTAGAGCTGGGCACGGTTTAGTTTCCTTAAGTGCTAAAAATCAAGGCACTCTTTCTTCATCTTGAAAGACTGAAGACAGCAAAGTCACTTTGCTGCTTATTGAAATAGGTGCTGACCTGCCACCACGGCTGCCATCACTGCGTTCACTGACCTTTTGCCTCAGTTTGACGCAGGGTGAGAAATTGAGCAACTGCTTTCATAGAAATTTCCACTATTCTCTTCTAGAGCAATGTGCTTGAATTTTTCTCATATCTTTGTTCCCCCTCCCCTCACAAAACATACAAAAATACCCTTTTTCCTCCCCAGTGAATGTTACTACATTAGTGGAGTACCAGCAAATTTGCACTGCTCAGTTTACTAGTAGGTAAACTCTATTTTCCTGTATCTACCCTCAACTACGTTACCACTGCACACTGCTTAGATTATACTATAGCTTTTATTCTCCACCCTGAATCCCTCTGCTATTGCTCTGGCATCTCAAATAAATGATGCATAGCTGCCTGACATGCCAAGGCAATGCATTTGAGGAATGTCCAGTTGCAGTTGTCTACTCCATAGCAACAAAACAAAGTCAGGAGAAAAAATTATGGGGGAACGCTTGCAGTATTATAACACAGTTTATTTGCCATGAGCTGGCCACTGCTGGATCTCTCCACTCCCAAGAGAACAGGAGTGCATGCAGATTTGACTTGAAACCCAGCACAAGATGAATGGGCAGCATTAGGGAAATGACACTTGCAGCTGAACATAATAAAAAGCATCTCACAAGGGAGGCTGGCTGGTCAGCTTTATTGTCATGCTGCTTACTCCACTCATTTCAAGGTATTTATAACATACTTGATTGACTGTCATTTTTCTCCAGATGAGGCTGCACAATATGTCATGGAGGGGAGGTGAGACAAAGATGAGAGACTGAAACACTGCCCAAGATTAAACTGGGTAACAGAGACTAAATGGCACAGTTCTCTCTGGCATGATGGGGATTCATGTTCCACATCCCCGGGCGCCCAGCTGAGGTGTTCGGGTTAGGAGCCTAAGAGAGAGCAGAGAGAAAGCCTTCAGGAGGCTAATTCAGGGCTCTGAAGAACCAAATCACTGTGAAAGAACCTCTCTGTCTTCATTCATTGCAGAACCAAAGATGAGGCTGCTAACTTAGGTACCACAATTAACCATCAACCACTATAGGTATGAAAACTCTCTCCTCCATCCTTCTTTTGTTCTGTAGTAATTAACCAGTAAATCAGTAACCATCACTAGCAGCCAGGTATTGAACTGGCACAGCAAGGCCCTTATATCTTTGTCATGATACCATTCCACCTGCATGGCTTTTATTCATATCCATGGACAAGGACTTTTTCCTATTTTATCCCTAATTTGACTTTCACATTTTCTCACTCTTTATTTCTTTACTTCCTACAACTTAGTTGCATAATCCTGGAGTGGAAAATCCTGAGTAGGCTCGTGAAGTTTCAGAAAAGGCAACGGCTCATTTCTCACCCTTCACAAGGCTGAAAATGTCAGTAAAGGTTGTTATCATCACCATTACAGTCAATGCAGAAGTGATTTTAAAGCATGAAGGTAGCAGGCTCAGTCCTGCTTGCCAACAGAGATGAAATCTCCTCTAAGCTGACATAAATCACACATATCACTTGCAACGTCCTGCCCTGCATGTTCCTCTCTATTTCCAAATAGATTTGAAAGTAATTTTAATTGCAATTTGTAAGACTTTGTATACAGTTCTGATAAACAAAAAAACAAGTCAACAGAACTAGGAGAGCTGACCAGATCAGGCCAGAGTTCAGAAGTCTTAGATGCTTTTTAGCTGCTCTTCAAAGGTCGAAAACCCTACTAGACATTTTTCCATTACCAATCTGTTTCCAGTTTTATCCTGGAAATGTCTCATAAGCCAATGCGTGCCATTGACAGTAATAGTGAACATGAGTTATCATTCCTTGGATTTTTCTGAAGACAGGCACTACCCCATTGCTGAAAAATATGACTCCTGTTTGTAGGCATGTGATGAACACAGCACATCACAATTTCCTGGGACAATCCAGAATGGATTCTTTCCTGTTAACCCTGAATTGCGCCACAATGAAAAAATTTGGACTGGAATGACTGAAAATGTCTGTTGTGCTGGCTTGTGTCCCTTGGAAATGGGCTAAACAGAATTACTCTGCCCATTCTTGTGCACAGTGTATCGTCATCAGCATTGCCATGCAAACAGAAACTGTTGTCACTGGGGACTCAGGCTTGCATCTTTTTTCCTCACTGGGTTTCTCATGCAGCCTCTGTTCCTTCTAAAGTTGCTCTTAAACTGGGTCCCAATAACCAAAACAGGGCGATCTGTGTAACAGTCATGTGAGGCTGCTAAAGAAGTACCTGGACGAAGACAGTTCAGCTGCTTCTTTTCAGGCAAATCTTTGTTTTCTTTCTTCAGTGCTCTATTGTCAAGAAGAAATATGAATACTAAATAACAGCTATTCAGTACACAATTTTGGCCACTCAAACACAAGGGGGTTCAGAAATGAGAGAAGTGTTTATTTGTGAAGTGAAAGAACCAGTGTTACTATTAACTGGAATATTCTTTGCAGAAAGCGGCTCAGGTTCCTATTGAATATTATCAGATATGCCAGAGGAAAAAAGTAATAATAATAAAAAAAATTATACTATTCTGGGCACCCATACGTTGACTTCTTTTATGGCATTCAAATTAGTTACCGTAATGTACAATTTCCTGCAAGGAATGTGATAACTGTAACTTTCTTTAAAGCTGTGAGCTTCTCCATTTAAGGTATACTTTAAAATTGTATTTCAAGTATTTATGATGTTGTTAACGAATGAAATAATCTAAGTGTCATAAAGGAGATTTTAGACCATGAGTTTAGTAAGTTTTTTGGGCAGCAATCAAATTTTTTTAGATTATGTAACATGAAGTGATGATCATCTGGAGCTATTCTTGAGACCCTGAAAATACAGAAAATAAGTGAATAAGCCTAGAAAGAATAAGATCTATGGTAGTCATAGACTGTTCAGGGTAAAGAGCACTTCACTGGGGCAACCTGCTTCCAATCCTTCTGACATATCAAGTAGCAGAGACCGTGAATGCTAGACAATGAAATTGTTGAGGAATCTCAGCTGGTAGAGTCCCAGCAGTCTGGCAGACTGTCGAGTATCAGCAGAAGAGCGAGGCATGGTAGAGCCCCTGCTCACACAGTACCTGAAAGGCCAGAAGAGGGGGAAGGAGGAAATAACCACGTAGTTTCCTACTAGGCATCTGTCAACTGACGTGACAAAGAGGGTGATAGATTCCTTCAGATATCTGGTGCCTCAGTTTACTTGTTTCAGGAACACACGGAAAGAGTTTTTGAATAGGGCTGGCATGATCTGAGCGCTCAACAAATTGTGTACAAGTATCATTTTGCAAAAAGCTACCTTAGCTCACTGGGCCACTGCTGATGGTGGAGGACTGGAACTGGAGACACAGTATTGAGCAGTTGCAAGTGACAGGCTGGAACACTTGCTGCTAGATTCTTTTTCTGGACTCAGAGGGCTCTTCAGAAAGTTGGTACGAATGTTTGCAGAAGGACCAGTGAAATGTAGGGGACTTGCTCTGAAACCAAAGAACGCTAACCATTTGACAAGACATTTCTTAAACACCTTCTAAGCACCACAGCCCGTCAGGTCTCAGAACTGGCACTTTCATTCCCTGAATGTCTACAAAATTGGAGGTAAAGATTAACAGGAAAAGCAAATATCAGGCAGAATGTGTTTCAGAAGTTTCTTCCAGAAGGAAAGATATTTTCTCTGAGTAGAAAAAAATGACCATCAAAAAAAAAAAAGCCACTTTGAAAGCAGCCCTGAGGAGTCATCAAAACCTAAATAACTTATCTTTGCTAATCTCCAGGGAGGATGGGAAACGACAGAAGAGAGAGACACAGTGCACAGCTTAGTGGATACAAACCATGGAACACACTGCAGTATGCATTAAACAATCTTTAGGGAAGCAAATGTGTTTGGAATATTTTCAGCAGTTTTATTTCAAATGGCATCAGAGGACCAGTTATGGAAATGGATGAATTAATGAGTCAGAATGTATAGGCATTCATAGGAGTTTTTCTGTAACTGTCTTCACTGATAGATCTTTTAAAGCAAAAGAGAGGTGGTCATGACAACACAGTCTAGGTGGTATCCATGCTAAAAACTACCAAACCAGTGCTGTCAAAACATATTATGATAGATCAAGAAAAGTAGAAACTCCTTGAGATGCTTCTGATCTTCTACTTCTGTGTTGTGCATTATACTTTCCAATATCCTTTCTAAAGGACACCAAATGTGAATGAGTAATGATGAAAATTTAGGTTTTGCAAGCATCATACTAGGTATAGAGCTAGGGTTTTGTTCATGAATACCAGATGCTCTCCCAACACCAATTCCTACACACTGAAGTTTTGATCTCCTAAGGTTACTCTGGTCCTCAGCATAAACCTATAGGAATCCTGCATAAAACAATATCCCTGTGTCTGTCTACATACAGCCTGACTAAAAGATGTCAGGCCGTATGTAGACAATACAACCTTGTAATAGCGCACAGTAAGGGTTTGGGATTGTTTGGGGGTTTTAGTTTTTGAAGGGAGGGAATCAAGAATTTGTTCATCTGTGTAACTATTATAATCAGAAATAACAGTATACCCTGCCTGCTACACAAACTAGCTATAAACCAATAACAGTGTTTAAAAATGCAGTTTATAGCTGTGTCTCACTCTGAATTTTCTTTCCTACTTCCTTTTCTTACTGTGTATTGCAAAGTCCTCTTCTAGCTTTCAGCTCCGATTTGGTGTACCTTTCCTCGGCCTCCTGTTTTGTTCTTCTTTTATTTCTTTGTCTTCTACTAAGTTCCTACTTTTCTTCTGCTACTGTCTAGCATATCCCTTATCATTTCTTTCCTGTTCATCCTAAGATTACTGCTCTTTACCTCTTTACCATACCTGTGCCCCCCTCCTGTGAACAGTAGAAGCTCCTTGCTGCAGTTTCACATCTGGCAATGAAGCATCCCAAATTCTCTCTGCCCTATGGAGGCACAATCATTCCTTGCATTCCCTCCATCATGTTCCTGGCTCCATCTTTCATGCCACCCTTTGATCACCAACTGCTGCTTGACACATGCACTATCCATAGCAGCAGAAGACTTAATTTTGTCAGGAAGGCAATGTAGAAATACTTGACCAAAATATGGGTAAGAAATAGATTCCAATACGCACCAGACCACAGCCAAATATGACTTATGAGCAAACAATTCAGTGATAACAGTACATCAGTAAAACAGGAAAGATGAGCACATGATGCTGTAGGAAAGAGTCACCGATGCAAATTGTAGAGAGTCACTTTTTCCATAGTAGCTGCCCTGTGAGAGAGAGAATTTTCTCAAAATAAATGATATCTGGCAAATCCAAGACCCTGTAGCAAATAGCAACAGTGATTTTTAGAGGTGTTAAGCTTTTAAGTCCCCTGTGGCATCGGGGACTGTATGACACAATTCACTCATATTGTGGCTGAAGAGAGAGACCACCTTTCAGGGTTGCTTTCCACCTTTGGAAGCATGCAGCTTTTCTGGAAACAATGATCTTTACCTTTCTTTAGGACTGGAATAGTGACAAGTTATAATATCTTAATTGTAACATTCAAATTTGCAACATTTGTACAAGCTCCACCCATTGCCTCGGTAGTTTTCTTTTTTGCTCTTCATATGAGTATCTCAGGCAATTTCAAAACTCTTTAATGAAATATAAGATTAAGCTAAAAGCATGTTAGCCATTTTGACAAGGGCTGAAAGTGCAATGGAAAGACTTTAAGAAGGAACTGTATTTTAAAACACCTGTATACCATACAGAATTACCCGTGAATATGCAATAACAGGAAAAATATTTAAATCCTTGTTTTCATTAGAGCTATCTTATGGAGCACTCATGAAAACTGTATTGGTAAGGCCTGCGTAAAGTAATGAGGTAAAGTGTTTTCTGGATGAGTCATGAGCTGACCTCCTAAAAGAGCACCTGAGATGTCCTGTCATCAGGGAGAAAAATCTTCTCTGGGTTTGCGAGACTTTGTCATTAAAATAATACTCAAATGGCTCCTCAAAATGAAACCTTGATAATTAGCTAGCCTACTTCTGCAAATACAGAGAAGTAATCTTTTCTCAGTATTCAGAAAAAGATGAATGCTAATATTGGATGCTAGATCCACAGTTTAAAGATTAATTAAAACACTAAAAAGAAACTTGAACTAACAACACAGTTATGTGGTAAGAGTCCTCACTTACAACCCGATTAGAGACAGGAGGATATTTTTCAGTCTATATTTCCCCATAGAATCTTTCCCAGTACTTTTTGACTGGATGAAAATGTCTTAGAACACTTCCGTCTTGTGCTTTACAGATATTATAATTTATACAGAACCTGTGGGGCAGTCTGAAAAGAAACTCTGCTCACAAGCAGTCCCATTGACAGCACTGGGATTATTTTCAGGCTTAAGACCAGGTATTATTGTGTTATTCGTGTACCTAAAGATGTATATAGTCATTTAATGGGGCTTACAAAAATGCAGTATAGACATCTAACACAAAGAAAAGCTAAAAGATGCTAGAATCTGACTCCAGGACATAATGGAAGTTCATCTTTAAAACTAGGACTTGCTGGGGCTCTATCTTCCAATGAACTTGACCAAACACTTTGTGGCACTGGCCCAATTTTGCCCTGACAAGGGAGGAAAGAGACACAACCTGCCAATGACCCTCTCTGCAGGAGGCTGAATTTCCCTTGCAGAGATTTACTGGGAATTAAATTGCTGCAGAGCTACAAAGCTGCATATTGGCTGAGGATACAGGGTTTCTTAAAGAATCTACAGTGAACATCAGCAACTTTACAGTCCATTCATCAAAGTGCCAATGGCTCCCATTTCAAGGCAAGTGAGGCAGTAATATATAAGGATTGAAGAGATTATCTGTTTCCAGGGTAGTTTAATATATAAAGAAGGTGATGGCGGTTGGGGGTGATGGGTTCTTGTCTTTTCTTGCTGTTTTTAGGGAAAATACTGCAAACCTGTCAGGCTCTTGCCAGTTCTTGTTATTACAGCTGGAGCTCAACACTTGCTTATTTACTGTTTCACTGAACATAGCAATACAGAATAAGGGCTTGCTTACCTTCAGCACATACAGATGAAAGAGAAAGGGAATGATAAGCATGAGTCACTTATTATTTAGCAGTCTCACTGGGGCCAGTTCTGCCAGGCTCACACCAACTTCATGGTATCATTTCAGGGCTTTGATCCGGGTTTTAGCTCAGCTCCACCGCATTAAATGAATCCTCTTATCTTCCCTTACTCCTTTCTCAGACCCTACTTTCTCCTTTATCTTTGAGCATTGTTCTAGCCCTCCCTTAGCAAAAGCTCTGTGTGTGTACATGGAAATGCTTGCTCCAAAATCCCACCACTTCCCAGCAAGCACAGGCTCTGTGTAACAACAGGGAAACACAGAGCTAAAAATAAACTCAGTCTTTGCCTATTTCACTGGGTGTCCTGCCTGAAAACAAACAAGCAAGTGAAAACGTGAACAAACCTCCAGCTCCCTCCTGCACCCTGAACACCAGCATGGTGTGTAGTTATAGACTAGCTCTAGCGTCTTGAAGACCTATTGTGCCTGCATTGCTCAGATGTGAGTGAGAGATCACCCATGCTCTGTAAACCTTTCAGGTCTCAGTTGCAAGATAAACTTGGAGCAGGAGAAAAAGATAAAGCACAGACAGAAGACTGAAATAGAGAAACAGATTGCCATAACCAATAGTATTTGGGTGCCTGAGGTGCTTTTGATGTCAGAGGTGATGCGCTGTGCCCACATTTTTCAGGGACGGACACTGATCAAAGACAAGTTCAGTCTAAGTCATTGCTTTTACTGCAAAACCCTTGTTCCTTCAAAGCTATGTGTCACCTGGTGTAATATCATCATCACTTCTAGTGTAATGGTTCTGCCCTGACACATCCTCACAGTTCTTTCATACTCAAGTATTTTGCAAACTATATTTCTGATACTATTAGGACAGCCAAAAAATGAGAATGCAATCTCTGCTAGATTACAGATATTTCTGATCTGCTGGACACAACCTCCCTGGACATACCTTCCGTCTCATGGCTGGTGTGAAATGAGGAGATATCCAAAGCCACTGCCCATTGGATGACAGCCAACGCCACCTGAGTGTTCTCCTAACACTGAGGAGAACCAGGGCAGAAAGCAATGTGGGTTGAAGGAGGAAACACCACATTTCTCCCAATGGTGATTCTTCAACCCCAGTCTCGCAGGCAGAGCCCAGTTGCTCCTGGGAATACTGCATTGCTCCTGCCACTCTGTATGGGTTCAGTGACTGAACTGAAAGAACCAATCTTCCATCCAACAGTTCTCTTAGGAATTTCCTGTAGTCCCCACTGATTTTTTTGAAGAGGGAAATATACATATAGCATTGCTTTTTGCCTTTGCTTTTATGCAGAGAGGACTTTAATTAGTGCCCTTTGTGTTAAACCATTAGATGTGGCCACCTGTGGTATCTTGAAGTTATTCACATCTTTAAGTGTTTTTAAATGTTGGGTCTAAGCCACCCAGAGGTTTTCCAGCAGGGGGAAAACATTCTGTTGCCTGAAAGCTTTTCCATTACTTCACACCACAGGAATAGCATAAAGGAGCTAAAGAAAAGTCTGAATATAGTACTAATGTTTCTACTACAGGGAACACGGTTTTTCTTTTTTAGGAGGTGGAAGGGCAAATGTGGGGGACTTGAATTTGTTTTGCTGATATTTATTTATTCTTCTGTCTTATTCACTCAATGACAAGACCTGAGTAAAAATGGTGATTATTTAGATCTAGTTTGTTTTATTCAGAGAAACACTTGCCCATGGCAGTCATATAATTTCTTTCCCTTCCTTCTCTTTGCAGTATGATGACCTCGTCTTTGCCAGGCCCTCCCCATCCCATCCCATCCTATCCCATCCCATCCCATCCCAGTAGCTCTTCTTGCTGCAGCTATTTCCACAGTTTTAATTTCCAGTATATACAGGAATGAACGTCTGTTATCCACATCTCATCCATAGAATAGGTGAATGGCAAAGATGGGATTTTATTCCTTAGTTGTTCTGTTGCTTTTCATGGCTGTTCATAATTATTACTATGCTCTTTGTTATGATACTTTTGCTAGCCTCTGTCATTTACAAAGTGCTTTTATCAGTTAAGGATTCCATGTTACTTTATGAACTTAAAATGGTTATATACGTAGAAATCAATCTAGCCGTAAAGAGAATGTGTTGGGCAAACTGCAGCAGGTGCTTCTAAGTGGGGAAGCACTGTCCTGTACACACACTTGGAAAAAACTCTTGAAAGCAGACTGCACCTACAGCTCTGGGATACTCAGAAACCCATTAGGCTCCAACCATGAACCCAATGTTGCACTTTGCAGATGTGTCTTGCAATAAATTATGTGTGCCAACTGCCTGGCAACAGTCACAGCCCCAGGTAGTTTTGCATGACCCTGTGCTAAGGGGAGAAAAGGGAATGTTGTCCTTCAGAAGGAGGAAACGCTTGGATGAGCACTCTAAATGTTACAAAGGTGTACTGGAGACAGACTTTTCTCCTAAGTGATGAATAGCAAGCCTGATCCCAGGACAGTTTACAGCAGGGAACAGAAGAATATAATTCTGGATCCAATAAAACAATGAACTGGGACTAGTCCCCAGACACCAATCCTGGTTTTTTCCCTTTTTTGTGCAAAAGTCATGAACCTACCAAAAGCAACAGAAGTTTTGCCTTTGGCATACACAGGACTTTTGACCTATTGATTTTTTTTTCGGAGCAATTTACCATGGGATTTCAGACTCTGAAATTGGAGTTTGGATGAGTAATGTGGCCTCTACATTAGACCCCTGCTCTCAGCGCTCTCCAAGTCAGGCTTCCACTGCCAATGCTGAGGTGTGGAAATTCACAACTCACTTCATGAAAATTCTGTAATATCCTCCCAGTGGCTGCTGTTTTCATGAGCAGCCTGATATTTAATTCATTCTTAAGAATATAAACCTGCACAAAAGTAGCATGTTTGCAGAGCAGATGAAGGGAATCTAACACAAGCAAATATTATCTGTGCCTTTTTGTCATGAATAGATAGCTCTGTTACAGAGTTACAGAGGGAGCTCAGATTAATTCTGTGAATCTCAAAACCAAACAATATAGAGGAAGAGACATCAGAGACACTGCACTTTCAACGGGTGTGCACTTTGTGACAGAATCACCAGCTACTCTTGATTAGCCTGTATAATTTGGATTATATTGAATTTACTGTCCTTTGTCTAATATTCACAGTTCTGTCCAAAACCCTTGTGTACGCCACGACAAGAAGACAGATAAACAGAAAAAAATGCAATACAGATCAACTATATTGAGAAATATAGCAGTAAAGAACCAAACGGATAGGAAATAACAAAACTACAATAGAACATAAATATATGTTCCATACATACACACACAGAGAAAGAGAGATTATGCTTTGCAATCATTATGGGATTTTGATTTTCTATCTGTTGCACAACGGATTCCTTTTAAGGAAACAGAAAAAATAATTGCTTGACTAGTGGTTAGCCCTAACCACCTTTTGTATTTTCTGGCGTAGCTGCTGTCACTGTTGGTGATATAACAGCCTCTTGAACAAAAATGGGAGGACAAAAGGAGATAACCAAGACAACATAATAGGAATAAAGCATCAGTGTCCAGGTTGTAAGAGGAAGGAAGGAAGGAAAACACTCAACTCCCTTCCTTAAAAGGAAGGAAACAATAACTGAATTAGGATGGTATCCGCTGAGACGGGTAGGATCAGATACACAATGCGCAAGAGAACCTTCCTGCTCTGTGAAAGCGTAGATGCCAGAGATATCTGACCCTGGGATGCACTTGCTTTTTTCTTCACAGACTTCTTATGTGTGTTCTGTAAGAGAAAAAGGCATGAAGGTAACTTCAGAATTTTCTCAAAGTAGCAGGAGATGGGCTGTGCTGCTTAGTTAGCTGTGCTGGTTGGGTTATGCTGAAAGTTCCTCACAGGTGCTTGTTCAAAATTGCCTCTTCTGCCCAGCTGATAAGTTTGCCACAGTGAAAATAGGAACTGAGGGAATTCTTGGAGAGTAGCTGTTGCCCAAATAAGTAATAATCTGAGTGAAACTGTACAAATAACAAAGTCTAACCTGCTAAAAGCACTCAACAGACAAGTAATGGATGCTTTTAAGAACTGTAATTAAACTTACTTTAAGAGAAGTATATTTGCAGCTTTTTGGAGACCAGAAGTTCTCTCCATACAGCTTTGCTATGATTTTATGATTTGCCTGTTATGAATTCAATTATTCCCTAATTGATACCTTGGTTATGGCACAAGGCTTCAGACAGAGTAAGGACCCTGCTGTGCTGGGCACTGCCCAGCTGCTCCAGAAACAATCCCAGCTAAAACTCACTCATAAATTCAGTGAAACCGTACAGTGGCTCACCATGTTGCTTAGCTCAAATCAAGGTATCAAGAGCTAACAGTTCCTAAAGGGTGCCATTAGCCAGCAGATGCCCATTGTCCCCAAAGATAACGACAACCATGTTAATGCCAAGGGGGTGAGACGCAATCTTTTAAGCTCAATGGAAGGGGCACGGCAGCATATTTGATTAGTGAGGTCCTTCCCCAAGGCTCCCAGTTGCTGAGTGTACAGGGGGAAGATAGACAATGCCAGGCACTTCCCTAGCTGCAGTCTCAAGGGCTGAGCTGGTGATGGGAGGCTGTGCCTGGGCTGGAAGTGGGGGAGATGGATGTCGCTTCAACACGATTTTTGTGGAAATCAAGAAGAGGGCTTCTGGGGCACAGAGGTGCCTGCCAGGGACAGACTTTGTTAGTGCTCAGCCCTGGCGAGGGAAACAGAAGGGACTCCTGTAAATAAGGAAATCTCACTAACAAGTAGTTGCCTTGTGTCACCAGTTTCTCACTCTGAAGGAAACAGTCCCATCAGAGTCAGAACAGTGTTAACCACTCAGGCTGGCGAGGCAAAATCATGTGGGCTGCTTCTCTCATAGCTGACAAAAGCATTTAGAAAAAAACCTCACAAGAATTCAAAACATTTCTTAAACCTCAACACTGGTTTAACCTGCCTGGGTAGGGTGAGACAAACGTAACTTATTCATGGCAAGCTCTTATTCAAGATATTCTTTTGAGGCTGGAGAGAGAGCTTTCATTTAGCTCTCTCCCAGGAGACTTTCCACGGTGCCTTTCCTGGGCTCCAAGGGGATGAAAGAGAGGAAGCCCCAGACTGTGTGTCTTGTCTGTCTGGGAGCAAGAAATGCCACAGTCTTGAATTCATAGGCTTAAGAAAGTCATATATGAACATCCTAACAATCGTTTATCTAAAGCGAAGCACTAAACTTCTTGGCACTCCCCATCGTTAATGCTACTGTCTTCATCAGTTTGCTTGTAAGTCTTTCAGAAACACCTTTTGTCACTTCCTGTAGAAAGCCTTGCAAAACCAAAACTTTTGGCTCACTCATCCATATTTACTACATAAGCTTTATTCTTATACTGACTGTAACAAACACAGGTAGATTGAACTACTTTCTGATCACAGAAGCACAGTGTGCATCACAAGATTGCAAAAGAGAAACTACGAAACCTATGAGCTTTTCTTCTTTTTACTACATTGTCTTTATTCTCAGCCAAATATCAGTACACTCTGCATCAGAATAGACTGGGTCACTATTTATTTGTTCTCAAACACCACCCAGTTTCCTGTTATTGAAAGAACAGAACATATGGCAAGGTATGTGCAGCAGGTCCATGACAAAATTGCTAGAATGCCTGAAACTCAAATTTCTATTTGTGTTTAAAGTCCGTGTGTATTTACACATGGGAGTCTGAGGCATATTGGCTCTGCTTAGTTCAAGGTAAGTTGCATCAGTTTCTCGCTATCTGGAGCACTAAACCAGTCCATTGATGTAAAGCAACAAACCTCCTTCACCTGTGAAGACTACAAGACAGCAAGAAGAGATTCTCCCAGAAAAAGTGTAAGACTTCAGTTCACTTAGTCTCTCTGCCAAGTCTGTAGTTGAAAATAACTATGAACTGTGTTACTATGTTTGGTTATAAACAGATTGTGCAGAAATATGGGGTATAAATTAAGCAAATCACAAGACCCAGCAGGAGTAGCTAGAAAAGACATTTGTCTTATTACCAGATATAATTGTGTTACCTGGGAATGCCGTCTTTGGGTGCTTGATCTTCTTTGCACAGGTGATGCAATTCAAATGTGCTATCTCTAATCTAAATGGATTATGCATTTGCAATACCTACCTTGGAGATAATGAAAGAAAGAATTAATACACTTCTGTAAGGTGGAAGTAAGGAATTGTCCTGTATTTTTCCGCATCCCTTACACTTTTTTGTCCCTTGCCTGTTTCCAGCCTGTGTGGATAACTGAGACATCCCTTGTGTCAGGTGTTAGAAGCAGAAGCGAGATTGTTGATGGGAATGAAGCAGCGATGGTACCACTCTTCACTTTCCTTTCTGTCTCAGCAGAGAGAGGCCCCCATGGAGCCTCTTACATGGAGCCTGTATGCAGGATATATTCCAATTGTTTTCTGATGTAATTGTGCTGTCGCTCTCCATTGACCACCTGACAATAGTGGTCAGCCTGAATCGTGTTAGCTGATATTATGAGGCAGGGTGTTGGACACCACTGGACTCTGTGTTGATAAATATTTGCTTGCCATCTATTCTTACAGGACCCAGCCTTACCACATAGTTAAACCAGTACCTTTTTCAACTTTCTGTTGCACCTGACAGTCAAAATGGCAACTGTTTTCAAAAACAGCAGACCCCACAGTATCTCGCATGAAAAGAAAATAATAAATTGCTGCCTGCTCTTCCAAACATTTGAGGAATTGATATGAAACTATAGATAACGTACTGACATAGTTTGTATTTTATGTAGAATCTATACTAAGTTACTTCCTGAGATTTATTTTCTATTTGTCAAAACATTAATAATTTAGATATTTTTCTGGAATAAGTCTCTTCTCAGGACAATGCCACCCATCCCCAATTAGTTACTGAGATTTTTGCTACCTGGAGATGCAAAATCATAGTCTATTAAGATTTGAAATGCTTCTAATATATGGTGGGGTAAAGGAGAAAGCACACTATGCCTTGAATTACATGGTCTGAGATATGCAAACCTCAGACAATTAAGAAGAGAATAAATGATGCTGTCGGTGGCATAGTGGGTTGGGTGGCATTTCCTTAGGATGACCAACATCATTATGAGTGGATACAAAATTATTATAGATCTCTGTAAAGAGAGATGACTGACATTTTTAAATGCTCATTTGCAAAGTAGTAAAGAAGCAGATAATTAAATTTAAAGGGCATTTTCCAACCATAACATTAGAAAGATTAAGAGGTTAAACATTAACTTGACTGTAAATCCCTCCATTATGTCTTTCTACAAACAAGAGTGTCTGCATTTTAACTATTCAGTGCCTTTCAGGGTATCAAACATTCAATGTGATTGCATTGCATATCACAGTCTAAAACAAACAGATCCAAATTAGCTCATTAAAAATGTAAAACAAAATAATCTAATCCTACTTTACATATACTAAAAGATACACTTCAGAAACTTCATGAAAGCCACTCTGGACTTCATATATGTGGAGGACATTGATCTTATCGATAACATGCTTAAAGCCTTGAAACAGACTGAATTTAGAACTGAACCTCATTTACACTCAGAAACAAGAGAAAATGTCATCTAAGTGATGTTGCCTACAGCCTGAAAGGGCACCACCAACCCTCAGAGACTTTTCTTATTTACTTTATGACTGGATATGCAGCAGGGAGCAGTACATGCTTTTGCATATGCTACTACTGAAAGTCCTGATATGAAAAAGTCTGAGAGTCACTATCATGGACATCATTCCAGCTCGACCCAAGGAGTCTGCTTAGAGATGGAAAGTTGCTTGCCTGCTTTTTGACAAGTCCACTCTACAATGACAGCATCTGGATTGGGATCACACAGCTGTTTTCTTCCTCACTGCCAATTTCTTTTTGTGGTCTTTGTAAAGGAAGAAGGAAAAAAATGACCCACTGAGAAGCAGTTATACCAAAGTATCTTAAGCCTGTTATATCATGAGCAGAAAGAAAAAAAAAAGAGACAAGCAGACAATCTTTCTCTGGGTTGTTTTTTTTTCCCCCTCCAAACATTTCCTTTCAGATATCCCTTTGAAGTCACAGGCTTATAGTGTCTGTGACTGAGAGCAAGGACCTGTGAAATGTGCCTTTGAGCCATAGACTTCTCAAAGAGAATCACAAGGCATATATGACTGGGGTACACGACATCTGCAAATCAGTGTGGCGTTATTGAGGCTTTGTTCAGCCTCAAACTCTGGGAGCTACAGAGAACCAAAAACTTCAGCAGGAGAAAATCAGTTCTCCCATCCTAGTTCTGCCTTCCCACTTGGGGCATCTCACTGCTACTGTATGCAGTGACTGTGTTGGTGTAATTTGCTTATGAAGAAATAATTGAGCATATGCATACATTCTATATATAATATAATTGCTTATTATATGTGCATAAATTAGGTATATTTACTATCTTCTGCTCCTCTCAGCCCTGTTATTGCTGTGCTACTATTGGATACTTTCGCATTGTTAAAAATATACTGCCACTTCTCTGCTGTTATAAGGTCATCCCTTCAAACTAGCCTCACAATATGCCACTTTTCATACTTACTAAAAACAATCCCTGCTCAGATGGATCTGATTCACTTCATAATCAAACACACAGATTAGCTGAACACCTCACTCCTGACTGGTTATGTCTCCTGGTTATGTCTCCTGACTCACGGGTCTTCTGCATTTCTCACCTAAACCAATTTTCATTACTTCTCTTACATAAAGGATATTATATAAAGGATACTCTGCCCCACTGATCCTTCTCAAACAGGGGGCAAAACGGACTCTCATGATTTTGGAACTGTCAGTACTGACATATCAGTTTCTTACAAACTTCAGAGAAGAGCTGATGAAGGTTAGGACTATTTCTGTAAGTCGCCTGGTAGAGCCACTGATCAGCCTCACTCAACATTCATCTCGAGTGGGAGGGCAGCACCGTAGTGTGTCAGTACAGCATTGCTTCCTGCTAGACTTGCTAGGAGGTTTGTATTAGACTGCATGAATCTTTTTTGCCTTTCTGCAGTTTAAAGTGCTGAGAGAAATGAGACCTGAGCACTGCCAGCAAAGGGAGTAGTAACTGTTGGACCAGAAGATGAGAAAAACAATACAGTGTGACGTAAGGAAAGGGATAGCCAGAAGACTGATCTGAGCAGCAGAGAGGTGGAGAACAAGATGAGAAGGACCAGAGAGACTGAAGGGTAACCAGGTGCTGCACTAGGCAGCAAGGAAAAATGAAAAGGGAATGAACGAGAAGAGTGATGTGGGTCTGTCCCAGACCCACAGGTTACAGATCCTGCTTCTCCCTAAAGCAGAGCCACTGCAAAGGTCTGAGGGAGGAGCGTCGCTGTTAAGGAGAGGAGTTGCACTTGGTAATACAAACAGAAGCAGCAAAAAAAAAGATACCAACACAACTCAAATACCCAAGACATGACTTCACAGAGAGCTGTGGCTGTTGCATGGCACTGAGCTGTGCCTCTGCCAGTTCGGCTCAGACAGCAGGGACGTGGTGCGCTGGACACCAGGCTCCGGGGGTCCCCAGAGTTCGGTCACAGTTTCCCTTCATTGCTTACTTTATGTAATTTCTTTCTATTTTTTTTTTTGAACATTTTACCTTCCTCAAGGATCACAGGCAGAAATATAGAAACCCTACGATAAATGACAGCTTTACCTGGAGATAAGCATCTGAATCCCACTTGATTATCTGAATCTCATACCTTTTCGAGGCAGACCCATCATGGAATTGATTGCTAATGGTCCCAGACCCAGGGTCACGGCTTTGCTGCAGAACTGAGCAAGAAAAGAATGATAAGGCTTGGGGGAAATAAATTCATGTCCACAGCATAGATAACAGCACAGCAAACAACAAAAGCAACCTACAGGGAAGAAATCATCTCTATAGGAAAATTGAATAGACTGGAATTCCTAATTAGGGGAAAAAAGGTAACTTTTTGAAAAAAATCATTTACTTCCTCTTCTCCAAAGAGATTATGGAGGCCAAGTCTTAGTGAATGGCAGCAGGATTTAAGAAATTAAATGTTTCAATGACTACTGGGGGAGAGATTTCAGATCTTTAAGTCACTTCAGTGCTTCAACAATACTGCTCAATGCACAAGATGTGAAGGAATGCTAGCCAGTCCCTCTGTGGGCTGGCATGGGATAATGCAGACAGGTACTGAAACTAGGGTCAGTGAGGAATTTCTACTGAAAACAGGCAATAAGGCATGACAATTCAAGTAGCCCAGGTGAATGCTCATGCAGAACTCTGTTTCTCTTGCAGTCACTCTTTTTTCTTTCTCCTCATTAACTTCTTTTCTTTTTCATTCACACCTCAGTCTTATCCCCATTTCCTCCCTCTTGCTTTCACCCCATTTATTATTTTCTCTTTTCTTTTGCCCCACACCTCCTGATATATCTGTCTTTAGGTATGTACTGGTGCCCATCAAATAGGTTTGTGCTGCGTGGAGGCACGTTGCAATGCAGCAGTCGCTGCTGAGTGATTCTGCTGCTGTTGCATGGCACAGTGGGAGGGATTTAATCTCAGTCATGACGCCCCAGGGATTCAGCAGTTTGATGGAGGAGATGATTGTTCCCTAGGTACATTACTAGGTAGTATTCCTATCTAGATAGTATTTCATATTCCATAAGTTTGCTTTACCATCAAGTCCCAATTTAAAGAGTTGTTAAGTAGAGATAGAATTAGATCGAGAGAACTGGACCATGTAGGTGACACTGCAGAAGACGAGGGTAAAGTAAAACGTCAGGAAACAAAATATACTAGTTAGTAGTCTTTTCCTCCTCAGACATGTTTGTTGTGGAAAGGTGGTCTGAGATGAGGAAGCAGAAATGGCAAACTTGCAGACAATAAAGATAAGCCTGCCAAAGGAAGGTAGAGAGTAATCTACAGCATAATTACGGAATTTCAGCATATTAATAAGACCAGTTTGAGATCCTCAGTACCAGAAATGGGAGAGCAGCTGACTTCATGCCAGTAAAGTAGTTCTAGCAACAGTCTTGGTGAAGCTGACGTGGTGCTTCTGCCACGACATGAAAGAGGTTCCTATGCCATAAAATATAAGAACAGTCTCTAGAAGCCTGAATTTCAGAGTCAACCTATTTGTCTCAAAAGCCTTTCTTCTTTTTTATTTTTTTTAACTCATCTTTGAATTAGAATGAAAGGTGCAAGGGACATCAAGTATATTCATCACCATCACCCTGTGGAAGCGTTGTATCTCACAGACTTCATTGCTAAAGTGACAAGATCAGTTTGCAACCCCCCTGGTGGAATAACAGTATTTTCTCTACACAGTTATGTCCAAGCAGTTCCTGTGACAGGGGCATGAGTTTTTGTGTTTGGTAATCATAGTAAACTGTCTCCCATGAGGGAGAAGCTGAGCTGAAGCCTTTGCACCTAGGGACAATATTTGGTGTAGCCTTTTCATGCCTCACAGTGCAGATCCATGCATACAATAATCACTTGCTCTTCTCTATCCTGTGTTAGTTAATGCCTCTCAGGCTTTAATAGTTTTGGATTCAAATAATCCCATTTAGCACTTCTGGCACCTTGCATTTCAAATGTTCTGAATATTTTCTTTTTGCAAACATGCAAGAGAGGTCAAAGTTTGATGTGAACAACCTTTGCAATGTCTCTTTAAAAATCAAAATGTGCAGAGAGCTTGAGAGTATTTGCTTATGCATTTTAGTCTTCCTGGCCCAGTGATGCTGAATATATTTTTAACAGAAGGTACATGGTCAGAGACAAGTCCCCCTGTTTCCCGTTATTAAGTTAACCTTGTTAAACATTACATTATTGTTTAACATAGGATAGGGGCTTCTCTTAATGCCATGGTGAATTATTCCTATGCAAAGCTAAGGTATTTTACCTTGTTAACTGCAGCATGTTGAGACCAGTATCTGGAGCCATGCATCAGAACCAGAATCAGACATGGATTTCTTAAACCTGGAGTGAAGTAAAAATGCAATTAGTTTGCAACTACAGTCTATGTAATTAAAGTAGGTAGCAGTCATTTAGTGAAACATAACACAGTCAGAGTCTTAGAGAGACTATAATAATGTAGCAACTGGGAACATAAATGCTGCAGAAAAACTGCTAAATAAATATTTCCTTCCTTTGGCAAGGAATATGTAATCTTTGAGGTTCTCTGTCCACAAAAGGGGAGATGATCGTGCAGGCTCGCAGTAAACATTCAAAGCTGTGATCAACATGTTTGTAATTAGCTATAGCAAACACTTCATTTGAGATTTTCAAACATATTACAAACATTTTGTTAAGTATTGTTAGCATCTTTCCATCTTTCACAAACTTTTCTCAGACTGCAGAATGTGCTTCGAAATATGGATTCTAATTTGGGAATTTAGGTACCACTCCTTTCTGGTAAGGTAAAGAACTAATTAGGTTCTTTCACTATTTCACTATCACCGCCTTAAATGTGGTCTGCAGAAGTACAAGCATAAATAAAGATTTAGCTGCCCTTTCAGAAACAAGTTTGAACTAGAGTTCAATATATGCTTAAATTCTTGCAAAGAATTTGAGTCAACTCCTTTTATATCTGAGTCAGCTTTCTTCTCTGTGTTTCTAATCTACATCTTCGGTAAACTGTTAAGTAAGATGGAAGATGTGTAAAAATCCTCAAGATTAAGGGACACAGAAGCAGAACGGACTAGATTTTCAAGCTCTTGAGAACTTCATGTAGGGGTGACCATGATGGACTTAACACGAATTCTAAAATCATTTGCTGAGTAAAGAAACTGGGCACTTTCCAAAGCAGGTTCAAGGATGATCTAGAGGTATCACAAGTGAGTCTGCTAGATCATAAGTGGGTGAATAAGGAAATCACTGATAAAAGCAATGTACTAACACAATTTCCAACCAAGGGAAAAGGAAAGATTTTCTTTAACTTCAGTAAGAGTCCCTTTGGGCCCTCGGTATGTTAATATTCCTGTCACAGACACTACTGAAGGCTGCAAAATCTCTGAGGAACAGTGAGAGTCTCCATGGGCTTATTCAGGGTCCCTAAAGGATCTCCTTGACTTGGAGGGATTTGCAGAGATTCACTGAAATACCACAGCATCTTTGCTGCACTCATTGGCATGTTGAGGAGGTTAATCAGCAGTTCTTTGAGAGACCCGCCCTGTACTGTATTGTAGTTCTCCATTATTATTTCATCACCAATATTACTTCAGGCTTTGGCAGAAAAAAAGTCATTTAAACCAGAAAAAAACAGAAATAGTGTGGGTTTGTGTTTTTTGTTTTGTTTTGGGTTTGGTTTGTTTTTTTTTTTAGATCTACCTGTACATGTTTTAAATAAGAGATGCATTTCTGTTATGCATTAACTCCAGGTATTCAGAACAAATTGTGAGCTGGTTTCAGCCAGCCTTCTGAACCCTCTCCTCTTTCACAAGCTTTGCCACTTGTCACCCAGGGACTTTGAGTAGCTCTCATAAGGTTTTTCTATTTAATAGCACAGGCATGATAGCTGATATGAGGATAATGAAGTACTGTGCCTCCAATTCGTGCTGGGCTGCAGAGGGAGTACTTACCTATCACAGCACTGTCCCTTCAGAGAATATATCCTGGAATCTAATGATCTTCAATTCAATCTTAACAGAAGCTTAAATAACTCTTCTGCTGAGGGAAGCTTTCTTATGGCTGGGGATAGGTATAATTTTGGTCTGAGTTCTGGTATGAGTATTTTATCTAAAGTGCTTGAAGAAGGTAGTTATAGTCAGATAAAACTTGTCTTGTTGTGGTTGACTGGTGAGCGGAGCTTCAGTCAACTTCCAGCAACAGTGGTGTAGTGCAAGGAGGGAAAGAGAAGTGACTTACTGCAATCTGTCACTTTGATCTCCCTTTTCTAGCTAGCCTATAACCTCTGCAAGTGGAAATCAGCATAGGTCCACTGACTAAAAGTGTGTGTGGCGTGAGCTAGTCCCTAGTTTTGTCACCTTTTGATGACACCAGCTGCTCTTCTGACCCGTTTACAACCTACTCTGAAACAACACTTTGAGTTGGATCATGCCCAAAGTGGTGAATAAATAATACTGGTGGCAGTGGATAAGCTCAGGCCTGAGCGTGTGTGTCTGTGCAGCGGCTACCCCAGCCTAATTATACCTCAGTATTCAGACTGTTTGCTACAAGAATATCTAACTGTAATGTTTCAGAATTTCATCAAATTATATCTCTGCTCCTTAATTATAATAAAGTGTAAATTATAGTAAAATGTGGGGGTCCTCCACCCGAGAGATGAAGTAAGTATCTAAATTTTCAACACATATTGAAGCCATCCTACTGCTGGAAATGACTGCTTTATCTGGTAGCTGCCTTTCTGTGCCTCTAGATGGAGATCCTGTCCATTTAACTCAACCCTCTAGAGAGAACTGTGGGATGATTCACTAAGAGTTCCATTTTGGTTTTCATATTCCATAGACCAAAAATTACCTTGTTCTCTGATTTCTGGGTTATAAAATCATTTTGATCATATTAACCAGATTTCCACCACCCCCACACCCCCTACCCCCTTCACAGCTTACCTGAAAAAAAGGAAAAAAAAATGCTATTCTGTTCTAGCTTTCCACAGCAAAAGTGTCCTGAAGTATTTACTTTGCTTGCAATGTAGTGGTGAAACCCTCTGCCTTTTCAGTTGCCATTCTGCAAATTCCCTCCAGCGTGTAAGCACCTCTGACAAGCTGCGGTGTGCAGTATGGCAGGTGGGACTCAGAAGGAATGACATGGACCGTTGTATTCAGTCACTTCTATCATATGGGCAACCATATCATATGTTTCCATGAGAGTGCAGAGGAAAGCCTTGCCATAACTCCACCAAGAGACTTGGTTGTTTGCTCTCTGGTTTGGGACCAAGGATTCTTTATATACAATCCTAGCAAGAATAAGGAGACACATGACTGAAAGTATGTCCACTAGTCCAGGAGGTAAAAATCCCTTTTTGTGGATCAGAACCAGTTAGATAAAACCAAGCCTATTAAGCATATTTTTCAGGTTTGCCCAGTGCATTCAGATGCAGAAGTTAGCTTGTAATGATGTCAGCTGCCAAAGAGAGAAAGCAAATTCTCTCTTGATTACACAGGTCCTGAAAAACAAAGACACATCTGCAGCCAAAACTATACTTACAGAAAGATAATAGATTAAGTGCCCTAGTACCACTGGGTGACTATCAGCGTAACAATAGTGATAGTAACAACAGTATACTAGAAATACATAATTATCCAGACCTTTGAGGAAAAACTGCTTCTTTTTTTTTTATTTCCTGAAATGAGAGAGACTATTGGTTGTTTGGGGGTTTTTTTCTATACTGTCTATACTTTTCCTTGTGCAATTTTGAATACCAACCAGCTGGGCTCACGGCACTATATTTACCAGTTTTAGACTGTAACAGCAGCAGCAAACAAGATGTAGTTAATAGCTGTGCAAATTCTCAGACCCTAACAATAGCACTGAGGCAGCAATGTTGATGCCAGCACTGCCACCTACTCGTGTACAGTTCCCTGCTGTTTTGGGAGGAGTATTCTTATTTTTGCTTTATTTCAATTGTTGTTAGTGGCACAATGTTAGTTTGCTTTTGTTAACGACTCTGACCTACTTGTTGTTTCAAATGTGCAGAAGTTGTTTATTTTGCTCTTAGGTACCCTTCCTGATGAGATGGGGAAAAGTAGATCCAGACAGGTCCATAGAATATCTTTTTTTGTAGGACACGTGTTGATTGAGAAAAACAAAAGTGCATGAAAATAAGAATGGACCACACCGAGGCAGTAACACTTTGCAAAGATATTTCTGGTTTCAAAGGATTGCAGACGATAACCCATGTGGTGAAGATTTTAGTCTTCCGGTATTTGGGAATTTTCTGAAATGTATTTTTTACCAAAAGCCCAGACTAAATCTATAATGTCTCTTAAAGTCTGTAATAACTTCTGACTAACATGCCTAGTATATTTGTCACGGGCTTATGGGTTTTGTTTCTCTCTTTTTTTTTTTAATACTGTGGCTTTAAATGATGCCAGGAAGGAATTTAGAATCAAAACCAATGCAGTTCAGGATCAAAATCAGTTCAGGAAAAAAAGGAAAAAAATCTATTATTGCTACAGCAAAAATCGAATCCATTTTACATAGGTTTGGACTAGAGAGGAACTAGATGAAAGAGAAGATGTTAAAAAAGTATATTTTACTTTTGTTTGAGAGTTGAATGCTGGAAAGTGCTCAGACTAGCAATGCACATAGGTTCCTGGGTAATCCCATTTAAATCACAAATAAAACTTTCAGGTACAGATTGTTTGTTTCCTCTTTCATGTCTTGACCTTTATATGGTTTCAGAGGATTCAAAGAAACCATTAAATCCTTACCATATTTAACTTGGCAATACGCACAATACAGAGGAAGAATTTGTCTAACAAACTTTGACAGGCATGGCATATCAGCCATTTTTTTCAATATACACAACATTTCTGCAGTCTCTTTTGTGACAGATGTTGGAGATATAGTCTAAATTTAAAATTACAATGATTACTACAAGGCTCATCTGCACCAAAGGGATGGGATCCTGTCAGGGCAAGTGGAAAGCAGAGTCAGCAGGATGCGATACCTAAACACCTCCTGTCTGAGGCTCATGATCCTAAGGGTGACAGGCAGTCCTTGTCCCTTCTCCTTGCCCTCCTGTTTCTGCAGGCCTCCTCCTCAGGGTCTGCAATGGAATAGGATGAATACCTTCAATGTCATCATTTTGCTTCCTCACACTCTCTGCGGTTCCCTTTTACAATGAACCAGTTGACAGACTTCACCCATCAGACCTCTGTTTTGCTCTTCCAAGCGACTGCTAGGGAGGTAAATGAAGGAAAGCGAAGCAGACCACGGCTGCCAGCGTGCTCTGTGAAGGTTTACTCCAGCCTGTGCCAGCCCGGACTACGTTTCTCCTTGCAAGTGGTAAGGGGGGTCCAGGTCAACCCACCCGTGCCCTGCTTCTGTCTGACTACTACTCACTGCAAAAAGACCTGGCATCACACCAGGTGAAAAGTGCACATACCATGTAGCCCATTCTGCCCCAAACCCTTGTCTAGTCAAAGAAGGGAAGGGAATGATTTTCAGCACTATGAATTCTTTAGAGGGGAGAAACTACTGCACTGGAAATGTTTCCCAATGACAAATCAAATATCGCACAATGAATTATTTTATATGTGGATTTCTTGGCTTTGGATATTTTCCATGCAGTGATTATGATATTTGTGTTCCACAAAGTCATATAGATCTTAAAATATTTTTCAGAAAATGAACTTGGTTGGTTTCCAGGTCACAAGTGAAATTTCTTGCCTTTTCTGGGTATTCCCTGTTTAGCAAGAATGCACTTAGTATAGAAGGATAAATTATGGTAGCCCACAGGAGTCAGTGGCATATTGTGCAACTCACACCCATGGGCTTGCAGAGGAAAGCTCTGTTTGTTCAAGAATAAGATCTGGTACTTCTCATAACGGGATGTCATATTACCTTAAAATGCCTCTGCCCCGTAGGTCTGTCCGATGAACACCAGCTGTTCCCATAACAACTGCCTCTCCAGCAGGAGAGATGGGCTCCGTGGCATGACAAAACCAGTAGTCCACAGTTAGTCCTGTACCAAGACAGCAAGCGGCCACGATAAGAAACAGAAACCTCACTACCAGCCTGATTCAAACCCTACTGGGGCCAACAGGAAAGGGTCCAGCACATTCCCAGGGGTCTTGGGTTAGGAAGCGTGCATACTCCTGTCTCTGCTCATGTAATGGTACCTCTGTCAGCGCTGATGATACATGTTGGTTGAAATCAAATGTTTCACCAGCCCTATACCTTCTCGTCAACACACTTGGCAAAATATGGTTCACTTTACAATCATATTGATGCAAGCAAAGGGAAGATTTTACTGGATTAAGTGATAGCAGGTATGTTTCTCCATACCTAAGAAAGCCATAACAGTCGCTGTAATTTGCAGTCCAGACCTACCACCCTTCTCATGGCAGGAAAGTTTTGTGCAGAGAGAGATCACTGGGAAAGGGACTCCTCTGCTTTGCTTCCATTCAAAAGAACACAGTGAAACCCTCTTCCTAACAACTAAAATTAGCTTTTAGCTTTCATCCAGCTCCTTGCATCCCAGATAATAAAATCAGGGCAATTTATACTGAATTACCAATACTTCCACTGCAAGTGGGTAAAAAAATCAGCTGAAAAGACTTAGGAATAAAGTTAGCTGGGAGACAGTAATTCGGTTTCACAACAGTTTTCAAGGTTTTAAAATGATTTTTAGTTCTTCAGTGGAATGAAAACAAACCTCTGAACATTTTGTCTAAACGAAATTGTAGAGAAATACTTGTTTTCTTACCATAAAGCACAATTTTTTTCAGCTCTGATCCTCTCTCACTCTCTTCCCTTCTTGCTCCCCCTCTCACTCGCTGTCACCAGAGGTAGCTGCAGAGCCCTGGATCACAAACTCGTCAGCTGAATTTTTTTTTAAATCAATACATCTCTGTGAGTTATTCTGTCTTTTGATAAAAAATGCACTCTGTTAAGAATGTTCATAAACAGCTCTGCTTGGCAGAAGTTCTTAGCTCGTCCCAAAAAATTGGTATCTTACATATCTAACTGGATAGCCAGCTGCTCAGCTGTGAGGTTTTGGGTGAAAAGCACACAATTGCTGAAAAGACAGCCCTATATGTTAGAGATGTCTGGGCTATTCTCCTGTATATTTTTTGCACAGAGTATAAATTCTGTTATATTCCACTCAGCCTATTTTTACTGTAAAAAGCACATATTTAATTGAACATTCCTCACAGTTTTATTTTCTTGAACCTGATCCCAAGGATTTTAGGGATGTACCTGCGAATAGAGAGTAGGAAAAAAATGTCCGTCTAGCCTTATATTCCTCTATTTATTCATGTGTTCTCTTCAACAAGGAATTGGCAAACAAATCTTAGCTGTTTTTTAAAGCAAAGGCAAATGCATGAGCCCCACCTTCTGCCAGTTGTATTTCTTCAAGTATAAATTACAAGATTACAAAGTTGCCTCAGACAGAAAACCTTTACCCTGGTATAGCACTTTGACTTTTCCACAGAGACAGACTTGCTTATTTTTCTTAGAGGTTAGACGGGTTTTTGTTGTTGTGCTGACATTTTGTATCATCTTCTTCCTTTTGCATCTGAAAGAAAATATGCAGTGCTGAAATGACAGTGAAAATGCATTGCTCCGTTTAAGTGACACGGATTGTATATGTGTGTGCATCAGCAGGTTAGTTACAGGGGCCAGAGGAGGATTCCTTAATCCCTGATGTACAGAGGAGCCAAACATAACTGATCTTTTTGTCTTCCTTTGACTGCACCACCACTTTTAGAAACTCTGTCTTAAAAAAGTGATGCCTTATGGGTGGGGAAAAAAAGGAGAATATTCCAATTAGAAACAACCTAACTTCTCTGTCACATCTGGCCTTCATGCCTCAATAATCCCTTGAGCACAGCTCATAAATAATGAGCGCTCGGAGACTGGCTGTACAATTCCAGTGCATTCTATTGACTTCCAGGGGATGCACAAAAGGATAGGACATACCCTGAAGGCAAAAACATGTGCTGTTTTCTTGGTCTTCTATCAAATGTATATTGCTAGTAGTTTAATTACTATTTATTGAGTACTGCTGGTAGGCTATCCAGGGCACAAAAAGAATTGCTGTGTATAAACAGAACTGATTTTTATCTGTTTCTTTCTTTATCATTATCCTGCTATCCATTTCAGACCTTTTGTGGCAGCTTATGTGATACAGATTAAAAATACTGTGATTTGAAAAAAATGAGAAAAACACAAGCAAGCAAGCATCAAGAGATAACCTCATCACATTAAAAAAATCAACCAAACAACTGTTTTTCCAGGTACGAATAGTCAAAACGATGTAAAAAATAACTTTAATCTCACTGAAATGGAAAAAATAAAAATAAACATTGTACACATCTAACTAGATAGCCAGATGCTCAACTGAGGTGAGTTTACTAATTCTATTGACTTCAAGAGACCTACCCTTTTTCTGTTTATTGGCAGACCAATAACTTTAGTTTGATGCAGTGCCAAAATCTTTGCAAGTGTTGACAGAAAAGGTAACTGCAGTGTAAGAAAATGAGACGGAGACATGACACAAACTTGCTCCATACACCTCACAGAAGCATACCCAGGTGGAACATGAAGGAAAACCAGAAAGATAAGTCACCTTTGTGTGATCTGGCTCCTGGTAAATCACATCTTCACCTAGGGTTATAAGAATGGCATACCCTCAGGACTGGACTCTTTTATTTGGAATAGGGTTTGAAATGAGCAAAAAGTCAACTATTTTGTTGGTAGGAAAGAAATCAATACGCAGATCTGGTTCCAAAATTTTGAAGTTAATATTAGTCTTGTAACAGGACAAGGAGAAAAATGCATCTGAGAACTTAAAAATCTAGATCTGGATTCAAATGTTGTGCCTTTGCCACATATTTAGAGGTATCCTATCCGTATGCTATTCCTAAGGGGATATTACATGTTGTAAGGTGTTTTCATTAGCCAAAGCTGACTGGTCCTTCTGCACACATCTTCTACCTTTCCAAGTAGTTTTTCTGGGATCCATTTCCTAAAGGCAAAGGGACTAATTTCATGACGGTATCTGTTTTGTTTTCTTTCCTCTGCAGGCTTAAGTGATAACTGGGTATCTTGTTAGGAGAACAGAAATGAATAACTCAACATACATAAACTCCTCCACTGAAAATGTGATGGCTTTGGAGAGCCCCTATAAGACTGTTGAGGTGGTCTTCATTGTCCTGGTAGCAGGGTCTCTCAGTCTAGTCACCATAATTGGGAACATCCTGGTCATGGTGTCAATCAAAGTCAACAGGCACCTACAGACTGTCAACAACTATTTCCTCTTCAGCTTGGCCTGCGCTGACTTGATCATCGGCATCTTTTCAATGAACCTATACACCCTCTACACTGTGATAGGCTACTGGCCCTTAGGGCCTGTGGTGTGCGACCTCTGGCTGGCTCTAGACTATGTGGTCAGCAACGCCTCTGTAATGAACCTCCTCATTATCAGCTTCGACAGATACTTTTGTGTCACCAAGCCTCTGACGTATCCTGTAAAGCGGACCACTAAGATGGCAGGCATGATGATCGCAGCTGCGTGGGTGCTGTCCTTCATCCTGTGGGCCCCTGCAATTCTCTTCTGGCAGTTCATTGTGGGAGGAAGGACTGTCCCAGACGGGGATTGCTACATCCAGTTTTTTTCCAACGCTGCCGTCACTTTTGGCACTGCCATTGCAGCCTTCTATTTGCCTGTTATCATCATGACTGTCCTTTACTGGCAAATCTCTCGAGCCAGTAAGAGTCGGATAAAGAAAGGGAAAAAGGAAGCTGCCCAAAACCAAGATACAGTTTCCCCCAGCCTTGTCCAAGGTAAAATAGTGAAACCAAATAATAACAACATCCCAACCAGTGGGGATGGGTTGGAGCACAGCAAAATTCAGAATGGAAAAACAACCGGAGAGACTGTGACGGAGAACTGCGTTCAAGGGGAGGAGAAGGAGAGCTCCAACGACTCCACCTCTGTCAGCGTGGTTGCTTCCAACATGAAAGAGGACGAAGCTGCCAAAGATGCCAGCCAGGCTTCTGCCTCCCAAGACCATCTCAAAGTGGAGAACTCCAAGCTGACATGCATCAGGATAGTCACCAAGTCCCAAAAGGGTGACTGCTGTGCCCCTACCAACACTACTGTGGAGATTGTAGGCACCAACAGGGAGGAGAAGCAAAATAGTGTAGCCCGGAAAATTGTCAAGATGACAAAGCAGCCAGCCAAAAAGAAACCACCTCCTTCTAGAGAGAAAAAAGTGACAAGGACTATTTTGGCCATCCTCCTGGCCTTCATCATCACCTGGACCCCATACAACGTGATGGTGCTTATCAACAGCTTCTGCACATCCTGCATCCCTGGCACTGTATGGACCATAGGTTATTGGCTCTGTTATATCAACAGCACCATCAACCCTGCCTGTTATGCGCTCTGCAATGCTACTTTCAAGAAGACCTTTAAGCACCTTCTTATGTGTCATTACAAGAATATAGGAGCTACAAGGTAAAAATAATAACAATAATAACAATAATAATGGAAAGGGTGAAGAAGTTCTAAATTAAATTTAAAAAAAAAAACCAAACCCCAATGCCATAGCACTTTATGCTCTTCTATGGAATGTGCAATCCAGGATGTTAGTGGAAATACTGACATGAGGCATCAGCTCCACCCCTGAGAACTACACTTAAAAACATTTTTTTTAATTATTGAAAATAAATCTTGAGGACATGGGTATGTTTGAGGAATTATTCAAGTATGTGGACTGGAGGCACAGTTCCTTCCTTTCTGAGAGTATCCTGCGGAAGGGCTTTAGAGTCTACGATTTTTTGTGATTCTGTGTAAAATACTTGTTCTTCTTTTTTTTTTTCTTTTTTTTTTTCTGTGTCTGTTTAATATGTCTTCATCTAGGAAAAAAAAAAAAGGAAATTTTAACAATAGCTCTGTGGAAGAGGCATAGTTGTTTGGAAGATCCTTACATAATCCAAATGAATCATGGTAGAAGGTTTCTAAAGCTCAAAGTTGTCTAAAGTTTTTTTGTCACTGTCATGTAAGAACCTTGATGTTAGGTAAATCATGATGAAAGATATTTTATGTTGTTTATGACACTACCATTTCCAAAACTGCATCAGTTCTGAAAGTGTACTTATGCTCAACACGTAACCATTGCCTAAACTGTCTGTCATTCAAAGTCTGCTACTTGCCCCTTCTAGGGGCTTTTGTTCCATGATTCCTTCATCACATCAAGATTAAAGTGAAAAAAAGCAGTCTTTTCCAGATTGCTACATCCCAAGACTATTTCAGCATCCATGTAAACCAAAGCTTTTGAGACAATTTTGTTCACTTTATTTGTCGTATAACATCCACCCGTGGATTTGTCTTTTACCTCCATCAGCCTTTTCTTCCTTTTTGTACCTTACTTGTCCAGGGCACAAAGACTGAATATCAAAAGAAGTTGTAAATTCAAAGGTCTCATCCAGTCAGCCACCATGGTGGCCAAACAAAAGCCCTCAGCTGAACAATAGAAACAAGGTTATTACTAGGAAAATGGAAGTTACATCCTTCCAAAGTTGGATGTACAGTTGAAGAGGTATGCTGAAGCTCTGTGGAATGAATAGTTGATATTAGATAACTCTGCTCTTGACCAGTCAAAAGTCACACTCATTTATTATTTATTGAGGAAAAGAATAAGATGGACTGACGTGCCCACATGGATCAAGCTCTGCCTAAGTCCTTAGTGTGAAACCAAGGTCCTTCCTAGGTGTATCCTGGACAAGATGTTTACTTTGTGGAAAAGCTATTGGCTACATTGCCTTTTGTACCAGCTGGGAGCAATATTTTCACTGTAAGCCAAGGGAAAACACTAATAAAAAGGCAGAGAAGAAAACAGTGATTACACAAAACCAGATACTGAAATAGTCTGGCTGGGGGGCTGGCAGGGGTAAAGTTCAAATATTATCTGCTACTCCACACCAGCTCAAATTCAGATTCTTTCTGCCTGGCAAAGAATTTACTATTTCAATATTTGATATTTATTGTAGCACAAATGAGCACTGTGTGGATAGAAAAAAGTGTATCAGATTACTAAAAACAGCAATTGTCTGTAAGTTATGCATATTCTAGTTACCTCCTTCTTAGTAACTCTAACTTCCAGGCACTAGTGAAGGTACACGTGCAGATTTTGTTATCCAAAAAAGTAGTTTGCTGCATAGACAGTGTCCTGACAGACTGTCTTTTGGAGTGAAAGCCACCTACCAAATAGGACACCAAATCATTCTGTTATTTCATGCTACCACATTAGAGTCTTCCAAAATGCACTTCAAAATAGCAGCCTTCAAGATTACGGGGAAATTAATCTTGCAGACTTAAGTTTTACGTTTGACAAGCTCATTAGAACACAGTGTCAAAGCACTTTGGCAATATGACAATTTTCATGTTTCGAAGTACAAGTTCCTAGCAGAAAGTGAAAATGAGGAGGATTAAACTGCAGTAAATTAAGGCCACATTAAACTCAGGATTAATGTGTCTTAATATGCATTCATTGATTTTATACTGCTAGTGATTTCATCCTAATATATCTAAGTGTCTCCATGCAGCCAAGGATCTAATTTTGCAACCCTCACTCACCTTCAATCATATTTACTATCACTATTTTCATCTTCCTGCTTGTAAGGAAGAATTACTCAATGATAAGGCTTGCAAAAGTGAGTGCTGCTTGTCTTTCAAAACTACGTTCACTAAGCTTATCTTGACAGGTCAAGAGAAAGACTTACATGATCATTTCTAGGTCATTCATTCTCTTATAGTATTAAAAAATCCATATAAAAACCAAAGATAAAGTGAAATCTGTTCATTTTCTAAATCTTACTTCTTTAGAAAAGTTTCATAAAAGAAACACACCTGCTTCTTTCTTTCAGCAAGTTCTGTGGGTATCAATAGTGCAGGTACTCAAATTGGGAAATAATGGTTTGTGTATTCTTATTTGATCTTTTCCCGGAGTTTTGCAGGTGTGCAAATCCTTTATTCTGACCTTTGAAGCTGTCACTTGTTCATAAATTATGAATCCGTCTAACAGTTAAGGACACTTCTACAGGTTAAGAAGTGCAAGATATAGATTATAATTATACTTTTCATTGTGTGATGTGATGACACTCAAAATACCATGCAGAAAAAAAATATTTTGGTGGCAGCATTCATGAAACGAATAAAAAAGAAAAACCTTCAGTTTGAAGCTTTCTAGCACTTTTCCCTAACACCACCCCCCGCTCTGATCCTAAAGGACAGGATATTTTGGGTTGTGTTATAGTATTTTAAAATGCTTGCAGGACACATACTCCTGTATGTTTCCACCTTGTACAGTTCAATGAAAAAATATTTCAATGGTACATCCACATTCATAGCCAATTAAACAACGTAAAAAATAGATGACATAATGTACCTATGCAGGTACACACACAGGCATGCAAACACCCCAACATGGTTTATATACATGGAAAATTATCATCTAACATTCAAGATATTGCATGGGATTGTGTCTACGTTGCGCTCGGTGGGAGGTGCAGAGGCAACACTTACTCATGACACTGTCTATGCCCTCCCGAAGGCAGAGAGGAGGCAGAGCCTGCCCTGAGATACTGGGAACCTCTCGGGACTTCAGCTGGTTGTGGCTCAGTAAGACAAAAAGCAGGATAATCTTTCAGAGCCGCAAAATGATTTGTTCCTTTGAACATCTTTTGAGCTCTCATGTCTTTCCTTTGTGTCCCAAACCACGTTCACCAGGTTTCACTTCCCTTCTGAGTGATAGTTCTGCGAGATGTAGATGTCGGTCTTGAAGAGCAGCGTTCCCTGGGTACCTCCTCCGGCTTCCCCGGCTGCCATCTGCGCCCCGTCGCCCTCAAGGCCCCAGGTGGCCCTGCTGCTGATGCTGCCACATCTTCACCTTGGGCTTGCCCAGAGGATCCCAGTGGCACGTCCACACCATGTGCTGCGCTGGCCACTTTTCATTTCACATGGAAATTGAGCAAACTGTGCAGGTGACTCATGAGAAAAAACCAAAACCAAACAAACAACAACCAACAAAAAACTGCAGCTAGCACTTCTTGCCCTCTCCTTTTCTTCCTCAATTATTTCCAGAAACAGCCTAAAACTGAAAAGGCCCAACCAACCCTTGACAGTAACCCTGCCACAGCAGGATCTGTCACGGCAGCCCATGGGGAGCGACTTGTTCTGCCACAGGCTCGCCCTACCTTTACTCTCCAGGGAGAGAACAACAGCCTGAAGATATGTCAACCCAACTGGCACGTTTTCTGAGTATTAAAGACATCTGTGGTGAAAGAAAGAAAGAAAGAAAGAAAGGAAGAAAGGAAGAAGAAAGCTGAAGTAATGTTGAGAAATCTGTTTTCCAGTGAGGACAAAACCTAAAAACAATTTCTGTCAGCCTTCCTTCGATTTGGGATTTTCATTTGATTTACTAGGAATCATGAGGATCCATTCAGAAATAGCAAAGTGCTTGAACATTGCCTGATGAAAAATAGTCCAAAGGCAACAAACACACCCATATAGGTCAGATTGCTTTTTCTTTCTTTCTTTCTTTCTTCTTTCTTTCTTTCTGTCTGTCTTTCTTTTTTTGCCTCAGAAATGCTCATGGGGACAGGAGTGCTCAAATGGACCCCAGGGATCAGTTGTTTGGAATCCACAAAGCATGAAGGGGACAAAAGCAAGTGCTAAATCTATCAGCCCTCTGTTTTATATTTTTCTGGTGGAGGAAAACATATTGACAAGAGGAGGCGTCTTTAGTGAGTGTGGCTGTGGTGAGAACAGCCCACACACCAGTGAGGAAACCTTTGGGGTGGCCCAGCTGCTCCTGGCCATCCCAGCCGGGCCAGGTGCAGGAGGGGATGGGCATTTTTTTCTTTGTTTCATCTCCTGATGGATTTGAATGTGTCCATGTGTCTGCTTTGCAGGAGGTCTTGCTTATAAGCTCACTGTCCCCTTCCCCAGTTTTGACTGATTTTGATCCCTGTTCTTCATTCCTGTGGATGCAACGGCTGCCCCAGTGCTTCCTGGGGCCACAGCTCCTGGTTTCTGCTGTGGTGCTGAGGTGGCACACTTTGAATTTTTCACCTCAGCTGGCAGCACCTCTCCTTGCCACTTCTGTTGTTACCCAAAACTGATCCTGGTACTGGCCTTGCAGGACCAAATAGGTAAAGCATCCTACAGCCATCCCGCTGCAAAGCTGGCGTGACGCAACTGGGGCGGGGGGGCAGGAAGAGTGCTGCTAATATTTGTTTTCCCTCCCTCCCCTTACAATACTTCCTAAGAGTCTTTATTTCTTTCAGAAATCAGGGTGTTTCTTGTGAGAAGCTAAAATCTTAGGGAAGAAACTGCAGGAAAAAAAACTCTGGTCCTGTGGGTGCAGGGTGTTTGCTAACAGGTAGTGGGCTTGGAGTCTAATAGCCTTTGATATTTTTAAAGATCTCATCCTAGATGGCTCTGTACGCCCAGCTGACAGCAGTGCAAGTGGTAGAAATTGAGAAGCTAAAAAGAAGTAAGCTTTTTTTCACCCCTGGGTCTACAAATGTTTTATAGAATATGTCTAGAGATACTTGGGTTGTGTTTTCTATACAGTAGCACTTTTATTGTTCTTGTATATCATGAAAAGCTCTAGACTTTTAAGAAACTTTTTTTTTTTTTTTTTCAATTTAGAGAAAATCTTTCCCTGAAGGAAGCTGAGAGATGGTCCTTAATTTGCTGTGGCTTCTTTTCCCGTTTCTCTGCCTGTCCTTCCTCTTTTTTCACAGTCCTGAAAAAAAAAACCTTTCCTCCTTCCTCACTTTAACAAGTATGTTGCTTGTGTTTGAGCTACAGGTGTGCAGTTTCTCTTGCCTTTTAGGCACTGTGAATGCTGGTATTCAAACTCATTAACTCCACCAAAATACTGCCTTCTCTAGCACGCAAATCCCCTTCCACTGCAGCCCAAACTACTGTATGGAGCGAGAAGTTCAATAAATCCTGTCTGCATGGGTTTTAAATTGGAAGTAAAAAAAACCCTTGCTGAAACAAAGCCAAATCAATTTTCTTCCCCAGTTTTGTCATCTCCATATTAGAAACAACAGTGGATAATGGCAAAGAGTGAATGTTCTTGTAATGGAATATCGTGCAGCAATATGCATGGATTAATTTTATGCCCTTGTCGTGGTTTAACCCCAGCCAGCAACTAAGCCCCACACAGCCCCTTGCTCACTCCCCCCCACCCAATGGGAGCTGGGAGAGAATTGGGAAAAAAAGCAAAAGTCACGGGTTGAGATAAAGACAGTTTAATAGGACAGAAAGGAAGAAAATTATAATGATAATAATAATAATAAAATAACAATAATAAAAAGATTGGAATATACAAAACAAGTGATGCACAATGCAATTGCTCACCACTCACCAACTGATGCCGTTAGTTCCCCAGCAGCGATCTCCCCAGGCCAGCTTTCCTCAGTTTATATACTGGGCATGACGTCACATGGTGTGGAATAGCCCTTTGGCCAGTCGGGGTCAGCTGTCCTGGCTGTGTCCCCTCCCAACTCCTTGTGCCCCTCCAGCCTTCTTGCTGGCTGGGCATGAGAAGCTGAAAAATCCTTGACTTAGTCTAAACATTACTTAGCAACAACTGAAAACATCAGTGTGTTATCAACATTCTTCTCATACTGAAGCCAAAACATAACACTATACCAGCTACTAGAAAGAAAATTAATTCTATCCCAGCTGAAACCAGGGCAGCCCTGTGCAATGGTAAGGCAGCCCTCCCTTCCCTTGAATCCCCTTTTATTCCTGTGCTTACTAGCAGGGTATTCACTGAGAAACCAAGCCTAAGAATGTAATTATAGCAAGGCTCAGTTGGACATGAATCCTTTACCACAACCAATGCAATTATTATTTCTCCTGTATTTTACTTCCCTCCTTTTGCTATAGCATCTTTTGCTACATTGTGGAACTAGTGGGTTACGCGAGTGCATCAGTCCTCCCAGGCCTCATATTTCAGGATACTGGGTAGACTTGTTATACACATTTCATTCCAGTATTAACCAAATAAAGGGAAACAAATTCTGGAGTCTTTTCACCTTCCAAAGCTCTGCATAACCTGAAAAGTGCCATTAGGTAACTACTCTTTTTCATCTTTTTATAGTGAATTTCTATTTTCTTTTTTTTTTCTTTTTTGACCATACTTGCCAAGAAGCACACAGAAACTGTTTTCTTTGAGATGCCTCAAAGTGCTCGGACTCTGGGAGAAGCAGCTGTGGGTGGTACATGAGACAGTATGATCACTGATCTCGGTGGCTTTTGGAAGGAAGGATTTCACCGGGTGTTTAAACATTTGGACCGGCTCCCCTGAAAGCACTGAAGAAAGCACAGGGGAACAAGCTTGGCGTGCCCTAACTTGCAAAGGGACAGACAGGTCACGGTTGGATCGCTTTTCTGCTCCCCCCAGTTCACGTAGGCTGTGGGGAGGGGGGCGGATTTCTGCCCCCAATGGAGGCTCTGTCTCTACACCTCTACCCCAAAGACAGCCCTTCTCCGAAGCACATCGTGGTAGTAGTGGTAGTAATAATAATAAAAACACTGGTGAGAGTGCCATGGTTGCCAATAAAAAGACCTTCTTACATCTTATCCCTTAATTCTGGTGCCACTTTGCAGAGGTTGTTGGTAACTTAGAGACTAGCAGTTTGTAAATACCTTTAGATAGTGTGTTTTAACATGACCAACACCATATCTTGACTGTGTAAAAAAATAAAACATTATGTGTAATACTATCCAGATAAGGTTATAATGTAAATATGTCTACAATGAATGTCCAATTACTCTTCAAGCTATATGTATGAGGAAGAACCTCACCTCTTCTTGAGACTTTTTTTAACTTAAGGTTATGGAAAACCTGTTATCCATTTATATAAAAAAAACCAACTGCATTCTTTTCTTCAAAAGAAAATTCTACCACAAGAGGGAAAGGAATGCATTACATGTATGTGATATCCAAAATCGTATGGTCAAACTGGGAACTGAGGATCTCACAAGTTGGGGACTGGTCTATTTCTTGATGCCGTACATTTGATCTCATATAAATAAGATAAGCACAAGTTTATGGTTGGCTGTGTAAAGCTGACCCACTTGATTATATATACATTATAGATATATATTTATATATGCTGTATAGATATATACATATTATACACAACATTCATACAGTGAAAGCAAGTGAAAGTCATATTAACAGGGAATTTGGATGCAATGTTGTGCTCCATTTGGAAGAAAAACATCTGTGTTATTCAGCAACATTCAAACATATTATGCAGGATGAAAGAAAAAGGTGTTTCACCAAAATAACTCGTGAAGGACTGAGATGATGAGGGTTTAAAATATCTTGAAGACACAACTAAAATTACATGCAATATATGTGTATGTACTTCTGCTGAGTTGTATTCCTAGTTAAAACATTGCATTAAACAGCAAATTATAACAATAATAAAAATGTTTTTGTATGTGGTAACTCTGTTTATTTTTCTCTTTTTACTAGCAAACTACCCTGTGAAATGTGAAACTGGGATAATAAATGGAGAAAAATAGTTTCCCTACAGTAGCCACGGGCCTGTGAGACTGACTGTAGTAATTAAGAGAAAAATTCTACCTTTCTTTTCCCTGGCCTTTTTGGCAAGTGTGAAGTTCAAGAGAGGTCTGGAGTACCACTTTACTCATCCTTATCTTGTCCACATCTCTGTTCCTCCCTCAGTTCACCTCCTCCAGTGACTCTGCTTCAGAAGATATTGCCTTTAACTGCAAGGTCCCTTCAGCAATCTGATGAGGGCCTCCAGTAAGACATTCCTCCATATATTTCTGTCATCCAAATGTTAAAAGGGAACAGGTAAGTGTCGTGGTTTAACCCCAGCCAGGAGCTAAGCCCCAAGCAGCTGCTCACTCACTCCCCCACGGTGGGATGGGGGAGAGAATCAGAAGGGTAGAAGTGAGATAACTCATGGGCTGAGATAAAAGCAGTTTAATAGGTAAAGCAAAAGCCGTGTGAACAAGCAAAGCAAAACCAGGAATTCATTCCCCACTTCCCATGGGCAGGCAGGTGTTCAGCCATCTCCAGGACAGCCGGGCTCCATCACACCTAACGGGGACTTGGGAAGACAAACGCCATTGCTCCAAACATCCCCCCCTTCCTTCTTCTTCCCCAGCTTTCTATGCTGAGCATGACGTCCTATGGTCTGGGATATCCCTCGGGTCAGTTGGGGTCAGCTGTCCCGGCTGTGTCCCCTCCCAACTCCTTGTGCCCCCCCAGCCTCCTCACTGGTGGGGTGGGGTGAGGAGCAGAAAAGCCCTTGGCTCTGGGTGAGCACTGCTCAGCAGGAACGAAAATATCCCTGAATGACCAACACTGTTTCCAGCACAAATCCAAAACACAGCCCCATACTAGCTACTATGAAGAAAATTAACTCTATCCCAGCCCAAACCAGCACAGTAAGACTCTTTTGTAGCCATCCTGTTATACCAAAGTAGAAGAAATTTTTAGGTAATTATGGGGGGAGATGGCACCACTAACAACCAAATGTATTTTGAGCTCCCTTTGCCTTACGCATGCAAATGTAGATTCATGGGATACCGAGAAAGCATCTGAGAGGAGGAATAAAGAACATAGGTTGCATATCTTCAGTTCCTCAGAGTCTCAGGATACTGTCTTATTCCCACTTCAGGAGCAGACAGGGCTCAGATGCAGCAGAGGAAGCCAGTGGTAGTGACTGGGGACCATCCCTGCCCAGGTAAATCTGTTTTTTGGTGCATAGTCAGGCTAGCAATTTGTGCAGTGGTTGAAGAGTGGGTCTTTTGGGCATAGTGGGTGCGTAAGTTCTGTCAAGATCAGGATGCTTCACCCCAGCCATTCCAGAGTGGAAAGAAGTAATTTTAATAAGGTGGTCTTTATTGACTTCTTTCTAAATTTTTCCTTTGTTAATATTTGAGGATTTTCACTGTTTCCACTTTTCAGGACTTTACACCTACCTTTATCCTCTCTGTCTAAGATTTCCCACCACTACCATTTGCTCTGCTGTTTCTTCAGTCCAAGCTCACCTTCAGCCATTTTACCACGTTCCTGTCCATAAGCTTTCTACAATGAAAGCCATAAAAGTCATCTGCCTTTTTCTCAAAACAATCAGATAAATTTATTTGTTTTAATATATTCCTTTGTTTGCCCTGTATTTAAGTCCCTTGCACTCTGCAAAGCATATACTCTACTGACAGGTTGTAAGGTGGGAAAATACAATCACATCTCTTTTACAGGTAGATCCTGACGGTCAAAAAAAACAGTTGCCAAGATCACAATAGAGACACAAATAAGTACCTGAACTCTGTTCTCCCAAGCCACAGTCTACTTATTTCTGATTTCTTTCTTCCCTTCAAAGAACAGATTACTGCTTTCAGGCCCTGGTATGCTAACCATCACATCATAGACCATATGCATAACTCAAATTGTTGGTATACCACTACAGTCCAAATGATTCTCTCACACATGCTATACCACCCTATAATTGCCAACATATGGTTTCACAGGGGCCTCAAGATGCCGATGGTGAGAGTTTTAACAGATGAAAGAGGTTTCTGCAAATATGAGGGTTAACTTCCAAATGGGTGGAGATGCCAATCCTATTTGAAACACAGCATGGCAGGCCAAGACTTAATCCCGTGCTCTATGTGCTTCGGAAAGCAGAGTCCCAAAACCCCCTTTTTCCAGCATGCACGGTTTTTTTATTTGTACATGTATTTAAGTTCACTTAACATTATAGAAAGCTTACAGCTAAGGGTACCTGTAAATTCAGAGCACTGAAGCTAAACTTTTGTTTGTCTTCCCAGAGGAGGTTTAGGCACATTTCCCCGACCACACACATATTTTGAAAAATTTGTCACCAGAGTTGATGGCACACAGGGAAAAAGGGACATGGCTGGTGCCAAACTACTCATGTCCCTGCCTAAGCCATTCACTCGGACTCACAGTTTCACCACTGGGCTGGGAACAAGGTTACCTTTTTCTTTAAAAGAGCAGAATCACACTCAAGCACAATAAAAATTGCCACCTCAACCTCCACGTACAGCCAGTAATATTTACATTTAATGTAATATCTAATAATATTCTTCCTCTCCCCTCTGGAGAGACATTTTTAGACAATGTCTCCCAGACCAGAAGTGTCTTTATCAAGTGCTTCCCTCTGAGGGCTTTTATTAGCAGAAAAAAAATTGTAGAGTGTAACTACCTACTTCTCCCTGAGTTCTGGAAACACCCTGAGAAAATCAATACAGAGAAATGCTGCTATTTTGTAAATCCATTAACTCTGTTTCTGGCCTTTTGCCAACCATTGTATGCACCGTCTAGACATGGGAACCTACTTGGCAGTGCTAGGAAATTGACTTTGCCGCCTTCTTCTCAATGGAGCTTGCCAACTTCATTTCTACCAACACACAGAACCAGGGAGAATAATAAAACCGGCAAGAATGATCTCAAAGAAATGGAGAGACAAAAGATGCCTTTCCTTCTGCCCTCAATCACTGCTCCATCTTCCCCCCCTGCCTTGCTTCTTCCTCCCTCTCCCTGACCCTTTCTTCCTCTCCTGTCTCTGAAGTGTCTCAGCTAGCTCTCCAGGTTTCCCTCTCTCGTTAACAGCTCGCTAAAGGTGCTGAATAAATCACTGTGAAAGCAAAGCCTTTGGCTTAAAAATGTGAAGCAATGTAGGAGGGAAGGAGGCAAGGAGGAATGCCTCAAAAAGCTCTTGAGTTAATTCATTTAAGTTTAGAGTCCAAAGGCTTTCCTTGGCTCCCACCATAATTGCTACTATGATTTTGCGTGCAGTTGAAGAACGCGCGGGAGCAGGGCTGAGCAGGGGTGATTGGATCCATATGGCACAGGAGCAACATTCTTAAACAGAAGCGTTACTGGTGGCAGCTGCACCAAATCACTTTCTGGGAGTATGGGCACAATGGATCTGTGGCATCATAAAATTGTTCCTGCTAAAACTCCAGCCTAAAAAAGAATAGGGAGCAAAAATAGGGAGCAGCCTAAAAAAGAATAGGGAGCAGTTAAATCCCTCCAGCACAGAAGATACAGCTCAGCTCCCCTTACAGCTGGGAAGACTAAGAAGGGCCAGTAGCCCAAAGGAGCAAGAACTTCCCTCTGTAAAAGTCCCATTCTTTGGCACAAATTAAGATATTCCTGAGTCATCTGGCTAGGTTGTCATTTTGGGTAACAAGGGTTAAGCTACTGCCAATGATTACATGTGTTACAACAGGAGGGTTAGGCTTCAACTTTCCTGCCAGCAGCCAACATATAAGCATGAGAGCAGAATTCAGTGTATACAGGCTTAGTTATTAAAATAGTGGATGTTCTATAGAAAATATGAATAAGACATTTCAAATATGGACATCAAATCCCAGATTTTGTTATGCTGTCTTCCTAAAATGACAAATAAAGAAACCAAAGTTTTCAATGGTTTTAATTGGTATATTTTCCATTACACATATGGAAAAAAACCCATAACTTTTTACAAGGGACAGGGAATGTCTTCTGTTTGGTAGCCTTCACATCATGCTGGGAAGACATGAGCTAGATGATTACAAAATAATGGAGTTGGTTGAGAACTTTCCAGTGAAACTTTTTTCCACTATAAAATCCTGATTTGTTAATTTTTTTTTTTTATTTTTTTTTTCTGGGAAGGGGTCAATTTCAATGGATTGCCTGGTTTTGCAATGTTCTAGGAAAAAATCCAACTTGTCTTAAGAGACTATCATAACACCTTTTTTAAAAAGTTCATTTTTTTGTTCAAATACCTTTCATTCAGAAAGCTTAAATACCAAAAAAATCAATATGAAAAATGACAAGGCTTTTTCAAATATGTACATTAGTTTATCTAGTCTTACCTGGGTGGAAGGAAAGAGGGCATAAAACTCTGAAGAGATGGACTGTCTGCCAAGATTTTGGAGGGGAACAGGAAAAATTCTCTCTCATAACTGCTCATTACCAGTTTCATTTGTGCAGTGGACACAAGAGCCTTGATCTGCCATCACTGGGTGTACAACAGTGCCTGTACACAGCAGTCTTGGAGCCATTTACTAGCAAAAATACCTCTCAGGCATGTGCTTGCAACAGATCTGTCTCCACATTGATCTAAAGTCCTTTCCAAACCTTGTTTTCCCACATTGCTAGCTTGTCTGAGGGGATGTTTTGGGTGGCCAAGAACAGGGTGTCAGGGAGGGTTACACATCAGGGCAGTGTACTGAAATCTGTCCTGCTTAGGCAACCCCTGGAGAAACTGCATATAACAGAGCTACAAATAGATATTGGTGACAAAGCCAACTGAGTGCTGCTGCACAAACACCACATTGTAAATTTGCACGGGGCAGGGAAAGGCTGTATGACTTAGGCACAGCCTTGAAGAGGGGGCATCGAAGAGGTGCACCATATAAAGCAAGCATAAGCAGATTTCCACAGCACTTCACAGAGAACAGAAATGATCATGGGTTTTGTTATGGGCATCCTTGTGCCATACTCCAATACAGACAATCAGCACTACTATGTTTTTATGAAAACTTATGTAAGTGCTACTCTAATACTTTGGACTCTGCAAATGGGAACTATTTATAAAAGGGAGGAATACATATTTTAAAAGATAAATGCTAAAATATGTGTTAATCCTTGGGCATTCACAGTTCAGAGTGGAAAGTGTTGAAAAGTGAAAGTCAGTTTTTTGCAAACACCGTTATGAAGCCACAGCAAGAAATGAAGATGAGGCACATCATGCTTCAACTGTCAAAAGTAGGGCACCCTCCTAGGGCAATGTAGAAACATAATTTTCTCTGGAACAGGATCCTTATTTAAACGGGTTGAAGGCCTCTTTGGATACAGTTTTTTCTGCCTATACCGATGTTAGGGAGAGCCAGGGGGACTAGCTCCGAAGACCTTCTTTTGAACAGCTACAGTTAAATGAGATTCTTCCCAGCCCAGGTGTGCACAGCCCCAGGGTTTCAGTCTTTGTTAGATTTTATAGCTGCAGCTGTAACAATAATTATAGTAAATGGTATTATGCTGGGGAAAAAAATGCTGCTTAATGATTAATTAGTTGTTTGTGCTCACAGTCAGAGTCACCATCTCAGATGTACTCCTTCTGACATAGGTTGTGCAAGGGATGAGATAAAAAGTAGAGATGGGAGGAAAGGAGAGAAATCCATTATGCAAAGTTACAAACTGCATGGAGGAAGAAAACAAAATTAATTGGTTCTCATGCCATTGCTCTGCATCCAGCAGTGTCTTTAGTCTACATCCTTTGGGAGAACATTTGGTTCCTATAACAGCTACTGCTAATGCTGTGATGTCCAGTTTTGCATGTCCTTGAACGCAGCAAAGCCACCTTTGAGATACGTTTCCCAAGGGTGGAATAAAACAGTCGTCTTTCCCTGCTCTGATTGCAGTGGTCACAGCTGGCATGGAGCTGCCTTCCCCATCCCCACAAAGGCTCTTCGTGTGAAGTGAGCAAAGAAATATGGCAAAGAACTCCGGCTTGGCACAGCGCAAGCTGGAAAGAGCGGAGCAGCACTGCTCTGCTAACACTGTCTGACATCCCCATCACGTTAGCTCCTCTCCATCACTCCCTATTAGCATGCATCTTACCGAAGGTGCTCGGAAAGTCACTTTGCAATAACATTACCACATATGAATACTAACCTGAAATGAGAGGAGCCTTACAAAGGAAACTGCTAATCTGATTGCAAAGGCCTAATGTGACAAAGCCCCAAAGGGCAAGGAAGGGACAGGCAGTAGTTTCCATGCACTTTTTCCATTTCCATCCTCCTCTCCCTCTCCTACTTTGCATTTTGTTCAGAAGAGAGAAAAAATAACAGATTTGGATTCAATTCCATACAAGCCGCTGCTCTTCCTGTTATGCTGGACACTTAGGTTGTGACTGTGATGGATAAGCAATAAATACACTGAATAAAAAAAAAAATATCCACCCTTGGCTGTTCATTTGCAAGGGAAGGCCTGAGACTCTGGTTTAAATTAATTTCAGTTGCACAGCCTATCTACTGCTGTATTACCTTTTGCCTACTGTTCAAAGTTACCTCCTCCAAGGGGCTTATTTTCCATTAGGTTATGGGCCTAATCATGAAACACTAATTCCCTAGGGGCCCAGACAGTGCTGATTATCTTCTAATGAGATAAAGTGCCTCTCATCTCTAGGTCACTGCCTTGAAATCATCTCTAGCTCCTCAGTGGCTAGAAGTGATCACAATCTGTTGATGACAAAATATGTTAATGGTGGTGGCTACTGCTGCCCCAAAGCAAAGCACTTAAGGGAAGAACCTAGATAAAAATGTAGAGCTTAGGAGTAGGGAGGGCTATGATTTTTATCTTTCATTTCTGCTGTTTTTCATCAGGTCAGCAGCTCGACTGAAACAAATTCAAAACTAACCTTTGACTCAGAGTAAATATGAGCCCAGTAACAATTTGTGAATACAACTCACCCATATATTTGTCAGGAAATTATATTAGGGTGAAACTATCTTGGGTTGGGGTTTTTTTTTGCAGTATCATACCTGTAGTGACATAAGTATCAGAAAAGCAATTCAAAACCAGAAATGAAAGATTCAGTAAAAATGAAAATTTCATTTAACACAATTCCATCATTTAGTCATTACTTTTTGTATATATTTCTATATGGTGTTATGACAAATCAGTGGGAGTCATGCAGCATATAACATACAATTTTGAAAACAGATTTTTTTCGGGATTTCTCATTTTATAGGGAGTTGTAGAAACAAGTTTTTGTTCCAAGCCTCAACAAAAAAAACCGAAATAATAATTTCCTAGTTTTCCATGAATTGGAAAACTATATTTCAATGTCTCCGATATTTGAGTGTCTTCCTCATATGCATTTACACAGACATATGTACAACTGAAAATATCTTTCAGTCTTATTGAAAAAGCTGAAGACCAGGTTGTTGACATGCTAGATATTATACAAAAGCAGGCACAGAAGCTGAAGTATAAATAACTACCGTCTCCTTAGTACAAATATTTATTTCAAGTTTTATATTAAAATTTGAATTCAAGGTAATTGTGCAGTGAGTATGGTTTGAGCAGACCAAAAAAGAATTCTGCTATTTTAAACCTCAGGAAAACACTGAAAAGCAGTACTTTTTCACAGTCTAGGGCAAGGATGCTTGCTGCCCCATTTTCATTCTGTTCCTCAGCGGGGAGGAGGTGCCGCAGCACCAACACACAGCCTGCCCTTCATGCCTGGTGCAAACGTGCCTTTCCAGACACGTGGGAGCGATGGACCCCTGGAAGGGGTTACGCCAGCTGAGCAAGGGCAAGAAGGACCCTTGTAAGGCGCAAAGGGAGCTCTCCTCTCTCTGCACAGCCTGAGTGCCAAATTCCCCACACCCTTCTGTTTCAGGAGCGCAGCTCTGTGTATTGATCAGCACAATACAGCTGTCCACCCACATGGTGATTAATGGATAATAAACAGCTCAAGCACCCACAAACAGCATTTTTCTTAGTAAGCACCAGCCTGGAATCAATTAAATAACAAGAAGGGCTCTAAGAAGTGCCATCAATTGCAAAAGTTATTACACTCTCAGGATGTTTCACTGAAAACTCCCACACAAATCAATTAGATGTCACATGCTGCCGTGTCTTAATCAGGAGTATTCAGCAGGGTCAGTGCCCCTCGTGGGCACTGTCTGGCGTGAAGCAGCAACCCTGCGCAGAGCCATCGGCTCCCCAGGTCCCTCCTTGTTTAGCAACCTGGGTTGACTACTGTGTGGTCTTCAAGAGTGAGAGAGAAAACCAGAACAGCCTGAAAGGAGCATGGAGAACAAAGCACAGAAAAAAAAAAAATTAGCTACAGCTGGCTTCCAGTAAGGAGCAAACCCTGTTTGCTGGCCAAAAAGTCCCAAAATGTTGTGTGCCTTCCAAGGGAGGTATGAGGAAATGTGCGGTGTCCCATTCTCACTGCTTCATTTAACACCTTACTGCTGGTGTATGTGAAAAAGGCAAGGGTACCGAAACACAGAGCAAATTCACCTGTGTTTAAAAGCCCAGTGCAAAAAAAGAGTTAGATAAATATAACATTTCGTTCAGGAAAAAGCAAGACAGTGTTTCTTTTCCTGGTTGGTTTTCTCAGTAATGAACAAGTTATTTTAAGTAGTCCCAGCTATGTTCTGTAGTGTAACGCAACTTCCATCCTGGCTTTATCACATTTCTCATACTGAGACTGTAATGGGCAAAGCAGAAAGGAAAGGTAATTAACTTCAGGTCACTAGTCCACAGCAAGGGGAAAAAGTGAGCGAGCATCTTCAGCAGAATTCAACAAAACTGAACAGGTCTCATTTCCCCTGTGCCCACACTTCTGACATAAGAAACAAATAGTCCAGAAGTTTCAGCAAGTATTATAATACAGGAAGACAACAAAACATACCCAACATACCAATGCTTTTTGCCATAAAGACAGAGAAGCAGCCATACAAAATGACAGAGAAAAATATTCTACTTAAATGAACTAAGAAGAACTTACATGGTAGCTGAGCAAGGACTTTGAGTATGTAAGTATTGGGCGCAGGCTCCCTATGTAGTAATAGGATCGCAGGTAGAGGATTAAGTAGAAGACTGGTAAAACATCCTTAGTGTCTAAATACTTGCAGCTGCATTGCTAGAGCTGCCTCTGCCTCTTGGCAGTCCTCCCTCACTGCCAGAGCACTCGGGCAGAGCACGCCAGCCTGGGCTCCCACGGCCCTGGAGCGATGCGGGACGGTGTCTCCCAGCCACGCTCCACACTGACAGCGAGATGGGGCTGTCAGCAGTGTCTCCTCGTATCTCCTGGCTGAACTTTTACTACTTTTCAAGAGCTACTTAAATTAGTCTGGAGTAAAAGTATGACTCCTTACCCACTGGATACCTGGTGTTAGGATACTCAGCTGGGGCAGCAGATAACTGGGGATGCCCAGATATTAGCTGGGCCGGCTACAAGCACCGACTTTTCCCCTTTTTTTGTCAGTGCTCCAACCACAAGGTTAGGTGGTCAGTCTGTCTAGCCCGATAAGCAGAAGAGTTTTAGCTGGATCGGTTGCTCTTACAAATTCAAATGGAAGACAGATGCTTGAATCTTCTTGGACATGACAGGGATGTGAACCAAGGTTTTCAAGAGCGAGGCAAGCATTCCTGGGCCACTAAAGTATTGCTTCAAGTCTGAGAAACAGGCAACAACCTGGGGCGAAGTTTCATCTGAGAATACAAAGTAGAAGAAAGTGTTCAATTTTATTAAGCCCTCTTTTTTTCCTCACTGCCTCCTGTTAACCAAAAAAAGCAGCTCCTTCCCAGCAAGCCAGCTTTCAGGCCTTCCTCTCCAAGGCACCCAGCTCCTTACAAAGGGAGCTTTTCAGGGCCCTGTCATTCAAGGGAAGCGTACCAAAAGGTCTGGCATTGCAGTGCCCAGCTCCTTATGTGGCTCTGAGTTTATTAATGAGGTCGATGGATGTTTTGAAGGTCTGCATCCGAACACATCACAGAAGGTCCATTCCTATCCATGACATATATTGGGAGCAATTCAAACCCAACAGAATAACTACAGCAGTAGCATAGAAAAAAGTTACGCTTTCTTTCAGTGCTCCAAGAAGGCAGTATATTCCTCATGACACGTTCCTCATTACAAATGTGTCTGCAGCTGAAGATGATTGTTGTCTGCTGTTTAATCAGTGGGAAATACATTGCAATGATAAATCATTCCTGTGGAGGAGTTTCACAGGCGGCTCTCCCAGCTGGGGACCACAGGCTGCCACCCAGGATGCTCCACCACCTGTCCAATGCTTCAGGCTCTTCAAATCAGGATCCAAAGGGGTTTCTTCTCTCCAGCCCTAGAAGAGGGATGTTTCACATGCAGCTCTGTAACCTGATTTGCCAGCTGACCACAAACACAAAGTAGGCTAGTAAGAATTACACACAGAAACAGGCCTGGTAGCTGAGATGACAACTCAACTCAGGTTTCATCACTCAGCACTGTTTTTTGAATTAAATTTAAGCTCTTGATGTCACCTAACCCTCGCCAGCCCTACCACCCTTCCTCTTTCCTCTCCTCCCACCCCTCAGCGGTCACCTCGGGGAAAGACCTAGTGACAACCCTTCACCTTGTGCTGAGGGGCACAGGCTTCTGGAGTAACGGAGATGCCAGTGGTGATGCTCTAGTGTGCAAGGGGCTGCATTTGAACTTGAACTCGTTTCCTTGTAGGCAGCAATTTTCCTCGAAGACTAAGTTTCAGGGGTTATGAGACCCCTGTTTATCTTTAGGACTATCTGAAATGGGATGCCAAAACAAATGGAGGTGGATTCTGAATCCTTTTTCTCTTCTGAAGTCACAGCATACAAATTTTTTGAAATAATGAGATTAGGTGATTACTACAGTCTTCCAGCTGAAACATTTTTTAGATGGCACTGTTTATTTTAGAAATAAAACAACAGTTCAGGCAGAGACTCAGATAATCCAAAGCATGTACTGAACCTTCTTTGAAACTTAATCCATTTGCAAGCTTCTCATTTTACACTAAATGAGGGAATGTTCAAAAGAAATGTATTTTTAACAGTGTGCTAGATTCACTAAACAGTAAGAAAGCATGAGGGATGCCGTTCCAGAATGCCATCTCTGTGTTTTTAGGTACACCACCTCTCCATATTCCTGGGAGCTTTCCTCAGCTATGGCATGCTTAGTAGAAAATGAAGAAGAGAACATATTGAAAACAAATCATCAGATATTTATGATTCAAATCTTCTTATAACCTTTTTCTTTCATCTCTGGGGGAAGTTGCATGGGTACATCTTTGCTCACCCTTTGGAATGGTCCTATAATATCTCAGTGAAAAGAGAGTGAAATTGGGCAGAATAATCTGTTTCTTGTGCCAAAATCATCACTGATACTGATGAGATTCAGCATTAGTGTTCTCTTGTAGCCAGCTATAACCCTATTGAGCAGTGAGGAGGTCTGATACTAATTTGCCTCTGTCAGCTATTTATTTGCCTTTATCATGGCAATTTGCTACTCTTTATTAGGCATAACTAGTGCACATCCATATAAAGAAGAATCTACGCATTTTTTTCTATCTTCTCTCTAGAAATAAGACTGCTACTTAGCAAATCTTCAAGGGAGAAATCTGGCATTGAAGCCCAGGGCCTGTGTGCCCTTCAGTATGGGGAAAAGAACCAGAGAGTGAGTTCAGATTCTTTTCTCAAAATCCTGTCATTTGAGCTCAGATAACAAGGTACAGACTCTTTCAGTGCTGGAATGAAAAAACCATACTTGAGTCAAGCAAAGCCATTTGTCTAAAGTTTCTTAAAAATTATATCTGGGGAAGAAGAAAGCCAAAGTTTTAGATTGAATAATTGAAATATTTTCATGAAAATGTCAAAAGAAAGCAATATTTTTGAAAAATCACCTAAATTGTATTTTAGTAAGTGGAAAATTTAAGGAAAGGAATGCAAAAACAAGCTTTGTTTCATTTAAATAGATTTTGACAGGATGTCTAGTGAGAAATAATTTTGTTTGACCTGATATTTTTTATTATTATCATTCACAGTAACTTATGAGACAGAAAAAGTTATTGCAAAACTTTACCTAGAAAGGATCAATATGACCACCTAGTCTGAGCTTCTGCATAAGACAGACCATGGGATACCATCAAGTGATTCCTACAGCAAGTTCAGAAATTCCACTTGAATTAAAACTTATTTTATAGAAAAACTTTCTGCTGAATCTTGAGACAATTTTAAAATAATCCTGGTTTAATGACAGCAGTTGCTGGCAGATATAATCCATTTCTCTAAAAGGTGCTTCAGTGATTGATTATCCTTATCTTAAACATTTGTCATTGATTTCTGTTCTGAATTTGAGTAGCTTCAGCTCCCAGCCACAAGAGCCTTTTTGCAGTTTTTTTATGCCTTCAGAAGGTTAAAATGTTGTCTCCTAGTAAATCTGCTCTTCTTATAGGCACTTATCTACTGTGAACAGGCACCATTTACCTTTAAAGATAAACTAAAAAGACCGAATGTCATGAGTTTTTGTAGTAAAGAAGATTTTCCAGGACTCCAGTATTTCTTGTAGGTCTTTTCTAGACATTTCAGTTTGCCAATATGCTTTTTAAAATATGAAATAGAGCTGATTGCAAGTACTGTTTTATTTGAAACACCTTTTCTCTATGAAAGCCAAAGCTTTCCATGGAAACATATTGATTTACAGGAGATTTCTGAACTGCCTCAGAATTAGACCAACAATGAACATATTTTCCAGGGATGTGGCTGACACATGTTCAAGTCATCCCAATTCAAAGCAGGGATCTTGAATCTTTAACTCCTGTAATCCAAGGGATTGACCTAATCACTAAGATAGCAGTGCTCTACATTGATTGTCTCCAGTTGGCGTTATTGCAGTTTTTGTAAGTCACTGAAGCTCAGTGAACCCAAACTGAGAAAACAGTAGTTCATAATGTGTTGTGAAAGACTTCTCCTGGCACCACTCCTGGCATGAAAATCCTGCATTCAAATCTCTGATCCAAACCCGCAAAGCTTGAGCCATGACCTGATGGGAGGTATCACCATCCTGGGTGTCCTTCTGAGGGACTGTCCAAAAAGGCAAACGTGCCCAGGCCCTGCTCAGCACTCCCGCGGGATGGGAGCTCTGCAGTGGCAGGGAAAGGAGGCGGCTCCGGCTTGGGACCATCAAGGAGGCTCAAATGCCCCAGGTGCCAAGGCGTACCCAGGCTCCAAGGCACCCCATGGGGCACTCAGTCCAGCCACTTGAATTTAAGTCCACGATGGCCCAAGGGAGCAGTACCCCTACTTGTCACAGGCTAGCTTGATTTCCTTTGTGTTCTCCACCTTTCACACAACAAAAATAAAAAAAAAATCAGTTTGCAGGGATAGAAATAATATGCCTTGAAACACCCTGCAGAACAGAATTCCTGCTTTTCAGAGAATCTTGGTTTAAATATAAAAGCTGTATACAGTCTCGCTACATATGGTGGTAACAGCACCTCTGCTTCTGATTGATCTTTGTTTACCCAATCAAGGACTGCAGTGACTCTTGTCTTGCTAGTACATCATCCGTAGAGCTCATGTTGCAATGATTATCTACTCTGATCCTTCAGTCCTTTATCTCAATCATGCTTTCTAAAATACAGCCTTCATCTTATATAAATATGGCCTACAATTTTCATTCCTAGATGAATAACCTTGCATTTAGCTGTATTAAAAAAAGATGTTTGTTGTTCAGCTGAGCCCCCTATGCTGTCATCAACATACAGTTTTGGAAAGCTTCCATCCATCTCATCCAGCTGGAGACAAGATCTCCACAGCAGATGTGACTGAGGGAACTGAGCAAAGGGAAAGGGATCAGGACAAAGAGGATGAAAACAGGAAAGCTAGGGATATTTGCGCTTACTTGCACATAGAAAGGCAACTCTGAAAATTGCAGTGAAAAGATTTCTAGTTCTTAATCACCTACCAGCTATCTTTCCCATCCAGGAAGACCAGGCCTCTGGGAAAAGCGGAGCATCCCGCACCTTCTAGAGTCCTCTCTCACTCTGCAAATTGGCATTAATACCATTCATCCCTCCTGCAGCTTCAGTCCTTCATACAGGCAATCAGTTCTGAAAGCTAGTCATGCCCTTCTCCCTCTCTCTGTGACAAGAAACAAAAAGCAGCCCAGACGGGAGATTTTATATGTCTGTGTGTGGGTCTGTCTGTGTTTTCCCAAAATACAGATATAATTACTGGGCCTCAGGCAAAAAGAAAGAGAGACAGAGAATATGTGCCTAAAGGCACCCAGCTTCACAACTTAACTAGGTCCTGCACAACTCTTCCAGGTAAAGGTACTGTTCAGCTGAGTTGTTGCATACCCAAGAACACATGGGAGCCAGGATCTTATTTTTCTGAAGGACAGGGTAGCATTTAATGTTTGGAGTGGAGGTTTTTTTAATGACTATCCAACTTGTGCTGTGTATTTTAGTACTTGTTCCAGCCTCCTAATACAGAGCATCTTTCCCAGAAGAATGGTAGGAACTACTGAAGTGACTGCCTCTGTCCCAGGCAACATGGGTATACAAAGAAGTCTTTTCTGTTTGGCCTGTAATTTATGAAACTCTATTCCCAACTCCCTATACATCAAGTGTAGCTTTTCAAAGATGTCCACGAGCACTCTTGTAGGACTATGTCTTACATATGCGAGTTTGCCTGTGGAATTTTTCTTTTCAATATACTCACATATAGTAGATTATTAGTAATTCATCAGTTTGAATGGACTCTTCTCATCAGTGCCTGTTTTTTCCTATTTATCTCTGTATGAATACAAGGGATTTATTCACCCCAGCTTTTTTCCCAAGACAACTAACTCCATCTTCTCAAAACAGCGATCCCTGAAGCCTTTAGTGTGTCCTTGAGGCTTCCAAATTATCCCTCCATTTCAGAAGACAATAACTTTCTGTCTTTTTGTGATTTGTAGACACCCAAAGAGTTTTTCTTGGAAATGTAGCCTCCTATAATGATCATTTTTGCCAACTAGCAATAAGCTTTCTTTTCTCCTCTACCTTTCATTTACCTCCCCAAAGCCAACGGACTTCCAGGGCCCACAGAGCACAGCCTGAAGGATCAGGGTACATATATCCCTGCGTAGAAAAGCGTAGTGTGGCTAAACAAGACAATGTGTTCAATATAGACAAGTGTTGTGACTACAGGTTAATCCAGGCTCTCCCCGTCTCTACTGGTAAAACAGTTCCACTTCTCTATGAAATACATTCCTGGTTAGTTATACAGTCCAAATTTCAAAGTGATGATTTTGGGGAAATTTTTTTTAAATCCCACAATTAAAAAAATTCTCTCCAAAACTGCCCAACATTCTTAGCCTTTAACCATACTGAAAGCCAATCTGTTGGGTTTTAAAGTTTCTAAATACAAACCAATAAAATTCCCAGGAGAAACAAACAGCTTTATGAAAGCAATGTTTAAGGGAGAGAGCTAACATACATACCCATAAAATTATATTTCAACAGGAAGATTCTCATTAACTGTAGTTGCATGTTTTAAAAGTTGTAATACGTCCTTTGTCTCACAAACCACTGCGTGTGCAAAAAGAAAACACAGAGAGCTGTACCATCCCTGAGGCGGTGGTCAAAGGGAGGGCCTTTAATACGATGCCTGTGAAAGGCACTTTGACAGCTCATGTCAAAGAAGAGCAGCTCTCTATCACCCATTTCCCAAACCCGCCTCTGAGCCTCCAGGCCCAGCAGTGAGGTGGCACGGGCTGCGGCTGCTGTTGCACAGCTACACAGGCACAACATCATTTCACACTAGGAAAACAATCAGTGTCAGAGCAGATTAACATAAACCCCTTTTCTTTTCCAGAGTGGGGAATTTCTTGATTACCATAAGCTGCAACCTCATTAAAATATCACAAGGAAAAGCATCTTTCTGACATTTCCAGTGCTTTTCGGTTTTTAATTCACTCATCCTCACCAGGAGCAGTTATCAAGAGTGTGGGAGGATAACTCCTGTTAACCAGAAGCAGCCTTCAAGGGCAAACAGCTCTGATCCAGGCTCTTGAGGAAGGGGGAGTAACAATCCCCAAACGAAGTAAATCTTCAAAGGGTAGCATGAAGACTATTCTGGGTGAAAGCAAAATGTGTCCCCCCCTCAAGTTTAACATCCATTTCTTCCTCGATTTTCAGCTTCTAAACCAGATAAGAATATAAACTGAATATAAAAGAATATAATTTTTTTTTTCTTTTTTGGCTGATGTACTGATTTTGCACTCCATTGGGCGACACTTTACAAACAAACCCCAAAACTGGTATTGATGATGCTGCAGAAGATGAACAGTATATGAGTTACAGTGCATACAAAATATAGGTAGAATACTGGCAACCCTGTAAAAGGTGAGATGGGAACAGAACAGTGGAAACAGTCACACAGAACTACTAGCTTACCAGTCTGCAGTTGTTACGATGTCTGCGGAGAAGGGCACTGGAAGACCATTTGATTAATCTCCAACTGAGATGAACCAAAGAATTCCTGTTTACTTCAGACAGCTGTTTCAAGCTTTCACAGAAAACAGGTGGTGGCTTAGGGAGAAATGTGATAGATTTTTAGTAGGAATATGAGTACAGGTCTCCCTCCATTTAAAGCAAATCTTGGCTGCTATTTCTAAGCATTTTATAAATTATTGGGCAGACTGAGCTAAGGAGGGGGGTGGAATCCAGCCTGGCAGTAGTTCATTTCCTCCAGCAATGCTCTTCTGATCACTAGAATATGTGGGACTAGATTAATATCAAACAGGAATTGCATTTTGAGAAAATACCTGAAGCTTTACCGCTTGTTTTCCTTCTGCACTGGATTAAAGGCCAGACCTCTTTGAGATATTCAGTAAAATCAGACAGATTGTGCTCAAAGATCAGTGCAGGATGGAGACTGCCCAAGTTCAGATCCCTGCTGCTCTGGAATTTGCTTTGTCCCAAGCACAAGCCCCCCACAGCAAGTATAATGTCAGTCTCCATGGGGTTATCCATTTGGCAATGCTGCACATTCCCTGCACATGCAGCAAAGAAGTTTTGAGTAAAAAAGAACATGAACCAGACAGGTTCTGTTGCTCTCACATGTTGACATTAGCTGAGAATCAAGAGAGTTCAAGCAACCCACCCCAAGCAACAATAGGGATAAAAAGGATTTTTTGTTTGAAACTGCAATGCAATGACTAAATAAGTAAATAGTATTTCATACATATCCTGTCACACAGAGATGTAAAGGGTATGCAGCCAACAATTACACTTGTAAAGGAAAATGAAAAGTGCATATGATATGAAGGACTATACAAATAAGATGTAAAGATTATTTCAAAAGAAATTAACTTAATAAGGCAGGAAATCTTATCCAAGTACATAAATTCATTAGCTAAACTCACAGAGGTATTTTTAAAGTATCAATAGATGAGAACCTCTACATGAGCACAGGATTAATAGAAGGAGACCACCTTCTCCATGATGGTCTTTCTTTCATTATAAATGTTGACATAACATTAGCTCATTATATACCTTATATAAGGTGGTCAAATATTACCATACTGTTTTATCTTAACCTAAGTAAGTTATAAAATAAGTTTATCAGATGCTTTGTGATCAGACCAAGGTCTTCTGACCTGTGTCTCTAAAGTTTCCCAGTTATCTAACTTCATAATATACTAACTTAAGTTAAACTGGCATGAGCTGCCTCTATTGATACTCATTTATGCAAAATTACTATCCTCATTTTTATCTTGTTCCATTCCTAATGGTTTCCATATACTATTTCTTACACTGTCTTATGCAAAATCTTACACTTAGACCTACTGAAAGACTTAGGATTTAATGATTGCCCTACTAATGCACATGTGCTCTTTGACCAGAAGTCCATTAAGTCTGATGTGCCATCTTGGCAAATCTGCAGTATCCTAACAAAAAAAACAAAAACAACAACAACAACAACAAGTTGTCTTTGTTATGGAAGGAATATCTTGAATAACATTTATTCCTAGAAATTTGCAAATGATTAAAATAACGTTCTCTATTCTGCTCTAATGAGGCTTTGAATTTTTAAGTAAAAGAAAAACACAGAAAGAAACAGCACAAACTTTTTAGAACAAATTACTAACTTAATGAATGCTTCTAATCCAGCAGCTAGGACATTTCACTTCAAATTAGATAGCACAAAAGATCCAAGACATGCTGCCTCTAGGATCCCTCAGGGCTTTTATTGTCCTAAGTACACAACCAAAGAACAAAACTGGGTGCCTTCAAGTCATCTAAAAATCATTTCAGGGACAACCTGTGATTTTTCTCTTCATGCAGAGTGCACCCTTGCGTTAATTGTGAATGGAAATTTATGCATATTCGAATCTCAAATAGCCAACAGGCGTTGGCTGGCTTTTCTTAGGTCCCTTCCATTAAGCAATCATGAAAATTTTAGAAGCTCAGTTTTGCATAAGAAGTCAGCTTTTTATTGATTAATGAACTGATATGAATTGCCAAGGTACATATGTTGCCCCTCTGAAGAGAACATGCCCTTACATCATCACGGGCTAGATCCCCAGTTAATTCAGTGCAAGGCCAGAGAAGGGTCCAACTTCCAGTTTCCTCCAGCACACAGGACAAGGACTCATTTTCCCTCAAAAAAGGAGATGCTTATCTCTGTTTTACGCTCAGCTTGCACTTAAGTCTATATTAGGTAGATGTACTTCTGCCATGTCTAAACTGGGTCCTTTTTGCATCTCTTTTGAACTGCTGTAAAAAATGTTGCTTCAAGACAAAAACATTAAGCCCAAAGAGACAGATTTTACTGGCATGGGAGCATGGGACTATTAATCGCAGGGTCTTGGGCCATGCCCCACGTGGGGCACCAAAAAGGACTGTTGTGTGTTAATCCCAGTTGGCAGCTCAGCCCCACGCAGCCGCTCACTCACTCCCCCACGGTGGGATGGAGGAGAAAATCAGAAGGGTAAAAGAGAGAAAATTCATGGGTTGAGATAAAGAGAGTTTAATAGGTAAAGCAAAAGTTGCACGTGCAAGCAAAGCAAAATAAGGAATACATTCACTACTTCCCATCGGCTGGCAGATGTTTAGTCATTTCCAGGAAAGCAGGGCTCCATCACACATACCAGATATTGGGGAAAACAAACACTGTAACTCCGAATGTCCCTCTTCCTTCTTCCACCAGCTTTTATCGCTGAGCACAACATCATATGGTGTGGAATACCCCTTTGGCCAGTTTGGGTCAGCTGTCCTGGCTGTGTCCCCTCCCAACTTCTTGTGCCCCCCCCCCCTCTCCGCTCACTGGCAGGGCAGCATGACAAGCAGAAAAGGCCTTGATGCTGTCCCTCTGTTCTCAGCAGTTTTCATCACAAATCCAAAACTTAGTGTGGTACAAGCTACTGTGAAGAAAATTAACTATCTCTATATATTTTCAAGCCTACTAACTTAATTGGAACATAGAGGAATAGAAACTTGGATTCAAAGCTTCAATGTTACGTTCTGGGTCCCAGGCATGGTGCCGGATTCTGCCTTGCCCTGTGTTTTCCCTGTACACTTGTGAGAGGGAGATTGAGAAACTGAGATTATAAGCATGAACTATTTTATATTAGAAACACACACATGACTTAGGAAAGCCTTCTGAGCTGATGGCTTTCTGAAGCCAAGCAGCATGCAGGTATGAGCTGCTTAAACCACCCTCTGCAATTCCCCTCCAATCTCAGCCCTCTCCATTTTCAGCTGCCCCAGTACAAGCCAGAGACCTCTGGAGGGGCTGGGCTGGCTGCTTACGCTTCAACTCATCTACTCTGTCAACACCGCGGCTGATGTAATTGATAATTCATTTGAAGGTTTTAACAAGGAAGATCGAAACCACCACCACCACCTCCTCCCTACCTTTCTTTTTTCCTTTACCAGTGATATCAGGGAGAAATTGAATATTGTTCTTTACATACGGAGAGTCACTAATTAAATGCAGTCACCTCCCTCTATGTAGGCCCACAATTGTCTAATACTTTTACAAGGTGTCATACGATACAAATATTAGCCCTAGGCAACAGAAGAGAGCAAAATAAAGTTTAGCAAAATAAATGCACTTACACTTACGGGTCTCAGAGGATTGGTCATAACTTATTACAGGATCCAGCAAAATCTAATGAAACTTCACAAGGATTTTAGAAAACAATCACCATGCTGTTACTCTGTGGATAGTCTCAAAAGTATGGGGCTAACAGAGAAGGCACTTGGAAAGAAAAGATCTCTTTTAAAAGATCTCTTTTAAATTGAGTGCGCTACATGTCACAAAGCTAGTAGGAGTATTTTATTCCCATCAAATGCAGGAAAGATGGGAAAGAGGTTTTTCCTGATAAACAACCCTGGTCCTCAAGCAAGTGAGATAATTACAGCTACACTTGTCTTGGGGATGGCATGTGCCACAGGGGAAAAGAAAGGGATCCAAAAGTCCCAGCTCATTCCCACCTCTCTTTTACATCCCTTAAGCCCTTCCCCACTTTCCCTCCCTTTTGAGGGAATTGCCAAGTCCATATAATGCAATAACCCCCTTTTTAATCCTCTGTCAAGGTTAATAAGTTGCCCCTAATACTGACATGATAAATGTGTGAGGCTAACGCTTGGCTAATTGTTCTTCCCTGTGTGGACATTAAGTTCTGAAGGTGAGAAAGTAATAAGCTTTTGTACATTTATGGTTACAGTGGAACAGAAAAACCTTTGCTTCAACTTACATGCACTTGGGGGTATGTGCACGTGTGCCAATATATATTGTATATGTATGCATATATGTGGACACAGGCTGATGCCTGTGTAGTGTGTGAGTGTGCATCTCTCTCTGTGGCTTACTTTTCCAGCGGAATATCTGGTGGCATTTGACAGTTTATGTATGTTTATTTGTTGTGCACTAAAACTTCCAGTCATACATAGTCCTTCAAAGGCTGCCATGGCCCTGCCTGGGGTTTTTTTGCAGGCAAACATTTGCTGCCCATAGGAATGCTGCAAGGGAAAGGGAGAGTTTGTTTCCAGTGTCAGTTTATCCACAATAAAACTGCTTTCACTGCCTCACCAGAGAAATAATTCTGGAACTTGTAGCTACTCTACAGGTTATTCTGGAATAGGTCAGTGACACGTTGACAAATGAACTGTATTCATTCTTGCTTACTGCTAGAGCTGCAGGGAACTTCAACTTCCTTGAGAGATGCAGGAAATAATAAGGTGGAATTATTTGAAAATTATCAGGTAAAAACATATAACGTGCCCAAAATTCACCTTCACGATCTCCTTGCATCACCTCTGAATCATGCCAATTCCCTGACAATTTAGTGAAGAATTTTCTCAGCGTGGAAACTAGGGATCAGCAGGTACCACTGAATCAGGATACAATGAGGATGACATTTGAGAAGCATCTTTGACTTGCTACGATCTTTCACGATCCAGTGTTACAGTACAGCTGTTTCAGGAAGTAGACTTCGAAAGATAGAGACAGACAGACGTCTTTTTTGTGACACATCCCTCAGTAGCTCTGTTAACTGCACTTTCAGTGTAATGATATGCCACAATGCCTTGTAAAAGATCACAACTGGTGAGTACAATTGTGCCAAGACTAGAGTATTTATGAAATCAGAAATTTGAAGTCAATGCAGAGTTTAATTTAAACTAGAAGAGTCCTAAAAAAACCTGGACTGATATAGATGACAGGGAACTAGTTTTTGCTCTCCACCTGACGGTTTCTTGCTCTTTCTTTCTTCTTCTCTGCCTTAGTTAAATTCTAGTTCAAATCACTGAAGAAGAAATTTGTTCAACAGAATCCTCAAAATATTCTCTTAACATTCTTGGTAATCTGAATTCTTCACCTTTTGTGGGGAGGAAAAATTTGTAGGTGGGTGAGAAAAAAAAAGTGAATATATGTGGCCACTAATTTACTGATGCAGTTCATCAGAGATGGAAATATTCACAGTGAATTTTTGCTTTTCTCCACAATATTGAAAATTTTTAAAACAAACAAAACAGAAACCCAGCAATAATTTCTAGCAAAAGCAAATTTTCCAGCTCCCTGAGTAAGGCCATCTGGGGAGGCAAAAATAATATAATGTGAATATGTGTCCTGGTTTCTTTTGACTAAAGGAGACATTACATAAAACAGCATCATCATTGGTTTAGTCATAGCATTTTTCACTTTGAGATTTCAGAACATTGCCAGTATTTATTTTTCCACTGGGCTCATCCTCAAGCTCTTTCTGAATATGTATAAATAAATTCCTGACATATATACTCACTTTTAACAGCAACAGTTTAATTGGTCATAAGAACCTATAAATTAACATTAACAAAGAAGTTATGCTCTCACTGTGATCATTCCTTAAACAAAAATACTCCAAGCATTCAAAAGAACTGGCCTAGGCAAAACTTTGGGGTATAGGAAAGAATAGAAGGATTTCACGGATCCATCTGAGCTCTCAAATATGAGATCCCAAATTTTAGACCATCCTGGATGCACTTTGCAGTAATTTAAAAGCATGAAACTTCTCTGCAGTCTACATAAGCATTCATGTATCAGCAAAAGGGCTGTATGCCTCTTTGCTCAGAGCCAGAGCAGGGAAAAGGTGGTTGCAGGGTAATGGCTCTTCTCCTCAAACTGCAGCAGGTGAGGGAGGAGGACCCATACTATGGATTTTCACCATTTCAGTTTGTTGCTGGTGTCAGGAAGAGAATTTGAAGCTACTTAATGCTGCACTTTCCTTCCTAGCCCTTGGTCTGCTTGGAGCCTAGCCCTCACTTCCCTCAACAGTTGCTTTACTGGAGAACAGAGGAACAAAGCACTTCACCAAAGCTGAAACAGCAGCAAAAGTATTCCTTCATCCTTTAAGCAAGATGTGTGTGCTGCTGTTGTCTGTGCCTGTGATTTGCTCAGATGGGAGCTGCCAAGGCTTCCAGCACGGTGAGCGTCAAGAGGCATCCATCACCCAATATACCCAACAGGCTGGGATAGCCCTTGCCTACAGCTTTCTGGCTTTCTCATCCACTCTTCTGGCTTGCAGCTTAAACAGCTGCATGAAGAACTGAAGACAAATGTTTTCCCACTTTTTCCCCACAAACGGTAATTATAATTTCTTTTTAGTGGACGGTTACTGAGAAAAAAAAAAATTGAGTTAAAACAATGCCAGTAATCAATGAAAAATTCTTGAACGAAAATAAGTGATTGATTCTTCAGTAAGAAGTGCCTCACAGATACACTCATAAATAATCCCAGGGTACCACTGTGACAGTCTAGTCTGACCAACAGCACAACACAGGTCATGCGACTTTCAGGAGTGAATTATTTCTGTTTGGACAAGTGTGTCCTCTATGGAAGAATGACCATTTTTATTATCACAGTTTTCAAGAATGGAGAATCCATCACAATTCAGTAGAAATTCTTCTAGCCTTAACTACATCCATGGGTTAAAATGTGCTTGACATTTTAAGGAATTGTCTCTTGGGAATGTCATTTGAAATGTCCAGGTTACTCGATGGCTTCAAGTTCAGAAAAAATCCAAATAAGCTTTCTGCAGGACAGAACATATTCCTTTCCTAGAATACATCTGTTTTTTTACTTTGTTTTTTTAAATGTTTGAAAAATTTAACTCTCAAACTGTCACACCTGCCTGACCTTCAGTCTATCTATTTGAAGTGTGCTGTAGAAGCATATAGGGCCTTTGCTTTTCCTTTAGTCTTTGTACCACTTGGAACTGATAACAACATATGTATGCTGGCTAACACTCCCCTGAAGGAACCTGGAGTGATGGGAATGTTTACTTCACTGGACAGGCTTCCTGTAAAAGCTTATTCTTCTTGCAATAAGGCACCTACCCTTGTTTGACCCTGCATTTGATGTCAAGATAATATGTTGCTAAGGATGTCACAAGCTCAGCATAATTTTCCTTCACTAGAAGCTCAAATGCAGTCAAAGGAGGAGATGGGTTCAGAGAAGGCAAGATCCAATTTAATTGCAAATATCTGTAACATTAGTGAGAGATAAATTGGTTTATGTCCTAAGTTTTCAATTTCTAGTGTGGCCCTTGATCCTACTGTCTGGCACAGACATACACTTTTGCACTCCTTATGTATGTGATAAGTTAATGTAACAACACAACACCAGCCCTATCCATCTATTTTAGAAGGAACTAGCATATTTACATATCTTACATTCACATACTCTCATACTAAATTTAATCAATGGCAATATTTCTATTGAATTTTCTATTCACTGAAAAATGTGAATCAACAACTACTACACTTATTATGCATTTCAGATAAATTTTTTTTAAAAGTCTATTATTTTCATGTATTACTTTCCAAACCAAGGAGAAAATCCCCCATTTTTTCCATTGCAACTTGTTTTTCTTCCAGTTTAAAGCTTATGTCTTCAAAAGTCCCTTTAATGGGAAGTTTTGGCACATTTCTTGAACAACTACAAAAAATCCTTTTTTTTTTTTTTCAACATGAAAAAAATGTGGAAAATAAAGCTATTGTAAATATTTTAAATATAAAAGAAATAGCTTCAGCTGTGGCAATGCTAAATAACTTTAGCTTTTGCAAGACAATTGTACTAAATAGACTTATCTTTGCCAGCACCTTCTAGTACTAAAAAATTGACCTATGCCAGTGATCCAAAACCCAGGGTATTGACACCATATAATTTCAATGAGGTAAGAGAACTAACTGGTTGTTGCTGAGCTCTGGTTCAGCAGAGGATCCTGTGAGAAAGTGTCTCCAACTTAAGCGTAACTGAGTGCTGAGATTTTTTCCTGGGGAGGGTGGGAGGCCAGTGTCATGCAGGATGTACAGCAATTCATTTCCTTTGAGCAAAATGGCAACTGATGCTTCTCTAAAACTTTGACCCTGTCAGCACAAGGCCAGCAGACAAGATGCAGTCACTGTGCTCTTCTTTACAGAAGAGGAAAAATGGTTATCTCCAATGAACAGTACTAGTAATTCTTGGAAACCCTTCAGACAGGAGATAGGAATTTTTTGCAAGTAGAGTGAATTTAGTGTAAATCAAACTGACGCTTTTCCTCTGCCACCTCCCACCATCATTGACGGTTGTTATTAATGACAATGAAATCATCCATCACTGATGCTGTAGTGCTTTAAATCCTCAGAGCTAAAATGCTACACCATGTACTTACAACATTTTTACATCACTGCCATCATTTATATCACTCTTAATGGCACAGCATAGGGCATTTCTCCACATGCCCACAAGTCAGGAATTTCACAGGTGTGTTTGCCCACTGTCAGCTTTTATGCAAAGTGAGTGTAAAATGTTAGCAAATGGTAGAGTGGTGACTACAAATGACTATGAATAGCCTTAGATCAGACCAAAATATATGCACTAGAAGGTTTCACAGGGGATCATGTTAAAGGTATGATTCTAAGAGAAAATACAGCATATTCTCAAGATAGTTTCCAAATGGACCTTATTAACATCTTAGGATGTTAACTGTGCTGAAGCCCATTGTTGCCCAAATCATGCCTCATTTTCTGAACCATCCTCTCATACTCTTCCATAGTCTTTAGGTAAACTGTCAAAGCTCCTCGCACAGTTGAATGTCATCAGATTGCCCTTACATAACGGAATCCTCCAAAGGATAAAATACTCACAGTGGAACTCAATACTGGACTAAAGTTTTATTTCACCTCCTAAGAGACTGCTTCTTTCATTGTTGTTTTTCTCAGTAAATATAACTGGCTCTTTTTCTTCCCTAAATCAGATATTTTTCCTTGCACCATGTCTCTTGCTTATGTGAAAGTTAATTTCTGTCCTTCTTTCCTGCCTACCTTCATTCATTTCTTCAAATCATAGGACAATACAGAACAAGGATATGACTTTGAAGGTATGAAAGGTTTATCACTACCCTCTGTGTGCCATAAATGCTAAAAGGGCACAAATGCCTAAGACTGCGACAGTTTACATGGCATGCAAGACAATTCATAATAAATTACAGCCTGTTTCTAAGGATGAACTCATTTAGCTCAGCTGGCTGTGAGTTTAAAAACAATTATAAATAAAAAATAAACGGACATGCTGTACAGCCAAAACAGAAATTGAGTAGGGAACAAAATACGACCACATTGCCTGCAATTCCAGCAACTTTCTGAATTGCCTTGAGCTTACTCTTTTCAAACGGCCACCAATTCACTTTTTTTTTTTTTCCTTTTTGAAGTGAAATCAGTTCTCTTTAACTGAAGTTTCTTGTCTTCCCTCCTTGCTTTTCCCTAATCTTGCAACAGCATGGAAATGTATTGCTACTAGACAGCCATGCAAAAACTGTGCTGAAGAGTGTGTGCCAAGAGGCAGGTGAGGTATTGCCCTGTATTGGGAGTGCTGTGCCGGAGCCAGGTATGCAGGCAGGAGGAGTGAGCACTGCTAACCGATGAGGTGAATGGGCATGAGCTGGGACACACAGGCAGCACTTTTGGAAGCATAGGAATGTGGCTGGAAGATCTCTGACTCTCTGGCAAGAAAAGTGGACCACCCTATGGGCCTGCACCAGCTCTGGCTCCAGCTCTGTTTTTCCCATGTCATATTCTTTTTCATTGCAAAAGATTTATCCTCCCTTCTAAATAGACTAAATCAAACCCCAAAAGAAAGAAATTATCTTAGAGGTAGTGAACCCTGCTATGTTCCCTAAAAGCAAGACTGAGTAAAACCAACAAGAGTTATAAAAACAAGCCAAGCCACTACACAAAATTCTGTAAGGTTGTATTAATAAATAATATTTACATTGATTTAGCCAAAGTCTACATTAGTAGCTATAAATTGTTAAAAGCAGCTTCATAAATTTTCTGTTGACTTGGGTTTGGCAAGCTTGCCAATCAGTTCTGATGTGTTTGCTCTTTGGAGGTATAAGCATAAAGCATCTGTTATCTATAGGTGAAAGGGACAGGCACCTTTGCTGCACTAAAGCTCTAATCAGCCCATGGAAGCTGGGTAGAAGGGCATACAGGTTTTATTTGATTAGTGTTGGAAAGCAAAGGACTTCTTAGAGTATTCTAGTATGCCAGATGGTTTTTCAGGGTTGCCACACCTCTAGGAATGAAATGCCCAGTGACAAATCAAATTACTCAGAGTCTGTTTTATCACTTCACTTGAACGACAAGGAGGTATTTCTCTTAAAGCATGGCTGTAATAAAATGGAAACGTTAACAAATATGAAACAACAAAGCAGTCTATTGCAATGTTACTTTGCAATATATATACTTCTTCAGCATCTCAGTTAGCTTTCACCTCAGATTCTCCCTTTCTCCTCTGCTAAACTAGAAGAACTCCATCTGTTAAAATGAAGTCTCTCTTGGTTTTATGGTCTTTGCTGCCCTCAGAAGAAGAGGAGAGCACAGAGCTCCTTCTTCATTAATACCAAGTTCACGGTATTCCTGCTAGAATCATCCCTCCTTTTTTTTCTGTAACTATCACATAAAGGCTAACGTCAAAATGGTAAAATTGGGAAAGAAGACTCCAGTCCACATCTATACTGTTAACTTCTGAGTGGTTGCTCTCCCAGGCATGACCATTTCCTAACATACAGTTCTTATATTTTTCCTAAGCTTCAATTAATTGGACTTTCTTAATCTCGTGCACATGTAAAAAGAGATTCTGACATCTTTACTGAATAAGTAACTCCATCACTGACACTGTCTCCTCTCAGAGTAAGTTATCAGTTAGTGCGAGTAAGAGTATCACAGGTGTAATTTATTGCTAGTAGAAATGATAAAATATAGATCTTTGGATAAGAATTTTTTTGAATGAAGGTGGAGTGACAGAGAGACCAGTCTGGAAAGAGGGGAGACAGCATTTTGTGCATGCAAAGATTGGCTTAAGAAAGGTGTGTCATTGCAGGACTTCTGCAAGCAGCAGAGAGACACAAGGAGGGTGAGCCCCCAGGGTTCGCCTCTGGAGGAGTATCTCCTTCCCTACTGTTGTCTTCAGAGATGGCACTCCTCAGGCAAAAGTTGGTCTGGAATAATTCCTTGAACCTTCCAGTTTGACCCTTCAAAGTCATGTTCAGGTGGGGATTACTTTCCTGTTCCAGCTGGATAAGACACCACAGTCATCAGACCAGCAATTCAGATTTCAGAGTTTTCAAGTCACCATGAAGAAGAACATGCAACGAACCTCATTAAAGCCTTAGTGTCTCCTTCTGAAATGCTGATACCCTCAGGGATCAAGGTCCGCACCAGGATATGGCCTCAAGGTTTCAAAACAATAGGATTTCCAGTTTGGAAAGCCCCTATTTGTCCACACAGTACCTCGGTGGATCGCTGCATGTATTTAGTCTGCCCCAGCAGTGATGCAAGCCTTTCTGTGTTTGCCAAGCCTCTAACATCAACAATGGCTTCCATTACATATGGAAAGGTTGCTATCACTAATCCTACTAATAACAGCAACTGGCCAGGCCTCAGTTGCTTAGTGGACTCACAAAATGCATACAGCTAGTGATTTCCTTCATTTGCTGTCAAAGCTGAAGCCAAAAATATTTTCAAGAGACCCCGAACTTGGCCTTTTCAAAATTTTATGCTTGTCAAATTTTAGTGCAGAAGTTGAATTATCAATGCAAGCACTGGGAGAGCAACAGTTTGATGTGTGCAGTGCCTCAGATTGATTCAGATATACGGACGTTTGAGTGTCATCAGACTCAGAAACAGGATGATCCGTCAGTGGTGCTCACAATGGACGCGTCTAGCTCCCATCCAAACCAGACCCATTACTATTAGCATATCCCTGAATTCATTCTTCACTTTCTATGTGCAGGAGCAATGAGGCAAACAGTAAAGTAATGCCATCCATATTGCCTCCCACTCCTCTACAATTAGCTTTCCTTTTAAAAGCCTGCTAGAGGCTATATTCACTGTGGGAAAGAATTGCGAATTGTGCAGGAAACCTATTTCCCCTCAGGGAAGGAGTGGGCCATGATTTTATTCCTTAACATTATAAATAATGCTTTTCTTTGCTTTAAAGGTTAGAAAATGCAGTGAAGATTAATAACAACACTGTTATTAATTATGACCCACCAAAATACAAGTTTCCACAATAAAGAGGGAGTATTCTCAGTGGGAGCCTATTCTGCTGGTGAAGAGAAATGACTGAGGAAATAGTTATGCCTGAGTCAACTGACAGAAAGTAATTAGAGCTTCTCTCCAGCACTTAGAAAACAGGCAATATTATAATTGACTTATTGTACTTTTTGAAATAAACCATTCAGACAATGCACAGAAAACATAACCATGATACCTTGTGTCAAACTGGAGTCACAAATCCTACAGAACAAAATGGTAGGAAAGAAATGTAGCAAGACTGAGGGCAGTAAGAAGACCCTGACAGCAGTAGCAGATTAGATAGCTAGACTGGCAGACCGCTTGCAAATAATGATGCAACTGTACTTAACATGGCATATGAAAATATTTCACTTTATGAACCTACCCTCAGGTGTTACATATTCTTTTTACTCTGTGTATGCACATGCATGAGGGAAGGGACAAAGATAATTCATGAACAGGCTGCACACACAGTCCATGTGATACAAGCAACACACCTGCAGTGATAGAGCCAGAATATAATTTCCAAAAAGAGTTAGATGCTGGATCGAAAAAGAAGCTTAGGTTCTAGAGCACTGAGCACTCAGCATCATAGATACGTACAGGGAGAGGCTGTCAGGAGCTGAGGATCTTTGTACAGTTCACAGACAGTTTGGAACCCACAAGGCATATTTTGAGTGTATATTCATAGAGCTAGCCAAATAGGGAATGCAAATTAAGGGGTTATGCCATCAGTTTTTGTTGGCAGGCCAGTGGCATCTGCCCTGGAAAGTCAGAAGGTGAGTACAGGCTTTACTCTGGAAAAGGTGGTGGTCAAACCAGAATCCCTTTCCTTACTACAACCACTTTCTGCCCATGCTCAACCAGAAAGAAAAAAAAAAATTAAAAAAAATTTATGACTCAGTTTACAGCCACTGCAGTATCATCTCAGTGTATCCTTTGTGGTTTGTGGCATTTAATTATGTTCTAGGGCTTTGATGGTCATTGTTTTCAACAATAATGCAATTACATCAAATTTTGTAGTTCTAGTGACTGATCTGTGCTTCTTGTATTTTAGGATTCCTGCAAAGTTTTCGGGTTAAAAGAAAAATGCATTTTTTGACACTACTTGAAATAAGTGACATTAAATACTATCTGGAACTAGAGACTAGTGATTTTCAATTAACATTAAATACAAAACTATTTAATATCAATTGTTATTAAAGGGCCACGTTAACATTAAATTAATGCTAAATAGCATAGACAAATTTTCCATTAAGCAAGCCAATATTAAGTGTATTCAATCTTTTACAGTATGCACTATTCAGTCTCAGGCTTCCTCAGCTGAAAGATGCTTCTTGATAAATGGGCATATATGCCATTTGTGACCCTTTAGCTACCAGCTCCATCTGATCTCCATTATAAATATTCCCTGGATAAGACATTCTTGTAAATTTTGCAGTGCATTAATGCTATGGCTCCTGCCAACTAATTGTCCTTTTCTTTGAACCTTTCCTTTGAGCTTCATCTCACACATACCGTTAACTATTTTTTGCTCTTCCACAGTATGAATTCACAGTGTTTGATGCTTCTCCAATTTAAATGAGGACCAACTGCTGATATCAATAAAACAGTACTGCATAGGGAAGAAAAAAATGCAGAAAAAGGCTTGATATTGTTAAAAAGACAACAAGTCCTATAACATACTCCTCAATTATAGGAGCTGGCAGCTTCTAAGATTCAGGAATCATTTTTAAAAATGAGCACCGTGTGAATCAAAAAATGGTCGTATCAGGATATTTGTTCACTGGAAAACCTTGCTACTGTCTGAATGATAAATAGATGCTGAGTTGCACGGGGAGGAGGGTACATGCCATGAGTTTTACTCAAACGGAAAACCTAAGAGCAGTATATGTGTTGGACCATATCTGAAACCTACATGTCTTGATAGTCTTGATGAGAGATTACCAGACTACTCTGTACCTCTGAGATTCTGAAGCTCCTCTGAAACCTTGTTTGCTGGGTATGTTAGGATACAGCTTGAAATCTGAGTTATTCACAATCAAAGAAGCCTTGGGTGTTTTAGTCACCAGATGGGCCTTAAGCCATAGAGTGGACAAGACCTCTTGGATCTGTGAGTCCCATCTCCTGTTCTCACAGACATCATGTTCTTAAACTCCTCGAACAAATTTATCAAACTAACTTATAAGTTAGCATGGGAGTCTCTCAAAAGAGGCAGCTATGTCTGGCATCTCTAGTTTGGAATTGAAATATCTTCCCAGAAGGGAACCAAAGACATAGGTAGTGTATTTATGAAATCACAGTATAAATATATTTTTAAAAGAACATTTCATTTTTTCTCTTCTAAAGATGGGGAATTCAATAGCCTAAAATGTATTTTTCAGTGAATTTGTGAAAGCCTCAGACTGCATGTTCTCATATAGATGAGCTGTTTCAGTCAGAATAAGAAGCAATTCTTGAGGTCTGCAAACATTTAGTCTTACTGAATTGTCTTCAGAGAGAAAACAAAATAGCATTATACAGGAATTTTGTGCAAAACAGCTTGTCCTGTGTTTGTGAAGTGGCAGCATGTTAGAAAACCGGTGCGACAGTTTGATGGGTTTCCATGGAAACTGCTAGACTTGAATGCATGGGTGCACAAGCAAGCTTGCCAGGTGCCCGTTATTGCTTTGGAGGAAGGAAAAATTACATTTCCATGACAGCTATAGATTAGCTGAGCAAGTCTCTTCCCAAAGTGATGTACTTGCAAAAATAGATAAGCACCGACCAGACTAAAATTTGTTTGCACTTTCTGTAGCAAGCTGCGTAATTTGATCTCCCCTTGAAAATGTCCAGATTGCAGTTTCTGCCCATTGACTGTTTCACCCAAGATACTATGGTCTTCTGCTGCAAAGTAATTTTCTGGAAAAAACTCATAACACAGCAGGTAGGATGAAGGAACCAAAATTGAAATAGGAGAGTTATTCCCTCAAAGAGAACCACACAAGCATTTTGGACACCAGTGAAATATGTAATAGAATGAACCACAAATAGGGCTTATTTGATAATCCTTTACATTCACTACACTTGTCTGCTGGGTTATTTTAAAAAATCCAAACATAACCAGGCCCTCAGCTAGTGTAAATCACGATTGCTTTGATGAAATCAGTATAATACTGAAAGCTTCTGTAAACTGGAGATTTAACACAGTATTCTTGAATGGCCACATATAGATTAGGAACAAGCTGAATTGTACCAGGTGACTCATGTATGCTTTCTCATTGTGAGTCTGTTGTCTTCTTCATTAACTCTTTGAGCACTACTGACATTTGAATAAGCAATGCAAATGCCAGAATGTCACGATCACACCAAGTGAAAAAGGGAGTGAACAGTTCAGGAGGTAATGCGAAGAATTTAAAACCTCTGAAAAACTGCATAGGAATATGATTAGGGTAACTGCCCCGACTGCAGATTGATTTACTTTGGGATCTAACAAAATAAGAAGTCTTTCCAGAGGCCACTTTAAAAATGCTAGGGCTATGTGAACAAAATCTCACAGAAGTAAATTCACCAGTTTCAGCTGACAAGGAATTTGGTTTTATACAGGGAGGAGAAAAATGGGCTGTACAGAAGACGTGCATAGAAGGAATTATAGAGATCCTGAAGCACCTGGCCGAAGTCCAAAGAACATGGTGCAAGGGGAGAAACTCAGATGTTTCATTGTTTTGTCTAGGTCCATGAGTCTCTCACACAGTTGGAAGTGAAAACTTTGGCAGTATATAAGAATCTTCTAATACTCAGAGTTTCTGGGAAAACCAACTTTTAAACAGACTGCCTACAGGTATTTTGCTCTGGGAAACAACAAACAACTGGTGAACCTTATGTGTGCACATCCATGAGGGACGTAATGGCATCCCAGGAGGTTGCTTCTCTGAAGGGAGTCTATACCCAGGGCATTTACAAGAGACATCAGAGAAGAGAACACAGTAATTTACCCAGACCAAAGAAACCTTATACGTACTTAGGCTTATTCTTATACAAGTCAAAACAGCCTAAAGAGATCCATTAAGGAGTCACTGAACAAAAGCTGAGGACTTTCATGAATGGGCCCTCTGAGCTCTGCCATTGCCCAAAAGGGCTGCTCTTGCACAACTGTCAGCCCAGATGGTGAGCTCAGATTTTAGGATCACTCTAACTATTAATTAAAGCCTCACCCATAACAAGTCCAACAATTCAGGAATTATCCTATGGTATCTTTCCCCACTTTCATTTACGTGCACAAGATTCTCTTGCATCCTGCGTCATATTTGCCAGTGCAAAGATGATACTTCAGATACATTAAAGGAATTTCTGTTGGTTAGATATTTACATACAGACAGCTAAATAAAACAGTGATTCTCCTTTGTGTAAAGTGGGTACTTACACACGCAGCCTGCATGGAGATACTGGTTTCAGATTCCTAATGTAGGTGTCTACAGTGTGGAGCGGAATCTCGTCATCACTTCCAGCCTCTCTTTCTAAAACATGGATACTTGCTTATGGGTCTTTATGCTTAGCCACACACCAAATGGTATCTCTAGCATCACGTGTTTTATCACAATCACATCTATAATAAGTGATTGTTTAAAAAAAGCTGTATTTCACATAGCAGTCTCCTAATTATATATGCAAATGGCTTTATATTAATTCAATAATTCCCTTTTAAAAGACCAGCAGCTCCACAGAGATTAACAGCAATACTCAATGGAAGCCTAGGCCCAAACATTTTTTAAAAATACTTACTTGCTGTTTCATAAAAGATTCCTTTTCAAAACACATGTTGTGTCTCTCTTAAAGAACTGGGTTACTGCATCTACTTTAGATGTTGATCTAAACAATTCTGAAGGGTCCAGCCATGAGTCCTTCTGAGGGGTAGCTACAGAGACACACAACTGTTGCAGATGTTATTTCTTTTCATACTACATCTGTCACAGATGGGCCACTTGCGTTATAACAGCAGAGGAGGCGGGAATGAGCGTTATCACTGCACAGAGGGCAACTGGCAGAGGCACAAAACTGTCTCTGAGCCCCATACATTGTCCAGTGGGCTGAAAACAGGACAATGTAATAGCTTCAGAAAAGGCACAAATGAGTGCTTTGTACACACGTCCATTATAGCATGTGGTACTTTTCCATTCTTTCGTTTGACTAAATCACAGCTTCAGGATAAAATGATGAGACAAAAAGAACCTTGTACAAATGTATTTAGTATAATGGCTGAATGAGCTGACTCTGGAGAATCTTGCATGTTCGAGCGATTTTTTCTTTCTGTTTTTTCTTGACACTAATTCTGTCTCTGGCTTCCTATAATACATAATTGATATGGAAATTAAAGCATGAGTGAAGATCAAACAAAAAGTCACAGTACTTGAACTTCGTTATTCTTCCTTTCCTGGATGAAGTAATTCGTATTACAGTAACACAAACTCAGTTACACTAAGCAAATATCAATTTCTGAAACCAAAGACACAACACTGGACAACAAGATGCTGGCTGAAGGCTTTGCAGATTTGGGGGTTAATAAAACATGTAACTTCACATATTTCTGAAGCCAAAGTTCAAATCAGGAAGCTTTTTAACCTCAAAGTACTGTATTTTTGAAAGGACACAAAAGACAAGAGCTGTCAGCAGGACCCCGTAACTTCCCTTTGTGTTACATGCATATAATGTTTATTATAGTTCTTACCTCTCTACGGATAAAAAGCCTTTACCAAATGGAGATTCACTAACTTTTACCTATTCTTAGCTGCAAATGACATCTTGCAACCTTTTCAAGTGATCAGAAAGCATTGGTCACATAATGGGGCTTGAATATAACAAAGGGTTGTTCTACACTAGGTATAACCACTATATCTATGGAATAAGAGTACCAGAAGGGTACACAGAAAAAAATTATGAAAACAAGAAGAGAAACAATTCTGAAAAGGTACATTGAACTTCCCTGTGGGCATCCGAGTTTTAAGAGGTTTAAATTCACATAGCCATACACTCTTACAGATACGCGTACCATCCAAATGCTGCAGTCAAATGAGAATGTCTCAATGTATAATGCCCTCCTCCTAAGCTTTGTACAGCGTTACTCAAAAAAGAGCCTTAGCAAAAGTTTCCACAGGCCTGAAACACACTTTGAATTCAGGCTGTACAATTTTCACTCATACTGACACAAGATAGTGTGAAAAAATATCTTTGGCTCTGTGACAGCAAATTAATCAGTTCTATAAATAATGAGTCAACCAAAGTGATAACATTCTTGTCTTTAGTGCAACAAGGCAAGAATCTGATGAAGCACTATAGAATGTCATGGACTTCGTGCAAATTCTACTTTATTTTTAAAAATGCCCCTCAGCAGTTTTGCATGGATTTTGCAAGGGACAACAAACACTCTTGCTGAAATAGTTACTGCTTCTGCAGATGTTGAGGGGGTTTCCTTCTGGGAAGGACTGCACTCATGAGGACATGGGAGCAACTTGTGTTTTCATGGAAGTTTCACTTGGAAGACAGATATGCTATTTTGTGAACTGGTAACCTGAATACGGGACACATGTGCACAATGTAAAATGTACATTCAGTTTCTCTGACTTAATTTTTCAGAGTTAGCCACAGCTGAGGTACCTCAGGAATAGAACAACCAAGAGGAGCCAGCTAAGGACTTGCAAATGCTTTGATTCATCAAAGAATTATGCACATACTTTTGGACTTTAACCAAACAACAGAGAGATGCAAAGGCTTAAAACAAAGTCCATACTTAAACATTGGCATGCACTACAAGTCTTCCAGAACTGGGGCACGAGCCAGTAAGAAAAGTTGCCCTATGTTAAACTCATCTGGGAGTCATGTACTCTGTTGCAGCTTTATAACACGTGAAGCACGATTTGGGAGAATATTTTCCCCATTGTACATGAAGGTACAGTTCACTCCTCAGTAACACTGCGTGACTATAGGCTGTTTGACTGCAACAGGATTCTTTTAGATTGGCTTACTGCATCCCTCAAATTCATACAATCATTGGAGTGCTGGCTGGAAGGGGTCTCTGGATGCCTCTGGTCCTGCCTCCCATAAGAAGCAGGGTTGTTGCCAACACTAGATCAGGTCAGCTGTTGCTTTGCCTAGCTGAGTCCTGAGAATTTCCAAGGACAGAGAGTCCCTGACCCCTCTGAGTAACCTGTTCCAGTGCTGCACCACCCTCCCAGTGAAGAAGTTCTTCCTAATATCTAACCTGAACCTCCAAAGCTGCAACAACTGAACATTGCTCCTTGTTATACCATCTGCCACTGTTGAGAAGATTTTGTCTCAGGCATCTTTGTAGTTCCCATTCAAGTACCTGTATGCTGCTGTTAGTTTGACCAATAGTCTCTTCACCAGGCTAGGCTAGCCAAGCTCCCCAACATCCCCTTGTAGGTTTGTGCTCCAGGCCCCTGATCATCCTATTAGTCCTGTACTGGGCTCTCTCTTGTCTCTCCCCTTCCCCCTTGGGCTGCAGAGTCCATGAAACTGTTGAACTATTTGAAACTATTTGAAATGCAGCTTTATCGAATTACCACCTCCTGTTGGACTGCTGACCACACACCCCTAACATTGCCTGCTATGTAGTTTGTGGTGTTTGCCATGAGAGCGCATCGCTAGCTCACAGCTTGGCATCCACTGTAACTCCCAGGCCCTTTTCAGCCAGGCTGTTCCCAGCCTCTGCTGATGCCTGGTGTTATTCCTCCCCAGGTGCAGAGCTTTGCACTCCCCTTCCTGCACTTCATGAAGTTTCTGTTGGCGCAATATTGAAGTTCCTTTGGATTATAACTCTGCTGTTCAGCATGTTAAGCATTCCCCCAACTCAGCATCATCTGCAAATTTGCTAAGGGTATGTTCTGTCCCCAAAGTTGAGTAATTAATGTTAATACAAGCTACAGGAATTAGTACTGATTAGATGTTATTCTGTGGTGCTCCCAAGGCTCATGTGAGAAAAATGAAACATCCCAGTCAGGATTTCTAGTTGTCAAGAAACAACCAAGTATGGAATGCCAGAGTCCGCAAAGCAGAAACATCTGCTGAATAGTTCTTGCTTGTTGCAGCACAGTGTACTCAGGATGAGTGCAAAATGAAGAGAGAAAAAGACATGCTCAAAAAAGAATTAATGAGAGCAGAACAGATAAACTGGCTAATAAAATGTGGATGAGAACTGGCAGGGTGGACAGTATTTGCCATTTTTGTCTATAGTATTTGTATTCTAGCTGAGTTCTTCACTGTGGATTTATCCTCCCCAAAGAACAGCATACCCTTGAGGTACCCCAGAATTAGAAACTGAAAACAAAACTTTGCAGTCTCTACTGTTTTAGCCATAGGTTCCTCCATACATGTAAGGAATCAGTTTTTCTCTACCAGGTTATTGCTCCAGGTGAGTGAGAGTTGATGATATCATATGGGAGAAAGTGTAGTTTTCTAGGAACCAGGCTCAATCTGCACACAGAAGAAAAAGAAAGCAAACCATCTCTTGTGCAGCTCACTGACTAATGTTTTCTTAGAGCAGCTTTCCTGATTCACTCTTCTTCTCCAGAAAAGGTATCAAGCAGGCTATTTTCACTTAGCACAAGGCGTTGCATTTCAATAGATTAGAAGAGATCTCCATTTTGCTTGACCCTGCCTTTCACACCTCATCTTTCCTCAGGACAAGAAAGTTTCAGTGTTCATGGCAAGGGAAAGGAATATTTGAGACCCACGGGAGGGCAGTTGCTGTTGAAGAAACTGAGAACTTACATGTCTCCAAAACCAAACTCATACATTTTTTCTCCATAAAGAGGGAAAAAAAAACCTTACGAAACAGGACCCTCAAGCCTGAATGAAAACTACATGAGTGACCAGTTTTTTCAGGGAACATGTTGATCCTGACTCCATTTTAGACACAGCAATCTTATTCTGTGCCAGAGTAACTCCATCAGAAGATACACTTACACGGTTTTACCACCAAGAGGCTCCCATGCATCCCTTAACAACTCCTACGACTTGAAAATCAGTTTGTTTCACACTACATGTTAGCCCGCAACTCTGAAGGACAGCTGAGGAAGAACTGTCTGTTCCTCTGGTGACACGACACTGCACATTTTCCTACATTTTACTGTTTGCATGGGCCCATCAACATCCACACTGCATTTGCATGCTCAAAGCAGTGGCATAGTCAGCCCTCCTTGCTCTAATAAATAGTTAATCCACAAAAGTAGAACAGCTACAGCCAGTTTTCTTGAGACTGTTTCTCTATTCAAATTATCCGATGCATGCAGAGAAACATTTCAATCTCTGCTCTCAATCAAGCTGATTTAGGCTCACACATACTAGTGTAACAAATCGCCTGGCAATGATTTGCAGGGAAAAGAACTTTTTTCCTTAGAACTGTTTTTGGTTGATGACCAGAGACAAACCTGAGACACATTTTGTGAAGCATCTCTATTCAGACTATGCTAAAAGACCCAATGAGCAGCTGGAGAGACAAGAAGCATGAAGTGATCAAGATTGCTTTTCATTTGAAGCTTAATGCAGATTGAGGCATGACAGTAACTTAGCCTTTTGCGGCAAAATTTGGCCTTCAATACGAAGCAGTGACTAGCCTAGAGCCTTACACATCCTCCATCAGAAACAGAACAGCAAAAGCACTTTCCTACAAAGAGCAACCCCAGCAAGAAGTAGCTCTTCTCAAGATGATGTTTTGCCCTGAAATGCTGAGTCAAGGAGAATCTGAGAAACTCTTCTTTGGCCCCAGGAATAAACTGCCACTTGCTTTCCACACATATGGTATCTTCCATCATTTTTCTTCATCTCCTCCCTCAACCTGGTGCTGAACTGTTCAATCCTTCCTCGCAGCAATGAACATTTACTCAGATGGGAATCATACATGCAAGGGAGAACTCACTACCAAAAGCAGGTGTTGCAAAGGGTTGGCTTATGTTTGGTTTGGATCTAGGCTCAGCTGGAAGAGCAGGGCACCTTGTGGACTCTGACTGAAGTGCATGGGGAAGTCACCTACCTCCTCTAGGCCTGTTCCTCACTAGCTGCTCTCATAGCAGGCTTCTTTCGTTTGATTTGGCTTTTATCATCAATTTGTACAAATTATTCCTGAGCTAAATCTATACAATACATGAACTCACAGGTTCATTTCCTTGCAGGTGTGTGCTCAGCAGAGGTTGGTTTATAAAAGCTGCCATCAGCTATTGTCAAATCAGAAATGAGAAATGTTATTAGTGAGAACTGTGACTCTTTTTTCCACCAGCTATGAATCAGCGCTCTACTGCTTGTTTATTGAGTTACAGAATATTGGCAAAATGATGCCATTATGCCCAAGGAATATTCTTTCAAATTTTTTATAATGACACTGCACCCACTATAATTGTGTAACTGCGCTTCCTCTGGATTGAGACAACCTTCACTGTGGGACGTCTCACAATTTAAGAACTGAAGTGATGAGAGTGTCTCAATCGAAGACAATGGCCAGGCAGAAGGGAGCAAGAAGACATAAACTGCCTAGAGCTATTTGCTCTAGTGTGCTCTTCCTTGGTGTTCCCATCCTTGTGGTATTGTATGCCCGGTCCCAAACGCCTCCTCAAAGCACCAGCTGCTCTCCCTGCCCCTGCAGTTGCTCCTGGCAGGCTCCTTTTAGCCACAGCTCCCACCGAGCCCTGGCCCCTTCCCTGAAGAGCAGCAGCCCCGGTCAGCCAGGCTCAGGTCCCTCTGCCTCCGCTCAGTGCTCCCCCAGGCAGGTACCAGGAGCGGGGAGCCACTTTGCTGCAGCTCAGCATGAGGCAGCGGTTAGGGCAATATCTTCCCTGAGCGCAGGCTTACACTTCTCCAGACCTATGAGGTTAACACCGGAGGCTGTGATTAGGATCTTGAATAAAGATTAATGAGGACAATGCAGGGCTAGCACTGAAGAATAGACTATAAACGTAATATATTCAATCCCTTGAAAGACAAACCAGTGTCTAGACTAGAAGAGAGACTGACTTTCTCTCACCTAATTGCAACTGTCTACAACATGGACATCTGGAGATGAGCTAGGTACGCCAGGCTCACTCTGCAGCCAATAGAGAACACATAGGCACTTCCAGAGTAGCAGTCCTCTGAACCTTTTCAGTGCCTCCTTTTGGATGAGGTACAGTGTACTCAAAGCCTCCTGCTGCTCCTCACAGTCTGCAAAGGGGGCCCAGGGTGATGCTGCTGCAGATCACTATATGACAGGCTGTTCTTTCAGCTCAGAGCTCTGTTATTCAAAGGTGAAGAGTTCAAATGGAAAGAGAGGAAAGGCTTTCTGAAGAGCCTGAAACTGTGACCATTCTGGCATATTCAGCTTGCAGGAGCTGGATGGCTGCCAGGAGATGTGTCCCTTCCTCTGGGAAGCTGATGGAAGAAGTGTTTCTTCCACAAGTCCTGCCCTGCCACCAGCAGCTCCAGAAGCTCTGAGCTTCTGGCAAATGAAAACTAGAGCTCAGGACCTGGGGACAAGGATACTGAATGTAAAAGAAAGCAAAGGTGGTGTCTGTCTGGGAAGCCAAACCTGGAGGAGAAGAAAATGTAGCTGACAAAGAGTCGTAACCAATGCCTCTGATGGCTGCTTATCCAGTGCCGTAAAGGTTGGGTACATGTTTGTCAGAAAAACTGCAAAGGACCTCTGCACCAAGATGGTTCCTGAGTGAATTCCTGCCTCCTGAAAGACAGTGAATCTCGTATAACTTAGGAGAAAGAGGACCTCCTACAGCAGCTTCTGATTAAGAAATAGGGCTTGACGACTCCTGAAGAGAAACTTGGCTCCTATCTGCCATCTGGAAAGGTAACAATGGAGAAAAAAGACAAGGAGAGAGATATTTTCCCAGCTGCAAACTCAATTGCTGTTCCAGATGGTGGCAGAAGAAAGTCACAATATAATCACAGAGTATTTGCATCCCTGTGTATTCTGATGATTAAATGCTACTTACAACTTGCTTCCTTCTGCAAAAACAAAAGGTGTCACAATCAGAGGCATATAAGCTGAAATTTGCTATTACAAAAGCAGATTGCTTTCTGCAGATCTCACTTTTCATCATGTCTCTGCTCCCCACCCTGCTCTTGTAACCCATAAAATACTCTTTCTTCCTAAATATGCCAACAGTTAGAATTGCACCTGGGAGGGAACTAGAGACCTGCACAAGAAAGTAACAAATCAGGGATGCCTCTCCAAATCTCTCCACCGAGAACTGTCTAAATGATATGAAAGGGTAAAGTAAGAAGGCAGCACCATTCTGGTCTAGTGCCGTCATCATACAGTGAAAGTCAGAATGACACCACAGATGTAACGAGGTCCAGATCTGCGGCTGAACACTGACCTACCAAACTTTCCAGCTACCAGGGTTTTGCATATTGCATGGTGGAAGAGAGGAGCTCCTTTCACTTCACTAACTCTGCAATGCGAGTTTTTAGACTAAAAACAATATTTTTGTCTTAGGGATATAGCAGTCTCTTCCACTGCCTGTTTACCAGGCAGATCAAGGCAGACGATGCAGAGGAGCAGGCCAACTGGAGCCACGGTATTAATAGCTGTGAAGAAAAGAACATTATCATGTCTAATACAGTTATGGACAGATGGCCTGCTTGTAGCACAGTAATCCTTCAATCCAGTTTCAGTCTGTAAAATAAGTCCTCTGCCTCAAAATAATACATACCAAATAATGACTCAGTACCCTCTGCTTCCTTTCCAGGGGCAAGTCTCATTACAGAAATAAGTTTCCGCTTTTCCTGGCTGTTTAATTCAGCAGCTTTTCCTACATTGAAACAGAAGATTTATCATCATATTTTTCTATTCCTACATCCGTTGCTTTCCTGTTGAATGTGACTCCCTCTGCTCCATTTAACTGCCTGCCCTCCTTCAATGGCAAGGTGTCTGTGAGAGCCCCTGCAGAATGCAGTAGCTTGCAGCAGAGCCCTTACAGGAGCAATTCCCCTGTTCCCTCCCACCACCATTCCCCCAGCGTCTGTGAAATCTCAGCAGTTAGGACTTGTCAGGCTGCACTAGAGCTTTTCATAGCTCAGTTTGAAAGAAGCCAGACAAGGTGAAAAGGAGAGGAATTTTTTCCAGCTCCTCTCTTTTTTGACAAGCTGACGGTTTTATATGGGAAAAGATGAGAACACGATGATTGGAAAAAAAAAGAAGTAATAATTAGAGAGAATGAATGAGAGGGGGGTTAATCACGTGGTAGCTGAGAGGCATGTGTCATGACAGAATCTGTGGACTGCGCTAAAACATCTTGCATTAAAACACCCTGTGTACCCCCCCTCCCCCCAAGTTGCCTGGTGATGTGCTGGGCACACTGGCCATTCTGAGGCAGGGCTGAGGGCAGCTTGAATGTTTTTAGACTGCCTTAGAGCTCATTGGCTTCCCAGCAAGTGCATGCATCCACCAGAGTTTTAAATATGACCTTGGAAGGGCAAAGCGTAAGGCACACTGTGACAGGGTGCCCTCCCAGACTGTCACAGCTCCAAGTTCCTCCATGCACTCAAATCTAACAAGTCAGATCCCAAATTCCCTGTCTTCCCTGCTCCGTCTCTACGATGATTAATAATAGCAGAAGATTCTGTGCTGTGTTCTCTTTTCTAACTCCTACAGTCTTGTATTTAGATTGTTGCTAATAGCTGTGGCTTCTATTTCACCATCATCTTAGAAATCTTTGCAGTATCCAAAACTCACATTGTCCTTTCTATTCCTACTGCCAAATCCTTTTATTGCTGCTTTCGTTGGCTGATACTGCACTGTGATTTAGTCATCTACTGTTTAGTGCATGCCTACACTGGTATGGACTATAACATATCTCAGATGACCTCTAAACCACCTAGCCCAGGTACTGGCAGCAGTCTAGCTATTATAAACTGAGACACACATTAATCCATGCAGCAGTGTAGCTGAAGAACTGCGTGATTCTGTGGCCAGTCCATGAGATACCATGATTAAAATTGCCTCAGATATCCATATGATATTTGCAAAGTGCAAAGGGAATATAACCATAGTTTACTGAAGACCACCACACACACACACGCATATTCACGCCTTTCTACGCACCTTACTTTGAAATAAAACAAAAATTCAGTATAATGTCAGAGCTGAGGAGCTAAAAGCACTAAATCAGAAGAAGAAGATACTCATCCCTCAGCAAGATGTGTTCATCTATAAAGCAAAATACAGATTTCGTGTCATGAAAAATATACGGGACTAAACTCTGTGCTGAAGTGACTTTCACTTTCCTCTTCGCACCATTTCCTGCCATGTTTTGAATTTGTGGTTGACTTCACACTGCTGTGGGGATCGTAATTTTGCTCTCTTAATTTTGTGACTTCCACTCATTTAAATCCTCATCTGTGAAGCTGCATGCAACTTCACCACGAAAAGGTCCTCAAGTCGAAAACGAAGCCCTTGCACATTGCCATTCAAAGGAGCCAAACGGCAGAATGACGGCAGCTTGAATGAAAAGCAATGGCAAAACAATAAGGATCAGCCTAGCCCTGTCAAACTGCCATGCTCAGCCAGGCTGCTAATAACAGGGCTCTGAAAGGGCTAGCTGGAGCTGTGACTAGAAGGCAGTTCTGTCTTCTGATAAAGCAAGCGGACGTGCTGCATTTCCTTGTAATCTGTGATGCTGGATTTCCCATCTTTCACGATTCAATCAATTTTTTGTTGTGGAGAATAGGGGGTGGAGAACAGGAGGGAAGAGCCTGGATAAAAACCTCTTTCATTCTTCCCTTCTTTGGACAGTTTGGTTTGGTTTATTTTATCTTGACTGTAGGAAAGGATAAAAGAGCCTGCCTTAGGACTTGTGTAAACATTATTAGCAGAAAAGGTTTTGTTTACTCTTCCCTTCATGATTGAAAGCTACAAGCTATTAACATCAGCTGCCATTTTTAAAAAGGCAGAGTATCAACTAATCTCTTGACTGTGTATTTTAGATACAGCTGTACCTAACAGTTGTCACTGTTCAAAAAGCCAGGCACCAACATCAGCCTGGCAAAAGAAAGAAGTGTATAAGAGTAACACTAAGCAGCAAATAAAATACTGCTGAAGTAACAGCACCCACACCACCCTCTTTCTTCCACGGAATTCACAGCATTGCTGTCAAAATGCAAACTTCCTAGCTTTGTTACTTTTAAAGTACTTTCAAAGTTCACTTCTTAATGACACACAGTTTTATCATAGAAAAGTCCTACAGTACTTGCTGACCCAAATACACTCAGCTCCTGCAAGCCTGCTCACTTCTCTTGACTGTCATGAAGCGATGCCAGCATAAACCACCACAAAACCGGCCCATGCTGCAGCTTTCCACAGCTCTGCTATCCTCGCCCTCAACACGGCTCAGCGAGTGAGCTCTGACAGCATCGGAGCTGCACGCTCTGCTGGTCGGGCACACGGAGCTCCTCTCAACCAAGTTCATTCACATACCTGAGGCACCGCGTAGCTTTCAGAGCTCATCGGCTGTATCTGTCCCAGCTGGACCCAGGCTTATTCCTGTTCTCCCCCTGGTAGTACTGAGTATCCTTTCTTTCCTAACAGATTCCCAATTCCTCTCCCTGCTGGGACCTCTGAGCTTCACTTTTAATTGCTGCTGTGTGCTCTTTTCCAGCAAGTGGGACACAGATCTGCTTGATGCTGCTCATGGTTGCTTGACTATGAATGCTGCAAGCTCTGTTTCTGCTCCCATGTAAAAATTACATGAACAGACCTGGAAACAGAGATGCAGCATTAGAATTATTCCAGAATAATTCCACTGATAGAGTATTTCTGGAGCATCACTTTGATCCCAGAATATTTACTGTTTGACCAAAGCGGATTTTTCTGGCGTAGGTTTGTGCAGATGTAAACCTCTCCCCTATTCTGGAATAGTTATTGCACAAATGCTTTTTGCTCAATAGCTATTCTTTCAGTCATCCCACACTACCATGAGATAGAAGAAAGAGAAGAAAATTCACAGCATGAGGGAACTGTGGTCAGACCATTCCTAAGGGAAGCTGTATTAATGAAGAGAGCCTGCTCCAGTTTATTTTTTCTTTGCCACCCTTCGGAGAAAACTTCCAAATCAGAAAGTGCTTGCTGGATTGCTTTCATTGCCTTGCTGCCAGGCTAGTAACTGATTCTACCACCTCATTAGCTAATCCACTCCCAAATTAAATATGGACTGGATTCAACAGACACATACGCAGGAGGGGGTAAAGTAGTTGAGTGTAATGGAAGTGTAATTGGTTTTAATGTGATGTAATGTCAGTAAATGCTCTGCATTAATTAGTGTTCTAGGGCAATCTGTCTGGTCTCCTACCTAACTGCCCATAGAGGATGTTAGCTTATGGAGAAAGCTTTTTGGTTATTCCCCTGGTATAAATGTCAGATCAAATGACATTGGGATGGGAAAGGGACATTGAATAAAACAAAATGCCTGGGATGGTAACGTGCTTTTTTTTACTTAGACCATAAGGTAGATTACCTAAGGTTTTATAAGCACAATACAATGCTTTGCAGTCATGTTTTTCCCCCAATACTGTCTCAATCCTCACTTGATTTTCCAGTAAAGATGGCAAGGGATAAGACTGTGCCAGATGCAAAAATGGAATGGGAGGGACCACATTACCTGATGGCAAGTGCAACAGGGAATTCCCGGAGGTAGCCAAGCAGCAAGAGCTCGGCCACAAGTGTTGCCGGATCAGGGAGGACCAGAAGGGACAAAAGCAAGCATGAAGGTGTCCCAGCCAGAGACTGCCCTGAGCAGTGACCCTGCAAAGCACTGCACCATGTGCCAGAGCCCCTTTAGAAAATAAAAATAAAGGTCTTGTGCCTGCATAACAGGCACAGTCTGGCTGGCACCAAAACATCTCTAGTGCGTCTAGCAAATGATGTTTTTCTAGTCCGTTCCTTGTGGGAAGGAGATGATAGTTTTGCTGGGAGAGCCCATCAGCCCTTGGGCTCCCTGCTGGAAGCCTGGGAAATCACAGCAGACTGACTTGGCGTCAGTGTGTTTGCAAAAGGAGGCCATCTCAAACGGCAGAGATGGCTAAATGCTGAAAATGTGGGTTTGCAGCTATGATAATGAGAGGGGATAAATTCATGCAGTGCACTCTGTCTTGAAAATTACATGACAATGTAAAGAATGAGAGTAATGAAAAAAAGAATCAGTAATGATGTATTCAAGGCAGAAATAGGTGGAGACCAAATCATTTCACTATAAACTAACGATGTGTCTTTTGATCAAATTCACTTGCATGATAGGCGAGCTATATTTTTTTAAATATGAGTGAAGCCAGATGCTTCAAGTTATTACTAGTCCCACTGAATCACCTGGATTTTTCCACTTTCCCGGAAAGCTCATGTTCTTTTCAGCAATATATGGACACCGTAGTAAAATTTTATTGTTCGCTCATGAGGTCAGAGTACATGCCAGCCCTTGTCAGCAATGGCTGCTTTGCATTCAGAGTACACACCACCACTTTATAAAATCAGCACAAGTTCAAATTTTAACTACGCTACAGGAAAAAAAAAAAAAAAAAGATAAGCACATTCCCTAGGCAGAAAGACAACCTTCCAGTTTCTATTTCAAAGTAGGCAAAATAATTAACTATACAGGGGTGTTCACCTGTTACTGAAACTTCCCAGCTTACTAGAACTCAAATAAAGCATTTCATAATTGATGAAAATGAGGGCATGATGGTTCAATTCTTCCGATTGTCAGGCTCCCATGTAGCTCAGTGGAAATTTAGCCAAAAGCAAAAAGTCAGGGAGCCTCAGATAAAACCAAAACCTCTCAGTAAATCAAGTGTAAAATGTCTTCCACTAATAACTAATTCTGATTATAAATGGGTTCACTCTGAATGCACAGATGCCCTTTTTCTGTTTGCTTTCTGGAAAGAATCCAGCAGTGTGGTTTGCTGACAAAAATGCCAGAATAAATAGCTCATTTATGTCAATTTTTGAATCTGAAAATGTTATAATTCCTACCAGTTTCACAGGCTCACTTAGGGACAGAGACACAGCCCATGCCATACTGCATATGTCCAGCTAAAAAACAACCAATGCAGCACAAGATTTCACGTAGTAAATCCCTACTGGAAGATGCTTCCAATTAACTTCAAATAATGAATCCTTCCCATGTAGGACAGCATGTAGGAGCTGTTCAGAAACAACAGAGGTATAGCAGAGTGGAACCAAAAGAAAAAATTAAGTGAGAATTATTTGCTCATTTAAAAAAATATTAGTGAATGTGGGATAAGTATGACAGCTTCAAAACACTAACATAGGGCTGATACATGATGTCTCAGGCTTTACCCAAGCCTTTGTCAAGTCTCTCCCTCATGCCCAGAGGAGAGGAGGGCAGAAGATGTGAAAGGGTGGCATCAGCCCTCACCTTCATGCTCTGCAGCAGCAGGACACGCTGCCAGGCTCCCTGGGCATGTCTTTGGGCACTGGTCCCTCCAGGTTGTCTGCTCTCTTTGCTCTCCTTGAGCTGTTTCACCGTGCTCGCTGACACCACATTGCTGTTGCAGAGAAACAGAAGGAAAGCTTGTTTAATAAAGGTTGCAGTAAGGGACTCAATGGCTTAAAGTTAAACTTTGCAAACATTACAGAAAACATGAGGACAGACAACCAGGTAAGAGCTGAAGTCCAGCGAGTTCTGTGTCCTGCCTCCACATGGCCAAAATGTTTTGTGGTCTCTTCCCTTTCTCTTTTCTTGTTTATTGCCCCTCAACACTTTGGTTTATCTGCTATTTTTTGCCTTTTTTTGCCTGGTGGGGATGGTACTGTGAAGTAGTTTTAGAGGTGTCATGGTTTAATCCCAGCCAGCAACTAAGCCCCACGCAGCCGCTCACTCACTTCCCCTCCCACCCAGTGGGATGGGGGAGAGAATTGGAAGGAAAAAGGTAAAACCCGTGGGTTGAGAGAAGAACAGTTTAATAGAACAGAAAGGAAGAAAATAATAATGATAATAACAATAATAGAATAACAATAATAATAAAAACGTTGGAATATACAAGTGATGCGCAATGCAACTGCTCAGCACTCGCTGACCGATGCCCAGTTAGTTCCCCAGCAGCGATCAACCCTCCCTGGCCAACTTTCCTCAGTTTATATACTGGGCATGATGTCCCGTGGTATGGAATACCCCTTTGGCCAGTTTGGGTCAGCTGTCCTGGCTGTGTCCCCTCCCAACTCCTTGTGCCCCTCCAGCCCTCTTGCTGGCTGGGCATGAGAAGCTGAAAAATCCTTGACTTAGTATAAACACTACTTAGCATCAACTGAAAACATCAGTGTGTTATCAACATACTTCTCATACTGAATCCAAGACATAACACTATACCAGCTACTAGAAAGAAAATTAACTCTGTCCCAGCCAAAACCAGGACAAGAGGTCAAGCATCAGCCCAGCCCTAAGAGTTGTCAATACAGACAGTGACCAGTGGCACCAGGGGAAAGAATAACATCAGGGCAAGTAAGACAATCTCTCAGCTCCTAATTCATATCTACTGCCAACTCAACAGCAGCATCTTGGAGACTTCCTAAATTACAGGTGGTAACTTTGCATTTAGCAGTCTTGAATGGTTTTTTTTCCTATGAATTTGTCCAGTCACTCTTTGAACCTGTTAAAATTTTAAGTTGTCATAATGACCCACCAGAAACAGTTCCACAACTAAAGCACACACTAGGTTTTCAAAAGAGAACCCACAAAATGCACATATAGGCTATGTAAAAATGTATTTAGATATAGGTTGGCTCCAGTGCATTGTCCACCTGTGCGAGACAGCAAACAGACTCTGAAGGACAACATTAACATAAACAGTTGATAAAGAAACAAAGCGGGCTGAAAACATCAGCTGTATTTTTCTTCACAATGCCACTTCATTTCTTTACAGCCCACTTTTGGGGAGAAATGAAGAGAAAAGCTGTGCCAAATGGTGCTTGTAAACATGATGCCTCTTGCAGAGTGTCCTGCCTCTGGGATGCTGCAGTTGGGTAAAGGAATATCTGGGATTAGGTCAAACCCAGGCATTCCCCAGAGGGCCAGGGGTCATTATGGGGGAAGCTACCTGAAGCAGGGCTCAGGGCTCTTCCAGACCAGTTTTTTGAAAAGCATCTAGTGTTAGCTCTTCATTCAGGAGCTATGGTTTTTTTCAGTTGCATGGAAAAAATCCAGATTGCCTTCTAAAATTTTCAACATGCAGGAGTTAAAAAGGAGTATAGAAGGTTTTAATTTGAAGAAGTCACACAGAGAAAGCCAATGAGTAGAAAAGATCCTTTAGCTCCATCCCATGACTATTGAATATGTTTCACGGAGCAGCCTCTTCTGATGAGGTGAAGACTAGAAAGCAAGTAGCTTGAAGAGGTATAACGTGCTATGACAAAGAACAGAGTATCTGAGCAGAGGTCTTTCACCAAAGAACAGTGAGTTAAACTCCCTAAACTCTTGGTATGGTATAAGCCTGGCATGCTCAAGTCTTGCTGGATGTTTACAGGGACAAACAATGCTAAGGAAGCATTCGGCTTTTAGTTCCAAGCCAAAAGGAATCTGTAATCCATTTTCGTCCGCATTAAAGTCTCTTGATGCAGATCTGTTAATTGTTTTGAGCAGTAGTCTGTCTAATTTTATGAGTGCTGTTTTGCAAGCCTACCTGGCAGACTAAGAAAACAAACTTCTCAGGAAAAGATGCTTTCTCTGGCAGGAGGCCAGGGTGTGCACTGCAAGCACTAGATAAACATAGGAAGAAAACGTATCCTGTCATCTCTACAACTTGCCAGGTGAAACCTCCTCAAAACTGCAGACCAAGCTTGCAAGTTTAGTTTTCTTTTGGCTCATTTTCATTGTGCACTTCACTGTGAATCTGTCACCTTTCTCATCCAGTGTTTATTCAGAATTTTTCATTCTGTCCTTTCTTCATATAAGTCAACCTGGCTTTCTGGTATAGACAGCAGTTACCCCTCCTGTCACTGGGTTGGAATGTCTGCAACCAACCAACCACATCTATAAATTGCCCAACTCTGTTACCACAACATGGCTGAGGTTCAGTGCCTTTTTTTGCAAATAGAAAGCTGTGACTTCTACGTATGTCAGTTTAGTACTTCCAAAATTACATGTGTCAGTTTAGTACTTCCAAATTTACATGCTGGTTGGCAACATAAAAATTCAGATTCTTACACACACAATTGTTTCTTTTTCCATGGATATGTATAAGGCGTCTCCTCATGTCTAAAGGCAGCTTTATCTTCTACTGTATCCATTTCTGGTGGGAATTTGTGTGTGTTGGCTTTTTCCTATCCTTTTTCCCATCTCCTATCTCCCTGAAAATGTGGACTGTCTAGTCCTGTCAAGAGGTCCACAGGACCTGTTGATTTCACAAGTCAGAGAGCAGGCCAGTTTTGCACAGCTGAGAAAAGGTAGGCTCAAATTCAGGTATCTGACAGGAATGTAAGCCAAAGCCAAAATGAATGACATTTTTCTTGCACCATGTGCAAAAATATTAGCACCTATACCAGTGTGGCAGGAATACAAGAGATTGCAGGAATGTTATATAGGGTATAAAATATAGGAAGCTTAACTGCCATGATTTGTTGTTGTTGCTTTCCAGATGGAAGTCCCTCACTGAGGGAATAGTTACCTTATAGGGGTGCCTTTATTTAGTGTGCTAGTCATCAGGCATGTAACCTCTGTGGAAAGCAACTCTGAAAGCCAGTGACCATGTTACTGTGGTGTTCCAGGTGCATTCTCTACACTTCGGATTGTGATGACAAAATTGCTTCAATAAATCTGTGTACATAAGTTAGTTTCCACTTTCCTGCTCACATGTGCACAAAGTAATGTCTATGCCTACCACTCCTGCTACCGCCTTTAAGGATGCAGCATGTTTCTCTTGTTTTCCTCTGTTCTCTCCCATCACAGTTTTAAGGCTTCAGCTATGCTCACTAACAAACTTATTCCATCACTGATTGAGCGAGACCAACTTATATATGCTGAAAATTGTGTGCTTTTTTCCAAAATACATTACTGTGATGGAAGACGTGTTTGCTTTATGATTTCCCATTTCCTTTTGGCTTAACCTCTCCATCTCACCTCTCATGTTTTATGTTTTGATGAGACATTTGCTTGCAGAATCTCCATTTCAGAATTTCCGGAAGGTCTCATCTGATTTGACTCAGAAAATCTCTCTACAGGTCAAAGTGCTGTATCAGAACAGGAAAAGCTGTACCAGCCAGAGATTATAGGAGTGCATGAGAATTAGTGATAGCAGGACTAGTAATTCACATCAGACAACTGAAGTCTTTTTTACTGTAGCCCACTCCGAAGTGAGCTGCCTTTAAAGGCATGAGGGAAGAAAAATGAAGGACATGCTATCAGAAGGTTTTCCAAATGCACAGACCTCCCCACTTCTCCCAACAGGTCACATCCTTTGGAAACTACCGTTTGAGGTGGTCTGCTCTTGTCCCAGTCAGCCCTGATCTCCACATCAAATACCATATCATGCTCAATCAACTGACTACAGAGCTTTAAATTCATACTATCAGAAAGGTTGTCTCTGTTTAGCTTCTTGACCACCACATCTTAGAAGTTTCAAGCACTTTTGGCACTAGTTGCCAATGATCCTGGCAGCCAAAATGCCTGATTCTCTCTAGCTTGGTTCTCAGATACCTGCAAAGTAAAAGGTTGGAGAAGTTTGCTGGAAGGGGGAGCTTGGTATCTTCAGTTGCATCTAATCCATAAAAAACACAAGTCTGTTCTGATTTCCAGGGTTTGGCTTAGATCCTCAAAGGTATTTTTAGGCATCTAATTAAGTCTTGCAATGTTTCAGCAGGTGATTCAGAAAAAAATAAATGCAGTGACTACAAGCCTTACATCATCAGCAGCAGAAGTTAGATCTAGGAAACAGTAAAGCCAGAAGTTTATCTGAGCTCCTTCCCACTCTGAAGCTGCTGGCTGCTCAGGACTTTGTATTAAGGGTCCAACTCACCTGGACTAGTTCCTTCTTATGGTCCCAGACTGCGTATTTCTGTCAGTTTGCTCTACACCTCCAGAAGAGCCCAGCTAGCAGGGAATACAGGGACACAGGGAGAGTTAAGGCTATCTGCTCATAGTCCTGAGTGCTTCACACCTGTGGGCTGGCTCCCTTAATTCAGCACATGCTTTAGCTCCAACAGCTGGAGGTTCGGTCCCTGGAGGTAGGGATTTTTCACAGCCCAGCCTACTGTATCTGCTACAGAAAAGAATAGAAGATTGGGGGTTTTTATTTGCCTAGATTGCTGAAAGCATGCTCAAAAACTTACCTAAATTGAAAAGCAAGTTCAGCCTTTATTTTCAAAGATGACGTGATTTGGCTTTAAGGCAAAACCAGCACCGTGTCAGCAAGTATGTGGCAAATTCAGCACCCGAACCCATCAGTTCTAACTCATATGCTTAATTCTGTTTTTCTGAAGCTCCCTGACAGTGGCTGGCCTCCTGGATCAACAGCACAGCCTGCCAGCCACAGCCTCAGGCCTCCTTTCTTTGACGTTCACACCTCCCACCTGGCACGGAAAGCACAGATCTAAATATGTGGTTTTGTCCTGGCAGAGGCTCCCACATGCCAGGCATTTGGCTTCGGTCCCTTGTCCTTGCAGCCACTGATACGGATGCAGGGGGAAGAGCGTCGGGCTGGCGAAAGCTCGCCTGTGCCAAACAGAGCGAGCGAGGAACTGGGGGGTGAATAAAAGGGGCCTGTGGGTACTGTGATAATTTTTTTTAAGTTTCTGTAGTGCCTTTCAAGTGAAGAATTTAGAGAGATTTTTTTGGCCAGATCAGCTTTTCACAGAGAAAAGTAGTTCAGATACCAGTTTTAGGTCTCTCAGGAGATGCTGAACGCCTCGCGAGATGAAGCCCTAAATCTGTCAACGGGCAATGCTAGATAAGGAGTGGTCCTGCCGAGCTGTTCCCAAACCATCCCCATTCTCGCTCCGCGGCCCCTTCCTGCGCTCGCTTGTTTCCAGGAATTACTGGCCTGCTGTTGAGAAATGCGGCTCCGCTCTGGTTCCCAGCGCGGCCATGAAAGAAGCGGAGGCATCCGCGTCCCCATGCGCATTCAGGCGGGGCGAGGAGCTTCCCCTCACACCTGCTGTGTGCCACAAAGGGCCCGCGGCCCGGCGGGGGACACGGCCCCTCACCCGGCCTCCCTCGGCTGAGGCGAACAAGCGAACAAAAGCGGGGACTTTCTCTGCCCTCTGCCTCAATACCGACGTCGGGGCCAAGGAGAAGGCAGCGAGCTCTCCTCTTTCGCCGATCTCCCGCTCTCCGGTCCCGCTCGGGGCCGTGCTACGTGGGCAGTCCTCCCTCCCCTCCGACAAGAAAGATTTGTGCTGGGACTTCAGATCCGATCACTCGCTGCCACGGCCTTAGCCTACTTGCCTTTTACTTTTTTTTGGTCCCTGTCATCAAAAGCTGTTAAGACCACTTCTAAAATTCTGAAATACCTTTGAAGTGCTGGCCTTCAGCGTTGCAGCTTGCTATCTTAATGGGAGGGCCAACTACCAGGCGAAACTCAGGTCAGCCTAATACACTTCATTTCCCTAAGCTCTCTCCACAGCTAGTGAGGAGGGAGGCCCTTCCTGACATCTTTCAGATTTGCTAAATTAGCCCTCTACTCTGAATCACCTTCTGAATAGACTTGTCATGCTCCATTGACTACAGAGGGAGCCTAAGGACAACCTCTGAGATTAACCTTCCACCTCACACACTGGGATGGTGGGTACTTAGCATTGACAAACCCCATAAAACTTCTTGAATCAAAAGCGTTAACTGAGAGTGTATTACTAAACTACAGTACAACTGTTGTTGTCATTAGTGCTAATAACAACAGCAAATAAAGTAACTTTCTGGGTTTAAGATTAGAGTGGTTTTCATTTCCCTGCTCCGGGTACCCATAGCATAAATGCTGCAAAGTAGGAAGGTGGCTGCCTTTTCCATTGCTTTTTCTGCCTCTAAGAGCTTGTCGTTCTGCTTTATTGTACCACTTTATTGTGACCCTTACGTTAAGGTTGCAGAGCACTTACTCTTTTGGGTACACACTGCACCGAAGGAAAATTTACTTGTCTTTTTCTTCCCATGCTGGTAGATAGAGCAGTGGCTTATTTAGCTTTCCTGATAAGACAGCAAGTAGCAGTGATGATACACAGGCCCAGTTCAAATTCAACTACTCACTTACAGAACAGTCTTTATCACAGGGAGCGTATGTTTTGTCTTTGTGACACTCAGCCGTGCAGGCGGCCTGATGGGCCCCCATCATCAAAGGGGGACAACAGCAAAGAGAACAAATGTTGTACTGCACTCCCAGCTAGGGATAAATGGGGACCTGGTCCTGCCACTCCTTGGGTTTTTGCACTGGGAAGCGTCCTGTTGAATTAGTAGGACTATCTGCAGCACGTAAAGCACAGCGCTCACGTAAGTTGTTACAGGACTGAGATATTATATATTTTAGGATCTTTATATGTCATACCGTGAGTCTCAAGACATTTCTCCAGGCTGAAAATGGGCCACTTCACATTCAGAATATATCCAAAATCAGGTCCTTAATTCAACATAAATATTTTTTAGTATATATTGTCAGAAGACAAGAGGAGAAATCTCTGGCTTTCCTTGCAGCCTGTTCCATCAACTGCCCAGGTAATCCTATTTTGGGGAAGGGACTCTTCAGCACCTGGGTCTGGGCCTTTTTTTGTGTCTTTCTCTGACACGTGTACCTAGTTTTTTGTTTTGTTTTTCTTTACATCAGGGATTCTATTCCCACCTTCCAAAATCACCTTTCCTCAACATTTCTTCCCAAAACTCCCAGCCCCACAGAAGTTTGGAGACTATTTACAACAGTGACTCCATGCAATTGCAGACATCACCGCCATGTCCCCTCCCAAGTAATCACTTACTCCCCAAGTTCTGGGTCAGCAGTATGGGGCCTAAGCCCAAGCAGAAAGTGGAAGAAAGGAAGAAATCAAGCAAGCAAGGAAATAAAAAAAGAGAGAGGGAGAAAGGCCAATAGGGATAACATTGCCCTGTGTTCCATCTCTCTGGCCACTACCTCCACCATAAATGCTTTTGAGGAGAAAGTGGAAGTCAGTCCATTCTTGCAGCTGGAGATTCCCTTTGCATCAAGCACATCCCCAGGCAGCCACTTTGTCAGACTGAGGCCCACTGTGTACCCTGGAGCGACACCAACAGCACTTGACCAAGGCTGAGTATCTAGGTCCCATGAGCATCTGTAGTGCTATGTAATGAATAATAGAAGTACAAGAATTAATGCAATAAAAAAGTGAAAGTTTTTTCAGACAGAAAAAAAAAAGTAATTACTTGGGTGCAGAACTCTTTTATTATGAACAGTAGATTTTCGAAGTTGTATATCAGGGTAAAAAACAAAACAAAATTAAGTAACAGCCCATATTTCAAAATGCAATAGTATGCAAGTTAATTATCGTTACGGAAAGCTCTTTTCCTTTCCTCCATACCCAGCATACTACATTTCTCTTCTACTCTGCCTCCAGAACCTCCAGTAACAAACACTTAGCAACTGCTAAATTGGTATCAATTAACTAAAAACATTTATCATTATATACATTTTTTTTTTTTAAAGGATTCTTTCTTCTGTTCTGGTCTTGAGAGGCTTTATCTACTGAACAGGACAAAAACCAGTTACTGACCTTTTCAGATCCAAGCTCTCATCTTTTGCTCCTGGGGCAGAAATAGAGGGAAGCAGCAAATTAAAAGGACTACAGCGTTAACTATGAAAGCAGAGACTGAATAAAAAAAAATATTCTTTGCCAATGGAGACAATAGCTTCAACGGTGATTGTGTAGGAATGGACCCTTCTATAACTCAGGGTACCTGGAAGGGATGGAGATATTTTTCTGTAAAAGACCCTCTGTGTATGTGTGTATATTTATATTTAATGTCAAATCTCATTTGACCACAAGTCAAGTGTAATGGTCTTTCTTAAGAAATGCTCTCAATAAACAGTGAAGACTTCATAACAAACTTGTATTTTACTATAAGATTACAGGGTTTTTTCTTCCATTTGGGTTTCTCTAGAGACAATTAGTACAGGCTAAGTAAGATAAATGAAAAGAGGCTCTCTGTGTAGGTGACTTCCCACATCACCGTAAAAGATGACAATGGATGAAGAGTTGTATGATTACTTTGTGGGAATACTTCATCCAGAACATGAGCAGTGGACTGTGCAAATTCTCTGTTCAGTGAAAATCAGGTGTTGCTCTGTCATCTACAAGGCAAGGGGTGAAGTGAGTGTGTCTCTGTGTGTGCAAGCGTGAATATCATGCATTTCAGTATTAATTACAACTCTACCCTGGGCAAGGCCAAAGGGATGGTGAAGTACAGAGAGGTTTTTAACTTCAACTGTAGCAGTGCATTGGTTGAGCTCTGGGGTCTTACTGTTCTCAAAGCGGCCTTCGCACTGCTAGTGGTTACTTTTGCGTGGACATCTCACCCCACTCACCACTGGCAGTCCTTCTTGCATCCATAGACCCACTTAATGAACCACCACTCCCAGAAGTTTGGAGCACAGAGTGGTAGAAGAACTTGGGTCTCTTCGGCACAAAGTTCTCTCCATTCATATACTCCACAGATAACAAAAAGAGGCTACGTAAAGACAGAGACGGCCTTCTAAGACCCTATTCCAAGAAGGGAACCCACCAGAAAAGAGCTGATCTAAAATCTCTTTGCCAGGCCTGTCTACAGCTTAGTCAGCATTTGGTGACAGAGGTGGGGAGGACAGGAAAAATCAGAGACCTGTGATGCATGATGGAGATTTGGGAAGCTAAGCATGACTTCAGACAACTCTCAAGCAGCTCAGGCTTACTGACAAGATCAGATACCTCCCATGGAAGAAAAAGAGCATCTTAAAACTCTCTCATTACTCAGTAACTTAAAAATGTAACTAACTGCTAAGCAGGATATTAAAAAGGAATTAAGTTTTTTTCTTTTGTAATTAAACAATAGAGAGTACTTGGGTGTCCTTTCCAAGCATAGGATTTAGACTGCTGAGTCCATTAGTGGTTTGAAGAATGCACTGTCAGTTTTCATATCTTAAAATATTTCACTTTCTTCCAAAAAATTTCAGAAGCCTGTATAAATCTCCCAGTCTTGTAAACAGTGTGAAGCATCTCCCTCTTTTGGTAGTGAGTGATGGAATGTTTTGTATGGAGTAATTAATTATTTTAACATTTGAAATAATAGTTGGACACAGAAACAAAACCTGAAGAGTATTTGGAAAAGAAAGTAGATTTAGGAAAAAAAGGATAATGAAAGAACAAAAAGAAAGGAGAAGAAATTAACATACTATGAGCACTACCTGAATTTCTGCATAGTTCTATTTTGTCTATTAATGTAATTTAACTTCTTTGCTCCACTCTTGAGGCTTAATCATCTCTCACCAAACACACACACTCATTAAAGTCACTGTTAAAGTAAAACAGCTGAGCATGACAGAGCTGGGAATAAGGTTTTCCCACTGCTTAGCTGAAAGAGTAATTAAAAAAAAAAAAAAAATCAAACTCCTCATCTGTAACCCATCATTGTGTCAATATTACACAGGTTGAGATAACTGTATACTGAAACAAGCTGCTTTACAGAACTGGTAAGTGTCAAGCATTTGGGGCAGACAGACTTCAGTATGCACAAACCAAAGAGCTGTTTTCTGCTAGAATCATTTTCTGGCAGACTTCTTTCTACAGATTAAAACTTTTTCTGAATTTACAAAGAAAAGTGTTTCTGTAACAAGCAACGCCTATAGCTGATGGGAAATTAGTACAATAAAGACAGACCACTAAGAATACTTGGAATTAATTTTAAAAACTTCAGAAGTCCCCTACAGTTTCCACAACCAAATGAGAACACCACACTTCTGTGTATTAGTTTATTTAATTCTTTATCGCCACTAAGAGCAAGTAAATTATGTTGATACAATTGGTAAACATATACAGTCGCTAGAGCCTCCCACAATCCCACAGAGCTAAAGGAAACATTAAGGGATGTTACAGGATTAATGCTTTCATTCTACAATATGGATATATGGCTTTCATACAAGTTTAAAAAAATCAAAAAGGTAACACACTGCTAGCTTACAAAATCAATATACAAACTGAAAAAAAAGGAACAGGAAAAAGAGAGTAACCCATGAGAAGATATCATATAGCACTGGTTTAATAGATATATACAGAATTAGAAATCCATTGAACATGATATTCAGGCTTTAATTTGTTATTTTGACTTTCATTCCTTCTTTCTGTTTAACACCCAAACTGCAATTAAGATGATTTCTGTTTTACTTTGTTTTTTCAATCTTTTTTTCCCATTTTCCTCACTTTTTATTGGCAAAGAAAAAGCCTTTTTCTGCCTGGGCTTCTATGTTCACACCTAACTGAAGCAGTTCATCCACTTCGAAGCTTTGAACAAAGCCCTTCCGTGTACGTGGTGTGACAGAAGAGAACACCACTCTGATACTAAGTCCTATCGGCCATTTCATTGGCATGTGTTTTGCGTTTTCCTTGGACACAGCTACCCTTCAACTGATAGGCTGGCAAGTGGGAAAAAAACTAGCTCTTCATCCTATATACCACTTTTGTATCCTTGTGTAAATAACAACACAGGACAAAAAGCTCTTTCTCTTGTACTTTAGCTTGAAAACATGGCAGCACTAGTTATGAGACACATTTTGAGTTATGGATGCACTTTTATACACATCTTTGCTTGGAGAGAGAGAGAGAGAGAGAGAGAGAGAGAGAGATATGCATGTATATTTAGAGAGCTGCTGAGTCTGATGCCGACACCCTCATTCGGTGGTTTCTAGCTCCAAGCTGCAGCAGTAGTAGCCTGCCTCTGCTTCAGGTCCCCTCAGCAACCACAACACAGACACTCTGGATTATCACAGCCATTTCCTTCAACTGTAAAAATCTAGATGAACTACGTAATTATCATATGGGAAGTGTAATGAATGACCTAATGAGAAAAGTTAAATAATGTCTTGTTGCCAGGTAGATTAGGGTGAGGGAATTCAAACAGTGTAATGAATTGAATGAAATTGGCTATGGTAAGACAGTCCTGCAGAGGCTATCCATTTTCCTAGCGTTACGTCACAGAATTCAGGGCTACAGCTTTTGTACAGTCTTTAACTTTGAATGACCTTCTGAAATGGGAATACTTGGGAGCCTCTGTTTTATCTCATCAGTAAATTCATACATTGGACACAAGCTTTCAGTTTTGTTGTGGGTTTTGTTTGTTATTGTGTTTTTTGTAAGAAAGGAATAAGTACTGCAAGTACTTTTTTTTCACAGGCAACTCATTCAAAGCCCAGGGATTTAAAGACTAGGAGATACCTACTGAGTTATTAGCCATCTGGGATGGCAAGACACTCCACATTTAAATGGCAAACTGCAGAAAGAGCAAAAGGATCGCACAGCCCCACCAATGAGATAATGATAGTTGAATATATTTGAATTCCCATGTTTTCCTTGAAATATCTCATTTCTGCTCAGGGCAGAGTGATGAGGCCTCAGGGCAGACTGCCATTTTTGAAGAGTAGCAGAATGGGAACAGGTCTAGGTAGGCTTGTTCATAGCAGTAGAAAACTTTGTGTGCTTTTGGATCAAAACTAAACAATGCTGAAGTCTACCCCCACTGACATATTGCTTCACCTTCCTATAAGAATTTGGGAGATCTGAAAGACTACTGTGTAATGTCAAAATGGTGTACCTCACCAATATTTTGCTTTAGAAAAGTGGCATGTTTATATTGTTAATGTTGCTGTAGTTCCTAGACTGAGGGAAAGCCAGGTTGGCTTTTGTCCCACCCTCATCACTGCCATTAGACTAAGGAAACTCAGTTCATCATATATATAAGGGGGTTCATTAAACAAATGGGAAAGCTACACAATGTTTATCTTCAGATGCTCCCTGCTAGCAGCATGGTTAGTTTCAGGGGTTTTATAGGCCTGTTTCCATAAACAGTTTCCCTAAGTATTCACTTCCCCTTAGTTCATCCTAATGCTCCGTTGTTTTACTTGAATTGTCCATTGCCACATGCCAACTGGTGAAGGATATACACCAAAGTTAAAAAAACATGTTATGTCTTCTCCTATCTACATCATCATAACTTGCACTCCTAAACCAGAAAAGACAGACATACTGTTGTCTCCTTTTGACATTGCCTCCTGTTGGACATGCTCTTTTGAGGTTGGAGTGGGACTTTACTTCTCTGTAACATTCCACATTTGATTAGTTTTCGTTAAGGCACAAATCTAGCAAAGCATAAAAACAAATGTGCCAGCCAGTAACCCTGTCTTCCCTACTCAAGGAGCACGCAAAAGAAGTTTGTATAAAATCCTCCTGACTTCATACCTGTCTCTTCTTTACAAATTCTCCAACACTGTCTGTTGATACGTTTTATAATTATTACTCTTTAATTTCTTCTAATTTTTCTCCTTTGAAAAACAGTACAGTTCAGAATGTCATTATGGAATTAGAAGATGAGAATCAGTAAGTTACAACTCAGTATCTACCTGCATGTACAACAAATGTTTTCCCTTCCCCAAGCCTTGCCCTATAGTTTTGCTGCACTTACTGGTCTGCCAGGCTGACAAGCAATGATTCTCTTTCAATACAGGCACTTCTGTCAGAGACATGACAAAGTCAGAAAATGCCGCAAACCTCAAATATTGTTTTGAATGAAGATACAGACAGGCCTAACTGCTTAGAAGCATGGCTCAGCCTACTTAGAGGAAGGGAAGGGAGCTATATCCAAATTCCCCTACGTTTAAACTTGCTAGAATCCAGAGTCTGGATGCCGATTCACCCTTAGCTGATGTTCAGCAACTCACCCCTCTCTTTCCTAAGGGATTTGAGTGCTCAGAAAAAGGCTGTCATTTGGGGGATTTCGATCATCTCCCCATACCATATCATAGCTGTAGCAAATGAAGATGGAAACCACTTCTCGAGAGGGACATTCATGAAACAAGCTTCAGTTGGTTAAGCTAGCTAAGCAACATCTATGCTAAGTCATTTTCCATTGTAACAGGATAGCACCAAGAGGGCAAAACACATATTTCATCTGAAGTAGCCGCCCCCACAGCACTGTCAGACAAGCTTGCCCTCCCAAAGGAGGGAGGGTAGCAGATTAGAAAGCAAATAAGGAGAAAATCCAGAATGACTCAAGTGGAAACTGAGCAAGATAGGGTGGGAAGAGGTTTTGTTCAGATACTTGCCTCTTGCTTTCTTGATAATGTCACTAGTGAAGAAACTGCTCTTATTAGGTACCAGGTATCCTTTCAGAGCTGACTTGACTGACCGATTCTATTCAGTCTTCCTCTGTTCTGCCATGAATTACTTATATCATCTCCTTCACAGCCAGAGTTTCCACAGAATGTTTTCTGCTGATTTCTTGGAAATTTTCTTCATTGTTTATAAACTATGACAGATACAACTCCAATTACTGTCAACAATAAGATGCCAATATAGATCCAAACATATGTGACTGAGTAGTACAGAGGAAGTGTTCTCCTATTTCACGCCCTTTGCTACCAGGACTGCTGAGCTTTCTTCTGGTCCTAACATGGTATTTTTTTGTTTGCTTGTTTTCTGTAAACTCTTTCCATGGAGGCCCTACACCACCACAGGAACTTGACTGACCTCCTTCAAAAACTATTAGGAATGTTCCTTTAATAAGCCAGATGGGAAGTTAATTATAAGGGCCATAAGGTGTCAGAGGAAACACAGGGGAATTTATTTTCTTCTTACTCACAGAGGTGGAAATCAGAAGTCACATCTAAGGTTTGCTAAAGAATAGTCAAACTGTTGGTCTCAGCATCATTCCCAACTCCTGCCAGCTCCCTACTAAACATGGACTAGATTAACCAGTGTAAGACAATGGTGCAACAGTGTTTGCACTCAAAGCTGAACCACTTTAAGTGAACTGATGCAGCATTTAGACAGATAAACCTTTGGTGAGTGAAAAAGCTTCTTTCTCCCTTTGCTTTCAATCAGACCTACCAATCCGTTAGCTTAGTCTGAGGCACAAGCACAGGTAGACCTGATTAGACCATGAACAACCCAAATAGCACCCAGAACCACCCAAATATGAGCCGTTATGATTTTGGATTTGGTCATTGCACATCCACCACATGTTGCGGACATTTTTAACTATACCACTGGCTCAGGTATGTCTAACAGCATAGTCAAAGTAACAAGGACATCAACACAGACTGCAAAACACACCCAAGGAGTCTGGGAAATAATTGTGTGGCTAGTCTACCTTGAGCTATGTGCAGCCTTGGCTAGCTGGCTTCAAAGGGTTTGGGAACATCTACAGAAGGACTTGCCTCACTGTGAGTTCAGATCAGCCATACCCTCCATATGAGAAAAAAGAGGGCAAGCTCTGCAATTGTTATAAATTTTTTGTATAGAATACGGGAGTGATGTTAGTCTGGAAGAAGACTCTGCTTGTCTACAGGCTAATCCCAAGAGAGCAACGTGATTTACTCAGACGAACACACCCTGCTGCAGCTTCGCTGAAGTCAGTGGGTACCCGCAGCAGTACAAGGGAGACCAGTCCTCTCAACCAGCAGGCAAGCCTGCAGCCTACACAAACGACAAACCCTGTTTCTTGCTGTTGAATTTTAAGATTTAGAATTTAAAAGCAATGATTTTGAAATTAATTTGGGCACTGAAATCCCTTATGTTTCCTCTAGAAAGTCTGGTCTGCTGGTTGTTTAGTTTGTTAAATAACCCTTCACCTGGGGACAGACCAGCCTTTTGTCAGATCTTTTTTCTTTGTGACTTTTCTCAGGACTTACTACCATTTAAAATAGGGAAAATTGAACAAACTGAAAACCACCTGTTTATAATTTTTCTTTTTGTTTTCCCTGCAGACCATCTAAAAAAAAAAAAACCCTACAGCACTGTTTTGACAGTTTTTGCAAGGTCTTTTTGCTTATAAAAAAGTGGAAGAAAGCAAAAGGTACTGGTGTTATATTTCCCTTCTGCTCTACTAACAGAGAAACAAAAATTAATTTCATTCCAATTGGTTTCAAGTCCCACAAATTGTCCCTTTTTTTGGTCAGAAATATGAACTATCTCAGGCAGCTTCCAAACAGATTTCTTTTGTTACTTCCCACTAGACATACTATTTTTCAATCAGCTACAATTAAAATCAACAGGAAGATTCCCACTGATACAAAAGGGAGTTGGGTCAGGCAGAATCACAACAATTTCAACTAGATTTTTGTGAAAAGGATATTCTCCCTTCTGGCAAAACAAACAAATAAAAGAAAGCATTTTTCAGCTTTTATAGGTAAAACAGAGGACACTACCATCCACAGCGTGATATGCTAAAAAATGGAAAGTTTTGCTATCATTCCACTTGGAAAAATCATTGCTAGAAAATCACAAAAAATTAGGACTCTTCTATGTCCAGCGGTAGAAAGATTTCAGAATTTTTACTGCCAACATCCAAAATATGGCCAAGGATAGGAGTGCTACTGGTTTTTACCTGGAGATGGTGGCATTTTGGAATGAACATTCACCACATCCAAAAAAATTCTATGCCTGTAAATACTGAACAAAATGCCCCCATCCTTTCCTTAAACGAATAATTTCATACAGTTATCCAGATGTAATAAGAACTTCAGAAACAAGTGTGGTTTTTTTCCAGATATAAGGTCCCAATCTTAAATATAATTCCATCCAGCCAGACTCCTATGTTCACACAGGGCATCACTGGCTTCAGCAGAGCTCCACACAGGTTCAGGTTCTGCTTGCATGGAGTAATTACCAGATTGAGACCTATGGCAAGACTTGAGAAAAAAATATTTTTAAAACCTCTACATTGTTCAATATACAATAGACGTAATTTTCTAAATGAGTTTGGAGTCCTTATTACAGGCCTCTAAAAATTGTTGTTAGGGTTATACATTAAAAATACTAAAGTAATAAAAAAAGTATTTTTTTTTCTGTTTGTTTGTTTGTTTCCTTCTATGGTACCATTAAGCTATAAATAATTTTAGGATAAAATGCCTAGGTATAAATGAAACTGTTAACTGATCGTGTTTGCTGATGTCCTTTTCTCACATTGCCCAAGTTGGCTCCATTAATCCAGCATCTTCTCTTGTTTCTTGCCTTCCTTTTTCTTCTTCTTGGATTCTGTCAAGACAACAATAACAATAAAAAATTAGCATCTAGCAGTCACTGCAAAAAACTTCATCCCATATGCCTGAAAGTTCCCCTTGTTTTCTCTGTGCCCGCAAGAACTAATTTTGTTTCCTCATTTTGGACAAGGAAAGGGAAAACAGAAGGAAAAGCAGCAAAAAGAGAAGCGGTCGAGGCGCTAGAGAAGATGGAAAGGAGGGGGTGCATGTCCAGTTCAGAGCCCTTCCTATCTGAACAGCTGACCCTGTTTGGCATGCAAAGCATTGTCTCAGGAACTTGCTTTGAAAATAAGAAAACAGCAGGCAGCTCCTGGAGAAACCGGGTCATGGCTCAGTGGAGAGCTGGAAGAAAGCTTTGCACACACTACCCACACACACACCCCTCCCTTGCTTCCTTTCTGTTTCATTGTTAGTCTTTGGCTTTCTCTGAATATGAGAGCAACTCCAGAGCGTGGTGAGAAAGCTCACTTGTTTCTTCAGCTTCTCCATTGCCAACCCTTCCCCTTTTGTATGGGACAAACACCTATGTACAGTTGAGAGGCAATTGAAGTTTGGCCTGGAGTCATTAGAGCACGGCCTGTCCAGCCAGCCGGTACTGATACGACAGGGAAGGGACTAGGGAGCATCTGCTTCTCTGATTAATTTGCAGTAAATAGGAGAACGATGCGAAGGTAACAGTTTATACATTATATTACCATCTGTGGTAACTTTCAGTGTGCTATAGGGTAGTGTGGTGTTCTACAGGCAGAGGAAATTCAGAGGAGACTAGAAAATTAATATGAATTAAGGGGATTAGGTACTCTTGTATCACACGTCACCTTGTAATGGGGGAAATAACAACTCTCACTGGGAACGTGACTAAATCCTCGTGGATACCACCACAAAAGACAGTACTAGAGAGAGACGGAAACTGAGTTTCTGTGAAGCATCTTTCCTGGAACCAAAACAGCAAGCAAGTAGACCCATGTTTGCCTTAACCCAGATTTCACTTTCTTCCTTTGAATCCTACCTTTGTTTCTTCCTTCTCAAAAAACACCACCCCCCACAAAAACCCAAACAAAACCCATGAAAACCAAACAAACCAACAAAAACCATCTCAGGTTAAAGAACAAATATCACCGTGAATGAGAAGACAAGCACTTGGCCCTTAAGGTGGTACTCTTCTTTGTGAATACGATTCTTTTCTCTCTGACCAGTTCGCATAACATTGACAGTCAAGCAATCATCAGCTCTGGTAAAACCAGCTTACTTGCATTAAAGCCAAGGGAACTGCACTCACATCTTTCAGCTATGGATAGGGCCAGGGTACCTTCAGCAGAAGGGAGACTTAGGTTATCACATTTCTCTGACAGTTGTTTTTCCTGTTTGTTAGTGTTTCAAAACAACATCTTTTTTCTTCATCTTTTTCAACAAGACAAAATTTGTTTCAAATAATCCTTTAGTCAAAACAAGATAAAATGCCTATTTCATGTTTAGTCACATAATCTGCTGTAAAATCTCTTTCCCTTAAAAACACTGCTTAACATTTAAAGGGATGATAATCATTTGAAACAAGAAATAATTTGTTTTCATTTGAAAATGTACTATTATTTTTTTCCCCTGCCTTTCTATGTGTGTCTGTTCGTGTGTGCATGTGTGTATGCACGCCCAGAGTCTGGAGCCATTCACAGAATCTGGCGCTATCTTACAGCCCGTTGGTCCAAAATGTCATTTTTCATTAAGTTAATATCTAATTTGCTTTCAGGTAAAGCTTTTTTCCCCCTACAAATTTTCTGTCTCCCCTCCTATCCTCTTTCACCCACATCCTCCACTTCCTCTAATTTTCCCTCTGTATCACTGACCCTCCTGGACTCTGTATTGATTGCACTTTCTCTCACTCTCTCTCTTCTTCCCCAGTACTGCTTTCTCTGAAAGAAACAGCAGCATTTTATCAATCAGACCAGCACTTGAATCTGTAAAATCTATTTAGACCCAGCACAAGCAGAAAGGTACTCTGCAGACTTCAACTAAATTTACTAGAAGCAAAGGAGACATATGAATGTGGGCAGACTACTAAAAGGACTCTACTTCATGGTACAGGTGAAGTCATCACCAAGAGAACATTTCGGTCTGGAGTCGTGTGGTCACACCAGGTCCCCATCCTCACTTGACTTGAGGTACCAGACAACCTACTGTTTATTCATTTGCACTTGGCCCCTCTGGGTCTCTATCTGCTCCTGTTAGCAAAAGCTCAATTCCTCCCTATTGTCTACCTTGTGATAATCTGCATATCACCCAAACTCCCAAACCCGTCTACCTACCAAGACAAGTGATTCTGCTTTGTTCTCAGCACAGTAAAACCCTCATGTGTGGGATGTATCTCCTCTCATATTAAAGGTACTCACACCACCACAGCTTGATCTTTCGGACAGGTAAGATGTATTGATGCAAAGCACATTTGCTTCATGAAATAACATGCACCCCCAGAGCTGTGGTAATATAAGAGAAAAAGAAAACTGCTCAAATATTTCCCATATTTGCTGTTCATACTTTCATGCACAAGTCTGTTCACAGCTATCCTCCACCTGCTTTGACTATGGTCAGGCTACAGACTACGGTATGTCCATGGCTAACAAAGTATAAAGTTGCTTTAAGATGTACTTTGTTCATGTTTTCTTATTGCTCAACATACTCTTTGCATCTGTGTCATTCAGGCTTTTGTTGTCCTCATCTCTGCTCACCCTACACTACTATTTCAACTTTTATGACATACTATCAGGTCAGCTCACACAACCACACTGGGATACATGTCACCCTGATCACTTGGTCTGCCAATGCTTCCCTTCCCCGAGTAAATAGTCCTCAATTTTTGTGTCTGGTTTACAGCGCATACTTTCCTCCTTCCCTCTTATCCCATGTGAGAGGCTGCCTAGCAGTGCTCTGGATCAGATGGAGGCCAGGATCTTGGACCAGGGCACACGCAAAGAGCAAATTCAGAATACTTGGCAGAGTGCAGCAACCAAGCACTGCACACCCATCCATCCTGCTCTCCCCTGGAACCCAGAGCACTTCTAGCAAGATAAAAACACCCACGTAGTGTTGTACCAATACCCCCTGCAAGACTGAAGTGTGTCGATGTACACACACTGGATTACCTAATCATACATCACCTGAATAACCCTATCAATAGTTGTATGCCTAAGAATTATGCACAGGATTAAAAGGTGTAGTGGTCATGGATTAGCACTGGACCCTATTCTGTGGGTCCATGATGACTGGTAACAAAAATTCCAGCGAGAATCTTACCGAGTAAACAAATCGCTTTGATAAGCAGAACTTTCTTTATGCAATTTGGAATGGCAGCAGCCCTCTTTAAATAGTCATCTTTATACTGGAGCCTCATTCTTACTATGCAAGCAGCGAAGGAAAGTAATTATGTTGAACAGGAGCCACACACCATTTGAAGCCACTCTTAATGTGTAAGGCACAAAAGGGAGGTAATTACATTTTAACGGAAGCCAAGCTTTGTAAGCCGAGATTTGCAGGCATTTATTTTCATTTGTTGAAAAGAAGGTAACGATTCACTCATGGCACTGCTGAACTCCTGCATATAAAAGTCAAGCAGTGTCCCCAAAAGCAATATAAATCATTTGAAATAGCAAAAGCTGTGCTGATGGAAGGTTAGACTGAAGAATTTCAATACCAGGTCTTCAGGACACAGTTTTCCCAGGAACCAGCACTCAGTCCCACTGAGTATAGAGGAAGGCAGTTTTCTAAAGGGCTCTCTACCTCTTATTGGGGCAAATTTTCCAAAGCACCTGGTTGCTGTGGTGGGGCAGGGCAATGGTGCCATTGGGTGCAAGGAACTTCTGAATTTGGGGGTTGAAATGCTAAGACAAGTGGAAGGGAGCTGTCTTGACTTTGATGAAGCCAAGGATTTTATCCCTTGGTGAAAAAAAATCTTACCCTAAAGAGGTTCACCCTGCTCTCTAGGAAGAGAAACTGTACTATCTTGTGATTTCCACGACTGCAGAAGCAAATCCCTTGATTTCTGACATACTCTTCAAATATAGTATTTCTTCTGCTTCTAGAAAAAGAGAACCTTTCATGGCCATCTAATTCCTTTTCCTCCTATTTTCCTGCACTATATACAGCATTCATGTATTCCAAATGGTTTAGAAGGAAAAACTATATTACAATAGCAACTGAGTTCCAAAATTAATTCTTCTGAAAAGCCTCTTTGAGCAACACAGTTCTACTGGATAGAAAAAAAAAAAAAAAGCAATAATCCACTAGCTAAAGAGCAGTAGAAGGCAAGACTCCAATGAATCTATGACCTTGATGTGACTTTTACTTCATTAATGTATTACAATTGATTATACCCCCTATACTTCAGGCTCTTTGCTGTTTAATGACTTTCTCTAGCTGTCTGTAAGCGTTTCTCAATTTCTTCATTCTTCCAGTCGGTCCTATCCAGCAGGTTTTGTTGTGCTTCTCACTTTGCTAAATTTCCATTTTGGATAGACCTGGATTCGTTCCCAGTTGAACACAAGATGGACCCAATTCAAACCTAAAGGGTGGAGCTACCCCGTATAACCCAGGAAGGCATGCCGCAATGTGTGTTATGAATGGGGAACAGCTAGATTTATGCCTGTAACAAACACTAACATATCGGACAAAGAAATGGGCCAAAGGGCCACTCATGGAAAAAGTTTCACTCATTTTCTTTCTCATTGGAATTGCAAGAAGAAATAAATGCAGGGAAAAATTAATCCTATTTATTCTAAAACTAGCTGCAAAGCTCTGAAACAATCTTAAACAGTCAGAAGCCGTTGCTTGAACCTGACATACAGATCTAAGATGTTAGAAATGTTTCCTTTAACATCCTTACTTAAACTAGTACCGAATTACAGGGAGTTTTTTTTAAAGAGGTTATTTTTTGAAACCGAGGATTTTCATCAGAAAGGTTTTGTTTTGGTGATTTTCTTCATTCAAATATTCGGGAGAAAAAGTTTCAAAATCGCCTAGGCACAGGCACACAAAAGACCACAAAGACACACACATTTTCTGATTTTGCTAGATGGCCTAATGGCCCAAAGACAAAGATGAGGAAAGTTTCATCTCATTTTCTTTACATCTGGGTCACATGTATCTAAGATGTTAGTCTTAAGAGTAAGTATTCAGAAGATTGCAATGGATAAACTTTTCAAGCAAAGCCTTTTTTGCAACTGGAGACTGCTGAAGGGGTCCGGTAACTGGAAAGTGATTTCCCAAAGTAGCTCACTTTGCTCTTCTGTTTGCTTCTTCGCATCTCCCTCTGGTACATTTGTACTGCTGCTTCTGTAGGGTGTGGACTTTCTTACTGTTCTTTGTCATGTTCTGTGCTCAGCACAAGAGGGACCCAGTCCCAGCTGGCTCTTCAGCCCTCTGTCTATGCTGTACAGAAGATCCCTCTTAATGCCAGCAAGACAGGTGCAGGCACAGACTGATACATTCAGAGATCACTCTCTGCATTCACATGTCTGCAGGAGACTGCTGACAACAAAAAGTATTAATAATCCATTTGGAGTTTGGCATGAACCTCTACAGCAAAAAGATCACACACAGAGGCAGTTTATATGTCAAACGAAGATCTATATCATATATAAATATATATATTATATATAAATAGTTTTTTAGCAGAAAGTTATTTGTGATAAACTGTGAATAGAGACCCTATTTTATTTAGTTAGTTTTTGAAAACCAGGCACACGCATTTCTCAGTTGTGCTTTCTGCACGTGCCCCAGAAGGGATCTACCCTCAGAACTCCACACTCTGAAAAGTTGCCTGCAAAACTCTCACAGTAAGCACAGATAGAAGAAAAGATAGAGAGATAGTGACATGGAAAATGAGATGGAGGGATAAAGAAGGAGGAAAAAAGCTTGAAGGGAAGTGAAGAAGTAGAAAAGGAAAGGAAAGGACAGAAAGGAAGGAACAGAGCTTTCTCTCTGTTTCACTGCTGGGAACAGTAATGAGTGTAAACATTTGCTGATGGCATATCCTTTATCACAGCAGTCCCACAGCTTCAGGCATTTTCATGGCTCAAGGGCACTGACTAATGCCAAGGAGGCTGGACTGCTCTTGCAAGCCAGGAAAGTGAGACAATGAGCATGTAACAGAATTGGCACACACGAGGCTATTTAAACTTTCACCCACAAAAATCTGTATTAAACCCTAGAAGAAACTCCTGCAGGCACAAGAGGGTTAAACAAGAACATTTGTCACATCCAGTTTTTCATCTTTTGCGCCAGCACAGAAAAAAAAATAATCTGAAATACAAACCAGGGGGTGAGAAAACATGGAGGTCTAGGTTGTCCATGAAAATTCCCAACCTTTTCTTTTGAAACACACCTGTAAAAGCTGCAGGACAACTAAAAACTGAAAAATACTTATTTTAAAAGACAAAATTCTTTCTCCCTCTCCTACGAGCACTTCGTGCTCCCTGGAATAAGGGCTGTGTCAGTCAGATTGATATTATGTTATGATCTGATGATACATTCAAATTATTTATCCAAACAGTGTAATTTTTCAAAGGTACAAAAGCAGTCTCAAGGAAGAATACAGTGCAAAGCCTCCAAGAAACATAAGGAAATGGAAGCAGAAAAAACACCATTAAAGCCATCCAAACTTTATTAGTTATGGACTGCACTGGCACCTTACTAGCAGCTTGAGGCTGGTCCACACTGTAACCATCATTGTGCTTATTTTTCTTATATGGCTTACTCTTGTTCCCACTTAAATGGAGAAAAACCTTATTTCCTCATGTTAATGGCAGCAGGAGCCAAATCACAGAGATGTGTCTCAGAGCCTAAAGTTTCCAGTGAGTTTTACTTCATCTTGAAATAACAAGCCTTGTCCTCAGACTAGCAAGGGGCACAGGGAAACACAACCAAGCTTTAGTACCCAGTCTCACCCCTCTGGACCACTGTTTCTTCTCTTGGTTTTCACATTTCTCAGCTCCATAAGGCATAAATTATTCATGACAGAACTGTCTCTCACAATGTTTATGCAGTGCTTAGTACAATGGCACTCTTTTTCAGCTGGGGCCTCTGGGCGCTCATGCAATACAAATAATCATGACGACAGCAACAATAATAACAGCCAGCTATGCTGTTCCCACCGGGCACCCACTGCCAGTGTCTGCCCCGCAGAGCTCAGATCACTGTATTTCACTGCAGGCTCCTGGTCAGTGCCAGAGGCCATTCTTCAATAAACCTGCCTCATCCTTTAGACCAAGAGAAAAACCTCCCCATTTTGCCTTTCAGGTTTTTGTTTAACTATCACAGCTGTTTCCTAATACGAGAAAATCCCTCATTTTTATATCTAATTAGTTTGAGCAGATCCTATTATTATGCCTCCTGTAATACTAATTATTACGCTAGCTGCATGCCTGCACGACTAATGAGTTACATTAAAGATGGGGAATTCTGAAACCTGAAGAGGGAGATACAGCACGAGTGTGATGCCAAAACAGGAGACACCGGCATCTTTCAAACAAAAGAAAATCGTAGTAGGAACAAGTCACTTCTTCTCCCCGTGTCCCCTCCAGCTACTCTTTAGAAGCAGACATTTTATTGCTGCACAAAGGCAAAGTTGAGGGAGGGCACCCCAGAAAAAGCAGATTGTCCAACACGCAAAATGGAGCGGGCTGCAGGTGGTCCTTTTCGTCAGTGCAGCACCTAGTTTGTCCGAGCAATGAATAGGTGCGTTATCAGGAGAGCAATTCGTTCAGGCAACATCACTGTCAGCTCCTTGCAACCAGCAGCAGTCAAGTCATCCTGCCAAAGTGCAGTCAGTCTGTCCTGGCAGTGCACTGTGAGTAAGATGTCTTCTTTGCACGTAGAAATCAAGGCTGTCACTGTAGTGCTGTTGTTTTCTGCTCCTGGCACCAAAGTAAGGACAGGGATATACCTGCTCGTTAACAAAAGTCCAGCTTTTTGTTTTGACACTAAGCTCCCTAAGAAGACACAAGGTAAGTCAGTGTCAAACACTGCCTTAAGTCCACTGAGATTAGTAACATCAAAACCAAAGACCCTAATTAAAGATTGCAGTGCAGGCACTCTCCTTGAAGTAAATCATCACATTCCGATAATTGTAATTGCAGACTAGGGTAAATGGGAGCAGTAGCTACTAGTCAGAGCATGAAGCCAAGAGTCAACAGCACCTAGCTGAGTGCCTGGACCTGCCACTGACACTGTGTCAACCTGGAAAATAATTTTCTGACTTTCCGACTTTCAATTACTACTTTTCTTTAAATTGTACTTCCTCAGCTCCAAGGAGTGATAGTAGGATTAGCTAATTGCTGCCTGTAAAGATTGCTAGATGAAAGAAACAATGTAGTGCAGATGATTTATATTTCACTAAACTTTTAAGTAAAGCTCTTCAAACAATATGAAATTATTAAAAACACACAGACCGCAGTCTTTCCTCCACTGCAGTAGCACGCACACCGTGCCAAACACAGGGAACTGCACTGACACTTTGCTAGACCTTCAAATGCTACACCTGATCTGCATTACAGGAAAGAGATTACAGCCATTAACAACTCGGGTAGGTCTTGCCTCCATGTGAGAAACCTTTCCAAACACTGCGTATTGGAGGATGTGATCTGTGGACGCCACCTCAATTAAAGACAACAGTGGTGTAAGCAGTGTTAATGTTTGCCAACCTTTGTTGGAATTGTTTTCCTACGTGCAAGGACTGAGCTGAGCCAGGATAAAGTAACTCATAGATCAGATATACTGTAAAATTGATAAAAAGTTGGAAAGGGAGATTTATTAAAAAGAACTAAAGCAAGCCAGGTGAAAAAGTTACCAGAAAGGAGCATAATTCAAAAAATGAAGGGTACATTGCAGAAAGAACAGGCAGACTGCCTATTCTATTTAATTTTATCTTAATCAGAAGAATAAATAGCTAAAAGTACAAGAGTTATGGAGAGAGAGAGAGGAAGAATGAGAGTGACGGAAAGAGTGAAAAAAGAAATAAAGCCTATCAGGCAACCCAGCTCAATAAAAATAAATGCCTCCTCTCTCAGCGGTTAAAGCAAAATGTTTCCTGAATCCTGACAATACCCCATTCTTTTACTTTCTGGCTGGCTGGAACCCGAACAACCATCAATCAAGTTTGGGTGGCCGTGAAGTAGGCCAGATGGACTATGTCGGAAGCGTTTTCTGCTCTTCAGTGCAAGTTGGCCATTAGAGCAGCCACTCGACAGAAGTGCCTGAGTCTTTCACATCTGTCAAGATAGTTTAGGGAGACCTTGAACATATCCTAGCCTTGCAGACACTGATTAGAATATGCAATTGTGTGTGCCAGAGGAGAGGTGGCTGCCTCCACTGGGATTTTGTGATAAAAATTATCCTTTCATCCTTTCCAGCCTTTGTGACAGGCTTTCTCATGACCTCATTTGTGTACTAAATACACAAACCATGGTGTCTGGGATATCACTGTCATGTTGCTGACAAACTCTCTGTCCAAATAGACAATATTCAAGAATGAACGACAGTTTTCATCCTGTGTTAACTACACTTTAGCACAGCAGCCCAGGACCAACCTATTGTCTTCCAGTCTGAGAACACCTCAGCAAAGCTATGGAGAAAAGAGCTCATTAGAAATTCAGATAAAATTCAAATTCTTGATTCATCATCTGCTCTCCCCCTTAAATTTATTACACAGCAGAGTTTCTCTAATAATTCTCCTCTTGCAAGCAGTGAGATCCAAAATGACCAAATGTCACAGACTACAATTCATACTTAGAGTCAGCTGCTCAGAAGAAAAAATACTGAGACGGAGCAGTTGCTAATAAGGAAAAAATACAATTATTTTTTTTGTTAGTTTCCAAAATAATGAGAGTGCTTCAAAGAGATTTTAAGGCTTTTCCATGAATGCTGACTAATGATAAAACAAATCCATAAGAACACTTAGATCACCAGTTTATGAGACAGGCATTGATTCCCAAAGTTAATTAGTATCTTCTGGTTTAATTTAGCAGAAGTTTTGCCACAGCTCATAGAAGTTCCTGGAAAACCAAAATATACTTTTATCAGCAAATCTGCAAAATGATAACCGTTGGGATTTTTCTGCAGGTATAATTTTCCTTTCTGTTAAGCATAGATCAAACGCCTATGAAACAGTAGTCATCTTTGAAAAAGTTAGGTGAGAGGAGGGGAGAGACACAGAATTCATCCTATCAGCAAAGTTGCTGCATGTCCATGAGCTGGAAAGGTGGATAAGCAACAGGAGAGCAGCAGTTACAGATAACATCAATTTATTTGCATTTTTCTCAAAGAACAGAGAAGGTAAGGAGGAATTTCAGACACCAAGTCACACTAAGCAAATATGTCACATGAAACCCAATACACAATACTTCATTGGGCAAGCCTAGATGAAATAATCTGTTTTACCGACACACCTTCTTGGGTTCTTAACTAACTGGATTACTTAACTTCTTCAAAAAATTTAAGAGTTAGGGAGAATTGTGAAGGTGTCAGATAAAGATATCTACTCCACATGCAAACAGAGATCAAAAGAAAAACATATTTAGGTTATTTAGTGGCTGTAATGAACAATAAAGGAAGTATTACAATGATCTTTTCTTTTTCAACACAAATCTGTAGAGGACATGCTTGGAATACTGTATACAGTCCAGACTCTTAATCTCAAAAACGATTTTGTAATAATAGAAGGAATCTAGGTAAGTCCAGCAGAGAGTATTCTTGTCGTGGATAAATTGTTATACAACAAAATATTTAAGTCAGAGGTTTTAGCCTTAAAAGATGGCAAGTGACAAAAAGTAACAGAAGATATATAAAACTACAATTGATCGGAGAAGCTAAATAGGGGCCTTTACTCACCCCATTTACAATATGAAATCAAAAGGAAAAGTGATGGAATAGAGAGGTTAGAAACACCACCTAACAGAAGGAAAATTTCAGCGCACAGGAAGAGGGTTAATCAAGAAAATCATGAAAACAGCCCTTTTTCTGAATATACTAGTATTTTTCAGTGCACTATTCTCAGTCAGTTCACATCTGCTTTTGGTACTCCCAACCAATCGCTGTCAGAGATGTATTCAGTGATGCAGCTCTTGAAGCACACACCAGACGGAAAGGTAACCATTTAGCAGTAGGACGGACTCCTGTAGTCAATAAGCTCCTCACTTACTATTCTGCTGCCAGAGCTCCCAAATGCCAGAGAGCCACTGCCCTGCTACTCCAGGCAATCACAGTAAGAACCGACGGCACTGGATCAGCATTTACAGGTCTAGCTGCATATCAATACAGACCTTATGCAACACTGTGCTTCAGAAAAAATTGCTGCTTCCAACTAATGTATCATATGCTTTTTCTCTTGTAGTCTTGAGCTATTGATGCAAAGCTATATGTGAAAAGAGAGCCTGCAGTCTGTTCCAAGTGCTCAGACAATAATCTAGATCTTACTTCTCATCTCCAAAGAATTAAATTGAGTCCTATTCTAACTACAGATTGCATACAGCTTTATTTTTCCTTTATCTAGATGTGGGTGGGGACTTACCTCCAACCTTTAATTTCCTTCACCTCAGGAAGAAAACAAATATTCTTATTCCAGCTAACGTGTCAGCACTCAGATATTTAATTCAGAAATAAAGTTCAGTAGGGCACAACATTTCACACAGGACTAATCTTCTTGACCTGATTTCTTACTCTAGTTCCTCCTACTGCTGCCAACACACTGTCCGGTGTAGCTCCCATGTAGTTATACCCACAGATCTGCAATATGGACTTCTTATCTTTAGCTCAGGGCCCAGGCAGGCTGCAAGCATGACTTCCATGTGTGTTGCTTCTACTAATGCCAACAGCAGATGAACGAGCAGGTGGCATGCAGGAAGATGCTGTGAGATTTCTAACGTAAATCAGGAGAGCAGAATTTCTGCCCACAGTTATTATGATCACAAACCTAAGTTTGTACCTATTTCTCCTTTTGCATTCCTTCAAATCAAATGAAGTCAGGTTTCCTAATTAAGTCAAACCACATAACTATGTTTGCTGCAGTCAGTCCCAACCTGAGTTTCAGTTTCAGTTATAACTCACTCATATATAGAATCTGTTAAAGTTAACTCCAGTTCAGCTCTGCCTTTAAAACTATAGCTTGAAAACGACCCTATACCACCCAACAGCATTGCTCTCACAAAACGATGCTGCATCAATGCTCTGCTTTGTCTCCTTCTCCCCTCTTCTGACAGCCATTGATAGAATATATTGACTCAGCGGGAGCAGAACAAGGCAGAGGAGTACTAGTGGCTCGAGCGGCAGAGACCTTCTGGCAGCACAATAGGAAGCTTCATTCAATAAACTCCCAAATGCCAGTTAGGCATGGAAACTTAAAAAAAAAAAAAAAACACCACCAACACAAAAAAGTCCTTCTCCCAAAACTAATAAGCAATAAAATCACACAGCTCAGAGCCCTTCCTGCATTCCCACCCAGTCACTTCCATCCCCAAATGAAGGTGTTTCTTGCTGCCAACTCAACCAAGTCAGCTGGTCTCTGAAAATCTAGTTGTATCCTTTCTGTTTCACAGCTTGTCATTATCTACACAGGTTCTAGACTCAGCACTTATCAGATAACTCCACACATGTTGTGCAAGTAAGACCAGTTACAGCTGTACTGACTGCAAAGCAGATGGATGCATGCACACACAGAGAAAGCGTCTGTAACTTCATCAGACATGTCTGTGGTTGCACAAGCAGAGCAGGCCACCTGCAGGTACTCCTCAGATCAATGGTGCACCACCACCCACAATTTGAAAATTGTTCATCCCCATTGCACCTGTCACTCCTAATCACATTTATTTTTATAATTATCTAAGTATTCAGAGCCTGGAATGTGTTAAACCTAGCTGGTTTTAAGCAAACAAATGCCAGGGTAGCATAGCTTGTATAATCCACTTAAACACATTACTTCTGTATCTCAAACAAGATCTCACAGTTTTAGCTCCCACTATAAATCATCCTACACACATAACACCTGCTACTCCAACAAAAGAGTACATTAAAAGGCTTTAATGATCAGAAAGAAAATAAGTTTGTCTAAGGGACACCTGGAAACATAAATGCAGGGCATATGCCTTTCTGTGTACTAGGAATTACACTGTCACTTGCATTTAAATAAGACGTATATATTCTGTACTCTCCTTCCTGCTGTCTTTGAATAAAGAATATACAACCCCAAGAGTGCAGAATATCTACATATTTCAGCATGCAGTGAGCAGAACATCCCTTCAATACTACCTGTCCAGAAGGAAAGCAGTCCTTTTTTCAACTAGTCATTATTTGATACCAAACAAAAGATGTCTTTATCAGGAGACATTTTTGCATGTTATTATTGGTCTGTTCCTGTCAACAGGTGAGTTATGAAAAGCATCTGTACTCTGGAAGTCACATCAGCAAACTGGTAGCAGTACAGGTCATCCAAGGTTAAAATTGGAGCTCTGATCTTCAGCTTACCTCTTGTGTGTGAGACTGCCCTAATTATACAACTCAGGAATATTGTCTGCCTGACCGCTGAGAGACAGGAGCAGTGCAGAACTGAGGAAAGGCCACAAAAGTACAATCTCCTGTACTACTGAGTTCCCACTGAAGCACATGTGACATCGCAAATCCAGTGATTTAAATGAACTGGTGTGCAGCCTTCAGTAAATGGAATTTACCTTGAGGTTTGGGTTTGGTAAGCTTCCCACAGGGCTTTGAGATTGTGACAGTCTTCTGGCAGTCAGCATTATGAAGGGCTCTCTTTAGGTTCCCGGTTCGAGTCTTCAAGGCAGTATTCAAGTCACATTCTCCCCAGGCCTGGAACTGGTATTTGCACTCTGCTGCAATGAGTAAATAAATGGCAATAGTTAAACCAGAATGACTGAGTGTGAAAACAAAAATGTTATGAGTCTGATAGGATATCATGGACAGCCAGTGCTTGTAGACAAAAGGATCATGCAACTGAAGAAAGGAATCCCAAGAAAAATTTAAAGATAATTTGGAGTGATAATTGCAGTCTTCCCCCCAAAAAAACCCTTTAAAATGGAATCCTCTTGCTTTTTCATGAATATTATTGTCACATAAAAGAAAATGCATACAACTATGAAGACAGACAACAAAATAAAAAAAAAAAAAAAAAGAAACAACAGCAGTGGGAAACGTCATTCACATTCTATATGGTGATTCTTCTATTTGTGCAATGACAAAGGTTACCAAATAAGGAGTGAATAGTTTCAAGAATGTATGCGCAACTATGAACTTGTCAAGTCTGAAACTGCTGCACTGATTGCCTTGGTAAGGTCACAATGATGTCAAACCCATACAAGCAGTTTACTAGAAAAAAAGCCAAGTTTGCAAGACTAATCAGATCTGAGTCCTTGACAGACATCTTGTCCAGGACAGATCTGACATATCTTTCTGAACTGTTATAGATGAACCTTCTGAACCGAATAATATAGATGAAATACACTGGTATTCATTCACTCCTTTCAATGCACACATTGGTAGCCACCTATGCTCCACGCTGCAAATCGCACATTGCGAGGTCACGTAAAGCCTATAGTAACCATCACAGAGATTCACAGCTGTGAGAGAACACACGACACTTACATGCTGCCATAAATAGGGTTGTACACCACAGGAAAGAAGATTTAAACACACTGCTGGAACACTGAGTTAACAGTAAGTAGGTTACATGGACTCTCTGCAGAGGAGCTGCTTTGTTCTGAAGAAGCTGCCTTTTGATGCCTTACATGTTCTAGCAGCAATGAACTTGAAAGGGACAACCAGGTGATCAGGCCCAGTCAGCATGAGTTCATGAAAGGCAGGTCCTGCCTGACCAACCTGATCTCCTTCTGTGACCAGCTGACCCGCCTAGTGGATGAGGGAAAGGCTGTGGATATTGTCTACCTGGACTTCAGTAAGGCCTTTGACACGGTCTCTCATGGCAAACTCCTTGAGAAACCGGTGTCTCATGGCTTAGACGAGTGTACTCTTAGCTGGGTGAAAAACTGGCTGGATGGACGAGCCCAGAGGGTTGTGGTGAATGGAGTTAAATCCAGTTGGCGGCAGGTCACAAGTGGTGTTCCCCAGGGCTCAGTATTAGGGCCGGTTCTGTTTAATATCTTTATCAATGATCTGGATGAAGGGATTGAGTGCACCCTCAGCAAGTTTGCAGATGACACCAAGCTGGGAGGGAGGGTTGATCTGCTCGAGGGTAGGAAGGTTCTGCAGAGGGATCTGGACAGGCTGGATCGATGGGCCGAGGCCAATTGTATGAGCTTCAACAACGCTCAGTGCTGGGTCCTGCACTTGGGTCACAACAACCCCATGCAGCGCTACAGGCTTGGGGAAGAGCGGCTGGAAAGCTGCCTGGTGGAAAAGGACCTGGGGGTATTGGTTGACATCTGGCTGAATATGAGCCAGCCTGTGCCCAGGTGGCCAAGAAGGCCAACGGCATCCTGGCCTGTATCAGAAATAGTGTGGCCAGCAGGAGCAGGGAGGTGATTGTCCCCTGTACTCGGCACTGGTGAGGCCGCACCTCGAGTCCTGTGTTCAGCTTTGGGCCCCTCACTACAGGAAAGACCTTGAGGTGCTGGAGAGTTTCCAAAGAAGTGCAATGAAGCTGGTGGAGGGTCTAGAGCACAAGTCTTATGCAGAGCAGCTGAGGGAACTGGGGTTGTTTAGCCTGGAGAAAAGAAGGCTGAGGGGAGACCTTATCGCTCGCTACAGCTCCCTGAAAGGAGGTTGTAGCAAGGTGGGTATCAGTCTCTTCTCCCAAGTAACAAGTGATAGGATGAGAGGAAATGACCTCAAGTTGTGCCAGGGGAGGTTTAGATTGGATATTAGGAAAAATTTATTTACTGAAAGGTCTGTCAGGCATTGGAACAGGCTGCCCAGGGAAGTGGTTGAGTTACCATCCCTGGATGTATTCAAAAAGCGCGTACACAAGGCATTTCAGAACATGGTTTAGTGGGCATGGCTGGTGGTTGGACTCAATGATCTTGAAGGTCTTTTCCAACCTAAATGATTCTATGATTCTATGAAATACAGAAATAGCCCCTTCACCAGGACATTTGCAGACCTAAGCAGAAAATACAGGCTTCCTTCTCCACAGCTAAGTAAAAACCAAAGCAAATCCCTTGAGAGAGCGATGCTTACCTCCAAATTGCTTCTTCCAGTTGCAGGGAATCTTACACTTCTGAGTCTTGGTGGTTTGTTTGCACTCAGCTCCAGTGCGAGTGCCCTCACGCGTCCCCAGGCCACAGTCACCACTGGTGGGCACGCAGACGCTCCACTGCCATTCCCCACAGTCAGACTTCTTCGCCTTTTTCTCTGGATGAAGACAAGGAACCAAACCCAAGCAAGAGAAGTGGTCAGTACCCAGAGCCTATGGAGGAGTTCCCTAAACTTAACTACACAGTCACAGGGTGAATAAGGCAGACATTCATAAAACAATTGCTTCAAAAGCAAAAGGTCTGGCATCCTCTTCGCAGTTCTGCAGAGACAGGTCAGCCTCTTTGACTCCAAAGCAAGGTGCGTTATTCAAATTCAGTCCCACTACCATGTCTACTATTCCACTTAGCTATTTTCAAGTGGATTCTCATCTTCAAAATGAGGAATCATCTAGAAACCCCCAGGGATCACCGACCAAAATATGCAGGAGGGCTCACTCAGAAAGGACACTCCTCTGCCTCCAGTAGCTGATGGCATGCAAATATTTTCAGTCCCAACTGAAGCACTACACACTATACAGATCAGAAATGTACATGTTGACGTTGTGTATCAGAGGATTTGAGCACCTCCAGGGAACAGCTGTGGGATACAAACTTCTCACGTGGTATACCATGCCACATTTTATGTCAGAATATGACCAAAACTCCAAAGGGGAAGAAAAAACTACATGGAGAACTGTACTCAAAATGCTGTTAATACAGGTGGGTTTGCTGGTCAGAGGTGTAAGTAATGATCATGGGTATAAGGATCTAAATGAAATCAAGTCTGATGAGACAAGACAGCAATGTTATCAAACCCAAAGGTTCACAAAAATAATTAGTTAGGCCCCCAAAACATCACAAGTAACTTTAAATAACCTTATATAAAATTATTTTCCTTCTAGCTCTTGTATATTTATGTTCACATTTTCTCATATTTCCATACAGCCACAATGGTTAGAAACACCTTTGTTTTTTTAATGGGAACACTAATTCTGATAGACTCACAGGTCATATTAACCGGTGTGTAAGTAGCCTGTAAATAATAAGACCTTAAGAAAAACACCAAAAGATGTGTTCCCTAAAAAACGTCAAAACTGGGTTTGATAGATATGAATTTTCCACCCCAGGCCTGTCTCTCCTATAATGAGGTCCGAGTTCATCAGTGACAGAAAGCAATTACCGCTGGATGTCTGGCTGTCTATCTGCAGCAGCGAGTTAGTTCAATTCTTTGTCGGAGGATTTCCACATCACACAGCATTGGCGTAGCATTGTCATATACAACACTGAACAAGCGACATGATAACTACTGTTTCATCACTCCTGTTTGGTTCTCCTTAAGTCAAGCATGAACCTATTCCCAGAGCAAATTTTAAGCTGCCTTGCAATACTCACTCTGTGATAAGCTAAGGACTCTGGTCTCTGGGGCTATTAAGCTGCCAGCTTTCATGGAAACTACTTTCTGTTTTCCTATTCAACACAGAACAACATGTCACAGCCACAAATCCCTACCCTGTATGTCAAAAGGTTAACGAATGACCTGAATTTTATAACAAAACCAGAGGCATTTGACATTCTCCCACACATACAATCTATGTTGGGGATTAACTCTGAATTACACCGGACCTTACCTGGTTTCTCTTTTTTGCCAGCCTCGGTGGTACTCACAGCTGCCAGAATGAAAACAAGTGCCAGGAGGGCAGCTGTGAACATTCGACGTTGCTGTTGTTGCATTCTAGGGATTAACGAGAGAGAGAGAAAAAAAAGGCCGGTTAGACTGTAAAAAGTGGAACACCATCTAAAGTGTAGCTACAGTATTTTTGGGAAGCTGTGCTTCAGGGCCACAAGACACAAGCAGGTCAAACATAATTAGCCAGTGGCAGAATGGGCAATTATCTTCATTCCAGAGAGAATACAAAGACTTTTAACAATTATTTTCCAGCCTGTGTACCAAGTCCCTGATCTACATCGCTGATGTTACAGATGAGTTTTGCCACAGAAAATTCAGAAATTATTGCTCATCTTCTAGAAACCTGTCAGAGAATTGAGGCTCCTGATGGGCCTGGAACTTCTCTCTTCTTTCCTGACCTCTGGCGGTGATTTATTGTGTAAAACTAAACATAACATGTACTTTGTATTTCAGCTTACCCATTCATATGAAGTAGGGAATGCTACGCTGTCCACCTTGCAAGGGTTCAAATTCTTATTAGGCTTACCTGACATCCGAAAAGAGCTTCTTCCATGAAAACTTATATAGGTAATATGTGATTTATTATCTTAATTGTCATTGGCATGTTGCTACCTACCTTTTCCTTCCCCGCCAATTAACGTCTCTTTCTAATATAAATTAAGCTAATTGCCTGAAATGCAAAATGGGCAGAGAGATAGGACTTGCACACACAGCTAGAGGCTATCCATAGCATGCTAATGAACCCAAAATCTGTATTTGAGAAGCAAATATTCAAATATAAAAAGGAATTAAAAACATTTGCTTGGTGGTGAAGCATCAGTTATGAGCCAATTGCCAAAAGTCATTCAGAGCTGCCCGATTTCAACGGCTTACACACATATTTACCTTTCACTTTGCTATAATTTGCATTGTCTCATTTTGGCATTGTTTATTGGAAAGCAGGGCCATAAGAAATATATATGTTAAAAATAAGCAACCTCCCCATTTCCCAGACACACCTCTCCAGTAGGTGGCCAGGTACCAAGACGGTGGACTAGAGATTGCTTGGATGGAAGGTTTCTCCAGCATTTTTTTTTTTTTTTTCCTCCTCCAACCAGGGCCCATGACATTCATGCTACACCAGCCTTCAAGGAGATGTCAACAGTGCTACCACTAAGATGGCCTTAAAAACTCAACTACACTGATGTTACAGAGAGTTTAGAGGCAACCTGATCTCATTTTGCTGAGCACAGCAATCTTAGGGGAGAACTAATTCTCACCATGAACAAAGAACAAAATGTATTTAAAATTTAATTTGGCACTCCTCAGTATTCCCTGCTGGCAACCTCTTGCTCAAAAGCAACATAATTGTAATTGACATGGAAAACAGGAGAGGAATCCCAAACACAGAGACTTTTAAGTATCCAGCTTTAATGTCATGCTAGAAGCCAGATGAGAAAACTTAATAGTTTTGTTGAAATAAAGTTCATGTGAAGACTGCAAGAGACCTGGCACTCAAATCTCTGAAAGAGCTGTCATTAGCACCAGTTTGGTTTACTCCAAAAGAAAGTACCATTTCCCGTCATGAAGAAAGGACCACCAGTATTTCCAGTGAACTCAGAGGCCAGAGCTAGAGCACGAGTGCTGCGTGAGCTTGGGTTTGTTTTTTCCTTTCTTCTGCTACATGTTTCCACTTAAAGCCTCTCATGTTTTACAGGAAATGAAATGAACAAAATAAAATAAGCAATAAAAAAACCAAATATGCAACCTGACTTTTTATCCAGCTTACTTCAAGCTGGTTCTCCATAATCAAACACAGCTGCAATACTGTTAAAACACAAAACTTTCCCCCTCAGCCCCTTTCCCTTGGAGAAACTTCACCACCAGTAGCACCGCACCTCACCTCACATCCCATTTTCACCACATTTTATCTTCTCGCTTCCTCTCATCCAAATGACTCACCAGAATCTAATCCCTCGTTGAAAGAGGGAGTTAAGAGCTTGTGTGGAAACACATATGGCAAGAGAGATAAATACTTCCACGATCCCAAGACACCGTCCCAGCGTGCTGTTGGGGGTGTCAGAAGCTGAAGCAAGGCGGCACCAGTGGGTTTGCTGCACAGGATGTCACCGCACGCAAGGGACGCCCGCAGTGGGCTTGGGGCTCCCTCCTCCATCCCTGCTGCCTGCCCCAGGGACCTGGGATGTGGTCACACATACTCCACAGGCTGCTGACACTCACCGGGAGCCACGGATAACTGTCTGTAGGGAAGCTGCCTTATATTAAGTTGACAGAGACTCAAATTCAAATCTGATCGACATTATTTTCAGCAAAACAGGCAGGGAAAATAGCTGGGGTTTGGAGTCTGAAATCTTCCAGAAGCCCTACAAACAAAACCCCACAGAGCCTTAATATAGCATGTTTTCCTAAGACTTCAGGTCTTCCTACAGCCAAAACACTTGCCAAGTTGTCTAAGGCAAACACTCAACCTGCAGAGAGAGATACATATATCCCTCTGGCAGAGAGAGCCAGGCTGCTTCCTGAAGTGCCTTTCCTATTAATTACCATCAAGTGGAAAGCCATGCTGTACAGACGGAGGCCTTGCCTCACACCACACCAACACCTTGAGTTTGATGTAATCAGGATGACTACAGAAAACTGCATAATTGTTTTGCACATGATAGACCAGCAAGGGCCGGTGCTCCCACAAAATTACAAACAGCCAATAAACAGTACCAATTAAATACTAGACTTTTTTTTCATAAGGCCAAAAAATCTGACCTATCAGTTATCACTTGAGTTCAATCTTCAGTCTTCCTTGCAAATATTTCAGCTGGCCATTAAAAAGATGGATGAAGAGAAGAACTTGTCAGACTGGACTTGGTTTTGAAAACAATATATTCCACTGAAAATAACTTTGTCTTTTTTGGTTTCTTTTCTTGAAATTCAAAGGTGACAACTTTTCCTTTTCATCAGATTCTGTGATAACATATCCAGTTCAACCTTTGATTTAAAGAACTGCCAAAACTACTAACAGCAATGAAAAATCAAGTGTTTCACGATATGCAAAATGGACTCCTCCTCGACATTTTGATTTTTGTAACGAGCCTTCTATCTGCATCAATGGTAACAAGTAAATCGTGTCATAAAGGGAAAGTATTTCTAAAATCCTGTATGACAGCTCCTAAACAGAGCAAGACAGCAGCATTTAAACAAATGGAAGTGGCATTTACAACCAACAGAAAGAGACAAAAACAAAAGTGAAGGAAGAAAAAGAGACATTTGGCGGGGGGGGAGCTCCAGGAAACTTCAGAAGATATAAAAGGTGAAGAGAGAGAGTTTAGAACAGTTTAATGGTAAGGTGGAACAAGATCAAAAAAAGAGAGCGAGTAATCATGAAAGAGCACAGAAACAGGAATGAGAGAAGAGAGAAGTAGTTAACGATGGTGGAACACTAAAACAGAGAGTGTTAGGAAAACATGAAGTGTGTAACGAGGTGAGAAGTGAAGCCCAGCTGAAAAGCACCATAGCAAGTAGCTTCTCCCAACAAAAATGAGACACAGGAATTACTTCAGTCTTACAGTTGATTTTACAGTCAATCTCTGCTTGGGAGTAAAAAAATGAAAGGAAAATTAAAAAATGGCAGGCAATCAGAAAATTAATGAGTTCATCAACCATCCATCCATGGATTCAATTGCATGTTGAGCACCCGAGAGAGAGTCAGGCAGAAGTCACACTATGGCTGCAGTTTGAAGGACCTTCTGAGGGGATCTTGAGCCTCCCACTCCAAATCCCTCACTGCCCCCAACCTGATTTTACAATCACACTCATCTCTCCTGACCGTGACTCATTAAGTCATTCGCTTGCTGTGATGAGTACAGTCCACACACCTAAGTGTATCAACTGCTTTGGGAAACACCTATCCTATGGACTGCAGCACACAAATCCCAGCTCTACCAGAGACCCAAACCAGTATCTACATAGCATTGCACAGTGGCATGCAGACACTTCCATATGGGTCCAGAAATGCTACAGAAACTTTCATGCAGTGCCAGGCTTTGTCTAACAGCCCAAGAGACAGTTTACTCCTTCCAACCCAAGACCCTGCAAATGCAGCTTGCTTCCTTCATACCAAAGCTGGCAGCCCCAGGCAGCCCAGGTGTTTTCGTGCGGTGCTCCTTAGACCTTTGGATCTCAGTTCGTGCCAGTCAAGCTCGCTGGAGCAACTCTGCACTCACGCAGTTAACTCATAGACAGGTTCTCCATTTCTCACACCTGAACAAGTCTTTCCTGAACACAAGCATCCAGAATAAACCAGACAATTTCAGATGAAGCTCTATTGGCGAGCAAGTGTTTATTTTTCCTAGCCTTATTGAAGCTAGCATATGCAGTACATCCTAGGATCACATATGCCTTTTGCAGGTGGCTTTTTTGCTGTTAATAACTATTACTCACAAGCCCTTCCCTTCATCTGTTCTTTCCAAAGCAACTGGCAAGGTCCCAGATTATAAAAGCAAGAATTTATTATTAGTCCATATGAGAGTAATCTCCCACTCTGAACTATCAGGTTCTCTCAGAATTTAACCCGTCTATATTCTCCAGCTCTTCCAGTATATTATGCCAAGCATCAGCTGTGTTGATAATGCTGCTACCCTGTATTTATTGCAATACTGTATGTATTGCCATCACTAATGACAGGCCATGGGCTTTGTAGTGAGTTTGCAAGGCCTCAGGACTGAGGCTTGTCGAGGCTCGCTCTGCCTGAGCTTTCTTTGGCCCGTCCGCAGCTTTATCACATTTGGGTTAGCTGCAACAGCAATTTTTCTAATTGATCAGCTAGCCATGGCCAATTTGATTTACTTTTCTCTGCCATTGTATGGAGCTACCCAGCTTTTACAAGTCTATTATAATAATGTACTATAGAGAAATACAGGACTGGTATCTTAGCAAAGCTCTTGAGATGTGTACACACAGGATGCAGTGTAGAGGAGTACAGGTATAGGAGATACAAGATGGGGCACAGGCTTCACAATGCAGACCCCCCCCAGCTATAAACAACTCACCCATGGTCAGATAAAGAAACGCAGACCTGGAGCTGGACAAAACTGGGTATAGGAGTAAGAAAGAGAACACAGAAATAGTTTCCAACATACCTAAAAGGCGCCATATATAGTAAGTTTGGATATAACATAGAGCTGCAGACGAATGAAGAAAGAGAAAGGCATAAAAGCATGTTAGCAAACATAAAAGAACCAACCCCAAGTTGATCCTAAGGTGAGGAAGAAGAAACCATGAACATGAACATCCTCCTGGCCAAGGACCCCAGGTGACGACAAGTCACCATAACCATCCCCACCACCAACACCATAACGAAACCACCAACCTGAGGGCTGAGAGGAGCTAGGGAAGGGTCAGCACAACATAAGGAAAAGCAGTTGAATCTAAGTGTATGTATAACCATTTTAACTGTGGTGGTGGTATTGTTGTTATTTTTATAATAATAACATCTGCATAGACATATTCTTTTCCGTAATAATTACATCTACACCAATAATGATTCTTGGATTAGACTGTTAAGATTTCAATTACACTAACAATAATTTTTTTTTACTTTATATAAATATATATAAAAGGTATGGTTCCTCTTTGCCCATAAACAGTATTTTGAGCATAACTATGACTCCCAGCTTTGTCTTTTAGTACACTATCATTTTCATCCCATGATCACGAATAAATAAAATGCATCCCAAAAGCAGACTTAAGAAACTCCTACAGCCCATTATTTCTCTTCACAACACTGCTCATTTTGGGTCCTCTTTAAGCTCCTTACCCATGTTAGAACTACCTTTTGCATTAATCCTTCTGTTTTTCCTGCTTGAATGAATAATTTTTCATCAAGTCCCACAACAAATACTTTAATAAATTACAGTTTGATTAGTCCCAGATTAGTCACATCTACAAAATCAGTTTTTAAATGAGCTAGTTTGGGAGATCAGTCTCCTTACAGTAAACACATGCTGTGTTTAATGAAACTTAACATTTACCTCCACTTCCTAAATTATTCTCTTATTTGAAATGCATTCTATTTTGCAGTCCATCAAGGGCAGGTGAACATGTCTGCGGTTACCGGGATCTGTTTCTTTCCCTCTTCTTAAATATAAATATTATATTTGCTATGCTCCAGTTGTACAACGGCAGGAAGTATTTGATGCATGTTTTAACGGTCTTAATGAATCTGAAATACTAAGTGCCATTTTTACAGTACCCTGAGATGGAAACACACAGTTTTCTCTGTAAAAGAGAAGTTAAGAGCATTCAGCTCTTAGGAGTTTGACCTCTGTAACACCTGCAGAAACTTCTGTTTCTCCAGGTCTCTTTCTCATAAGGGCATGCACCAGGTGATGAATGTCCTACCTGATCTCCCATATTGAAAACCAAGTGCTCAAGCACTTTTGGAGCCAGACCTTTATGAACTGTAATCTTCCAAGTATAAAATGTTCCCCCTTCCCTCGCACACATACACATTTCCTTTGTTGTCTTTATTTGCAAGACTAGGGAAAAAAAAATTTAAAAAAAAAAAATCTAGATTTGCTTTTCATTTCCTTTGCAAGATTTAAGTCAGCTTAGTTTTTGGTGAGTCTCAGCAATCTGCCACTTCTGGACTTCCAATACACTACTTTCTTGGATCATCGATACCATTTTCTTAAATTCCTGCAAGCTCCTGATAGCACTTTAGTGGGTTGATCCTCAGTTAGATTTGGAATTCCTCTCTACAGGCTTTTTTTCCCCTTTTTTTCTTGAGGAAACAATTTTATTTTTTTTTTTACTTTGATACAAAGAGATTTGAAACAATTATTTATTAAAAATCTTGCATTGGTCTAACACACATCACCAGTTTACTTAATTTCTTAAAAATCAACTTTTAAAATTGAAAATCTTAATTAGATTTATGTTCATGATCCTATGTAATACAAACTGAATCAGCTTGTTAACACTTGATGCAAGTGGCTATTTTTAAGGATGAGCTTTAAGGATGAGCTGTAAGGTCATACTGAATTAAATTTTAAAATAGCATCAACTTTTTATAGTCCTATGGTAGGTAGTGAAGAAATCACATCCACAAATAATTAGCCCCTATTATTATTAGCACCATTTACCTTCCAATATAAATTTGGAAAGATAAACCCTTCTATAATGAGAGATCTACTTCTACCTAAATTCACATCCAACTTTGGGTTGACACAAAACCAGTAGATGTTCTTCCATACTCCTCCAAAGTAGTTTTGAGTTATATGAATCCTATCTTATGCATACCAGTAGCTCTTATTTATTTGCAGTGTATCATTAATTTCCATTACAGCTATGTGGTGGGGGGGTGGAACTAGATGATCTTTAAGGTCCCTTCCAACCTTACCCATTCTATGATTCTATGATTCCATAGGACTTTTACTCTGGTTTCTATCTTTTCTGGACCTTTTCTAAGTCCTGTCTACCAGTCATGATTACCACTACAGAGTGTGTGAGGGCTAACCCAATAATATCCACTCGCAGGTACTACACCTCTTTCCAGCTTCTCCAATTCATTGCCCAGGCCACCTGCACCTGATATTTCTCTCTGATCTCACCCAAATGTCCTTAACCAACTTTTCCTTAACTGCCTTCCACCCTGACTACTGCAGTTTTCAACAGTACTCAAAGTAGACATAGACATCACATACATTTCTCTGTATGCTTCCTTATGGGTAAAGATCCCCAAACTCTCCTCACAGCACAAAGCCTTCAGCCAATTTGCTGATCTTCATTTAGCTGCACCTTCATGGACCAAAGAAATGCTATGTTCATTTCAAACAGAACTACTACTACAGCCTTAGTGGTCTAAGCCTAAAAGTAAGCCAAGGTTTAAGGAAAGAAAGAACCTTTAATTGTAACAACTGATTGCTCAGCCAAATGATACTATCCCTGACTGAAAAAACGCGCCTTCATCTCATTTCTAACAATGCTTATGTTTCAGAATGATTTTATTAAAGAAAACCTACTAGAATAATGATGAAACACCAAGTTTTCTTCTTTGGTCAAATTAAGTAATGAAAGGATATTTTACTTTTGGGGAGGGGAGGGTTTCGCTGGGCTGGTCAGTGTACAAAAAAAAACCAAAACAAAACAAAAAACCCCAAACCATATTAATTCAGAGACCTTCAGCTTCCACAATCCTGCCCAAAGCAAAATCCACACTCCTTCGACTTTCCTGTGAGGGATCATTATTCTCTTGTGATATAGTCATGAAATTTTGGGAGCTGTGTCAGCAACACCAAACAGCAGATGCCAGTGGTCTGAGTCCGTGTGCTAACAAGTTAGTTCAAAGCGATGTAGGAAACCCCAAACCCTAACAAAAAAAGCTCCCCGCATTTCAGCCACAGGAGGATGGCTGGGTAACGGGACCGACATCCGCGCCCAGCCCCTCGGTCCCCATTCCAACATGCATGACAGTGCAGCTGGCGGGTTGTTCTGTCTGGCAAAACAATAGAGAATCAGGGAGTTTCAACTACCAGGTACTTCTCAGCTTTTCTTTTTTTCTATTCGCTCCTTTGCTTCTATGTGTGGGGGGAGAGAAGGGCCACCCCACACCGGGGCAGCTCCAGCGATGCTCTGCCCTCCAGGCAGGAGAGGGGAAGCTGGCAAGCAGCAGCTGGTAGGGAAGAGGCAATTGCTTCCAAGGTGAGCCCGTAGTGGAAGGAGTTGGCGTAAGCACCAATTTATTCAGCAGTATAGTGGCAAATTTAAAAAAAAATAAAATTGACTATAACTATCTGTTTGTTGCTGCAGATCAGCCAGGGAGAAGTAAGAAAACTCTAGAAGGCTGAAATTATATTTGGCAAACTTACTTTTTTTTTTTTTTTAAACCAGCATTTATGCTCGGCTACAGCACAGGGTACCCATAATAACAAGCCGGAATCAAACAGTTAGCTAAAAAGGGGAAAAAAAAAAAAAAAAAAAAAAAAAATCACAGCATGACCCTTCTGATGAGCCGAAGTCAAACACTTCACTTCAAAAATTGCAGCGTGCAGTTCGGGGACTACATCTTTCAATATGTAATCAACTGCATGTTCTCTTTTGAACATGGACATCATTTAAGGGCCAGAAAATCAAGGAGAGGGCAGTGAGTTATGCCAATCCCCCAAAAATAAACAGGGAACCAAGAGTTACATGACTGAAGAAAATTACTAAAATGTAAACAACAAATAGTCAAAACCAATGATCAATTAACATGCCCCATCTAGCTTTGTTCAAGTAAATAAGCTACAGTAATTAGTTAAGTTGTGGATAACAGTTCCCCTAGACTTTGATATTTGTATAGTTGATTGTACGTTTGTCTCACATCAGGCTAAGGCAAACACACACGCTGTGGATATTTTATATTTCTAGCTCCCCAGACATAAATTAATAGTTCAAGTTGATAACAGATACCCCTGGGTACGTGAATTCTGCCTCTTAGTGCTGACCATAATTTAGACTGACTTGAGACTCAAGAAAAGGGCTGGTCTGAACAAATACGAACAGAACATTTCTTCTATTTTTCCAAAATGTTTTGCCAAAATTAAAATCTTTTATGGGAAAATATCAATTTCAACAAGATGGCAAGTTTTTCAAAGTGGTTTTTATGAATTAAAATAATTTTCTTTTTATTCTTTTTCACTAATATTAAACTGTATTCCCTTCCATTAAAAATGTAATTTTGCACAAGCTATACAAAGGATCTTACCATTTCTCATAGGCAGAATCTCCAGATACTTCTGCAACATCACTTCAGACCTAGAAATCTGAACCTCCATTTGGACTTCTTATTAACCAGCTCTGTCTCTCAGGGGGAGCACCAAGAGCTGTGTAATTCCTTCATTGCAAGTTTTAAGCAAAATTTTGCCAACCCAGGACACTGTAAGCCTTTATCTGATCTCAGAAGAAGGAACCAATTATAAAAGGTGTCATTTTGGGGGGTGAAAGTTTAGCATTCACACAGTAGTGTTGTGAAAAAAAATATAACAGTAAAAAATAGTTTTTTCCTGAGAAAAGCGCAGTAAATGGAAGGAAATGCAGTGCTAAACAAACACAACGGGCAGTATGGATGGTTAAAAGGCCAGGGAACTAAAAATCTAATAGAGATGGCCAAAACCCTCCAAAGGGGATTAAAATTTTTATGCTTCTCTCTTTCGAAACTTCCAACACAAACACTTTTACAAAAGTGATTTTATTTTCAGAAAGCCTAGGGAACACACCTAATTTTTTTGAAAAATTCATAATTGCAAAAAACCCCCCACATTTTCAGTATCATAAGCTGATGTTAAGAAATTAACCATCTCAATAAAAGGGTGAAAAAACACGCTGTCTTTTCCAGAGAAACATTACATTTATCAAATGTAAAAGGGGCAGTTGATATTTTCTCTTGGTCCCTAGCCAGCATATAGAGATCATTTTCTTAGCCCCCACCTTCAAAATTTCTCTAAGAAAGGAACATCACTGTTGAAATCAGTTTTCTCTCCTTCTTCCCCAAGCTCTTATTTCACTCTCATCCACAACATTTTCTTCCTCTCTTTTGCTCGTGGTGGTCTGAGCAAGTCAGGGCTCTCAAGCAATAACTAATACTGACTTCTACAACTGCCTCTTCTATTAACCTTCCCCTCCCACTACTCGAGCCGAGAGGCTGAAGAAAACAAAACAAAAACCCTAAACCAAGGCTAATATTTCAGTTCGTTCTGCTGCACTTCCAGACGCTAACTGAAAAAAGACGTTTTAAGCCACTTCTGTTACTATGATTTTTTTTCCCTTCCTGCACTTCCCACAATGATCACAGCTGCTGTGTCACTGTCTACGAAGTCACACTGGGGTTCTTTACGCTTTCATTTCTCCAAGGCTGAGGATGAGATTCAACAGTCCTGGATGTGGCCAGCCAACAACCCATCTAGAAGACCACAGGAGACCCACCTCCATTCTCTCCAATTACTTTCCTTTCAGTGAAAGTGAGGCCAAGCTGCTGACTGAACTTTCCTGTGCATCATCCGCATCAATGTGTCTCTCTTGGAGAATCCACGCTTTGTGGTCATGTGTTTCCCCAGCCACAACTACTGGTAAATCATCTCTCTCTATTCTCTTTTGATTCCATCTTCACCGCTCCCTCAATGCACAAAAGATATAATTACTTGATAATAGCAGAGGGACAAAACATGCCTAACTGGGGGAAAACAAGCTCTTATTAAAGTTATTCTTTCTGCCTCCTTTCCCACCCCAAACGGGCTAGTGGTTTTGCTCTACCTAATGTTCTTCTGGTTGCCTGAGATGATTAAGACACAAAGTATTTTTTCATGGTGTTGCAATGCCTCTGACAAGTGTCCAGATCCCTACTGCTCAGGTGCCATGACACCACAGGACCAGAAAAGGGCAAATAAACACTGTAATACAAAGTCTTTTGGTGTCAGGAGGACAGCTGACATCTATTTGGCTATAGCTAATGTGTTTTCATCTACCAGACATGAATTTGGGCACGTTCTGAAAGTGTCAGAATAAGAAGTGGCATATTCCCATCCACTTGCTGAACAGAGGGCAGAACAGAGTCTCTCATTGTTCCTGTCTGGCCAAGAGAAAGTTTTCTTCACTATTCTACATTCATTTATTGAAATAGAATAAATTTATGAAGCCTCATTTTCTTGACTGGAGCAGTTATAACAATGTCATATGGGTATCACAGTCAGAAAAAACAGGAGCTATCAATGAATATAACTATTTTTGTAATTGGGTCCACAGCCAAAGATTATTATTACTACTATTAGGAAAAAAACTGGGTGCAGATACACAATGATGTCACCACAGCCCCAGTGGCCATACCATTATTGTGAATGCATCATGATTTGAGAGCTATTTAAGCTGTGACATGTTTTTCATAATGAAGAGCTGTACTGTACAAGCCAGGCAGATGCCTCCACTGTATTCTTGGGTTTTTTCTCTCTCTGCCCCAGTGAGGATATTTTCAGCTCAATGGCAATAGGCAAATCACAGCATCTGTCACTGTCCTCCCTTCTCCATCTATGCAATAGGGATAATAGCACACACCTCCTTTAAAAAACACTGAGAAATCCATAATAAAAATGATTACGTGAAGGGGGGATAATTTTATTATCCAGCATCTGCTGCAGCTTGCTTTACTTACCTGGATCTTATGCCTCCACGGTTCCAGGCTTTGAGCAGGGTGGCCAGACTCCCCCAAGCAGACAGCAGCAGCAATGCTGTGCAACTCCCAATGGCTCAGCACGTTGTTGAGGGAAAGCTGCAAGCCACAGCAGAACCCCGTTATCCTTGATAACTACCTTTCCTCAAAAGTAATCAGATTTTGTCAAATACTTGAGTTTTGATTTGCCTGAGCTGACTGTCATGTTGGAGACTTTTTTTTTTTTAACCTCCAATCAGACTCTGGGACATACTCTATACTCCTAAAGAAAACAGCTCATTTTATTTCCTTTACTCGTTATGACTCCTCATTTCCTTTGCTGGCTGTCCAAAATATGCAGTGCAGTCAGAAAGCTATTTAAGCTGAAAGCACATGGCTTCTCACCTATGCCCTCTATTAATCTTTTCAAGGGACTGCATTTACATATTTTTTTTTTTCAGAGAAATCATCTCCTTGCTTCAAGTGACAAATCTCAGGGCATTGGGATAGCTAAGCAAGAACGAATGAGGAAAAAATTAATTCAGCTGAAACAAATGTGACGTGCAAATGAAATTTGTGTTTTGGCCACATTGTAACACAGGGCTAGAATGTGTTTTTAAACCATTCTCCTCCAAAAGCAGCTAGTGAGCATAGGGCAGCTTTTGTGTAGCATGTTATCTCCTCGTTGCCAGTGAGAAAGCAAATAGCATCTCCAAGGCATGTATGCCCTCCAGTATGATACCAGTTAGCAAAGAAACAGAAGAGCTCAGACCTCATCTTCTGCAATTGATATTCATAGAATCATAGAATCATTTAGCTTGGAAAAGACCTTCAAGATCACCAAGTCCAACCGTAAACTTAATATTGCTAAGTCCACCACTAAACCATGTCCCTAAGTGCCACGTCTACACATCTTTTAAATACTTCCAGGGATGGGGACTCCACCACTTCCCTGGGCAACCTGTTCCAGTGCTTGACAACCCTTTCAGTGAAGAAATTTTTTCCTAATATCCAATCTAAACCTCCCCTGGTGCAACTTGAGGCTATTTCCTCTCATCCTATCATGTGTTACTTGGGAAAAGAGACCAACACCCACCTCCCTACAACCTCCTTTCAGGTATTTCGCAGCCCTTCCTTACTTAGCTAGGGCTTTAAGAACTGCCTCTCTTATTCCAGTGGAATTTAACAACCACTCAGGATGGACCCTACCTTGAATTCACAAAAGGACATTTGCCATGGTATTTAATGATAGCAAAAAATGAGTTGGCATGCAGGACCACTCCCTTTTCAGGTATAGGAGCCTGGCCAATGTTCACCATGACCATACTGGTGCAAGCAACAAGCAACACCTTTTGACTGCTGCAGTGAAGCACCATCAGGCACCGATGATGAACAGCTGCATTCTGTAACAGCACCTCAAAACGGTGCCTCCATCCATGGGAGATTGTCCTGGAACAAGCAAGCCACGGGAGGAGGGGCAAGTGCCATCACCTTCACTTGGCAGAACAGAAACTGAGGTTTAGAGACATAAATCAACTTGCTTGTAATTATCCAAAAAAGCATGTGACAGAGAGAACTTTTTTCAGAGAAAACAGTCTTGTACCTTAACCAGAAACACATCCTACACAGAAAATCCCACTTTCAAATATGGTCAGGTAGACAGAGTTGCCCCTACTCCAGTTACTTACCTCATCTGCAATAAGTTTCACATTTCTATCCAAGGTAAAAAATGTCAAAACATATTGTAGCTACATCTTTTGATGCAGACGGCAGAGGATTAAGTTGTACTGTGTGCAGTACATAAGAGGTGAAACTTCAGAGCAGCCTTTTTGGATTTTAGACTGTTGAACTCTATTGCTACATTCCATAAAATCTTTCCATTTTGGAAGTCAATACAGAGCTGCATACTTGAAGCAAAATTTTGGTAGCTACAGAATAAGCCTGCATGCTGCTTTAGTACTATTAAAAGGACACTGTCCCACAGCTACCTTCCAGCCAGCCATGCAACAGGTCAAAATACATTCAATTTTTTAAATGTCTGTTTTCATCTACCCAGGGAGGTGGGAATGTGTTTTCATGACTGATTAACGTTCTCTATTATCACCCTCATCTGCTAGAAGGCATTGGAAAAAATGAAGAAACTCCATTCAAATTAAAAATTCTTGTTATCTGACATCCCAGCTGTAATCTGATGGTCACCATTTCACCCTGTTCTTTCAATTACCCTCCCAAGTCTCATCTTCTCTAATCCCAGATGATGTCTTCCCTCCTCTTTGTTCCTCTTATCCTTGTACACACATTTTTAAAGAGAATCTCCTTATGAGTCATTCTGTACCTCATGGCTGCTTCAGGTCATAAAGTTCTCTTAAGACCACTAAAACAACTCTTTTTAAACAAAAAATAAATGAAGTCCTCTTTCCAAACTGGAAAATAGCATTCACCAAACCATTGGAAGGTGAGAGTTCCTAAGGGAAGCCACGTCCTTCCAAAACCAGACACATATCCTATTCCATCTATGTTTCTGTAACAAAGAATCACTTCTAGCATTGGAAGAACATTAAGCAAGAAGACAAGGAAAAAATAAAAAGGAATTATTCATACTACTAAATATTTAACAGAGTCATTGGATGGGAAGATCATACACACCAATAATCAGAGAACTGAAAACTCATTAGCAGTATTGCAAAATTTGCAATGCAAAACTGAAACTCTTCCTAGAACGTGGGCAGGCAAACATGTATTTCACACTGTTCCCTTAGTCTTCATTTTGCATCTGCCATAGATCTCTGCATTCACTGTGCAAGTACGATACAGAAATTCTCAGGGAGACAACTGGAGATTTCGGCAGCTAACTGAGGGAGAACCGGACCCATTGTTATCCCGGGGGTCCAAGCAGGAGAACTGGATACTCAAAGAGGTAAAAAAAAAAAAAAAAAAAAAAAGGTATAAAACATGTTGGAATTTAAGACCATCATCTTTGGTGTAGAGAGTTAATAGCCAGCTGAGAATAACAAAATGATCCAAGGGCTATTTTTCAGTTTACTATAGATTCAGATAAATAAAAATGCAACAGTTCACACATGAAAAGCTTTCCTCAGAGTTGACTTTCCAAACCACAATGGCTAAAGAAGTTTGGGTGGTTTTTTTTCTTTTTTTTTTAAATAAAGTCCAGATTCTGCACAGACTTGTGTGACAAGAGTCGTACTAATGACATACTGTAGAATCACGGTATCACAGAATAAGCCAGTAGATGCCAGAAAGATAAGACTGCATTTAGGAAAAAAGAAGTTGGCATTTTTAACCTCCAAAAGGAGGCTACAGCCCTGGAGGAGGTTGAACTACTGCTGGAAGGCAGGTTTTATTCAAATTGAGTTCTTATTAACATATAAATAAGGTAATTATTAAAAGCTATATCTATGCCACATATCCAAATGTAATAATAACTAGAACTAAAAAGAAAAAAATGCAGGCTGAGAACAGCTCAGATTTGTTGTTGATCTACTGGCTGATTGTTTCCAGATAATATCCTTTCCCACTTCTTTCCAAACCAGACTATTTTTCAGCTTTGGAACTTATATCACAGCAACGAGGCTCCTACTGAAGCTTTTTCAGAGCCACCCCTTTGGGACTTTGAACAATCAGTTAGTCACGCAAACTTAGTACTAATTCATCAGCAGAAATTAAAAGAATGAGAGAAATCATTTATGATTATGCTTTTTTTGTTGAATTTTATATTGATTTCAAACCAAAAATTTAAAGCTTGGAAGATCTGTCTTCAGATCCTGTCTGTCATTGATAGCTGAGGTTTTGATTACTGTTTCCTACTCCTCAAGAGAGCCCTAGCTACAGCTCAGAGATTTCTCAGGTGGGCATCTCAATTGCCCATATAGAGAATTTGTCTCATACTAGTTATTTCTAATGGCCTCAAAGGCATTTTCCTGGAAGGTGGGATTATTATGCCCTAGTGAAAATTTAAGTATTTTATACCACATGATTAGCTTCCACGGCAGATGTGGAGAAACTACCACTATAAAGTGCCTTGTAGGACCGTATTTACAACATTCAGATATGCAAGGTTTTGGCTGAAAAGAAAAACTTTTCCAATCCAACAGAGAGGGGATATGAATCAGGACTCCCTCACTAAATACTCTATCCAAAAGACTACTAGATAAGGGCAAGGCAGCAGGATATAGAGTAGCCTCACTGCTCTCTTCTCCTTTGCATGAGCAGCAGTTACTCCATAAACTTTTTAATTTAACCTGCAGTTATGTATAGCTACATCTCATAACTGCATTTCTCAGCGAATAAAATATTTGCCAAGTGTGATTCAACAGAATTTTCTTGAGAACATGTCTCTCAGAAGAGTTGCAAGACAGTCCTCTTTTTTCATGCGTGAAAGAAACTGCTCATAAGCACTTCAACCATCGTAAAGGCAGGATTTTTAGAACAAGTTCGAAATTTTTCTATTCCCTGCATGCTGTACTCAGGGATACTGAGAGATTCAGAAGAGAGAGAACTCCATAGCCAAAACCATGTTTTTCAGACCATATTCCTAAAGTAGAAACCCAGGTGGTCTCTTCAGAGCCTGCTGATGAGCAGAGCTCTAGGGATCACATTGTTTACACCATTTCGGTATGTATACTTTTTCCTTTCCTCATGCAAACTGCCACTTCTCCTCCTCCCATTCTACTGCGCTGCTATTACGTGCAGAAATTCAGTACTGTATTTCCCCATATGAAGAAATTGGCAAGGAAAGACCGTGTGCTCTTGGCAGAAGTTTATGCTGGGATTATGCCAATAAACAATCATTTTCTGGTTGCCACAAGCATTCCATTATTTCAGTTTGGCCATTCAGTCCACTCCAGTTCAGCTCCGTTAGTGCTTCCTTAATAAACCCTTATTATCAGGGGCTTAGGCCTCAGTCATTTGAATTCACGCTCAGCTGGGACTTGGTATTCAAGGACCCAGTCCGAATGGCCTTAAAAAAAAAAAAATAATTAAAACACTTAGTTTGCCACAGAGCAGAGACAATGGAATTTCGTTGGCTGCAAGTTATATTTGCCCTCTTAAAGACTTAAGAAAAGCTGGATTTTGAGGCTTGTTTTATAAACAACACTTGGAGGCTTTGGTTCTCGCTAGAAGAGAAATGGGACAGCAGTCTTTTGCCTTCATCCTTCTTTCAATGTATACGCCTGTTGTTTACAGCACAAATAGATTTCATTTTCTCATCCATTTTGAATCACCTACTTTGGGGGCTAGATTTTGGGGGGGGGAACCCACTCCCCACTGGGGTCTGTACCGAGCGGTGACAGCACCTGAGACAGCTCCTCATCCCGTGGCACAACTCACGGCTGCTCCGCTGACTTGGTGCTACTGAGGAGGCAGCTCAAGCCACTGATCTGTACAGCATGGGCTTCACAGCTTTGATCCAGGCACCTCAGTTCTCCTAGAAAGCAGCAGGTAGTCTCTATCACTAAGGGCACCACACGCACACTGATTTAGCAAGGTGGCCGGCTCCAGACTTTGAATTTTAAGCAACCAAAGTCAACTTCATTGCTGCACACATCAATTAAGAAAAACAATTTGCCCAGAGATTAGTTGTAAATCCAAGACTGTTGGGTTTGCCACTGAAAAAGCTCACAGCCACCTCCCTCATATACCCCACTGTCATAAATCCCTTAATGTTTAACTTGCTCCTGATAATCTATTCTTTACAATAAAGGTGTAAAAGCCATTAATCATAGCAATTTATGGGCCACAGGCTGGATGCCTTTATGCAGTGCCTGTGCAGGGTAGGAATAGTGGCATGTACACCTCAGACACAGCAAGGATGGCCTCTCTCTGCTCTTCTGCAACAAGTTCTCTTTGTACAAGTTAAATTCTACTGTAGTTAAAGTGGCAGCCTTTAGAAACCAACATTTAAATGCAGAAAGATATATCACCCATGGATCAAATTAGTAAGGCTTTACTCTGTATTTATGTTCCTTCCCTTCCAATATATCATCCATCAATATCATACCATCCTTACTGTCCTAGAGACAAGCACATTCTCATCCACTCCACCCTCTCCTCTCCTTTGCTCTGCAATTATAATCAGATAGGCAAACCACAGAAAATGGAACCTCTGCCCTGCATCCTAATAAGGGTGGCTGGTCCCCTAGAACAAACTGGCTTGCAAGATGTGGAAGTCACTGCTGACACTGTGGAGGTAGGAACAGGAAAAAAAACCTAAAAAGTGTGAACTTATGTATTTTAGACCTCTAAAGTGAAAACCTGCTCCCTTTGCTACTGCCAGTCACTCTACGGGTTGCTATAGAGAGTAGTCCAACCTGGGAGAACAGGGAATGGACAGAAGGTTTCTCAAAGGGGTGCTTCTACTCCAGCCAGAATCCCTTGGGAACACTTTTATCTCTGTTCACATAAACCCAGCTGAAACCCTTTACTGCTATTGCCAGCTGAGGAATTTGGAGGACAGCATGGAAAAGCAGCTTTCCAGGGATTGCACTACTACTGTGAGCTGCCATAGTGGTAACAAAGGGGAGCCGGTGTGTGGCCGAAAGACCAGTTTCATGGGCTCCTCTCTGGGCCCAGGGGCCCTTGTCAAGAGCGAAGAGCTCCTGAAGGCTCTGGATTCTTCAGTTACACCAGAATTACACAGAGATGAGTCCTGAAACAGCAAGAGTGCAACTGACCTCAAATGAAATCAGAGTCATATAAACCTGTGAAATTGCAGCTGTCTAAAAATCAAACTAGAGCACCAGACCTTGTAAGATCTCCACTGCTTTTTATACTCTTCATGAGGGGGTAAAGAGCTGAAGATATTTGTAACTCTAAATGGTACTTCCCCTTGGTCCTTTGTTTCTGATTTCTTCCCAGATGTTTAAAAGGACAGAATAGTATCATGGTATGCATGGTTGTTACAATTACTGTAAAACAGGAATTCAGTTTCATTGAGCCTCCCAAGAACATGGTCAATTTTAACTACTGAGTTTTGTAATTTCTCATTTTTGTGAATTTGCAAGAAACAATGATGGGGAAAAAAAAGCCTTAATAAAACTTCAACGCCTGAAGAAGTTAATAGGCAAGTACTGGGGAGGGGTGGAAGAAGGAAAGAAGGAAAGGTGGGGGATGTTGGGATGTTAACTCTTGATAGTTTTGTGGAAAGTTATGACAAGTCATGATTGTTTTATTCCTGCACAGCTCAAACACGTAATGCAATCAGTCCATTCTTGTGTCGGCAACACACCTACCACCAATGGGAGTGATTTCCCCAGAAAGACTCCAGGACATTATTGCAAAACCCCAACCACAAGGTTAGTATAATCTATCATGAATTAAATGCATGATTTGCCATTAGGGAAGATAATTTAAAGGTCCTCGAGGTAGGCTCACTTGTGATATCTGTATAGGTGCAATACAGCATTGCCCTCTGCTGGATTTTAAGCTGCCTGCTCATGCAAAAGTTGCCGCTGGCTGAGCTAGAAAGGATGATTTTTAAACAAGCACTGTACTAATTACCATAAAGGACTATCTTGCCACCAAATAAGGGATGAAATAGTGAATTAATGCTTATTCCTAAGCCTTTCTTTTTTTCACAGGACTAGCACTGCTTCAGACAGGGCCAGCATTGATTCACTCAGCCCTTGCCCAGTCTAGCAACAGTCACAGACTATTATGCATTCCCCAGAGTCCGAACACTGAACAGAATCAGCGCACAATCAGATCCACAACACCTAAATAGGCAGAGACTGAATTTTAGGTGAACTCTGGCTAAACCCATGTCACGGTTCTGGTACCTACAAGACTGGTCCATCTTACATGACTGTCACATCCAACTGGGTGTTTCCCAGCGCACAGCATTCCTGCTGGACAAAGGCCTGCTGCCACCAACTCCCTTCTGGGCATCTCCTGATGAAAAGTCAAGTGCTATTTCCAATCTCTTCATAGGTATGAATACAGAGACTACCTCAGTGTGCACTGATGTATGATGAGTATGACAAGAATGAGGAAGGGCAAACTGGATGCAGCACTACAGCGTAAGCCAAATCTTTTTGTCTGTTCTTGCTGTTCAGCATCTATCGTTTGCTGACTCTTCCCTAGCTTACTGACGTTTGGTATAACTAACCAAATGCACATGCATATACAGGTATATAGCTATACCTGTATGTGTAAACATATTTGAACACAGCTGCCTGTGATGGGTTAATTATAACCACATGACCTAGATAAAGACAACAAATCCCATTTCTGTACTTCTTCAGCTATTATTCTTGCTGATCATGTAAAAGACACAGCAGGGCATTTTGCATCCTGTAGCTTGATGCTGTGCAAAATGGGACCACATCCAGAGAATCAGGACATCTGCTAATTCAGACTAATATATGGGAAACTGAGAGTTAGCAAAATACTCCTTCAGAAAAGAAGAAAGTGCAAATAGAAAGCTCTTTTCCATTTATACTAATTTCCAGCCCATAGTCCACCCTTGCGCTTCTTAAATGGTCCCTCATTGGGTTTCTTTTAACTTTGTTTTTCCCAGCATTCCTTCTCTCTTTCAATCCCTACCTTATTTTCCCATTCTGGTCTCATTTTAACATTTTACTCATTTTCCCTTTTCCACCAAATATACACGCTGTATATTGTCTTCAGAATAGCTAGTCTGCAAAAGCAGCTGCTCATATCCCCAGTTTTCTTAGGATTCCAACTCTTGTTATGTATCTGTTCTGCACTAGAAGCTGTGGGAGCAACTCACTCTTCTCCATGGGTGGTGGTGTTAATGATAATAACAACAACAATAATAATAAACAACTCGGTTTCTAAAGATACTTTCCTGCTTTGTTGCTTGATGAGAATATCTGTACTCTCAAAAACTCTCTAGTGTAGCTCTCCCTGCAAGGTATTCTGCAGTTCTCTGTGGGAGGCTTCTTCCTAAAAATAAATGTCATGATTTGTTTTCTCTTATGTTACAGCTAATCAAATTTTGCCACCATAACATTTCACCATTTCATTATGCTGCATTTCCACTTTGCCCTTTTCCTGCTTCTTTTTTCTCCCTGTACTGTCAAGCCGAGAGCAATGGCTGGGTTTAAATATGAAAATTATCAACCCCAGCCACGTGCAATGAACATAAGAAACAAGCCCCACATTGTTTGATCTCTTGAAAGAAGTTAGCACCAGGAGTCAAGAAGATTTGATAATCTAGCAACTTCAGCTTACAAACTGTGGAAAGTAGGAAACTTAACTGTAATAAAAGGTATGTGTCACTACATACGAAAGCGTTCAGACATGAAAATGTGAAGAATGTACTAAACAGCTTACGGATAGAAGATAAGAATTATATACATAGTTAAAAGAAAAAAAAAACGGTGATAAGCTTCATATTATCCAGAACTCAAATCTTAAATACAAAGTTTACCTAGATGCCAAAATAGAGTTTTATGGACCAGGCAGGCATTAAAGAACACAATTTACAGCTTCAGCCCAATTTTGCACTGCCTTCTGCTTTATTTTATTATGCATACTTGTGCAAATGAGTGGGCAAAATGTTCCATAACATTTTATACTCACCTTGAACAAGTGACTGAACAACATGCAAAGCCATAAAATGGATGTTATAATGATGGCAGAAACCTAAACATGCAGTAATTCCAAAATAGTACCAATTAACAATTGTTTTGCAATTATCAGCAGTCACTATGGCCAGTGATGCAGATGATCTCTCCTGTTTAAGACGGAGGTAATAAGTCATAATGCAAATGGTTCAGCAAAGCAGTCAGAGAGGCAAGGTAATATATAAAATTCTCAACCTGTCACACTCAAGTGCACTCCCTACTTTACATTTTAAAGCACAACCACTGAAATGAAAAAGAAAAAAAAAAACCAACATTGCTATTTAAAATGTAGGTCACAAAGACAAACTTTACTTAAGACTATGTTCTTGAACTTCGGACACACTGTACATCGTGACTGATTATAGTATTGTCTACAACGTTAGCTCTCTGTGTTTTAAATTGGAAAATGCTTGGTGATGACGATATATCAGAATGTGAAAAACCTCCATGTGACCACTGTCCTGTCTTGAACCTATCTGCAGGTAGACATCCACAGGGAAAAAAAAAAAAAAAAAAAAAGAATACTTTGCAAGGCTATAGATGGCCACAAATAGAACAGTGACAATATATCCCTGGTACTTCTTAATAGCAATGTCAGAAAGCCAATGCAAGAACGCTATCAAACTTCTTTTCTCTCCCAGGGTGTGGGTGTCCCAAAGGTCTTGGCACATTCCAAAGCGGTTTGCAGAGTCCCTGGAGGACAGGACTGGCGTGGGAGGACTCTGGCAACACGCAGCCTCCTTTTGAGTTAAATGATGCCAGTAGGGAAGGGGGTAAAAATATTTTGTTCTCTTTATAGCTGTACCATATAACGGAATTTGGAAATTATTGCCAACTAGCAGGTAGAAAAAGTCTAATGTGGATTTCAAAATATCTTGCCTGAAAGAAACGGTGATATTTAAGCTTTCCTGAGACTATCTTTTAGTACCTATCAAAGAAAATACCTACGAGGATTGAGTTCAAGTTTCAACTGCAATAAGGCATGAGTATGGTAGTAAAGTCCAAGCTCAAACAGAAAAACCCTTTGACTGACTTGCATCCAATCAGATCTCTTGGCACCATGATTCTTAAGGAAATTTGAAAAATTGAAGAGTGATACTGAGAATAGGGCAAGGAAGAACCTTCCACTGTTGAAACTTTCTGAAAATTACTGTATTTGTTACTGGTTATTAAACACCAAAAGAAATCAGAGCTGAAAGGTGCTTTGTTTACAAACAAAGCCTAAAGTACTGGACAATTTCATACACACATATTCCCTTCCCATCTCAACTTCTGCACAAATAAAAATAAACCACAAAAAACTCAACACAAAACAAAACAAAAAAATCCAAACACTCAGTGGACCCAGTGTCGGATCTTCTCTCCCATACGCAACTACAGGTTCACGTGTTCATTTCTGTAAGGCGGTAAGGCTGCATGCTTTAGAAAGTAAAAACCCACATTAAGTGCTGCCATTAATGAATCAAAATGGAGATCCCACAAACTCCATTATATTTCTGGTAACCTGTTGTGCTGATAGAGTTAACTAGGCAAGTGCTCAGATATGAAGTCCCGAAGGACTTAGGACCTTACTGGCATGTGAGATAGCTAGATTTGTAAAATGTGGATCTTTTGTACCTCTGCTCAGTGCCCAGCTAGTTCTGGCAATGTCTCAGATGGCAATGCACTTCAAATATAGCTAAATATAAATGTAGCTCAGCTTTATCCTGAATACCTAGAATATTGTAAATTGCTGGCTTCACAGGGTTCATTATAAGCTAACTTACCTCACTAGCTTTTTGTGTTACTGTAGCCACACAATCTTCAGCATCCAAGCTACCACTCAGTCAGCAGGTCTGTATGGATTTCAGTCATACACTACACCGATCTTAATGATTCTTGATTCCGCTCCTAAACAATTAGCTCAACAAGGCTGAATGCACCTTCCGCGATGTGTGCTGGCATGGGAGACAAGGGATCAAACTCCAAACCCAGCCTAGCCATGTTAGTTTTTTTCCTTCTGGGTAGTTTGTGATCCACAGGGTATACTGAAACCTGTTGGCTCTCTTCTATTTTTACTTTTTGCTAAAAAAAGAGAAATTCAGCTTTTGGGTAAGACTGCCTCCCTGTCCAATGAAGAGCAGCTGGCACGCATGCATGCAGGATGGCAGGGTTAAATTCAGACTTGCTTGAAGTTCCAGACCATTTCAACTAACCTCCTACCACCCCCTCCTTAGGTCACTGCATCACGTTTACTTACATGGAAATAAACACATTATACATCTGCCTGCCAGTTACTTTCCCTCTTTTCTTCACCAACAGTAAAAAGTGCTGGCACAGAGCATACCTGTATCTGTTCGCATAATGACTGTATGTGTATGGGATTGCTTCTGAGAATATTTCTGCCATTCTTTGTTCTAGCAATAGGAGAAACAAAACCACTCAAAGCAGAACACAGAGAGAAGAAAAGTTGAAGAAAGAGGATAGTTGATCCTGAAGCATTCCCCTATCTTCATTTCATTAATATTCGTATCTTCTTCTATGATGGAAAGGAGTAACAGCTTATATTGCCAAGGATCATAACACTAGCTTTCTCATGTGTGGATTCAGGGAGACAAGAGGGAACATTCCTGCAGGTAATTAGCCTTGACTGCTAATCACATCAGCCAAAAGTGATGAGCAAATTAGAGCTTCAGTAGAGCAGCTAGTCTGATGCTCTTCCTAGATCCCTAGAGCAGCATTGCTGGTTACTGTGATGCTCTGATGCACAGAGACCTGAAATACATCCTCACTACCATACCAGGACTCGCCTTCACAGCAGTCTGCCCTTGGATCGGATGAGAATACAGACAGCATGTCTTCTATCAGCCTCGCGCTCCACCCCAAGGACCATGTTTTCTTACGGGTCAGGGCAGATGTTCGACTTCTGATTTACTCCATTGATCTGCCCTCATGCTGCAACAGTGCAAACCAAAGAAGAGCAGAAATTATTTGCTTGATCTTCTCAGAGTCAACACTTGTCTGGTTTGCAGTTTTCCAGAAAAAGAGAAAAGTCATGATCCAGTCACAATGAACACAGTGAAAGGTGGACAGGGACTTGGATTCAAATTTGTCTGTATCCCTTGTCTACTAACTCTTTTAATTTTGGGGTTTTTTTAAAAAGCAAACATACTATAGCACTGTGTTTCTACATGACCTGTCACTTGAGATCTTATTCATTCCTGAAGATACAAGGTAAAGTCTCAGCACACACACCTCACCTGCAAAAATGGCTCTTCTATTCAAAAGTTATAAATAGGAAAAAAAGCAAGCATGTAGACAGCACAGCACAGTTTACACCTACACCATCTTTACCTGGAACCTGAAAGAAGTGAGCACAGAAGCAGCCCCAGCAGCCTGTTTTTACAGACCTCTCCCAAGTGTCATACACAAAGCATAAGACTCAAGAGTTGATTCCCTCCAAAAGCCTTCCCAGAGCCAGGGCTGGACCTCACACAGGTCGGCTGTGATGCTTTCTAACCTTCCTCCCACTCCTTGAGTCCCCAGACCTGGACCCATTTCCCAGTGAATGCTGCCTTGCTGACTGACTGCCTGCACCTGCGCGCAAAGAAAGGCTCAGTTCAGCTGGGCATTGGACCGATCCTTCTCTTCCAGGGATACAATTCCAAGATGCCGCCTAGCGCCATGTCCTTTTCTTCTTGTTATGCCCCATATTTGCATTGTTGCAGACATTTGCAGCGGAGGAAGAGCAATAGGGCCCTTGCTTCAGTGACATGCAGGGTCTATGCTACAGCCACCCCAAAGGAGTAAGCCAGCCCAAACAGTGCAGAGAAGGCAGAACGGTGACTCTACTACAGCTAAGAGGTTCCCAAGGGAGGGGGGGGAATAATACTCTACTTTTACGGATGTTGCATATACATGTTATATAGACATGTTATGAGAAACAGTCTCCAAAAGCTGACAGGGATGGGACAAAAGCTGTTTTAGATACACTGAACAGAGAAACAATCAGCCTCAACTCTGTCACTCAAGGAAAAGACTCTGAAACCTTTCAGGGTAGAGGACTGTGTCACAGTTGGCAAAGGCCTAAAACACATGGGATGAAAAAGGACTTGGAAAAAGAGGATGATCAGGAATGGAATGGGCCAGGAGACACAGCAACAAGCGGGCTGTGCATTGAGGAGGAAGGCTGATAGAGAAAGTATCTGAATATGAAGCTCTGCCCAGCCAACTGTGCTGAAGGCACAGGGGCTGAGGCAGTTGCTCAAACGTGCTGAGAGCAGCGACTAGTTTCTGTGTTCTGACATTTTTAGAAACTCAGTGAAGGAAATGGAGAAAAATAAATCCTTCCGAAGATCCTCTCCTCAATCCTAGATGATGATAGCTTAATTATGCTGGAACCTATTAAGGACTAGACTTTAAAGAAAAGCACCCTGTAAGATTTCAAAGGATGAAAACACAGAATTTCATAGATATTACTACTAAAGCCTACAGAATTTAAATGAAAACAGTTACAGGTAGATGTCAGTTTTCCAACTGCTAGAAGATCAGAGTAATTTGATTCCACCTTGTATAAGCATTTACATAAATCAGAGGCTGCCAAGGGATTTAACGATGGGAGTTCTACGTCAAAAGAGTGGGATTTCCAGCCTCTATTTCCAGATCCCGATTGTGATCCGGGCTACGCCACCCCATTTCCCCACTGCCACTCCCCCTCCCTGCCACAGGATAGGCTTGTCGTAAGCAGCTTTCTGCCAGAAGAAGGTTGGATAATTAAGGTAACTACCTCACAAGGTTCAAGGATTAGATCTTCCTCTTTACTGACCCCGAAATAACCTTAGAAAGAAAAAGCAGAGCTCTTAGTGATAAAGGCTGGAGTCTGGGGACAGGAAGAAGCAAAACCATCCGAGGAGTTCAAGCCATTCCAGTGCCCAGCTGACAGCAGCCCATTCCCAGGACACTCCTACCAGTTCTTTTAGCAGCAATTCATCCTCATGGGTTTCAGGAAAGCCATATTTAAACACTTCACGTGATCGGGACCCCTGCACACCACCCAGACTGCATAAAACATCCAAACGTGCCTCTGAATATATTGGAGGTTTGGCCTTTCCTCCAAAGCAAACAATTCTGATTTAGACAGCTTCTCACCAAAGCTAGCCACTGGCTACTTTGGCTTCCCTGCTCCACAGCCAAAGATAACAAGCAGGATGCCTAGAAAGCATTCCAGTCTTAAGTGCTACATCGGCATAAACCACAACACAGGACTAATTTCCTGGCAGCTCCAGGCTGTCTTACACTGCAATAAAGTCTCTTTGAAGGAGTAAGAACATTGTCCCTTCAGACACGACTCTTCGTCAGGATGTCAGTCTGTGCATGTGGCTGGAACAGTAGCTGAAGTGGCAATGTTTCTACTAGCAGTTCCTCCAAGTAAAAAGCTAGTTTAGTATCATTTCTCCCCTTTCTCTTTTAACACAACACACAGAACAGGCCCTTCTCCTCACCTCTACCAGCATACACTGCTATTCCGCAGCGTACAAATTGACCAAGAGAAGGACAGAGATGGGGTACAAGCCTGAAAGACAATTGCTCAGGAGTCACAGAATTTGTCAGTATAGGAAGCACACAACAGCTGAGGTCAGAAGGGACCTCTGGAGGTCATCTTGCCCAACGCCCCTGCTCAAGCCACTTAGAGCCAGTTGCCCAGGACCATGTCCAGATGGCTTCTGAATATCTCCAAGGATGGAGACTCTACAACCTCTCTGGGCAACCTGTGTCGGTCCTCAGTCAGGGAGAGACCCACAGTCTCACTTATGCCTGACACCACAAGCAGACCTGCTTTTGTACAAGGCTGGACACTCACAGACCTGATCGAATTCTCTTGGTGTGGTGTGGGGTTTTGCTTCTCCCAACCCTTGAACAGCCACATCCCCGTGCGGTATCCACACTAACGTGTTCAGATTTTATAGTCCAGACCCTACCAGCTAGGGAGGCAAAAGTCCTGTGATTTAATGTTTTGTCACGTCTGTTCTTTAGCGACAAATGCCTTTAAATGGAAGGCATCACGGTTACAGCTTATGCAGTGCTGTATTTCTGCATTTTAATTCTCAAAATGGCTTGACAGAAGAAGGGGAACTGCTAGTGCTTTACCCAATCAATCCTATTACAGTCTCTGCAAGGCAGAGTACTCCCACTCCTCAGACAACACCCATTAACAACGAGGTCAGCTTTGTGATTACTCCTCGTACTGGCTTTTTTAAGCAGAGTCAACATTAACAGGTGGGTTTGCTACAGAGATGGGAAGAATATATTACAAGCAGGTACGAAAATACAAAGAAATGCAGGAAGAGTAAGCAAGATGACACCCCTGAGGGTGAAACTACAGGACTGCCTCATGAAGAAAAGTCTTTGTGGAAAAGTACAATCAAGCACAGAACAGGTAAGTCAAGTCTCTGCATTAAATCAAATCTCTATGCTTCTTCCCCATTGCCTTCATTTCTTGTTTATTCTGTTTCAGGTGAAAGGAATAGAGGACTAACAGAACTGAAAGTCCTGCTGGAGCGGATTTGTTTCAAACAAGCATCTCACCAGCAAAAGCAGATTAAAAAAAGGAGCCAAATCTCTTAAGGGGGGAAAGAGAATGGCCCTAGTTCACCAGCCAGTACACTTGGTACAAGTGCTGCTCTTGGGGCAGTTCACAGCACCCTTGCATCAAGAATACACTGCAATGCACGTCACCATCCCGCAGATACAGAGAGATCACAGATCAAATGCGATAATTACAGATATGAGAGTGGCCCCCCTCCTATTCACGTGCCGGCAGACTGAGCGCCTGAGTCTGCTAAAGTAGGCCAGTATCTTCCTTATTAACAAAGAAACTCTCCAGCCTCAGTTCCTGCACCACTTTCTTCCACCTCTCATGTAAAAAGACCTATGAAGCTTTTATTCTCCATTCACTTTGTCTCTGCCCTACTTCTGAGGTCCCTTCGGCCTGAGTTTGCATACCTCTGAACCAGTGGTTGCTGTTACAGTTTTGATCCTTTCCCTGGCTGGTTTAGTTGCCTTTTTTAGCTGCAGCACGTCTTCAAAGTTAGAGCTGTTTCTCTCAGTAGTCTCTCCTTTAGCATGGAATAATACATATTGCAGCTGATTGTCTCCCTAATTAGAGGACTTTTAACATCTCTAGAGTTACATATGACTGATAGAGTTCTCATTCATTCAGTAATGTAAGCATCTATTCCTCTTTTGCTTCTCAGTTTAGAGTATTTCTGGCACCTCAAACTACTCCCTCCCTCTCTTCTCTATCCCCCAAAACCAAAATAAACAAGCAAACAAACAAAGAAAACATGCACATGAATGTCAAACTTTTCTAATAACTTCCCTAATTCCTCACTTTTATCTCCTGTGGTCACTATATACAGCCCCAGTTCTTACTTTTACTGCATGACAAAGATGCAGGATCTGTGCAAACTACTCTGAAAAATCCAGTGTTCTCTGAGTCCCTCCTTGTTGCTTTTTAAACAAGTGAAGAAATGTGAAAGAGAAAAATAATACATTATCTTACTAAACCAATTACTGGCTACTACTCTCTTCTATACCACACATGGGGGGAAAAATGCCATGAAAATAAGGACTTGGAAAATAAAAAAGAATCATTAAGGTTGTTATTTTACAAGATTCTGGAAATATTTTTTTATATGAAGGAATAAATAATAAGAAAAAACACAACAGCAAAACACAGGCAAGAGTCTGTCACATTTTACTTTCAGCAAAGAACCCTAACATTCTCCAGCCATAAAAGCCACAATTTTCTAGCCAAAGAAAAAAAAAAACAGAATCCTCCTTCACCTCGAACATGTTAAGCCATTTTTTACACTGCCACAAGGAAGCTCAGGGATGCTAGTGAATAGTAAAATACGCAGAGGAACCATAATGATGAGAAAGACCTTGCAAAGAAGTGTCAAGTACCCTCAGAGAGGAGGAATTGAGTCTTTCCAGACATCCCAACTTGACCTGGATGCTGAAGGCTTCCTACCAAGTGAGATTTAGGGTACAGAGAGACTTTTATAAATCCTGGTTGCTGAGTGCACAGCACAGTTTTTGATAGCGGCATACTCAAGACTAGCAGGAACAGTATTGTCCAGTTTGGGATCTAGACAGATTCAGCAAGCTGAGAAACATAATGGTGGGGGGAGGTTTCAAAGCAAGTTCCACAGGGAGTTTAGAACCAAACTTCTGCATTTTCATCTAATACAGAAAGCATATGAGACAAAGGACAAAAGATTTTATATGCTATAAAATTAGCAGGCTTTCCTGCTAGTACACATTAGGATCAAGTCATCATAAAACAAGAACTGGATAGCCTTGGGGATGGAGGGATAACAAGTTCTGAAACTCAGTAGTACCAGAAGCAAGATCACACTCTTGGGAACTAACAGAAAATTCTGCTTTGAACCACCGGCTCGTAAGGTCGCACAAGTGAGAAAGAGGACTTTTAACACAGACCCTGATTACCACCATGATGAGACCATTCAAAGAGGGGATGTGAATTCAGAATATATCATACACACAGAACATGAGGTCCTGGTGACCTCCTTCTGATTCCTTCCCCCTGTAATCAACCTTCAGAGAAGAAACATCTGCAAATGACAAAATTCAGCAGGTTTCCTTTTGGTTTTGTTTTTTTAATATAGGGATTGGCAAGTTTCCAAATTTAATGTCTTTAAAACACCTAGACTTTGGATGTTTGGAAACAGCTTGATACACTTTGCTCTACTTCACATGCTGTCTTCTGGGACACAGATTTTCTCTCAGTGACTATTTGTACGATGCCAAGAAAACATCCCTCATCTTTGTTGGCTGAGTCTTCCTGGCACCTCTGTGAAAGAAATGAAAAAATTACCTAATGAAATTTCAGTGGCCGGGATACTTATCTATACTCAATTCTCCCTTCCCATTTCTCAGAGAGGAAGGGTTGTTTACATAATCAGAAGATTACATTTGTTGATCAAAGGATGAGGGGAATCCTCTTTACCTCGCATGCCCCATCCGCATGCAGATTTCGGAGCACGGCCTCACTGAAGCACAGTGTATGGCAACACAAATGAACTACCCCTATATTAAGTCACCAGATGTAATCCTGACAACAACTCCAAGCTCTTGGGTTCCTCCTCCTCTGATCTCTCTCTTTCTCCTGCCTCCCTCTCCCTTTGCTTTGATGACTTTGACAGCCAAGTTCTTGGAGAGTCACTCCAGGTTACAACGTGTCACCTTTAATGGAATTCAAAGCTTTAATTCAGAAAGTGGCCACTCTTGACCTCTGGCCCCGCTGCCACCCACTCTGCCACCCCCCTCCTTTCTCCATCGCCATGGAAATGAATAGCCGAGCGAAAAAATGGGAGCAGGCAAAGTCTAAAGCTTTTCACAGAGCCCCCAAAAGAAAGATGAATGAAACTCATTCATCACTGAGCAAGGGACCCAGAGAGCAACGCTGACTGAAAAGCAAGCCAGAGGGAGAGCAAGCAAGGGAGAGAGACAGACCGAGATAGAAAAGGTTACCTCATGCAGGAAGTTATGTGATTTGAAAAAGAAAAGCACAGGAGGTGTGAGGGAACATAGTTCACTTGCAAAAACTGCAGATTCCTCCAAGAAAGATGCTGTTATTTGGGGAGGAGGGGCTATTTCCTCAGCCCCTTCCCCAGATAGAATTTCTTGTCCGATTACTAGGAAAGGATGGAAATTTGAGGGGAGAAGGGAGAAATGACTGAAAAGAAATTGCAGTGAAAGCCTAAAGGATGGGCAGCTCGTTGCAAGGAAAAAAATATAATTAGAAACAAAGCTGTGTTTGTAGTGTTTAAGTTCCCTTCATCAAATCTCCTACTTTAGCGGTATTTTGCCCCCAATGCATACATCTGCCTTTCTTTCTAATCACCTCTGCATCTCATAGCTTGATTTGTCTTGATATGCAATATCAATCAAATATCAAGGCAATTTTTAGCACTAGGGAGCAAATGCACTTAAGAGGCAATAGCTCATTCACTCAGACATAGCACCGGTTTTCCGGTGTGTTCCTCCAATTTCCCCATTTCTCACAACCTCACTACAGCTGCATTGGCAAAGAGCTCCTTCTTTCAGAGCACCTGAAACAGATGCACAGTAAAAGGGAAAAGAGTTAAACGACACCATGTATGCTAACATCAGATGAAGGAAAATGTGCTACTGCATGCTGTCCTACAGACCTGATGGAGCTTGCTGATGCCAGTGACAGAAAGAAAGGGAGAGGGAGAGAAAGGAAAGTCTGAGATGCAGCAGCTCCAAAGAGCTTATTTGCCTGCACCACTTGAAAAAAAGAGATAAGCAGGACAGAAGGAAGGCAAGCAGCAGTGGAAAGTGATTCTCTAAACCCAGAATCTTTTGCAAAGGTATTAGATAAGAGTGTCATAGATTACACTAGCATATTTATATCATTAATGACTTCCCAGAATAACCGGTCAAAATTCATCTCAAGCATACCAAAAATTAGGCAGAAGCCAGCAGGGCACTTTTGGATGGTTATGGGAGAAAAGCTGTAAAGGGCAGGTCTCAGTAAGAGGCAAATTCTTACCTAAGACTGCCTTCTTGCCTTATCCTGACAGAGAAATGATAATGCAGTTCTCCTTTTCACTGAAGGCCAGTCCAAAGCTTACCTGTTAAGTACAACTCAGAATAATGCCTACCTAGAGATTAAGTGATAACTCCAGGAGATAGTTGTCCCTTGCAGAGCGATTACCATTCTGAACCATGAGATTCTTTTTCCTCCTTCTGAAAGCTAATCAGACATGATTCTTTTTCATTCCTCCAATCCTTTTGCCACAATTTAATTCCTTTTTTAGTGTTCTAGTGAAAAGGTATCACGAGAGAGGCAAGAATCATTAAACTTTATTCATTGTTAATTCAGTGAACAAGATGTGAAGCCAAGCTTCCTGGGAGTGGCATTAGCACCTCTGCTGGTCAGTGAGCTCAGACCCAGAGCTCATACTTAAGCTTCATTTTTTTGATAATCTGTATTACCCTCCATGATGGCTCATACTCCAGCTCTAGCCTGAGCTACCCTGCAGATTCCCCAGGGAGGGGAGTTCAGGTGCACAAGGAGAAACGCTCACTTCAATATATACAGTATATATAGTATGTAAGGTCTTTGAGTCACAGTAAGAGTGACGTAGTATATTCACAAAGCCTTTTGAAAAAAGAAAAATAGAAGTGACAACTTGTATACAAGTGAACTGAAACTAAAGCTGGCACTCTCCATTGCTCCCAAGTCTCTCTCCCACAGCTATCAGAACATGTCTATCCAAAATGGAAGCAGGCACAGATAACGCTCCTTTTCACCTGCTGAAGGCCCACTACTGAGGTGGGGGTTTTAGCTTGTTGCTTGTTTCCCATTATTGGGGAATCATTCCCTCCAAATACCCAAAGACTCGCTAAGACCACAGGTATCGCCTGTTAAAGCTAATGAAGCATATTTCACTACAGAAGGATGCCAGCACTGAAGGCACAATACAGACTTGCTACTACCTCTCTACAACTTGTCTTTCATGAGAAGCGGCTCCGCAGACGTAGAAATGCCAGAAGTAATGCTACAGGCTCATAGACCGAGGACAGAAGGAAGAGCACTGCAACAGGCAGAGGGGGAGAAGAAAGCCTGAAACCTTACAGTACTGCTCCTCACACCTTGCCTCATCCTCCCCACTCTTCTGGCCTGCAAACATCTTCCTCTCTCCCAACCCCATGGTCCTGTAGCTTTGCCTCTTCAAAAGCTGGCTTGCAAATAGAAAAAGTGATCACTTAGGAAAAGTTTTGACAGTTATTAAAAAAAAAAAAAGACTATTTATTCAAGGCATGGCAGAAGTTAATAGGATGATGCTATTCCACACAGGCAGAGCAACGACACAGCTCTAGTATAAAACAATTTGTGTTAGTGTTAAGAACAGGTAACAGTAATATCTTACTAAGGAATTACCCTCTAAATGGTTCTTCTCTCTGGTGGCCTCAGCCTAGGGCTTTGAATTGTCTTGAATGAAGATGTCTCTGGTTGATCCATGCTTAATTGCCACTGTAGGGAACTTCAGGTCAGGTCTATGCTGCACATCTGTTTATGTTAGACAGATTTTGGTAGCAGCAAATTGTGCCACAAATGGCTCCACAGAGGTGGGAAGCCTCATTTGGTCTTCAAAGTAACCAACTTCCTACAGTAAATTGAAAAACTTCAGTGCTCCAAACCATGAAGAACACCTGCATGTCATTAAGTACTTAATGCTGAGCATACAGCTTTCTGGGTCACCATCTGTTCAGCAAAAGCACCGGCTCCTGGCTGCTGTTCCCCAATTCAGTGCAATCCAGGGTTTGAACTCTCAGCCTTGGCAGCTCACAGTTACCCAAAAGGTAGCATGGATGGATCTTCTGTGTCAGCAATACAAATCTAAAAACAGTGTCCCAAGAGAGAACAATTCAACCAGGCAGAGGTAAGTAAAGTCTGTTTAAGGATTAGGAGCTAATCAGAATATCTCATAACGTATATGCCTCTGTTTGTTGTATCTACTGCTGCCCTTCTAATCTCATCAAGATGCCTGCTTATCTGCAGTTATCTGGCTCTGGTAATACTTATTGTCTGTGTTGTTTAAGCGAAGTTCTCTCTTGTGCTAGAAAGTTTGCTATCTAGGCAACTACTCACCAAAGAAAGTTCAAAATTAACATGCCCTCACCGAAACAACAAAACTTGTTGAAAACTCTTTTTGTAGCAGTAGGAGGAGCTACCTGCATAAAGCTAGAGAAGAAATATCTCATGAGCTCTAGAAATCCAGAATTACTTTCCCTCTGGCTCCACAGGAGCCAGGCTGGCCCAATACTGGCACTTCTATCCAAAGTTTTCAGCCTAGAGCTTCAACCTTTTGAAGTTCAATCGCCAGATGGTTCCACTACATCAACGTCATCATTAAATTAGGCAACATTAATTACAGAGATAAAACAAGAGGTAATGGGTCCTAATGGTCACTGGGGAAGCATGACCTTTGCATAAAACAAAGCAGGACAAAGAGAGAACAGAGGCTGCTCTAAGGTCTGGGGAACCGATGTAGGCTATAACCACTTTCCACATCACAGGCTTACAACTTCTGCTTTTTGCCCCCAGTCCTCCCCACCCAAGTTGTATTACACATGAAAACTCAATTTAAGGAAATGTACTTTGTGGAACAGTTCCATATTCTCAGAGAGAAGAACAAATAAATTTTTCCCATTTGGTAAAATCCTATTTGGGATCTGATCTTTCAGAATCTTCTTAAATAAAGCCAGCAATTTATTATAACTATAGCCGGTGCTCAAATTGAACTAGAGTTCAAAGCTGCTAAGCTCCTTCATTCTTCTCATTGAGAAGAAAATCAGCATTTCTCTTGATTCTGGAAACAGAACTGGCTTATCCACATGACTAGAAAAGCATAAATAAAGGCACACCAATCCCATGAGCAAAGGAAGCCAATAAAGCTGATATCCTTCTCTTCCCTAATGCCTCTGTTTCCTCAGTCTTGCAAAATCCAGAACTCCTCCTTATCCCTGCATACCTTGCACATTCCCCAACTAAAAGTGGGCCAGAAATAGCACACAATGGTGCAGATACTCTTCTTCTTTGAACTGGCAACACCTTAGCTTGATTTAGTTTATTTCACTCTAAAGAGATTTGTTTACATTTAAAAATTGACACAATCTACCTATGTCACAAATGCATGCTTTTCTTCATTTAGATTCACTTGCCTAAGAGGCTTTATACAGGCAAGACCTAAAGACAGTAAGACAATGCTTGGATGGAGACCTTTTGTGCTAAAGGACTAGGGTTTCAGGAATAAGGATTGTGGCCTGCCTGTCTGCTATCAAGAAAACCGTACTTGATGGGAAAGGAAAGCACACACATAGCTACCATTCCACTAAGGCGAGGTAAACAGGGGGAGGAGGAAAAAAAAAAACCCCAAAACAAAAACCAAAAAACACACAAACCCTACACTTACAAAGGAAGGAGGAAGCAACTCTATAATTTGATGTTTGGCTCTACTCTACTAGGTTTACAGCAGCTGAGTTACAATTTGATATGATAAAGGGCAATACCAGTGGGACTTGCAACATGTTACAGCCTTTGTAGGAAGCAAATTGGCACCTCAATTACAGTATTTGTGCATTACAGTTAAAGAGAGAACTCCATTACTTGTTAAAGCAGGACACATTTGCTATCTTTTAAAACACAGACTCCTGCTTCGCTGGCCTGCCCACATTTCACCTCTGAGCAGCTGAGAAAAACTCCTCTGTCAAGACAAAATGTATGCCCTTATGCAAAAGCCCCAAGTTAGCGCCTTGTACCAATCTTCTGGAATCCACAATTCCACATTTGCCATTTACGCTTCGTAAGATGAGGGATCCACTACCTTCTATGAAAGCTTTTGTGAAATTATCATCCTGCCTCCTACCATGGACACTGTAAAATAGTACATTAATTTGTAATTGAATTTTTCTTATCATGGCTTTCTCCAGTAAGTTAGAGAGGCCTTCAGTACTTGTTATTTTTCCTCCCTAAAAGATATTTATAATGTGGTTATCTGTTCTTGAGTCTGTCAGGCAGACTAAGCTCTTTAAGCCACAGAGCAAACTTTCTCCAGCCATTAGTTTGTTGGAGACACCAAGACAGAATGCCTTCTCCTGGTATCTCTGTCATTACCACCATCACCCTAGGCTGGGCCTCTCATGTATATGCCTAAGAATTGATTTTAGTCATTTCTCCACTGCACTACATTCAGAGCTCATCTGCCAATGGCTACCTCCTATGACCCCCTAAAATCTTTTTTAGTCACTGCTTTCCAGACATTTCCCACTATGTAAGTTTCATTCACACATACAGAGCTAGAAAGGACTAAAACATGCTGTGCTAAGCCACCTGCAACTTTATTTTCAGCCCTGAAAACGCAACAGGGAAAATGTCACCCATCCCCAAGACACAGACAGACACGGGAAGGAACAGGTGGAAAGAGGCTCCCTGCCTTTTCCTGGCACCTTTCCCCATTCCAAAAAGGTAGAGACAGGTCCTCAGCAGCCTCAGGCTGTTAATAATGGTGCCAATGCTCAGTTAGACATGAGTTTTGCAATATTTAGTATTTTCCTTAAAGACTAAAGTCTAATTCTTAATTTTTAAAAGAAAAAAATAAAAACGTATTTTCAGTCTTCAGCTTTAAAGAAAATACTTGAAAGTGTGACCAATGGGTTACATTAAAATAATAAAAACCTATGTAGAAGCCAGAACAAAGAATCGCATCGCTGTTTTGGATTTTCTTCATTTAGTGATTTTTAGGCCAATATCCTGACAGGAAAGGGGGAGGAGTGGGGCTGTCAGTACTGTATTCAATGAGTATAATTACACTGAATTAGTGCTAAGGGGTTTAGAGAGAGGGCGAAAAAATACTATTCCACAGAGTTAATATAAAGTGGGCTTTCATGTACATACAAACCCACAAGGAGCAAGCTACTGCCTGCTGAGACCTATTTGAGAGCCAAGGGATTGATCGGACTCAGCCAGCCCTTGCTTAAGAAAAAAGCTGCAGTTGTGAATTACTGTAAAGCAGTATTCACATGATTGATGGGTTTACCCCCACCACCACATTTGTTTCAAAGATCCATTTTGTCTTCTGCGGTGACGGTGTGAATTAACCCCTCTCACAATGGCTGGCTGCATTTTGCAAGACCAGTCCAAGGTCTGGGAGCTCGATGAAGCTTTTATCTTATGCAGCCATGTGACCGGGAAAATGGGAAAGAGATGCTATTTAACACCCAGGCTTCTGAGGAGCACCGTAACACCAACCTCCTCAAATAGTCTGCAAACTTTCTGCTGTCAGACCAGCCAGCTCCTCACCTGCCTGGAGAACTGCCTTTGAAGGAGCTCTGCTTCTGATCTCCCTTGCAGTCTGATGCTCCACCCACTTGTCCTTACATCCAAGGGAGCATAAGGTATATTTATTTCATCTCTTGCCTTTTTAACCCAGTTTGCTGTCAGCCATAGGTTTGGTGGGGTTTTTTTTTTCTTCTTCTTTTTTCCCCATGGAGAGCAAGGGAAAGCCTGAACTCTGTGTGCAGTAAAGAATCCAGAGACTCCAGGTCGATTTGTGATGGGATTTCTCCTCAAGCCTCATGCACTGTAAATTGAAAGTGGTAGTTAGAATAACCAAGGGAATGGGGGAGAACAACCAGAAATGGGCCTAGACCATGACCAGCTTTTAAAAAGCTCCTGAAATCTTTTGAATTGACAGTATGACACAGAAAGCCAGATTTCCATGGAAGCCCAATCACCTGCCTGCTTAGGAACAGGCCCACAGCATCTCAGGAACAGCTTATTCAGCCAGGAAATCTGTTCTTGTCAACTGCAAACTGCCCTCTGCTCTTCCCAGTTCCCAGGAAGGTATTACATACATGAATAAGATTTCTTTTTCCTTTATGAGGTAAATACATTGCTTAAAAGAGAGGAAAAAACAAACAAACAAACAAACAACACAGCATTAAATACTATTAGCTACACCAAGCTGGCTGCAGGCAAGTGAAATGTAACCTTCCCATCCACAACTCTGCAAATGCTTTTCATACTGTGTCTGCACCACTTCATTTTTCTTGCCCTGGACTTCCATAAAACCATGTGTCTTATCTTAGAGCATCTCCTCTGTATTCACAGTCCTGTTCTAGCCACAAGGAGAAAAAAAAAATAATTAAAAAAATGATGCATCGCCACTGCAGTCATCTGTGTCACTGTACTCCCCGCCACCACACTGCCAGCATTTCTTAATCGCTACCTGCGGCACCCGCTGCTCCCCACAGTGCGAGAGCCCTTTATCCCAGCCCTACCTGCCGTCCCAGGCCTGGCCCTGGGAAAAGGGCGTAAAAGCACGACAGCGCAGCTGGTTTTACAACGAACGTTAGGCGGGGGAGCTTCTCGGCACGTCCTGCCTTGGTTTGTCATGGCACATCGTAGAAGTCCTCTGTCCTCGGTTTAGAGCACCTTGTGATCAATCCTCCTCGGTCCTTCCTTGGACACCGCCTCGATAGCTATGGCAGATGTTGCAGGAATCACAAATGCCGAACCCAAGTGCTGTGAGAGGTCTCTGCCTAAAAAACGCAGCCTTCAAAGAGGCAGATGCTGAAGTAGCACCAAATGGAGTCAAACACATTCCAGCCACTACACTCGATTCTCACTTGGAGATACAAATTCTGAGGCCAAAATGTGTCATGACTGAAAGCATCCAGTAGCTCCGTCAGTCCCTGTGCATCAAAGTTATTAGCGACCCACACAATCCACAACTACAGCTCAGCTGTCCTGGAGTGACTGGGTTAACAGATGAACACTCAGCATCCTCGGGAGAGTACAGAAACTGCTGTCAGACCTTCTCCTGCTATCTCACAACCACGTTTCCAAATTTTATGTGTGCGTATTTTATTAACCCCAAAGGACAGCATGTTTCATTTCTCTGTGAAAAACCTCTCTCAATTGCAAAGAAACCGCCCAATTTGTCAGGATCATTTTGACTTTTACTGTGCTTGTGACCCCTGTTGCTGTGCTTTGCAAGTCCTACACGCGGGCTTTCTGCTCCACCACTGAAACAGAGGAGGAGGACAACGGGATCAACGGCAGGCTGTGCCGGGACCTCGCAGAGCTGCCGGCAGCCTGCAAACCAAACGTATGGAAAACCACACTGCAAGGCAACGTCACGAATCCTGCGTGAGCCGGGGAGGTGGGGGAAGACCAGAGCAGCAGAGTACACTAGCATTATCGCTGTGCTAATACGACACTGCTGTGTTAACAGAGCCGTCAAATCCCATAGACCCACCGTACCAAGCCGAAGGCTCACCCCGTCCCAGGAGGCTGGCGAGCTTTGTTTCTACCTGTCATATGACAAAAACATTTCCACTGATCAGCACTCTAAGTTATTCTCTTCCCTCCCCCCGGAAATCCCCTAACTGAGGTTCAGTCCAGTGGCAATAGCAGCTGGATGTAAAACACTACTAAGAAAAGTCAAGTTATTTCATTTCCAAAGCTTGTGGGCAGTGGAGTACCATTAAAGCCAGGCATGTTTTTCTTCTCGTTCCACCTAAACAATGATTTACTTTAAACAAAAGCTACTTGTTGTCAACCCTTCATTTGCCACGCTCAGAGACGTCATAGGCAAAATCTAAAAGCACCATCATTAGAAGCAGGAGGTTAAATGCAACCTCGGTTGGCTTCTGTTACTCCTAATGCTGCGTGTGTCACAGCAAAAGCTGTAGCGCACTTAGTGACTCACATGATGACAAGGAGTACTAAGGCCTTGTGCCCATTCACAGCATCCTACATAAAAGCCACTTGAGCTCATCAAGAATAGGAATGAACTCTTTCTTAAGTCCAGCCCAATCCAGTTAACAGGCTTATATGGAAATGCTGAGAGACAAGTCTTACAACTGGCAACACACCTAACTTGTATGCAATAGTTTGCTAAAAATTAAGGAAGAACATGTATGCACCGCCTAGCTGAGGTTTGTAACTGCCTCTTTCATCTCCGTTTATTCCTTTATGGATGCTTTTGTCTAAAGACAGGAATTTAATAAAGGGCTTGAGTGACCTTTGTCATTAGTAACCATATATATAACCATTGTCATTATAACCATTATATAAAAAAAAGCCAACCCTGTTAAATACAGAAGCCCATCTCAGTCTTCCTGATCAATTAGCATTCCCTTCCTGCTCTTGGCATATGTTTGCGTAAATTGATTTGTTTCTGCTAAAGATATGCCAGCATGCATCAAAGGAGGGAAAAAAAAAAAGATGCAGAGAGGCTTTGAGATTTTTTTGTTGTGACATCAGTTGGTGATAACACACTACTCTCTCCTGTCTCCCTCAATCCATCTGTGCACGGAGATGCAACCTGGGGAAGGGGCTGCTCCTGACTTTCTGCTGAGGAGCAAGCATGTAAGTGGATACCCAAACCCAGTTCTTCCCACCACCCCCAACCATGCAGGATAGCTCCGAAATTAAGGACGCAACAGAAGATTTCTTCCATTCAAAAACCAATGATTTGCTTTGGGATTCATTAACTCAAAGGTAATAACCTTAAAGTACCTGTAACCTAACTTGCCAAGTCTTGATTTTCCATAATAGAAACTGGGGGGGGAGGAAGGGAAGCATCAATTTTGCCCACAATATGAATAATTCTAGGTGTTAAATGAAAAACATTTTAGGAGTACAAGTGTTACTACGAGAAGCTAATATTAAAAACATTCTCTGTGAGATGCAGGGAGACTAAGTCAGCATCAGATTAATTGAACACAGCCAGACTTAAGGGGAAATGGGTAGTTTTCACAGGATATTCCGACTCTGACAAGATACTTGTTTTCAAATAGTTGTCCATTTACCACAGCTGGAAAGCATCAGGGCATCAAATTAGATGTACATGAGTGGAATCAGCTTGCATTTCTGATATCACAAACAGCTTCCTGGAGCACAGTTTGCTCAAGTGTTAATCAAAAAGAAGGCAGTAACACAAAAAGTGTTAATGTCAAATTATACAGCCAATCGAAATCACAATGAGCCTACACACATACATACATTTATTTTTACATATGTATTTAGTTACTTTGGTGGACTTCACATGAGGCCTTTAGCTAAAATGCTTAGAGGGGATTCTTCTAAAGGAGAAAACGTACAGCCTTGAGCTATACTTGCACATATAGCAAGTAAGAAAGAGGAAGAAGTCAGAAGTACAAATTTGACTTTTGAGGTTCTCTTCAATGAGCATTTCCTCACAGGGAGGTACATTAGAGGAGTGTTTCCAACTACAAATTCTGAGCTACAGTCTTGAGGATGATAGAATACAAGCCTCCAATTCAGACCAGAGATAATTGATGTAAAATACTTGGTGATCAAATGATGACGATGTCACCATTTTCTAGAAATGGGAAAGTGAGATAATTTTTATAAATTATTTCTTGTCAGTGTAACCAATTCATATGATGGCAGCTGGTTTGAAGCTTGCAGAAGGAAAATCTATAATGAGTTAGTCCCAAACAATGGAAAATAATTGATTCAGGAATTAGACAGGGCTATTTTTCTAGACTAAGTTCCAAAGGGAGAATTGCCGCAGTTCAGATATATTTCCACAGTATGTAAACATAGAATTCTCTCACAATCCTTTGAAATCTTCACCGCAAAGTTACTACATGATTTTGGTGGATGCTGTAATTGGGAGGTTGTTACCAGTCCTAAGAGAACCAGGCTTCAAGGAGCACAATATTTGGGAGTCACTTCTTTCTGTTCCCTGCAAGACTTTCTTTAATAAAGCATGCAAGGAATGAGCACAGATATTCTGAAAGGATGCCAAAGTGCAATCACTGATGATATTCCTGGCCACTCAGAAAAAAGAAAAAAAAAACACCCCGACTTCTCAAATGTAGTTTAAGAATTTATTCACTCACATAATATCCTGAAGAGAAAGAAAATGGAAATCCAGCCCAAGTGAAACTAATAGGAGAGAACAACTTTGGCAGGTGAGATGCAAAATGGAGATTAAGAGGTCCAGGAGCACGGTTGAGAAACAGGGAGGCAAATACATAGTGACAAGTAATAAGGCATTCCTTAAGCACAGGGGAAACTGGAACTCCAGAAGAGCTGGTGGGTCCTGCAGACTATACTGCAGACTACCCTGATGCGAAGAAGTCAATGAGGGCAGAAAAAAAGATTGCACAGAAGTTAAATGACGCCTCTGCTTCAGTTTTCACTTCAAAGTAGGGAAGGGAGATGCGTGCCCTAGGGTTATACAAGTAAAGAACTTGAGGCAGAACTGCCAGAGTTAGGGCAAATAAAATAAAGTAAATAAAAAAGAAAACAAAAAAAAAAAAACCAAAAAAAAAACCACAACTGGAGAAATTTTATTGCACTAAACTGCATTTCCAGAGCTGAGAAAAATCAGTTAAAGGCAAGTGTAAACCAACTAGCCTAAAATAGAAGCCCCACAAACTAGAAAAGTCTGAAAAAAAGCACATTTTTCACAATGATAAATCATACCTCACTAATATACGAGAAGCCTTTAAAAACTTATCCTAGCTATTTTTCACTAGATGTAAATTGTTTGGATTTTCAAATACTTTGGAAAAAGCTATTAGGAGAGCTTGGTAATCTTGGGATAAGAGGTAAGGTCCTGTCACTCTTTAAATATTAGTCAAGGAACTGAGAATCCCAGGGTAAGAACAATAATCAGGTTTTTGTACAGAAGGGGGGGTTGTAGCACCCAAAGTTCAGCCTAGGATCAGTGTTGTCAAGAGCATTTACGAAGCATCTGAAAGAAAGAATGAAAAACAAAGCGACAAAACATGCTCCCCACATAAAAAGGTATTAGTCAACAGTATGGAGGTCCTTGTCCTTCCAACTACCCAGGCAACTGGACAACACAAAGATCAGAAAATTCCCCGCAGACACCCTGAAGTCTAATGGAACATATATATATATATATATATATATATATATATATATATGTGTTTACATACCACTATATACCAACGATTACTGAATTAACTTCTAGACATCAAAAAAGTTCTGGAGACAAAAGATGTCATATCCCTGTGCTTAACAAAGAGTCCTTTCAGACTAGACAAAACTTTAGAATTGCGCTTCTAACATTTTAAACTGTAATATGAGAAAAAGGTTGACTATGGAAACTATAATGCAGTTATAGAATGCCAGGTTAAATTTCAGTTAAATGTGCTTGCTAAAATAAGGGCATAAATTGTGAGCACACTTAGAAATAAACAAGCTGAAACATTTTGCTGATTTAGAACCAGGCGTGGGGCTGTAAAAGGCCACTGAAAACAAGAAACATGAGAGAACGTGTAATATTTATTAAGACTGACCTACTACACTATTTAAATAGAAAAGAGATTAAAGCAAAGAGAAGTTTGGGTTATGAAAATAAGGACATTAGAGACACAGAGATTCAGAAGTAAAGATTAAGGAAACCTCGGCTATTCGGAGTTATGGAAATACACCTTCAAAACCAAAATAGCTTGGGTGTGGTTTATCTGTTCGGAGAAAAATCCATTTCACATCTATACACATTTAAAGCTAAGGAAAATGAATGCTACTTGCAAAGAGTTTTAAGCGGTCCACATAACCCTAGTTTTACAGACCTCGACCCATGCTCTTCCATCCACTTTCCTATCTCGTAAAATTGGACAGCTACGCACAGGGCACGATCCACGTCTTAGAAAAATCCAGACCTATTTCACAGCCTGATACAGCTTCTGCTACAGAAGCTGTAGCAGCCCTCAATGGTTTAGCTTTGCACAGCAGCAAAACTGGGACTGGACACGAATCTGAGCAAAGAAACTAGAGAAATAGGCGAGGCTGCACAATGTGGGCAGCTCACCTGGAATCAGCTGCCATAGCTTGGAAGTTCTGCTACTCCAGAAAGTTTTTAGGCCTAGAATACTTTTTTTAAACCTGGGGGAATAGAAGACAGATATAAATGAGATTTAAAAAATATCCTTTTCATTTCACACAAATCACACACTCCATTAGGCAGTGAAAACTACACTTATTCTAAGCTAAGGGTCTACTGCACAAAGGCTAAAACATCTTTCACAACAGAAGCTACGATTATATAGGAAGAAAAAAAAAAAACAAAAAAACAAACAACATGTCCTGTGGAGCAATTGAAAAGAAAATGCACAAGTCTGAGAAAAAATTGAATCAAACTTCCATATTTATTCAATTCTATAATTATAGTAATAATAGTAAATAACAATTATAAATTATTACAATTTTTTACAATTATTTTGTAAAGAAATAATTTTGACATAATTTACAATTATTAAAATTTATTAAAATTCACAAATGTTTACAATTGTTACAATTATATGTACAATTAAAATTGTACATATAAATTATATTCTAATTTTCAAAAGTATACTTTGGAAAAAAATTAAACTGATCAGGAGAGGATAAATTTGAGAAAATGCTCCTTATTCCCCATTGCTGTACCACTCTTTCTGTGAGTTATCATGATCATCAAAATGCCATAATGAACAGCATCAGCTGGACATCATAGGGCATCACAAAGAGCTTCCTGTAGCCAACACATCTATCTCATATGTAGGCTCAAGTTCTTGTTTCCATTCCCTCGATACCCATTAAGTGCTGCAAGTGTTCAGATACACACTAGAATTTCACTGACCTGGAATAGAAATCTTGGATTCAGTAACTCAAGGCTTACCGAACCGGAAATTTTTATGTGAAATATTTCAACCTCAATTTTTCTTGACTTGGATAATTTACACTTCACAGACTTCTCCTGCTTTGGGCTTTTGTTTGTTTCAGAACTTCCTATTTAAATAAGATGAGAAATTCCCACCTACAATTACTTGAGAAATCTCAGTTGGTAAAATCCCAACTAGAATTAGAGCCTTATTGCACATGCTGAAAGTGTTAATACAGAAAGAGTTGAACTTGTCATTTATGGTACGTGTTGTGCAATTGGAAAGTCTGAAGTTAGATAACACATTTTTGCTACACATCCCTACAATTTGGAAAGTTTCTCCAAACAGAGACTCGCTTTTGATCTATGTGTGTAAAGCATGATGTTGGGGCACAGTGCCTACACATCTCGTATTTTTTCCTCTATAAAAACGCAGTCTCCATATCCACTCAACCTACAGTTGTGGTTAGCACAAGAAAAGAGGGGTTCTTTTTTACAGGACTACTTCCTTGTAGATATAGTCATAAATAATCCAAACTAAACTACAGTACACAGCAATTAAATGAACAAAGTACATGCTGTAATATACCACCTTTGCTTTTTAGTCCTTTCATTGTACAGCAGTATTCAATCCTCAGCCATTCTCAAGAGCTCTTACCCTTTGCAAAAATTAGCAGAGGGATGCTGTATTTGGGCACAGGGAAGCAGCCAAAGAAAGGCCACCACCACATAGCACATTATGCTACCAAATAAGATGTGTTTGTAAATATTACCTGAGTTGCAAAATACTAAAAGGGATCTATTAATGTTTTTTGAAAGCAGCCTCAGAATAACTTTTCTAGATCAAACTTATGCTTATGAGCAAGGAGTTCACCCGCTTTTCCTCCCATTCCCATCCCTTTTTGAACTTCAGATCTTTTCATCATGAAAACATGACCAATTTTGCAGGTAGTTAGGGACAAGGCGAGAAAATGCTCCCCACTCTCCTACGTTTCTGATTCCAGACAGCTTTACAAAGCCATTTCAGATGTTAAGCCCAGAAGTTTTCTCCCTTCAGAGGTAAAACTGAGGGCTGATCCCAGCGGGAAGACGGCAGCCTCCACCTCTCATCAGGATCAAGTCAGAACTCTCACAGCACCAGGTGCTCATACAGGGACAGGTTTTGGCAAGGGGATTATGCCCAGCCCACACCACGCCTTGGAAAGGTACAGTTATTAAGACGGACGGACAGAAGAAGTTTACATCAGAAAGTGGAGGAGAAACCCAGCTCTCCAATAGTTTGAATTTTACCAAAAAATACAGGAGCAGCTCATGCTTAAACAGATGTCCAGAAAAATATCAAGTGAAGCTGCCAAAGGCCCCACAGTAAATCTATTACTATAAAACTTATAAGAGATTTCATCCCCACCCACTCATAAAGGGCATGCACCTGAATGCCTATTGTATCATCAGAGATTTTTATTTCAGATGTGTTTAATCTTATAAATTAAGGCACTGATCAAGCAAAGATTTTGTATATACTTTCACATTTACATTGTCTAAATCGCGCTGTTCTCGGTGCGGTAACTCATAGCCCATAAAGCTGTTCCAATGCACGAGCTGTGCAAAACTATAGCTCAAATTACAAGCAATTAAGAGAAGAGACTGACAACTCTTAAAACACACCTATAATCCCAACGGCCACTCAATGAGTCCAAAACACAAACTAAACTCCATGTCCCATTTAAAGACAGGTTCTTGAGCTAACAAACACAAAGGGAGTTGTGCTTGCCTTTTCTTCTTTACCACCCCATAAACACGGTTCCCACACTATCTTGCAAGCACAGGGAAATTCCTGGAAATTAGATTCAGTGTTGATACCCCTATTTAGGCAGTCCATAATCCCTGCAGCTCTTTATAAATCTTCTGCTGCTGGATAATCTGTTTATGATTAGTAATTGAAGGAAAACAAGAGCTGCCTTTAGGCTCCTCTGAACTCTGTATATCTTTGGTCAAACTGACCAGAGGATCACCATACAGTAACCGGCTCCTCCATGGCTTTCTGTTGTTTGTTTTGTGGTGGGTTTTTTTTTCCCCCCACTGAATAAGTATGCCTAGAAAAGGAGGAGGCCTGCAGCACGGAGCAAGTATGCTAATACCATATCTTACTGCCATGCCAACGGCAATCACACACACACCCGCTCACACACTTCTGCCAAATAATCACTTAAGCAAACATCAACTACAGAGATTAGCAAAAGCATCTGACAACGTGCAAATCAGACAAGGAACATGGACTGAAGGGACAGCTTAGGAAAGTGAGGATTTAATAAGCGAAATGACATGAAGTTCCTGAATCAAAGCTTGCAGCATTTTTGGAAGATTGCTAAAAATCCTATCTGTTGGCTTTAGATTTTTTTTCCACCCCTTGGTCCCTACTGCATATCAGCTGCACCCAGGCAGGCTTCTAATAAAAGCAAGTGACTCTTGTGCAAACAAAAACATCTTTGTGACCTCTGGGAAGGCAGCAATCCAAACAAACAACCAGGCAGTCAGGTGGCACGAGCTATGGGGAAGCAATCATTGCATCTCAGGGGCCTTTGGCAGCACCAGAAGGAAAGCTAAGCCACTGCCATAGAAGATTGGGTTTCCAGGAGAAACCACCCTAGGTAGAACAAGAAGTTCAAACTATTTCTACTTAATATGGTGGGGATGGGGAGGCTACTTTTGAACACGTAATTTTTGTTGTTCAAGCTAAAGGAACAAAGTGTTTTCCTACCAGAATTAAGGCAGAGTATCAGAACAATCTCTTGATTTATTTTTAATTTACTAAAAGGTGCTTCACTCCAAAGGCAATTTCAATGAAAGTAATGAGATTCTGCTGCAATAAGTGCAAGGAGAGTCACAACCATTTACCAGCATTATAACTCACTTGTGTCTTATTCTGAAGAATTTGTCACCAAAACAAAGGGGTGGGCACCCTTTCTAAATCTTAGGCTGAATTCTATAGTCCTTATTCTGATGAAGCTCTTGCTGAAGCATCAACTTTGCCTGAATAATGGTTGGAGGATGTGTGCCTGGTATACTATTAATCTCTGCTTGACAGGAAGAATATGACTCTTAGTGAGCTGAAAAAGATCTCAGTATGGAAATGGAAGAAGTTCAGTTGTCCAAAAGCAAACTGTGACCCTGTAGTGCCGTAACACTGCAGAGACAACACCACATTAGAGGTGTCATCTTTCTACCAAGGCTATTTCCAAGTCCCTTCCTGTATCACTTTCAAAGACAGTAGACCTTTCTTAAGAGATACATCCTTTACTAACAAAGTGCCTAGAAGAGCATTACAGAAATGTTAAAATAGGCATTTTGACCCAACGTCACTCTTCCCACTGTTGATTGCATGCTGTAAACCTGCAAGAAAAAGACAAAACACCTGTAAAATAGTTATTTTAAAATACAAAGTTTTTTATGAGAACTACCTACACACAGTACTAAGCTCATTTTCGATGCTCCTGTCATGGAGGCAAAGATGGTCCAGACTGTGAGCCTTCTGTTGCTGGCTACAGATGGGCGCATACATTTGCATTGCACTACTAAGGCTCTTTTGCACTTTAAGATACATGATGTGTGAGAAGTATGTCTAAAAAAAAATAAATAAATACATAAATAAATCTGTTGTACTAGTGATCCAGTCGAAACAAGGAAGCCTTAAATGCAATAGTCAGATCATCTTTAGTTGGTTATGAAACTAATGCCATTGTTTGCATGGCTCTAAGAAACAAAAACCAAGAACAAAACAGGTTTTGTGCCCGATATCCAATGGAACTGAATTTGAGAAGCTGGTTCAGTCATTTTCGTTGCTTAGAATCAGACAGGGACACTCTGACTTCCACAGATGATATATAGATATTTACTGCTTGTGTCAATACACAGGGAATTCCTCCTTTCTTATATACCCATAGAGCACAATTATCTGGGTTTTACCTTTCTAATCCTTAGGGACAGCCTAAGGCAACAGGCAGATGCAGGTAGCAAAGTCAGATGGTGAAGACAACAGCAGAGTGGTCTATCTTCCTTAAGGAGCTCAGAACATCAAGACTAGCTTTGCACTCAAGCCTGAGAAACAGGCTACCTCACCTTGTTGCTGGCATCCCTAGTGCTGTACCTGTCTGCATTGCCCGCTGGACCAGCTCCACGAAGACAACAGAGCACCAGGCCAGGCGCATCGAGAAAGTATTGCTGAAGGAAAAAAAGAGTCCATCCAGCATCCTCTTCCCTCCCAGTTGTTCTGCCTGGTTTTACTCCTGGGAGGAGAACTTGTACTGATCGTGAGTCGCCCCAAAATATTGTTTGAAGATGGCAAAAATTCTATTTCATTTATGGTGTTAGCTAGCTGTGGACCACTGTCAAAACACGCATTTGGACTGAGGAATTTCTCCTCTTTCTCTTCCCTCCCCACAGGCACTTGCGATGGTATCATCTACAACTGAATAGGGGATGTTTACAGGGTCCGAGCTACACTGGAACTCTGTAGAAACTAATGAGGAGGGAAGAGTTTTATAACACTCTCGTGAAACATTTAATGAGCTCTGAAATAGTGCTGGCAGGCCTCAGAGGAGAAAGGTCCAGTTTAAAATTGAACTTTGCAGTTTACTAAATGGCAGTGGCCTGGAGCCTCAAGCACTATTAATTTTCAGACAGTGTCTTTATCAGAAAATCCCCAACTCCTGTAATGCTCTTCCACTCTAAAAGTCTTTACCCCTCTCTTGCAGCTGCCATGCAATTAACAGCACTTGCTAAGCAACATGCTCCTAGGGCCCAGATTAACATATTGATACATTTTTCTGAACATAACACAACTGGATTTTGCCTCAGACATAGTCAGCTCTACTCTTCACCTCCAGAGGTTATCCACATTGAAACCAGAATCTGCTATTCTGGGAAGGTAAGGAAGGGCAGAGGCTTTTTGGAGTGGAGGGACAGAAGGGGTGGAAATCACCTGGCTGCATCAGTAATATATCTAGCTCTTTATTATATTCACATTCCCCCTTCTCATCTCCCATGAAACTGCCTACAGCTGTGTTCTCTCAATCTTCAGTCTGAAAGACATTAAAAACGAGTCTGCAAGATGACTACAGTTTTTAAAAAGTCACTCCCACATATGTAAGCAAGGAAGGAAATGAGAAAAAAGTTTAAAAAAAAAAAATCATAGTGCCACTGCAGGAGGTAGAGCCAGATATTTTAAATGGTTCAGTGATTCTGTTCCTTGGAATAAAACAAGGTGAGACATATTGGCCAGGAGAGTGTCTAGTTTAGTAAAGTCCCACTGACCCTTTCTACCATTATAAGGTAAGCCATTGCTGAAAACTTAACAAACTGAGCTACTTTAATACCACTACGTCAACCACCACCTGCAACAGGGCTTTTTAAGTCTTAAAGGTTCTTACTCTTCGCTAGTGAAAAGACTGTGGGAGCCAAAAGAGGGTCTGAAAAGTATTAATGAACTTGGCATCACAAAATCAGTTCTGGCAACTCAGAGCAAAAAAAATTTTAAGCAGCAAATTCCATACTGACTGCCAACTCTTATTTCATGGGCTGGATCAAGATCACGTTAAACACAGTGGGATTAAAGAGTTTCTCCAGCTGATGACCACCTCTGATTCAAGATCAGTGCTTTGCAAAGCATATTTAAATAGAATAAATAAATCTACTGGTCTTTATTTAGTGTATATTACTGTTGGCGGCACAAATAACAGGTATCAGTCCCTTGGAAGTTAATGACACACAGAAGATACACCTTCTCTCATCTTGTTAGCTGCTGCTGTGTCAATCCATAGAGACACAGCCATACCATTTCGTATGCAACTACAACGCGCTGTGAGTTATTGTAGTAAAATAGACATCCACATTACAGAAGACACGGCTCCATCCTTTAATTTCATTTTTCCACAGTGCTTCTGCTGAAGAAAGTTGATGTGAGCCAACGGACTCAAATTTCCCCCAACTCTCCTCAAATGCACACTGAACACTTGACAATGCCCACTTTTCTATTTTCCTCTCTGCTGCTCCATCGGAGAGGACCCTCTATGCATTCAGAGCAGCACAATGGAGAATGATTTCCAAAGCATTAACTTGGAGCCATTGAGACTTGGATGTTTTCAAAATGACTCTATTGTGCTCAAAAGATTCTAGACTACCCCAGCTACTCTAGAAGAGAGTCTTTTTCCCCTTTCTCAAAACATCCATCCCTCGAGCCATCCCTGGAGTGCATTGTTGGGGCTGATTCCTTAGTGCAGCGAGCTCCATCAGTCAAAGCTCAACAGATACAAATAATATCAGGATATGGATATAAATTAGTGCGACAGACCCTAAATAGTTTTGACAGGTTTAGTAAGTATATATAGCAACACAGAATGCTATTCCTGCTGTCAGACATCAATATGTAGACAGAAGATTGGGGGCACCATGGAAACTCAGCGACATAAGAGTGGTATTGATTGGATAGAAAATGAGGCTGCAATTTAAGCTTAAGGCTGCCAGAGATGCCAAGAATGGAGAATGACCTCCAGCAGTGAATTTTCAGCATAAGCTCCCTGTGAACAAGCCAGTCCAAGAAGGATAAATCAGGCACAAGCTCACCAGGGATATGGCTCAACCAAATGCAGGCTACCCTAAGCAGATGAGAATCACTCTGTGTGTGTGCGCGCGTTACAGTGACCTAGTTCGTTCAAAGACAGCATTTTGAATGGTTTATTATAGAGGCTTGAAACAAAGAGATTTCCTCAATTAAAGTCCTGAAATGAATCCCCTAAATGAAAATGCTTTTGATACACTGATCAGCAAGAGGTTGTAAATATCGAAGCAAAGCGTACATTGTTAAAGACCAGTTCCCACAGAAAACACCACAGTTGGGAGTGTAGGTAATGAGGGGGCCTGAACAGAGCGGGAGGTTTCGCGAGCAATGCCAGCTCCGTCCCTAATGCCCTACTGTTACACTAAAACACTTGTTAACACTATACCACTTGATAAAGCCTACCTTCCCCACTGCAAAAACACACTGAAATAAAATAGAGTATGACTTAAATGAGTGTATTTTCAGAGCTCCTGTAAAGGATTATTTTTATTTATCTGAGGACTCCAGAACAACCATTCCCAGAATGACTGAGAAGAAACGTTGGACATGTCGGGGAAGCACCTTGCTGGAGCCGTGACTGCTACAAGTCAGCTAAGTAGTAATATTCACATCAGCGACAGAAAGATGAATCTACACAAAACATCCATCAGTACAGCTGTGTCAGGAATAAGATAAGCCTCCAAAGCATCCTTCGTGTCAGTATGGGTGTAGAGGAATACAGGCATACGGCACTGGGATAGCAGCACTACATTTTGTAATACTATAGTAAGACCAACCTTCTGCTGGCAAGGATGTATCAGCCACAGACTGCATCTCAAATAACTGGTGATAGACATCTGGATAATTGCAAAAAGTCTGTTTTTCTTAGGCCACTTCTACACTATAAACAAAGACTTACCATTTGTAAAAGCAAGATTTGTTGCTGGCTTCTCTTTTTTCCACCCAAGAGCTTGCTCTGAAGCGTGCTAAAGTCAGTAAGTTTCTGTCCTTCAATTTCATCCAAAGCTTAGTAAGTAATAAGTCACCAAAGAGTTTAGCTTAGCCTGGAGACAGGAGTATATTAAACCCCTGCTTTCCTTCTCTTTAGGAAGAGTCACTAAGTTATGCAGCCAGGTTTTCTGTTGCTGCCTTTTTTTTTTTGTTAGTCCTCTCCATTGAAGTACCCTCTCCATTCACTTCCAAATTTTCATTACTACAGAAAATTAACAAATTTTGTCACAAATATGCACATTCCGTTTTCCCTTCAGACCATTTCTCTCGATCAAAAGTTCAGACTTTTTTTTCCTTTTTTTTAATTCTCATTTTTTTGCAGGGAGGAAACAGAAATACACAGAAAAAATCCCATAAACTTTGCTTTGTAAATCAGCTCAAACACACTGTCCAGAAAATGTAAAAGACAAGTATTTCTTTATAACAACTTTTCCCATATCCTTCCCTTCTCTCCCTTTCTCTCCATCCCTTCCCTCCTTCTCCCTAATAAAAACAGTTACACACTCATTCTATTTCTTGTCCAAAAAGTTAAGCTTTGCTAAAAGCCTCCCCCCCCCCCAAAAAAAAAAAAAAAAAAATCAAGGCCCAAATGGAAAACAAGGAAAGGGCATAGAGTTCAAGAGCTGATGAGCCACAGGTAAAGCAATCTTCCACTGTAACACAAGTCATTTAGAGCAAGCTGGCCGTAGTTAAAAGACCTACCACTACCCATAGCTGCAGGGTTATCTCACAGAGAAAGATTTAACGCATGTCGCAAACGCTTCCACAATGCTCCCAAGGACCAACTAGTCACTAGGGTTTACATCCTAGAATCCAGCTTCAGAGTGTATCACAGTAGACATTCACCGCTAAGGCAAACTACTTGCAGCGTGGACGACAGAGGTGCGCGACAGCCAACTGGAACATCTAAAAGGAGCAGGTGAGCACCTGAAAAAGGAAGACTACCTTTCCCCTACAAAAAGCTCTACTTTTAAAAAGGAAAGGATGAAGGGGGGCAAGGAGTTGGAAGCATCAGTGTCAGAGACCGTAACACATTTGCAGAATAACGTGTATGCTCAAGAGCAGGAAACTGTGTTTTTACCGCTAACTCAGATTTTCTCGCAACCTGTCCCTCCACCGAGGAAAGGGAAGATACAAACTAACGACAGCAGTTTCAAACAGATCTACCGGCACTTGCTGGATTCAGCTGTTCCACCAGAAGTAAACTAGGGATAAGAAGGCAAAGTCCCAAGAAAAACATCCAAGCGCTGGGTCTGAGCGAACCATTTAACCTCATTATCCCGAGTCTCAGCCGGGACGTTCCTGGCACAGGGCGACTGGGACCCGCAGGGGGTTCTCGCCGCTGCGGGGTCACCCCGCTGCCCTTTTGTCCTCTCGAGACGGACCGGACCGGGGCCTCCTGCCTCCCTTCCCCGCTGGGTCACGTCCCCCACCGCCACCTCTCTCCTGCTCGCCCCGTCCTGCCTTTTTCACGCTCCCCACTTGCCGATCGCCCACCGCCGCCCCGGCTGCGCTCCCGAGCGCCACGGGGCCCCCGCCGTCCCGCTCCCGGGCACCCCCAGACCTCGTCCGTGTCCGTCCCCCCCCCCCCCCGGGCAGGTGTCTGCGGGGCCGCAGGTGGCACCCCACCACCCCGCGGGGTCCGGGCTCCCCCCACCCCAACCCCAAACACCGCGGCCCCTCGGCGAGGTGGGGGCCGGGGCAAAGTTCCCCCGGAGGCGAGGAGGGAGCGCGGGGGGCACCTTCCCTCAGGCGGACCCCAGAAGCCCCCGCCGCCCCCTCGGACTTACTTCGGGCGGCAACAAGCTCTTCTCCCGCAGCTGAGAGGGGCGAGCCGCGGGCGTCCCCGGTGAGGAGGAGGAGGAGGAGCAGCGGCTGCTGCTGCCGCAGCGAGTCCCTTCGCTTCCCCACGGACGGGCTCGCCGGCCACCGCCGCCTCCTCACGCCCCGCTCCTCCCGCGCCCCGTCTCTCCTCTCGCCCCGTCTCCCGCCGGAGGGATTTTTATACGGGGAGGCAGGGAACCTGATCCGCGCTTTGCCTCAGCACAGCCCGGGCTGCGGCGAGAGGAGGAAGGCGGGAGGCGGGCGGGCGGCGGGGCAGAGCGATCGTCCGCGCTGCCCCCTCATGTGATGCGGCGGGGACGCGCCCGCCGGGCGGGTCACCCGCGGGGCAGCCTCGCCCCCGCCAACGGGGGCGGGAGGGGGCGGGCCGGGCCGGGCCGGGGGCGCTCCGCCGGCGGACGGGGGGGGGGGCTCGGCGGCGGCTCCCCGTGTGCCCGCCGGCCGGGAACGGGCTTCTAAGCCCCAGCGGCTTCCCCTCCTCTTGCTCGCGGCACCCCCGGCTTGCTGAGGGGGATGGGGGGCACCTCAGGCTACCCCCCGGCCGGTGCGGGGGCTCGGCGGGGCTTCAGCTACCTTTCCAGGCACAGACATCCACAGGGGGTTTTTTTGCCCGGATAGCCTTTGGCTGTCGGAATTTGGGGGAGTTTTAACTTGATAGCCTCACTGGCTTCCAGCTTGCCACTGAGACCGCGGCAGTGTTGGACTGGAAATACTGCTGGGAGGGGGGGAATAAAAAAAATAAATTAAAAAAAAAAAAAAAAAAAACCAACCAGCTTTTAATCGCAACTTGGGCTGAAAGTGCCATGAGAACAACTTTTGTCGTGGCGTTTCAACACTTCTGGTTGTAGTGGTTGCTGGAGTTCTACCAAGGCTTTCATTTAGGAGCAGGCTTTTCCAACTTCTAGGTTCATTACATCCCTTGAATAAGAGTGTTCCCCAATCCACAGCTTAATTTAAAACTAGGTGGACTTGTTCCAGACTCCAGGCAATTGCTGTGTGATTCCCGATCCCCAGAGCAAGTCTCTGCCTTGGTTTGAAAGTCTGGGCCCATTGACTGCTTGGGTCTCAGCTGGGGTTGCAGCTTGCAGCTCCTGCTCCAGGTTTGCACAGAAATCCAGTTCAGATTCTTCTCCTGTTTCCAGAGGAATGAGCTAAAAAAGTAATTTGTCTGGCACCGTACACATTGCATCATCTAACACCTACCATCTGTGACAATGAAAAGCACTGTGCAGCTAGTCCCAGCGTGGGCAATTGCACCCACCTGGAGACTTTCTTAGTAAAGTAAACTACTCCCTTCCATCCACACCTTGGCATCTTCTTTTCATCACATAGTTATGTTTTTAGTCCTGGCATGGCTGTTCAGGATTTGCACCACCAGCAGATTTAATCACAGTGATGTAATTTAAAACAACAATTTTGATTTGCAGTGTAAAGTGATGGCTCAAGATGGAGAGAATATCCTTTCTAGCAGCTGGACGAGTGGAAACGAGCACTCAATAGTAAACTTCGTGTTTCAGAGCGTGCAAAGCTGAATGGATCCTTGATAGCTAGCTTGCACCTTCCTGAGGGCTTCTCAGTGCAATCCTGGCATCACAGTGCTAAGCACCACGAACATCTAGAAATAGACACTTTCCATCAAAAAACACCTGGGAGTGGTCGACACTTTCAGCCCTCAGAGTTTCTCCATACAACCACAATAGCGCATTTCAGATGGTCAATCATGTCTGAGTAACAAAGAGAAAGTAGGAAAGAGGACTTTTTGATTGAAACCAAACCAGATTGCATCAAAGCGGGTCAAGAGGTCTCTCCCTTGCCTTACAGAAATCCGAGTCTTAGCTAAAACACTGAAAACTTAACATTTTCAGCTTTACAGAAAACAATGGAAACTTTCTGCAGAAAACAACTGCTTTTCACGAAGATGCGCATGACGTTAGAAGCCTCATTTGTCCACTAAATTTTAGAAGCAATGTCAACAGCCAATCGATGACCAAATTTGCTCACAGCTTTTCTCCATACCTAGTTTTCCACAGCTCGGTAATTAATTTCCTGAAACTGAGTTTACATGCACAGAAACCAGTTTTGCGTGATACGGCTTAGGTTTTGATTCAGAAAGTCCAAAATAAAACTGCAGACGAGGTTAACATAGCTGCTCAGAGGACAGATTATGGTCTGAAGCACCTACGACTGAAAAACAAAGTATCACCTCAGTTTTCAATTGACAAAAAGTAAATGTGTTTTAATGTTTATATTATTTCTGTCTCAGTCGCACCTTGAGGCTTAACTGAGGTTTCCATTGCAATAAGCACTGTGCAAATACAGAAGGATATTCCTTGCCCCAAATTGCCTGCTCTGTTTGATGCCTTTGCTATTAATGGAGTGCAACACTTGAATTTCTTGACTGAACCTTTGCTATTGAGATAGAACTCATAAAGACATAGAAGGAGGTGGGACAGCTGGTGAATACAGCCATCTTGGGAGGACCAATGTAAGTTCTTTTGCTAAGAAAAAGTCGTCAACTGTATGTTAATCACAGCCTTAAAGGTGCCTATTGTGCTGGTTCCCAGTGGGAAAGAACAGGAGAGCATGGAGAAAAGGGTTGGATGGAAGATAAGCTATGACCATTTACTTACCACAGGGATATTTTCCTTATTAAAAGAACTGTGAAGTTGGAGAGGCTTATCTCCAGAAAGTCTCTGCTGTTTTCTCTCTCCTGACTTTGTTTTCCAGCCAACGCTTCATTTCCTGCATGATCTCTGGAACTGCAGCCTAATTTATATTTCTTGTGACATGTAGAAAAATCCGTACTGAAAAAATAGGTTTTGACTATTTCTTTTCTAGTCTGGACACACAGCTAACCTAGAAAGGAGAATTTGCTTGCAGATTGCCAGTGATACTTATCTTTAAAATCCTCAACATTTGTTTACAGCTGCCGGTTCCACTCTGTTCAGATGACAGAGGTGAGGAATGGACTGGCAGCTATAGAAGTCCAATCTCTACTTTCATGTATTCTCTTTGCTACCCAAACCAAAAATTGGCAATGTAATGAGAGAGAGAGACAAGGCTGAATTTTCTTTTAAAAAGGAAAAGTGAAGGTTAGGGCTATGAGACATTATAAAAGGATTTCTGATGGATTCCACATGCAAATGCTCTTATAAACAATCCAGAAGTATTAGATGCCAGTTAGAATCCCCATTCAATTGGTAAATGTTCGAGGCAATTTGGGGGAAAGAAGCTCCCAGCATTAGATGGGGTTTCTGCCAAAATGTAGAAAGCCACCCATAGTGAATTTCCTCTCACTGAGGTTTTTTTCCTTTGAAAAGAACCGAATTTTCCCTTTGAAGCTGGGGGTTCTCAGTGCTTTTAGGTAGTCATTTCACAAGCCACCTGAAGATGGATAGTTACTTGGATCTCACCAGCTTCTAGCAGGAGTTTGCACTTTTTTCCAAAGATGCCCTTGAAAAATTCTGACTCTAAAGCTCAGACTACACGGTCAGAGGAGAAGGTTTTGTGCAATTTGCTCCCAAGAAGCGCTTCACTGTTTTTGGTCCCACCGCTGAGTAGAATGAGGCTGTACTTTTCAAAAAGCAAACACGACCCCTTGCGCACCAGTTAAAAGGTCAGCTCGAGCTGAGCTTGCCTTGTTTGTTCCAGATACACTGTAAATATCAATTTCTTTCTCTCACCCTCCCTAGCCATCAGCAACAGCAGCTCCAGGAAGATGTAACGTGATTCCAGGAAAGCAAAGAAGATAACTCGACAATAGTTTAAAGATTTTTTCACCTTTTGCTCTATTGTTGTTCCCGAGCTATTGAGCTGCCAAACGCTGGCAACTGAGTGCCCCGCATCCCCGCTCCTGCGCTAAGATCAGATTTCCATTAGTGATACTGAATTATTTAGTGAATGCATCGAAGATTGAAATCAACTGTTTCTGAGCTGTGTACCTTCTCACTCTATCTTTCATTTCAAGTCCGCACAATGGCAGGCGTATTGTCACAGAGACTATCAATCCTATAATTAGAGTAGAAAAATCCATGGAGTTCAAAAATAATAATTCATACCTCACTCTGTAGTATTGAAGTAATCCAGTATATAAAAAATCAGATTTCCCAGATGTATGCAGAAGAAGGCAAACAGGGAGCGTGAACCCAGAAGAGTTATTCTTTCATGCAAGTATGCTAAAAACTTAAGATATTTGAAAACAAAGTCAGTGTCCCAGAACTTGGTCTTAAGCTTCAGTCACCAAACCGTGAATACATGTTGTAACTTTACACATTTGACTGATTCTATTTTCTGCAAGGGGATTAAAGCTCTTGTGCTCAAAATTATTCATGTGCATACATCTGCATGTTGCAGTTTGAAATCCACAAATATAATGTGACACAGCAGGCCTTTCCAGATCCCCAGCATTTAAAAGACTGATGTTCGTATGTTGGCTTCTCTCACTATTTTCTTCTTTTGTGTTGGCAATCCTGGGAATGAAAGTCCTACATATGCAGGACTTGAAGTCTATTACATTAAAAAAAAAAAGTCTTCACTATGGTAAAAAAAATGCTGCTTTGAGTACATTACTGCTTTTTTTCCTATATAAACAAACATGTTCATTTCACTCTAGTTTTACAGTTTGGGGGAAAGTATAAACCAAAACAAAATGGCATTTTATTTTGAAGGGCTGAGCAACAAATACCATTTACGTTCTATTTTCTGGGGTTTTGTCATTATGTATTTCTGTGTAAAAATCAAAGCAAAATGCAGAAAAAAATGTTCTTCCATTGAAACAGAACCAATAAAATTGACATTTTTATTTGGTTTCAAACTTCTGGCAGAAGATTACTGAACAAATAGAATGCAAATTTCCTTTTCAGTTTCTCTCAGGAAGAACTTGATTTGCTAATACCCATTTTTTTCTCAAGGCACTATACCCACATGCCTAACTACTCTATGAAAGGACTGGCTTTAGAAGTAGAGAACGTAGCATTTATAATCCCACCGAATCAGTCCTTGATACTTTGTTAAGAGAGAAAGCTAGTATCCATCGCAGTGCTAAATAGCCTTCCCCAGGCACTGAACTGAAATGGTCAATTTTATTCTCAGTGACAAGCCATTGATAACAAATTCGAAGCGCTAACTCCATAGCGGGCAAGTGATTGGAGAACGAAAAGCTTTCTGATCATTTGCCTATGAGCTGAGTCATGACACATAACCATTTTCCAGTTAAAAGTAAAACTATGGTAAACACATTTAGAAATACATAATCAGGGCCTTTCATTCTAATGATGCTTATATAATTAAAGAAATATTTCTTAATATATTCCCTTAAGAATGAATTAATACCATTGTGGGGACCGACCATTAGGACACTCTCTGCATCCACAATATGATACAACCAGCACAACTCTGAGCTGAATGTATGAGCAAAGAAGAAATTCCACTTATCAAAATGTTCTCTTACCTTTTAAAATGATTTGTTTGTCAATCTGTAAAGGGTTCACCTGTGTAATTATAATGATGCTAAACTTCACATTTAAAGACAAATGTAAGTGGTTTTGACAAGTTTTCCTTATGTGCAATCAAATGATGAGATGTTCTCCTTCAGTGCAAGTGCAAAACAGACAGCTAAATCCTTGATTATGAGTTTTAGTGAAATCACAGCAATAAAAGGAACACTGAGAATATAATATTGACAAGTAATTAGCAAACGCTCAGAAATACCATTACCGAGACTTCTTTATAGCTGGCTCTTCCAAGACTTCAGTGGCTCAGCCTCAGTCCTAAAAATGGTTGCTCCTGAGGAGGGTAGGGTTGCTCTTCAGGGGATAGCTTGCCAACTAGGTATTTTCACAAGAGAATAAAATAAAAATTGAAATTCTGTTAAGTAGTACCCTTTCCCTGATACCATTTGGAGATACATAAAGTATAGACACGCACCTACCCACCCACCTCCAACACCCCCCCAACATAAAGGTCTGTTGTTAGAAACATAGGAACTGGAAGACGAACAGTTATAACCTGTGCACGTGCAATGCCTCGTTAGTTAATGTAATGGCCATGATTTTCCCCCCATAAGAACAAAATTAGGTACATCTGTTCTTAACTTACTGGCAATTTCTTGCTTGAGATTTGAGCCAGTTGCGTAGGCCTCATAAAGCACAATACATCTTTGATGGAAACTCCTGTGGGATGCTGTTGGCTTCAACGTCAGCTTGATCTAGGTTTTCAGGCTCAGGAGTTTAACAAAACATGGCATCATCATTCACAGACCTAGACCTGGACTGGTTGTTATTAAAAAAAAATGAACACATTAAAACCCTTTAACATTCACATTAAAGATTTCATACTGATGTCGAAGTATGGGGACTACTACAGGCAATGCTAGCGCTTCTTGCTAAATGATATGAGTTTTTCCCCAAAGACCTAGTTCCCAGAATTATGTGATTGCATTAGACACGGAGTTTTCAATAGCAAAAACTAAACAAGCAAACGATGGGGAGAAAGTCCTGATTCTTCCACTCCCGCTTTTTTATGGGAAAAGTGCAGAGTATAATTGTTAAAAGGCTGTTAAAAAAATCCAAAGTTAATAAAAACGTTCAGAATATGTGTTAAAATCTGTAACATAAACTTATATATTATAACATATAATGCATATAAATGTTTAAAATTGGAGTCTGTCTCATGGGGTCTTTTTCTCACATTTTTAACTCTTGGAACTGTCAGTATAGTGAGAAAGTCTTAAGAAAATAGCCATACTTACATTACATGTTGTTTTCTCCTTCGGCACATTCTTCACTTCAGTGGTTCCTTCTGCACATCAGGAATTCGAAGGGGGGTAGAACACAGGGGAAGGTATCTTCCTGTGCAGAATAAATTCTGACATCACCCAATCCTAATTTTAGGCTCATTTTGACAAAACCACTATAGCTATTGCTGGTAATCACTTTGTCTATACCATTCATTTTTAGAGTGAAATTATGGAGATTTTGAAAGAAGGTGGGTCTGATCAAACATACTTAGTTCTACTTTGAGGAGCAGGAACAATCAGGGTAACTCTGTACAATCTACAGCTCTTTTGGTCTTTGGGCTTATTATTTCTACTGAGAAATGGATAGGAAGCAGCGTCTCATCCTCTGTCTTCTGAGATCCATCAGGAACTTCATGCCTTTTGAAGATCCTGTGATCTTGTAGTATTATATAAGCAATGTTTAAAACAAAGGAAAGCAATCTTAGCTAAGGTCTTTTTTGTCCTAATTTTAGTATTAATGCTAATTAGTGTATGCCATTATTGATAAAATTATATTAACAGGCATAAAGAACCTAAGAGGATAGATGAACCTGTACTTCGGTAGCAATCTTCTTGTTTTTTTCAGCTTGCTTTTCAACACTACAAGAGATTGCATATACTTCTACATAAAGCTCTTCAGAATTGCTTTTGCCTCCCAAAAGGCTATTCCTTTTCCAATTATTCAGGCTAAACATTAAGGTATTGCAAAGTAGACCTTTCAAAACAGTTAGATTGAGCTCCGTCTCCCTATCTGCATCCCAACCCTCTTCAGCATTCTTCCCACCATCTTTAAATAATCTGTGTTCTTCTCTTTTTTTGTCTAAATGATGCTAATGTAAGATCCTATTAGGACAGCGTATCTATAAACTGCACCATCGTCAAGGAGTTGAAAGTAGCAACTACACAGGATTTGTGCTAGGAACCACTGTTAACTGACTAAAGATATTTAATTAAATGTTTGCAATATTTAACAAAATGTTCATGCTCCTGGTATAATTTGCCTATTTCGGTTTCCTCCATCATATTTTTTCAAGGAGGTAGAAAACATGAGTCTTTAATATGGAGTTTGTATGCATCTATGACCTTGCATCACTGTTGTTGTCTGACCTCTTTCTTTAGTGACATGTTTTAGATTTTGATTAACTTTTTTTCCTACTTTTTTTTTTTTTTTTTGGTGACATCTGTTTTGTTTCAGCTGTCTGGGATAGGAAATAAGGAGCACTTTCATAGATGGATTGCTTCTCTTTACTCTAGCATCTACAGGTACCATTCATTTTCCAGCTGAAATATTGTTTTGGAATGTTGTAAAATGATACTCCCTTTATGTCTCAAATTATTCTTACAGTGTTGGTCAAAAAACAGAAACACCTAATTTTGAAGCGTAGTCATAGGACCAGGTCACAAGTGTAATTCAATGCTCTTTATATAGCGTTTTTTCCCCTGGTTGTTCTGATGATGAAAGAAGTGCTGGCAATTTATGAACTTGTTTAGCTAGTGTGTTTTTTGTGTTTTTTTTTTATTCATGAAATTGAAAAGTGAAGATGGGAGAAGTCTCTGCAAACTGATACGCTATCTGATCTGGCCAGGAAAATGTCATCCTTCATGAAGTCCCGGTTTATTAACAGGAATAACATTTTTATTCCATCCTATATGAACCCTCACAGCTGGATTTTTCGCCACAGCCTAATACTCAGATTCATTCTGTAAGGAATGCCCAGATCAGACTGCAGGCAGACACGCGTTCAAATTCTCCTCACTGCGGCACCTATTCTTAACTATGATTTTTCCCAGTAACATAATAAGCCAGCTGCATGAGTGAGTCAGAAAAATTACCTAGCACTTTGCTAGAAGAATTGATCTAGGAAAGGGGTTTAGGGCAAATATTGCTGGGTTTACTGTTACTAAAGAAAAAAAAGAAAAAAAGACACAACAGGTAAATCCATTGGAATTTACACCTTCTCAGGCTGTGATAACAATGTGTTCAGAAAACCTCAAGATCACAGGTACTCAGATTCACTGAACATCAAGCTATTGCTCAAGATGTCACAAAACCCGTTACTGATTCAAACTCTCCTCTGATTACAACTTTTCAAAATTCCAATCTCACCCACTAAGATTATTGAACATAGTTTGAGAAAGGCCAACAATACTGTTTTAACATTCAGGTGCTTTATTACTTGGGACAGTTGAGAAGAAGAAGAGCACTGAATCTGGAACCACTTCAGAATACAGACCACTGTTAAGCTCAGGCTGTCTAAAAAATGAAGACAAATTAAAGAAAATGGAAAGTGATTTCCTGTTCCCCGTGTGCAGAATTACTTGACCAACATTGTGAAAACTCTAACATTCATAACTGTAAAAGTCATTAACTAAATGTCCTCCAGCTTGAAGAGGTCTTGTTTCCTACATCTCATCAATACTTAAGACATGGGACAAGACTGAACTGCTATTTTTGACCACCGCGCTTATGCCAAATTTTGCATTGTGACCTCTGAAGAGCATTTGCTTAATTAACATATGAAGCAGATGATTACATTAGTCCCTTCCACTCAAGGTTTGTTTCTTTGTGGTGGAGAGCAGGTTTTTGTGGTGGTTTTTTTTATTTAATACTTCAGAGCGGCAGCTAAGAATGGGCCTATTTATTTCAAGAAGATAAGTTTGAAAGGTTGAGGCAAATGAAAAAAGAAGGCTTGGAACAGTAGCTCTACCTTAAGTATAATTAGTTTTATTCAATTGTTATTAATAACTGTAGCACATTTCATGAGAACCAAAAGCTTCATCAATATTATTCCCTGCTGTATACTAGTGGTAGAACTGATGGCTAAGAAAAGTTAAATCCAGCATTTACTAATTTAAAAAAAAAAAAAAAAAAAGTTAAACAAATGCTGAGTCTAAGTTCAAGCCTCTGGATGCTAGTTTGCCTCTATGTGTATACGTGTAGGACACGAACTGGACACTCTCTGCCACCAGAGTTTCAGCCCATGCATTGTGCCCAGTCCCATCCGATGACAAACAGCAGTAGCACAGCTTGCTTTTTTGTCTTGTGGCTGCACCAGACGTCATTAGACTCCTTTATTTCATGGTTACACAAGAAAATGATGACAAGAAAATGACTGAAAGGCAGTGGTGGTTGAGGCCTCAGTCAGATTGCTGAACTGTATCTACAGCATGACACCTGCATGGGAGCCTACACCTCATACCCTTGTGGCAGGAGGATGCGGAATGAATTACCTGCTCTTCTGGAAATGGCATTTGCTTCTTCCAGTCAAGCACACTGCTTCTCCGTGGCCACACTTAGGGAAGCATGAACACAGCTGTACCCTGGAGCAGACAATTTTTTAACGGTTACTCTTAGTTCACACTGAGATAAAACTATTTTGCTGTTGTTGTTGTTGTTGGCCGGTACGCTGGTACCTGAACTTTTGGGGTAAGCAACTCTGTCTTATTCTATGGACTAACAGAGGACACGAGCCCTAGACCAGGCTCTGTAGTGCTTTTCAACACTATGCTCACTTTAAAAAGGACAGAAGAAAAACAAAACAAAAAAGAAAACATTTCCATATCTATTGTTTTAGGGGCTCAGAATCAGACTTTTGCCTGGTGTCAATGTGTATCAATGGAAAGAATGTGGCAGTGCTGCAGGCTGTCCCCTCCTTCTCCTCTCAGTTTCCATTTAAAGGCCCAACACATTTGAGTACAAATCTGTTTCCTATTTTCTGCACAATAGGGATGCAACTTTTAGCTTCGGGGACAAAAAAACCCAACAACTCAAAGCATAGTGCATAAGTTCATGAAACAACCCTCAGCACAAGAGAGGCTGCAGCAACTAGAAAATTCAATAGGAGACACATAGTGCAATAAAATTTGCCAGATGTGAAGTTAACATAGTGGGAGCCAGGGGACTTGCAGGTCTGTTCTTTTTTCTAGCAGTTATTTCCTGGGTGCCTTTAAGTAAGTGAAATAAACCTCTCTTTAGCTGGCTGTGGGGTGTTCAGTCCCTGATTCTGCAAGTCACACACATTTCGTGTTGCCTCATTACCAAAGTGGGGGCAATAACAGTCCATTTGTCTATTCATGCTCCTAGTTTCTTAGAGAAAGCACTTTTTTCGTTCTTTCTGTTTTTATATGAACCCAAGGAAGGTCTTGATAAGACCTAAATAGTGGTCCTAAACACAAGAATCTGACCCTGAGCACCCTGACCTAACTTCAAAGTTGACCCTGGTTTGAGTGTGGGGCTGGGCCAGATGTCCCCACCAACCTAAATTAGCCTATGTTTATATTTCACAGCTACAGAAATTCTGTGTGTGTTTTAATGAGCAGATAGATTTGTCATGAATGTCTGCACATTGACAAACTGCAGCTTTGGGATTCAGACAGCTTTCTATAGTTCCTAAAGCCTTCTTGTGGGAGGTTACTCCTGGTGACTCCCACATCCACCTTGGGTTCAGCAGGCTCATAGATCTGTGTACAGTTGGTGAGCCATAACCCATCTCTCACATTAAACAGGAGGTGCAGTTAAGCCAATTTCTGATGTGAGATGTCTTGGAACAGCAAAGACAATTTGTGAAGGCAGTCAGTCACTCAGTGAGAGCTAGTCCCTTCCTTCCCTCCCCAGATAATTGCAGGTAGACTAACTAGAGATTCTCTGACTTGGAAAGGCTTTGAGCAAGTCTCCCAGTGGTGGCAGACCCAGAAACCTTGAGCAAAAATCTTACCGCCTGCAATTAAGGAGCTCTGCTGCATTTAGCAGAAGAGGATGTTGCATGCATTGCCTGTGAGCAAACAGCCACCAGAGAATACACTGAATTTGTAGCATCCATCTCCCCTGCCTGTGAAACAATCCATCAAGTGTTGACTAATTGCTGTGGCTGCAGAAGCTAAGTGAGCTTTCTTTCCACATGAGTAGAAAAAACTTCTCTTGCTGTGTGTCCAAAGGAAGCCTGTAGTCCCCTGCTTTTTTTGCTTGCGTTGTTTCTGCGATCCAGTGAGGATACATAGCAAAGAGCTGCAAAAACATCTCATTGGTTAGGAAAGAAGTGAAGTAGCCACAGGGAGGTTCAATAAGTCTGGGTAAGACAAAAGTGTGGTTCTGAGATGATTACAACTAAGCATCACAGTCTGGAAGGAGAAAGTTCATTTCTGAGATCAAAAAGCTTCATCTCACCAAGACACAGGTAGCAAGAAAGAATCTAAAGCAGAACAACTACCTTTGGCTAATCGCAATGATGTTTCTGAATTATTTGCCATTCCCAAGTCCTTGGATCCAAGGCCTTCATAGAGTCATAGAATCATTTAGGTTGCAAAAGACCTTTAAGATGTTCGAGTCCAACCATAAACCTAACGCTGCCAAGTCTACCACTAAACCATGTCTGGAAGCACCACATCTACATGTCTTCTAAACACCTCCAAGGATGGTGACTCAACCACTTCGCCGGGCAGCCTGTTCCAGTGTTTGACAACCCTTTCAGTGAAAAATTTTTCCTAATATCCAATCTAAACCTCCCCTGGCACAACTTGAGGCCGCTTCCTCTTGTCCTATCACTTGTTACTTGGGAGAAGAGACCAACACCCACCTTGCTACAACCTCCTTTCAGGGAGTTGTAGGGAGCGATAAGGTCTCCCCTCAGCCTCCTTTTCTCCAGGCTAAACAATCCCAGTTCCCTCAGCCGCTCCTCGTAAGACTTATGCTCTAGACCCTTCACCTTACACATACATATAGTAATTATTACAGATGTCTTTTTTTTTGGATGACTGAGTTGAGACACTGCAAAAGGCTGTCATTTAGAAGGATCTGTGAATCTATATTCTGCAAAGATTAATATCAGTGTTTGCTAATAAAAAAAAAAGGATAATCCAGATACTCAGATACTGTATTGCTACCTTTTCAAAATCAGAATACAGAAAATTACAGAAATTAAAAAAAAAAAAAACTTAAACATGAGAAGGTTGGAGAGTATTAATCTTCTAAATCAAACAATGCCTTGTAATCCTAATTAGGCCTTATTCTCTTTCCCCCACATATGCACACAGGTGCTTAACTTCTGGCTACAGATCCAACCTCCTTCATTATTAAAGGGTGAAAAAAAGTCCCAAATGATCTGCAGAGCACTGCAATACTGAATTAGGTCTCCCAGGATCTGGTCACTTTTTAGAGATGGGCACCACAAGCACAATTCAGCTTGACTGGAAATCCAGTGTAAGAATCTCTGGGTGACTTGTGGAGTCATGCACTCATGCAGCTACAGATGTAGTACTCACACGGTTTTGTATTAGGGGAAACTTCAAACTACGAGCTGGCCACTGTTTTACCATAACATTAATTCTGGTCAGACCTGTGAATGTATACCAAATTTCAGGCCCTCACTGCAACATTAGGTGGCACATAACTGAAAATTAAAATGGAAAACCTTAAGTGACTGGAAAGACTATGGAGAACTTTTAATAGCTGTGTTGCACTGAGAAACTGTTATCCAGTGACCCCTTATTATGCAATCATCTCATTCAGCTGGACTCAACTGATTATATCTGCCCTTCTATCGTACATTTGGTAAAAGGCAGAAGGGAGAAACAAGGAAAAAGAGTGAACAGCCAGAATAATGACCCCTTATATTTATATGGAGCCTTGCATCCCAGTATTACCTACTTCAGGGATGCTAGTGAGACCCATTAGCAAAAAGCAGATACTCTTGGAGCTAAATATATATTCATAAATGGAGTGAGAAAGACCAGAGCTTGTTAGAATATCATCAGTTCTGTCAGCAAAGAAATTTATGTGATACATGCATGCATTAACAGAAGCAGGCAGGTAATCACACCCTATTTCTAGCAAACACAGTCCTCAGCCTGCTGGCTAATTATGTCAGCAGCAAAACTCCCAAATTCTAGACACCAAACACTAGTCTGAATCACATAACAGCATTGTTTGATTCATAGTGGTTCAGGCTGGATGGGGCTTCAGGATCCAAAATACCATTCGGAGCTACCTTTTTAATCTTACTATTTCATTTTTAAATCTCTTCTTCATTCTCCTATCACCCTTAAAAAAAAAAACCAACACACAACAATCCCCCCTCCAACTACTATATGCCCTCCACCTTTTGTCCAGCAAAACAGAACATCCAGCTGAGCTGACCTACACCCACCCTTTGGTGAGAAGCCTCCTGCTTTCCTCTAAATTCTGCATAATGCTGCATCCAAAAGCCAAAACCTCTCGAACGAGAGTGAATTACCCCGTGCAGCGCGGTTCTTGGCAAGCCATTAGGTGCTTTGGTGGCAAATGTAGAACAAAGGAGGCTGGAGTCAAAAGTTCTTCTGACAGTCAGTGCTGCTGATTTTTGTTGGCTCCCTGATTAGACAGCAAATTGATTACAGGTATTAACCAGGCAGTGCTTCACCTGGCTTCCTCTCATGCTACAGACTGTCCATCTGAGTTTAACTCCCAGCAGGTAGCTCCCTTTTCATACCCATGGGACACAAAAATCTTTATTTTTCTGGGTCTTGGGATTCACGGCTCGCCTTCCTACCTGCAGGATTGCTTGCCTTACTGAATGAGAGCAGCAGGATCCATGCAGTTGACACGCTCATACTTCAACTCCACGTTCACATCAAAACAGTTCCTGACAAACACACACAGAGACACACACACACTCACACATCCCTAGTGCCACTTAAGATTATGGCCAGATGGGGCAGCAGAAGAGAGGGAGCAGCTCTGAAGGTGTCCTTGTCCTGTGGTACGCCTACTGTGAACTAATATGGCTGTAAATACAATACTCATGTATCAATATCAACCCTTGAACGTGAAAATATGAGACCCAACACCTTGAAATTATGGGACTGCTTCCAATATTTACCTATTTTTAAAATTAACAACCTTGGCAACATCTCTTACAAGCATCACTGCCTAGTTTAAAAGATCCCTTGTGAGAGAGAACCACATTTTAACTGCAGGGAAATACTGAAGTCACTTGGCTGCAGTGAAACTGCAGGGGTTTGGGATTTTTTTTTCAAAGCAAATTATTCCTGTCAGGATTCTTTTTTTTTTTTCCTCCTGAGAATGGATTTTTTTTTCATTGTAGTTACATTTCTACTATGAAAGACTTAGCTTTTTAAAGAAACAGTTAAAAGTTACTACATTTCATATGTAAAGAAAGGTTGCACGAAAAAGGGAATTCCTCACTTAAGAAAGTGTGTTATCCTATAAGAAAGATATTTATATAAGTCTATGTATATACATATATGAATTTCACCAGCCTTATGAAGGATTTTTGTAGGGTAAGTTGGCTAGAAATCAGCCCTGAAGCAGCTAACATAGCTGAAATGCTGAGGAACAAGGGCAAGTTACAACGGATGAGCAAAGCAACAGTTGGGCTCTCTTCAGAACTACATACACGTGCAAGGCCACACACATTCAAGAATTTGGGGTGCAAAACTGGTAGGATGCAAAGCTGTACTCTTTTTTTTTTTAAACGCACCACCGAGCAGCTCTGCCTGCAGGTGGTGGAACGCCTCCAGATGTTGCTGCGAGGGCAGCTCTGAGCACTTCAAAAAGCATCTCTTCTCCACAGACATTCCCAGAGAGCAGCTGGCAGCCATTTGGTGCAGCTTGTTACTGCAAGGGACACCAAGAGGAGTTAGTGCTTTGTACCACAGTGCTTATGAGCATCAGAGCTGTGCTTGGTAGTGCTTTCTCGCTGTGCAGAAAAGCCCAGTGTAACTCATGAGTAGGTTACATCCTCACCCAGCTCCAGCCAGTCCTGCACAGGCAGAACAGTTAAGTCTTTTTAGCGCTATTATTATTAATAATAATATGCTTAGGCTGAATGAGACGGCAGGAAAAGGGGGCTTAAGATATCCTTTAAAAGAGACAAGCACACAGCTGGCTGCTGGCAGCAGCGGTGAGCATCAAAGGGCTTGGAGTGGAGGGGGGGCCCAAACCATGTGCAAGGGAGGTGGTTTTGTGGCAGGCGCAGTCCCAGGGAGACAGGGCAAAGGCAACATCACAAAATGATTCAGAAATATGATTTCAGGATGGGAGAGCAGAGGCAAGGGAACTGTTAAGAAATACCGACTTGCGCGGGAGAGAGGCCATGAAAACTTGGTGTCAGAAATGGCGCAGAAGCTCCTTAGTGGGGCAGGGAGGGCAGCTGTTGAAGGCAAGAAAGCAAGCGATGGCCATGACAGAAATTTCTTCAATCACACACAGCTGGGCAGAAACAAACAGGGCCATTATATGCTCATGGGTTAGTCTAAAACAGTGCTAAACTGAGAACCTAAGATAATTGTGGGTGAATCAGAGAAATGCTCCTGAGATGCATAGCTAAGACCCCGAGGTGACCTATAGTCCTGCTAATCTCTGCTGGATCTCTCCTGCACACCCTGAATGCTGTGCTGACAATCTGAGCTTACTAAGGGACTGAGATTTCCCTGGAAATATTAAGGGTATCATTAACTTTTTCATTACCACGAGCTTAAAGTTGGCTTATCCAGAGGCTTAACACTCCACTCCCATCCCTCCCCTGCACTGCCACACACACACATATGCAGAATTTTGACCCTTGCATCCCCCTCACTCTTCACAACTTTTGAGTCACCCCAGTCTTTTCGCTCTGCCAGAAGCAGCAACCCAGCTCCACTGGCAAATAACACAAGGAAACTCAGCCCAGCCAAGGCATGCGCTTCTTCACTTTTATTCTGTACATTTCCACACAAGTCACAATACAGAAAAAGTGTCCAAAAGGAACGGTAACCAGCTCTTTCAGTGTATACAGGTTTCTTCCTTCCCCCGGTTTAAAATCTCCTTGTTTAGCAACACAGTGATCAAGATACTTCGTATAAATAGGAAATGCAAGAAAATTGGGGAAGAAAATACTTTCTCACTTTGTTACAAAAACCCCCTCCCCCTTCCCGTATCCCCGTCACTGCTGATTACCTGGACCCTGATTCTCTGTTGAACACGTAGCTTCATTTCATGGGTGCTGCTGCATGCCTCGGATTCCTTTTGCCAGCTGGCAGCCTCATGATGCGCAGCTCCGGGGCATTATGCATGGGGTCAGGCAGCATAAAAGAGCCCTTTGTGATGTTATTACAACTCCTGGAACAGATGTGGGTTCAGATAATAGGATATGTACAAATACTGGAACTCTGGATGCCCATGAAATGGTGGCTGAATATGCGCATTTGTTATTTGGCTTTACTGCTCTGTTCAGGGGACTAAACACACTATGAAGTGGTCCAGATTCTGACCTCTGTCACATCTTGGTTCACCTGAAGTGAATTCAGTGCAGAGGAGATCAGGATCTGTCCTTTATCCTTCCTCCATCGTCTCCAGGAACCAGCAGGTGAATATCCACTATATAGCCCAATGGAAACTCAGCCTTTCCATCATGAGCCTGTTCATCACCATCCGACATGACCACGACTCCTTCTTAGCCTTGTTCCTTTTTGCAGGAGACACCTCCAGTTCCCTAACTCTTCCCTGTCGTCCTCGTTCTTTATCCATTTTCATCTCTCATTTGCCAAGCGGCCAGAGATGCTAGTGTGAAGGCCAGAGAGTCTGCTCCCTCAGATGTTTGGCTTCGTTCCCCAGAAACCTTTTGTATCAACAAACTCAAGTGGTGATTTCTGGGCTGTTGGAAAAGATACTGTGATATCTCAATGATAGGATAGAGGTGACAGAAAGAGGTATTTCTGAGATGGGCTCTCCCAAATGAAACACTGTGCTCAATGAACTGAATATGATGGAATACAAGTGCTCTAAAATTCAGCAAAATATTGTTCTCTGGAGGGAGGGCAACAACCTGAATGCTTTCATTGAGTGGAAATATCACCTGAGTTAAAATTTTTAATAAAAGATAGCTCAAACATGGAAATCAAGCATGAGAAGAGCAAACTAGCTCATTAGAAACTTGTCATCCTCCAGCACTCTTTACTATCTCAATTTAAGCCAGCTAAACTAAAAAGCATGGGACAGGGCTACTCCCACTGTCCTTCAAAAAATGGTTCCAAAAGAAGCAGGATACTATATGGGAGCAACATTGCAAGGCACGACAAAAAACTCATAAATAGTTAATATGCAGCAGGTTTTGGCCTCGGAACACAAAGCACCTTACCTGTGTGTGTATGGGGAGATGACATTATCCCCATTTTGCAGATAAGGAAACTGAGGCACAGGAAGGTTAAAAGACTTACCCAAAGTGACTCAATGACAGCGGCAGAATTAAAACCTCAACCCCTTGATTTGCTACCTTCTGTTCTATCCTTTTGACCACAGTACCTCCAGAGAGATGTGCTGATGAATTACAACACACAGCAAGTGCTTTCCCTACTCTGTGACACAACCACGTGACACAGTTAGACTCATAAACTCTCATAAAACAGAAGTGTATTATTAAACAGTGATCAGTTTTTGCATAACCTTTACATCTCGCAATAAAACAACAGGTCAGTTCTTGCTCAGAATAAATCCCTACCGAGCTAGCAGTGACAGTCTCATAAACCAGGTTCAGTCCATACGTACATTGCATTTTCATTAGCACACGCTTGCAGCTTGATGAGTATCCATAGGAGAATCATGTTTCCCCACAACACATCCTGGTTTTTCCCTGTGCAAGGCTGCAAAGCCATAGCTGTTCCAAAAGCTGTGCAGAAGAAAAGGAGCAATAACAGTGGCACAAAGGCAGGCCTGTAGTTTGTAGCAAAATGTTCTGCTCACTGACTCAGAGAGGACACTGAAACCTCCATGGACTGCCAGAAGGTTTGTGTGGGAGACGCAGAACACGAGTCCTCAGCTGCATCATTGGCTAGACTTTCCAAAATCTTTCAAAAGCCTCCTGCTTCCAAAAAGCTGGCTGCATCCAAAATGACTGGCACAGGGTTTACAGCACAAAATAATACGGGCAGAAGTAAAATAACCTTCACTTCCCACTGTGAAAGCACATTTCACCTTGTGGAGGTTTCTACAAAGAAATGCTGGCAGTCATATTCCCTGTTCCACTCCCCAGTGCACTGCACCCTGATGGGCCAGTGGCCAAGGCTAGCACCTCCCAAGTCCATTTGGAAAGGGATTTTTAACCCTTGATTATTTCATTTTCCAGTAGAGTTACAAGACATGGAGCATATGCAACCCATGGTGTGAGGGCAGCTAAATGGCACCCATTACAAAGGGCAATCCCACTCTGGCCGCTCTGAGAAAAACAGGCAGGAATCCCCATCCTGGGGCTGCCCCCGGCAGTGGGAAACGAAACAAAAAGAGCTTGGAAGAGCCCTTAAGAAAGGAAGGCAGCTCCTACAGGCTTACTGATGTCCGTATGTATTTTACACTCCTCCTGGCACATGGTAGGGTGTCTGGAATAGGTAGCCTCCAAAGAGTTGTTATTTTTGCCGGTAAGGTGATAGATGGATCTTTCTGCACATAAGGCATCCCTCCCTTTCCCTCTCCCCAGATCTGTGAGGTGCAGCAGTAAGCTAGAGAGAGACAAAGCTCCCGAGAGCTTAGTGCTTTGAAGGCTCAGCCACTTATTTTCTTTTCTCCCAAAGCTGTTGCGTGATCAAAGGAGGCAGATGGAGGAGAATCACTCTGCAGTGACATGTAAAAGGAACAAAAAACCTGATAAGCCTCTGCCATCTCCCTGTGATTTTTCTGAGATATATGCTGAGCGGAAAACCGTACAGTAGCAGGGCCAGCCATTTCACACGAGAGACCAGGACACTCATGCACCAGTTGGAAACAGCTGCCGCTTCTCGCAAGCATGTCATGGAGCAACACAATCACATTTGCCCAGGCAAAGATTATTTAACAGGAAAATCACAAAGGGAAGGAACATGAGAGTAGACCCCCCCAATTTTTTTTTTTCCTACTGTTATTAAAACTAAGTCTGAAAAGATTGAAATCAACCCCTCAGTTGTCAAATACCCAAGTCCATCATGCTGCCCATCTGCTTAATCCCAAGACATTACAACCGTCCTCGGAGGTGCCTTTAGTGCTGCACACCCAACTCGTTCCTAGTACAGCAGAATTTCAACATTCCCTATCCATGTCTGGGCATGGTCAGAGGAGATCCAACCATCTGTGACTGGACTACCAGAAGTGTCCCAGAGGCAAGCACAATGAGCAGAATTTTGACCTTTCCAGTCAACAATGAAAGTAGCATGAGCTAAGGAAAGAAGAAATGATCAAAGAATAAAGACTTCAGTAAGAAAGGTCTGAAAGGACAGGTCAAAAGAAGGTAAGGAAAAGCAAAGAGCATTGAAGATTATTTAAAATCAAATTTAAATAAAATTATGTTCCATTTCCTTCCTGCCATTAGCTGCCAGCAAGCTCACTTTTTTCTTAGCTTTGACATGAATATACTGCTCCCACATGCCATGGAGATAAGGACACTGTTAAATAGTGGCAAGACCACAGGAGAAAACAACTCGCAACTGCACCCACATCCTATTAAAACAGGCACATCAACAGTAGTTTTCCCATTCCGATCAAGAAAAAAATAACTGGTCCTGGGAAAAGCGCTGAAGCGAGCCACAGGAAAAGAAAGCCAACTATTCACTTTGTGGCCTATAGCGATAATTTCTTTTGATGTGGCATGGTTTCCATTCATTTAGAAGGAAAACCTCCAGTATGGCTAAGGAGTAGGGAGAGGTGTCATTGCACAACTTGGGGCTCATGTCTCACTTCCTAAAGCCTCAAAATTTGCAAATAGTAGGATGTGCCCCACCAGCCTGCACAGTGATCCCTGCAGGGGCAGGAATGGGATACCCCCTGCAGCTGGATGACAAATATTGGGAACAGTGAGCATGCAGAAGAAATGCATGCATTTCACTTTATTAGAAGTAGATACATCTAATTATGGTACAAAATTACTCATTACAGTGATATTCAATAGCTAGCATTGCAGCTCCCTACCCAGAAAATAGCAATGCTTATGGAAACCATTCTGTAGGGTCCTCATTCCCAGGGGCCAGCTTAGCTTTGCTTTTCTAATTTTGCTTTCTTTCATTTTTTTGTGTGAACGTTGTACAGGAAAAAAAGCCCTAGAAAAGTGGGCCTAGCTGTTAGAGCCTAATTAGCCAAGTAGAAATCACTCATCTCTGCTGCATCAGGCTCAAGAGCTTCTTGAGCTTCTTCTCTGTACCTACAAACCTAACTGGTTCCTACAGTTCCTAGACAGGATCTGGATTCCTGAATACGTGTAGGAACAGGGACTGCCTTCTCCCTCTGCTTGGCCATAGGCTGAGGAAAAAGTGATACTTGAAGGTCATTAAGGCAGTTGGAACCAGAAGGCCATTTTTCTCATTAAAATAAAGTGTAACACTAAGAAATTAATTGCTGCTGTAGTTCAGGCATTACTAGTTAGATAATTGCTACAGCACTTGTCATAACGGAGCACTGGATTGCCACGCTGCACGCTGCGCTGAGTGATAGGGTTACACATCAAGCAGCCTCCTAGACAGGGACTAATTGAAGAGCCAGGTGTTACACTTTGCCAGCAAAAGGAGGCTGGCTCTAGATGAAGCAATTACATATGTAGTACTATATTGCTAAAAGAAGTAGTGCTTATTTCTTGCCTGTCAAAATGCTACAGCTTCTACGTACTTTGTATATGAATGCTGGAGCTGTTAACATATTGGTGAACTCTGAAATAGCATTCCCAAATCAGGGTTCTGTTTCTAGTGGCCGAGGGCAACGCAATAGAAGCAAATTTCTGAAGAAAGTAAGTCTTTCGCTTTCTCGGATATTCACCTTCTTGTATGTGTCTGTTGAGAATCACTGCCTTCTTAGATTCCCAAAATCTCTTCCATGTAGGGGATCCAAGAGCATAAGCTGACTGTTTTCAAAGGGCTAAGCATCAAATTATTTCCTGAATTACAGATGTGTTTATGTTGAAACAAATGCTTTTGTTGCAAGGCATCCCCCTGCTTAGACTTTAGAAGTCATCACATGCTACATCAGAATAAGGGGTTTTTAAAACGAGCTGCCTGTCTTCCCCACTCTCTGGGTAACTACATACATGTGTACCGCATAGGATAGATTGATTTCTTAAAAAAAAAAAAAAAAAAAGACAGTCTGAGAAACAAGAATCAGTCTGAGAAACAAGAAACTGCAGCTGAGACTGGAATGTGGCACCTTATAAATAAGGCAGGAGACAAGATGCACTCTGATGGCTGAATACAGTAAGGTTATTCAGCTCTAAGCCTGCCTAATCACTGAAGTCAGATGTAATGAATTTACGGGTGTGATCAAGGCCTGCAGGGGGGAATTTTCCCCTTTTGCAGGATCGGCACCATACATGGGCCAGAAAATCCCTTGGCCAAGGTGGGGGGTGTTGCTGCAGCGCACATGTATGGGGGACAAGAGAATTCCACTCTCCCTGGGCACCACCACGGGCAGCAGTGCTGGAAACGTGCTGGGGAGGGAAAGGGAGAACCCTGAGCTCTGGTACCTGCAGAGGATCTCAGGTAGGCAGTCCAGAGAAGCGTGGTGCCATGGCACAACTTGGAGCACACGTAGCCATGGTCACTGCTTTTACTGCTGGGTAGTCCACCCCTCCCAAGCCAGCTTTTACATAGAATTAGAAGTGAGAAACTGCCCAAGTACTTGGCCTACTTCTGGGCAGCCCGAGCCAAGTGTTGAGCTGCTGCAGTCTGTCTGTCCTGGTAACTCCTCAGCGAAGGCTGAGACATCCTGACTCTTCTGTATATTCTGTTCACCCCAAGAGCTGGGTGCAGGGCTGGACTATAGCTCCTCTTGAGGCATTTCCACAGTGCAGCCGTGAGCTGCATCCTGCCCTTCCGAAGAGAGTTAAAGCACTGAAGCTCAAGATACATCCTCCACATGAAATTCTGGTCTTCATCAATATGCTAGCAAGTCACTTTTAGCACATTACTGACTTGCCATTGCAATCAACAGATTTTGGCAGGCACCTCACGGGATTTTAAAGCGGTAGTTATCCATTACTAAGAAAAATAGTTGCGTTCACTGCTGTTAAGAAAGCAAAATGAGTACCGCAGTGAACCCTGTAATACTGTGTCCTATACCTTCACACATATCCAGAAAGGCACGGGTATGTGATAAACCGTTTCCAGGACTGCTGAAATGACTGAAGATACTAACATTTGATGCTTTAGATTAATTAAGAAGCTAATAACCCAATGGCGCTTTGGCTCAGATTCAGTGAGAAAAAGAGAGGAAATAACGTCTGATGAATGGAAAAGAATAAGTATAACGGAGACAGAAATGTTACTTTCAACAAGCTTAAACACCATTCTTATAAAACACTTCTCCATGGATGTTAGTCTGGTGCAAAAGAGGCAAAAAGTGTGGGAAAGAAAATGACAGACCTCAAATGGATCAGCATGAGGAACTGCTTCCTTCTTGGAGTACACGGAGTGCAAGGACAGAATTGTCCTTGGAGTGTTTTCAAGGTATCCAAATTCCCAGCATGTCCATACATTTCTTGAGTACCATTAAACTCCCAACAAGCTTAAGGCTACCAACGTACCTTGCCCATTTCATAGCTTTTGCCCAGAGTCAGATCATCTCAACCTGCTTTTGATATACTGGAAAGGTCAACACATAAGCATACCCCACAGGAGGCATCTGGGGTGGCTGAAAGGAAAATAGCCACCTTCTAGGTGAGGTTGTGTGTTAGTGACTTTACTGTGCATGTCGCTGTCATAGCAAAGACAAAGACAAAAATGAGCAAAACAGGCCATTACGTACTACTCAAACCAACCTCCCATGGCCACACCACCAGAAAAACCATGTGCCCCATCTATTCGTCTGCAACAGCACCAGCTCTGCAAATACAGCTGGGAAGATCAATGGCAACAAAACATCAATTTTGTTCTATTTTCTTTATGTCTATGGTGCTTCTATATGACAGTCCTCATGTAGCAGGGGACATCTCATGTCGTCCAAATCCAGGCTACAGCACCGTGAGTTGAGACTGAGCAATTCTACTGCTGCTGGGGAAAAGCAAGGGTGACAGGTGCCAGTAAAAACATCTACAGACATCTTAAAGTGCTAAAACACAGACAAGCCATCACATGAAATGGTGAAAGCACCACTGGAGTCTAAGGCCTGTTTCATAATGGGCAAAATTTGCCTTGAACTCCTGTTTTACATGAGTCACTCAGCCTCACACCTCATGATATTCAGGGATGCTATAATTAGTGAGAAATGTATGACATTGTCGTGTCTTGGATACCACATAAAGATACCTCTAACATTGAAACATGAAATAAGAATAACTGATGCTATTAAATAACAAAAGTAATTTTATTTTATCAACATTATAAATATTTTCTTTCCCTTCATTTAACTCCAAAATGAGATAGTAAAACCAGTACAATGGAACAATTCAGGAGCTCCTCAGTCCTACTGAAAAGGGTCCCATTTAATAACAAATTAAAATGGAAAATGACATTTTGTCAGTCCACAACCTCATTAGCTGAGCATCCCTAGGTACTTTGTCATTCAAATGGCACAATTCTAAATGTGTGCGCATATGTGTGTGTGCGTCTATATATATGCATACTGATATTTATAAATATACATATATATAGTAATAAACACACATAAATAGACACAGACACTGAACAGAAACTTTTAGTAAATCAAAATGTTTCACATGTAATTTAAGTGGGTTCCCAGCTGTACACTGAAATTTGGGCCCTGCGCAATGCAGGCACAACGACACTGTGCTAAGCTAGACCCCAAGTGCTCGAGAGATTCAATACGTACGTGTCACCTTTAACTGCTGCAGAGTCTGCCTGCTTCTGGTGGCTGTCCAAAACCGAGAATCCCATCACACTTGAAAAGTGGTGAGGAGTAATCCTGCAGCATCCTGGCCCCAAACTACTTCCCTCAATGAACCAACTTCTGATATCCCTGGCCCTGCGTGAGCCATTGCAGAAAACAATATACGTGCTCTATTATCGACAAATACAATACGTCGCCAGTATCTAATGCATTATGTGTGCAGTCCTTTGGGACACCTTGAATATTAAAGGCACTACATACAGCCAGCTCCTGTCCTATCTCCAGTGCTGGGGTTTATTTTCATCCTACAGTAACCGCCTCCTACGGAGCACACAGCGCGGGCAGCTTTCCAGAGGCACACCAGGCTCACTCTGATCATAGCATCCTACTCCAGCTGCCGGGGAAAAAGGCAAGCCAGACTCTCTCATGTGCTCTAAGCTCCTTTGAGCAGTCCGAATGGCACAAAGGAGCTCAGGAAATCTGCCCGTCCCGCCAAGTTGCTCCAGAGCCAGCCCTTGCTTCAGCCACCCTCCAGGCATGAGGGATGTCTCACCGAGGCGAGGACCACTGGGGACAGAGAGGGACCAGACCCAGCTCCCTCGTCATAATTAACGTGTGGCCTCTGGAAGGTATCTGTGATTAGAACGAGCCTTTACTGCTCCACCTGCTTCATGGGACTAAAGGACCAGGGAGCAGCAACAGGGTCACTGGCCGTCCTCTGCTCAGGCACCGCTCTGGCCTCAGCACAGGACACAACCAAGCCCCTGGCGTCATTGAAGCTTCCTCCGTCTCTCACATCAGTAAAACAAAGCAAAAAGATAAAACTCATACTAATATAATTCTTGGTTTTGTCAAATATATAGAAATATTACAGTAATGCCTTTCCTCACAGCTGGGAAATAATGCAAGGCCTACCATGACTCCACAGCATGAGGATCTTCCTTGTGGAATTTTCACATACATCAGAATTATACTCTGATTTTTTTATTTTAACAGTTGCCAAATTCTGTTCTAATATATACACATATTGACCTTTGCCACAAGGCCCTGGATGATTATCAAGGGAAGGAATTTGGCTTTCATATTTTATTTTTTAAACAAGAAAGGTAAAGACAGAAAATAAGACAAAATACATTTCATGTCGCCATTGATCTATAGATTACAAATATATATAGTTTCCTTCCAGAGGAAGAAATACTAAAGAAATATTTTGCTCATATCAAATGAACTTTTGAAAACAGAAAAAAAATAAAAAATATATTTTTCAGCTCCTCCCTCTCTGCCACAACACTCTTGTTTAAAAAAAAAAAAAAAAGAAAAAAGGAAAAATAAAAGAATCACATTCATTTCATTTCCACAACTTCTACCAAGGAAGAAAAACTTATCTGAATAATGACCTGAGTTATTTTCATGGTTTCCAAACTGCATGTAATCCCGATGATCACCATCTACCAGAGACCTACACCTAGCAAGGCGTGTGAAAACAAACCCCGGTAGATCTTTCAAAACAAACAACAAAGCAAAATTCAAAAATCTATTGCAAGAATTATGCCGAAAGTGGGCCATGAGCATCTTCAGGGGAACTGGTCAGACAAAGCAGAAGTGGAAGCTCTGCTATTTCTGGTGGCTGAGTTGTCTGTAGCAATCCAAAACCTGAAGGTGAACGTTTTGTGTGTGCCTGTGTGTATGTGTGTTTGCTTTCTCTTCTTTTGTGGTTATAATCTTTGAGGTAAGACAGAACAGATGAGTACAGAAGACACGGCTGGCCTTTACAGCAGCTAAGCAACCTTACATTTCCAAGCCTATAGTGGGTAACGAGGGAAAGAGTTGCCGCGTGTCCTTCTCCAGTAGGATAGCCTCTCTGAAACTTTGTTCCCTTGGGGAATTGGGTAGTTTACAGGTTCAGCCAAAGAAGAATTTCCTATTATTCCCAGTGCGACCAGGGTGGTGCTCATTTGTTTGTTGACGCCAGCAAGCCTAGGCTGACCGCCGATGTTCTAGGTCTCCTTCCTACCTCTGGCCGTAACACTAAGGGGGACTGGTCCATAAGTCAGTCCATCAGAACCCCCTCCGTCTTGCACAGATCCCTCCCCAGTGTAAAACCCATCTTTTCAAAAGTCAAAAATAGCTATCAACTTTTAGGCAGAATCAGGTCGGTAATTATACAGGCAATGGTGGCGTGAGAAACCTTACTGGTACCTTTCTGCTCTGCTATACAACGTGGTGTTTCCTATATAACTCCTTTCCATACAAATGACTGTCTCATGAGGATACTGTAACCGTATACCCAGCAACAATGAGGAGGTTAGGTTTTGTTACTGCTGTAAGTCTAACTGTGCCCCACACCCTGGGAAACAAGGCAATAGGCAGAGTCCTCTCCAAAAGTGAGAAAACTCCCCGGTGATTGGGCACTGAGGATGCAGCTTCTGAGAGGACAGCGAAGGAAGGAATGCAGCCAGTGAAAACACTGGATTTTTCCTAAGGGCATCCAGAGCTCCTCAAATTTTTTGCTACTGCCTGACCATTTGTGAAGACTTAACGCAGAGATAAAAGGTACTATTGAACTGATGAGAAGTGAGGGGAATGGGAGAATAAAAGGAATGCAGGGAACTGTAGGTATGGAGGAGGGCCTGGTTGGGTATTTTAATGTCCCAGTTAGTTTGGTTCCCCCACACCCTCTTTTCTCTTTCCTTTTTTTTTTTTTTTTTTAAATAAATTGTACAGATGAACATGGGAGAAGTTCATGCTACTTGCTGGAAGCAATAAAGGTAAATTTCCGTGGCCCATGGATCCCACAGACCTTTGAGTGTCCCGCCTCATCCATCATGGGCTAACTTATGGAACCTAACTGTTCCGTGGCAAGACTCAGTAGCCCTTAGAAACTGGTGGCATGTCCTCAGGTATTTTCCATGAGAGTCAGAGACACATTGATTCCATCAGCTTCTTCCTCATACGATGCCTGAGTGCTTCAGGTGCAGCCTTGCGATTTCCAAGGATCATCATCTTCGATGTTTTCAGACATCAGACTGCTGTCTCCAGATCCTCATGTGAAACCATTTGGTAGTTTTGTCGACTCTCCAGGTAGGAGGCCAGATCTGGGTCACCAGCTTGCTGAGCCCTGTCACGAGGGGTCTTACCCTATAATAAAGAAACATGAAAAGAAAGTCTTGTGCTAACATATTTAGAAGAACAGATGAAAGCATGACCTGGAGAAATTACTACAGGAAAGACAGAAGCAAATTTGGAGAATTTACTTATTTGTTGTACAAGTTGGTGTTAAGTTTTTCTATCAGTCATGAGATTCTGAAGATTTTCTAAGTCCTTGTGTGGTTTAGGACAAATCATGCAGTTCTGCAAGAACATGCTATTTGATACAACACACAGAAGGGCTCCCATGCTGGAAGGAACTGATTTTTCATTCTAGGGCTACAATCCCCATGTGAATGAATATGACACACAGTACTATAGCTAACACTTGAAAAGTGCAGTGCACTTCACAGACTACACACTTTGCTAAGGATGTGCAGAGAGAGATGTTCAACACCTGAGATGATTTCAATGTGTCCCATTCTATCTCAAGTACAAATCGTTTTTCAGTGCATCAGCTTGCTACTCTATTATCTGAGCATCTTATGAGTACTGTTAAATTGGACCACAAGTCTATGAAAAAATATTGGAAACTTGTTAAAGTATCTCCACAAAAACAATCCTGCTCCTTGGATTTCTGGGCAGATGAAGATTAACAAGTCAGAAACCACTTGTCTGGATTTCAGCTGTTGTGGAAATTATTTTTCGCAATGTACAGTACTCTCATCTGAAAAAGAGATGATCTTTCTCCCCCTTATAGGCTACCCCATACAGCATAACATGGTAGGAATTGTTTTTAATTGTCTTGCTGCAGCAAAGGTGCTTCTGACTCTGCAACCTAGAGATCCAGCCACCTCTCAGCTGCTGACCACAGGATGCTTATGTTCAGAAATGCCAGAAGGGCAGCGTCTGGACCATGTTCCTAAGTGATCAGGTTGTTGTATTGACAGAATATTCCTAGGGTTTAATTTTGCCCAGACTTCTTTCTCAGCCAAGCGTACACCAAGAGAGGGTTGTGGTTAGTGTCACATGAGTGAGTGTAGGCAAGCAAGGGCAAAAGAAAATGGTTAGCCATGCTCACAAAGCAAGGCAGCCACAATAACCAAGCCTCACAGATGCTAAGCAATCACAAACCAAGGCTCCCCCAGGTGGTCCTTGCCCACAGGCCTCTCTTTTGACCACACAAGAGGAGGATGCTGTGCCGTGGAGACACCTCATTTGCACCCAACGCACCGAATAGTTTGAGGCCAGGCTCTCACTGTGGTGAAGATGACCCACGTTGGGGACTGAACTGAAGTCTCTTGTACTTGTTTAAATCAATACAGTTTTCTAAATAAAAATTGCTTGTTTAAAAAGAGCTGCTCTTGGCACACACGAGGAAGCCTCAATCGTGCAAACAATAGGGACGGATGCTGATCTGTCTCGCTTGGCTGCAGTATTTTATAACTGGTTGACGGGGCTGGGTTACCTTGGAGTCCGTCTTTCTCAGAGAGGCTCCTGCATCCACCAGGAGCTGGCAGACGGCGCGGTGGCGCTGGCAGGCTGCCTTATGTAATGCTGTCTCACCCCTAGACCAAAGTACAGAAACCAGCAGTGAGACACATCACACCAATGTACATTTACGAAGTATGAGGTGCAGAGGACAGACAGAGAAGGATGCTGCATTTCTGTGAGGTTCCCTCTTGCTGGCAGAGGTAGACTCGTGCACTCTCTCCCTTAGCATCTACATCCTTTGACTCAGTAGGAAAGCCTGCAACGCACAAATAGCAGACGGAGAACTTCTGAGGGGTGGGAAAGAAACATGCACAGGTTTATGTATTCAAAGGACTGAATGTCACGTTCCCATCCAACCACCAGTTCTGCTAACTGCTGCAAAGGCAAACTAGCCACATTATTTCACAGCAGGGAAAGCAGCAACAACATTTGTTTCTTCCTGCAATTCCGTTCCTCAACCTCATTCTTGGACGCATCCCAGAAAAATCCTGCTCATCAAAGACATGACTGGTGCACTTGCTGCCCTGGTTCTGATACCCTGCTCTCTTGGACGTATGAGAGCAAGAGCTGTGTTTTTGTCTTCCACTGCTGGACTGGTGAGCTACTGGGGAAGTTTGAATACATGCTTTTCAAAGGAGAAGGCTGTGTAGTGGGAGCAGATTTATTGCAATGCTCCTCACTCAGACTGGGGCTACGTGTAACAGGATTCTGAGACTGACTGTAGTATCAAGGTTAAAGAAATCTATCTAGATTTGCCTACGAAGAGGAGGAAAGTATGCTCTGAGTGGGTTGAAAAAGTGTCCTCAATACTAGTATCCAACAAGTAGGGCCATTACATAACCTCCAAAATAACAAATGACAAGAAATACATGTAGTAGGACAAATTTTGCACCTACCTACCCAGAAAGTCAGAGTGCCTAAAGGAATTTCAGCCTCAGTCCACGACAGGGCAAGTTGAAATATTGCTAGGCAACCTTCTAATGAATCTGCCTCTGTTGCATGACAACTAGATTCAGAATGGGATACTATTCGATTTCCCCCTAAAGATCAAAAGACAAATTCATGCTGCCAGTTACGGCTTGAACCTTCCCTTTTCAAGAGTTAGCGGTAGAGGGACCTTTGTAAAGGGAAGCCCTCATAGCCATGTTCACTTGCACTTTATTTCAGTAGCTGTGCTATGGTACTGGATGAAGAGAAACAGACAGTCCATCCAGACCCCATCATTCCTGGACTGCACACATGCACCTTGTGCAGAACCTTTCTGGTGTTCTCTGTTAGCAGAGCAGGGCACTGTGGGATGAGGAATGGTAGGTTTAACCCCTATGAGAAAGGCAACTTTTGCTTCCCATATATTCCATATACTTCCCAAGATTATTCGTGCTTCCCTTACATACTCTTTGTGACACCTTGATTATACAAGACGTAGAGCAGCTGGGAACTGGAAAGTAAAGGCTTTTTTTTAATAATAATAGAGGTGATTGAGGTTCTAAGTACTTGAGAGAAACCTTCAACTGCACAGGTTGTGGCCACGTGGGACAGCTAAGGCAGAGCACCCTGGATGAATCAAGAAGGGACTGAAGAAAAGGTGTAGACCAAGAAAAGTAATTTCCTGACTTCTGGAATTTAGTCCTCAGGTTGGTCCCTCAGTAACTGGATGCCAGAAACATCAAACCACAATGCAGGACTTGTATTCCTCTAGAAAGATTAAGGAAGTATGGGAAGCAATAGAGGGGAAGTCCTTTACGGAATTCAAGAAACATTTGTTTTAGGCCAGAAAGTCACATATGAGGTGGTTGTTGTTCGGGTTTAGGGGGCCTTTTGTTTGCTTGTTTGATTTTGAAGAGCTGTGCCATTTTACAAGCTTTTTTATTGGAAAGTTTGCACTTGAAAAACAAGAGAAGTCTGCTAGGCTAATGCACATAATGTGAAGGGCAGGGTAGGTTGTACTTACGTTTCACTGTCTGTCATGTCCAGTAATTCAGATGGACCTGCAAAAGACAGTCAGGTATGTCATATAGCATTTGTCTGCATGGCTAGAAGAGTACGACTACCAGGAGAAGACTCCCAGTGCAAATATGTAAAAGAAGCCAACTGAAAGCTCAACTTGCACAAATATGCCAAACTTCAAGGTAGTATTTGCTTGTGCGAGCCCTTGCACTAGCAAAATTCTGAATGCACAGTCACTGCTGGAGTGTCAGCACCAGGGAGTAGCAGCCTCTAAATTATACTGGGAATGAATATTCATGGAGTTTATTTTCTCACTCTTCACCTTGCTCAATTAAGTGGTTCACATAAGTACAGTGCATTGAAAATGCTGATATACTGGAAACCCTGATATATTGCAAGTTAAAATCTATTGTTAGTACCAGAGGGAAAATGTCATTAGGAAGTTGAAATTAGCCAAATTCTGTCCTGAATGACATCCCTGTGCTACTCCATTTAATAGCATTATACAGAATGTAGATCAGGGTGGAATATTCCCAGCGGTCTTTATATTGATATGCAAATCCTGTACTCTACTGGTTAGCAATGATCAGGAAAGTAAGATTAAGAAAAACAGAAAAGATTTTTGTTAAGTGGGACAAAATAATGCATTTATGGTAATGTTCTTTTGTCCTTGATATTCACCTCAGGCAGATGTTTATAGCAGCAAATTCCATCACTGAATTACAGTGATATGGAAAGACTAGGGTCTGGGTAGCATTTGAAATGACAAAAACTTTTCCCTTTGCAGTCTGTCTTATTATTCTTCTCTCCACTGCTCTGGAGCATAGTGCCAGATGGTATGGGGCAGTTAGCAAGGGGAACAGTGAAACTTTACAGGAATTTTCCTTCCTGTGCATGAATATTTCTCTTCAGCACACTTTGACTTTGAAATTCAAGAGTCCTCAAGAGCTTACAGCACATCTCACCTGAAACTGAGGAATTTCACGCTACTTGCTTATAAAGGCCTACACACAACCTCTCTACACTCCTTTCACTCTGAGTGTGCGTCAAAATGGGTCAGAGCAGCCTGTCTCTCCCTCACTGCCTTAACAACATACAGATGCAGTATCATCAGGGGCAGCTAGCTGCCTCGGCTGCTGGAGCTGCAGAGGTAGCTCCTTCACTTCATCTTCTGTCATCAGGAGAAAGGGGTGGTCAGAAAAGTAGCATGCTTAGTCCCCAGTGCACAGGGCATTACATACCTATCAGGGCAGTTCTCCAAACTCATTAGCCACTGTCAATTTTTAATGCACAGCACCCTGACTACCACCACACATCCTCATCTCTGCACGTGGCAGTTATGTGTTAGCTCCTCCCTATCAAAAAGAAGAATCACCCACGACCCCTGAGCTCCCATAAGCATGAAGAAGGATATAGGGGGCTAAGGAGGGCCCCTTGTTGAGAGGAAAGAAAGATAAGGCCTGAGAAACTAAAAAGAAAAAAACCCCACAGATGAAGAAAATACTCCTTTACACATTCCAGGAGAAAATCATGTCGTCTCAAAAATAAAGGCAATTCCCCATGGCTTGCTGGAATACAGCATCCCAGTGACAGGTAACCAGGAATGGCCTGCAGTGTGTTAGAAAAGATACTGCCAAGTAAACTACTATTTCTGTTCATGGATGGGACAAGGAACGTTGCGATGCAAAGGTGGAACAGGGTGGCTGGGCTGGCTGTATTGGGCATGGAGGTACTTGCCCTGATAAGTGGAAAAAGCCATTAAAACATTAGGAGGAAGGATGGAGAGAAGTTTGAAGAATATAAGAGAGAATGAGAGGGAGGAGAAGCTGGATCAGGGTGAGTCTGGAGAGCTAGGAAGCCAAGGGTGAAGGAAAACTGGTGTGGAGCAGGAAGAAACAGCAAGGCTAGGGGAGAGGAGCTGAGGACTGAGCAGGCAGCCTGCGAGTACAGACCTGAGGAGGTGCCAGGTACCTCCTGCTTGTGTGCGAAGGGCGCTCTCCTGGATACTGTCCCAAATAACGTATTTCATGGGAGTGCCCCAACTCCATCCCAGTCATACATACGGGGCAGATATTGGGGTTAATCGATTAGCAGCACAACATGGTACCAGGATTCATTGGCTTCATTCTTTCTGGCCTATCTCTGAAGCTGAAATGTCCCAAGTCACACACAGCCTGAGCTGTGTCCTTTACTTCTTTATTTTATTTTCCCTTGTGCTTCTCTTAAACCATCTCACGCCCTCCTCTTAATTCCCTTTCCCCTCTTTTTTGGACCTCATTTTTACATCAGTCTCCCTGGCGCTGCCAACCGACCATTCCAAATCCCCCTCTGCCCCGGGACAAAAGCTGCACAGATGTGGGAAGGGCTGGCACTGGGAAAGCTAACGGCACTGTCATCCTGACCCAGCGGGGAGGCGGCTGTTTTACTCCAGGACAAGAGGCAGAGAAAGAAAAGGGGACCAAGGCACAGAGAGAGAGAGGACAAAATAACCCAATAGAAATCCGGAAGGGAAATGCATGAGTGAGATTTCTATCAAGGAAAACAGCAGGGGAGGAAATAAAAACAAAAGATAGAAATGTGTGGAGAGGTGGAGGGAGGGTAAAAAAAAAGAGAGAGAGAGAGAAAGAGAGCAAGCGTCTTGGGGGCTAAAGAATGGCAGGATGGGGATGGGGGGGGGACGAGGACATGGGGGTGGGGGGAGAAGTTCGCATGAAAGGAGCTGAAAAGCATGATACACTGAGGGGAAGCCCAGCTGAGACCACTCTCTTTCCTTAACATCTCCGATAGATTGTCTGTGTAGAATTATTAACTTTTTTCCTTCTCTCCTTCTGCCCCCTTTCACTCCACCAAAGCCCCTCTCCAGTTTCTCAGGAGGCAAAGCAGCCTGAGCTGGGGATGGGAGGAGGGAAGGGAAGGAGACGCTCAAAAGCAGCTGCCCTTTAGCTGAGCTCACTACAACATAAAAGAGACACTAAATGACCATATTTCGGAGGCATTTCCAAAATATACAGCACCATGCAGTCCGAAAGGCCTCCGGCCCACAGCACACCCTGCCCTCTCCAATGGATGTGGTTACAGCTACCCCCAGGAGACCCACAGTATTAACCCCTGCCAGTCCCCTGTCCTGTCAGTCCTTTGTACAACTGGGGAAGAAGGGTATTTACTTTAAGCAGTAACGTCGGACATTATCAGCATTTCTGGGTGTTCATCTGTCAAAACCCTCTTTGTTTAATAACTTGATTGAGGTTGTTATCTGGGGGACAAAACTGGATTTGGTCCCTTACCTTCAAAGAGGGAGTATTTTTACAATAATAGTAATCTGCAAAGTCAGAACTATTTCAAGCCTTTCCCCAAGTCCTCACTCCTCATTTTTACCTGATGTGAAGATTAACAGTGTCTGGTTTTTACTGCTAGCATCTTTTAGCTCAGAATTTCCACTGTAATAGGGTTATGGGAGCATGCCTTCCATCGTGACAGTCTCTCAGTCATGTTGACCTAAAATTTGGTAAACTTGCAAATTAAAATAGACTGTTTTATACCTTGTGCCTTCTAGGAAGCCTAAGCTGTTTTCTGCCTAGGCCCCTCACAAATGTCCACCACCTTAAAACAGTCTGCAAATCTAGACATACCAGCAAATGTCAGGTAAACTCACTCTCCCTCAGTGTTGCTTTCTGGTGACGACTCAAACTTTGCCCCTGACATACATCTCTGTCACAGCTTTCCAAAAGCCTTCTTTGGAACTCCTGAATCTGGTCAGGATGCAAATCCAAACTCGCCAATGGCACTTCACTGCTGAATTTGCAGCGCTAAGAGTAATGAAAGCATCATCTTTCTTACCAGAGGATGGTATCTAGTGAAGCAAGGACATTGAGGTTTGAGGTCACAGAAACGTTCAGGATGGGATGCTCTACTGACTGACCGTTCCATCAGAAGTCCCCACCACAAACTCCTAAGGCAACTGTAAACATCTTTCCTCTCTTCTGTTTAAAATTAAAATACCCTAGATGAATTACAGACTTCTTGCTTGTCTTTTGAGCCTCTAGGGAAGAGGAGAAGACAAGGAGAAGGCAAACAGAATGTCTTGTATAATGTTTATAAATTATAAAGAGTTCACAACTGCCAGATAAAGACTCCAAGCCAAGTTTGATTCCAAATACAGATAATGATTTAGGAGGTCCTTTTTCTAACAGACCTCCTTAAGCCTTCCTTAATTCTGTTTGTGTTAAGCAAGTAAACAGTTAACTCTTCTCTAATGTGTATGCATTAGGGTGTGAGACAGTTGCTGACTGGAGCAATAAACAGATGTGGTTCTGATACCTGCTGAGTTTGGCCCTCAGTTTCTAGCTATGTGTTTCTTAGCCCAGCTACAGACAGATCTTAAAAGGTGACCCTCCTACTACAAGCAAAAGACCCCTGATTTGGGAAGGCAGTCTTGAACAACAGACAGGTCTATGCATCTGCCCTTCCTGCACAGGGGATAGAGAGAAACTGTTTTGCAGGAACAGCAGCCAACACAACTGTTCATGCAGCAGTAAGCAGCTGTTGTCCTGACACCTACTACATTGGTGCTTCAGCTGCTGTTCCAGGCTTGTGTTAGTCCACTGCTAAGTATCTGGCAACAGTACACAGCAGTCTCCTTGTGTGACTCACCTCTATTTTTTCTAATTTGAGAAGGGCTATTTTCCTCCCCTTAACATCTGAAATCATTCTGATCAAGATCTCAGAATAACCTCGTCTATTAATGTACCCTGCATGTTTGCAGAAGCATAAAGCCATCTCCACAAAGGACAGCCTCAGCATCACTACACCATTTTCCCTCCTTCATAATCCCAGTGCTATGGGCCCCACTCCTGTATCGCATTTGATTCACCCCACTGTTTTCAAACCAGGCAGTTAAAATTCCTGGTACGGTGGTTTTTGTCTTGTCTTGTTTTGTTGTTGTTGTTGTTGTTGTTTTTTAAAGATACTCAGAAGATCTTCCCTGTGTGATTAATAATAGGTTTTCTCTGCTGTGTGCTGGAAGGTATTTTACAGTGGAACTCCTTAATTAATATAACTATCTCCAGTCATGTATGGGAAGCAGACAAACTACAGAGGAAGTGTGGCTGGGCAGAGGTAATTGCCAGAACAGGAGTAAGACTCATTTTTATCAAGGGTTGATATTAGCAGAGATGAGAAGCTAGATATAGGGAAGGCCTCAGATATTAGTAGCATTGGATTGGGTCTTATACAGTAATTAACGTTGAGAAGATGCCAGATGCCAGAGAACACAACAGAAAAACAAGGACATTATGATGATGATGATGATTCAGCAAGAGAGCTCGTTTGTGACTGAGAAGTGCCCAGGGTAGAAATGAGTTTCATTAATTGCTTGGTGGGAGAAGAGAGGAGGCCTCTATTAGAGCATTGTCCCACGCAGTCTCTGATCCCTGGAGAATGTTAAACGAACAATGCGTTTGGAGAAGCCCAGAGGACGTATGTCTGGAAAGCTGCAAAAGCTTCCTGCCATCCTTGGGGATAAAGGGGGGAGAGAGGAACTGAGCTGACATTTGCTCAACCTTCTGGTTTGTCTTTGTCTAACAGTCCGTAATCCCTCACATTTCTCTATTCACTTCAAAAATTCCCATGGATTCCCTGCTCACATCCTTACCAGCTTAAATGATCTCATTTTAAATCTTCACCAAAGGAATGGTAACTGGGTCAGACTGTGACTAAGTTAAGGTATATGTCTCTAAGAAAAATCCTGGAGATGCAGCCATGACAGTGAATTGGCACAGGTCACATGCAGTGTGAGAAAAGACCAGAGGCAGTATGAAAATTAAGTGAAATTATGTCTGCCTACAGAACTCAGAGGCACATATATGCACTGTGACTAATGAGATAATCCAGAGAAGTTAAATAGGAGGTAGAGTTAGCACTGGTAAGGCTTGTTAAACTGGTGAGAAAACTAGCCAATATTTGGATATAAGGCCAATTGCACTTAGCTACCCGTATGTAGGTATTTATACATAAAAGAGTGAAAGAGAAATTCAGCCCCCCTCAGTCAGATATTTAGGGCACAGTTCAGCTGCCCACACACAGATATTTTGTGCCATTCAATATGCCTACGGAACAAGCCTTGGGATGCATTTGGAATGACAGGGTTGCTTGCTTGGGCTTCAGGTGCCAGTCCAGCATGGGTCTCCTACAGGCCTTGTATGTTATCTTGTAGACCCATGCAGATGTCCTGGATATCCAAGGGCAAATTACATTAGATAGCTATGTTTAGCTAAATAAATGAAGTGCACAGGTAACTGTCAGCTAAATCACTTGCTGGGCTCCAATGACTACCTTGACTAGGGTTGCCCTTGATCTAGTCATCCAAGAAGTCTGCTGCTATCAGAGATGCTCTCCTCACTTCCATCTGGCACTGGAAGAGGACAGGTCTCCTCCAATACCTCTGCCATACCTGAACAAATGAACTGAGGCATAGATCTCTGTTGACAGTACAGGGACCCACAGATTACCTGACACCTATATGTAAACAACTAAACTTAGGAGTCAAGCTCGAGCTAAATCCCACCCCAGTTAACACAAATGTTAACAGATGGATTCTTGTGTCTTTCCCGAGTTGTTCTTTTTTCTTCTCCCTGCAGTAATTTTTGAGCATTAGCTAACACTTATTCCAATTGCCAGAGGCAGTCTCTGTGTTTAGTGCTCACACTGCTGCTGAAATAATATAGCTGATTTTGACATCCAGAAGTCGAAATAGCCATTGATATTTTGAAGAGGGATCAGAGAAGAGTTACAGGAATGTTTAAAGCACTAGAAAACATTTCCTACAGTGCAGAAAGCTGATCACTGGGACTTTAGCTCTGCGTGCAGAGCAGTGACAATATTACTGTACCACTCTCCAGCAACCAGCGAACAAGATTACGGTAGTTCGACAGGCAGAAACTCCTAAATGTGACTGCCTCAAAAATATGTACACACACAAATTGCTGCATAGCCTGTGTAAGCATGCCTTCAATCCTGTTACTGACAATGGTAAAAAGATTTGAAAGGAAAAAAAGGAAAACGGCATGATCACAACCTAAAAATGTAAATATAAAATGGAGATCATAAATTTTTGTTATCGTGTGGTCTTGAATGTAACATAGTATTGGAGGGTTGGAAGGGAAGCTAGGCAAATCCAATCTGGAAATAAATGCATAGGTTCCTAACCAGTGTGTTATTAAATACTGAAATAATACCAATGGTTGGATAGGCTGTCCATCCCTGTAAATGTTTTAATGGAGATTAGACGCTTTCTACAACATACGCTCTAATTGAAAAACAACTTAGTTCAAAGGATTCCTATGCCATAGGTTCTAACTAGAACACCGCACTGCTTCTTCACAGCCCCCCAACTGATGTAATTGTGAAAACACCCACGTTCCTCAACAGCTATCTTTAGTTTTGTTTCTACAATTTCCCTTTATCTGGAGCCATCCACATTCCTAGTCTCCTGCTCACACATGCTGCAGGTGGACGTTTTGCTGAAGATGACCACAGATGAGCGAGGGCACTTCCAGCAACACGGTGTGGTTTTACCTGACTGGCACTTGGCCGAAGTACAGCTCTTGGTGGCTTTGCCCACTGTGACTCACCATGCTCTAGGATGTATTTCACAATCTCGCCATGCCCAGTCTTGGCAGCATGGTGTAACAAGGAGCAGTGATCAGGTCCTTGGATTAACAGATTGGCTCCTTTTTTACAGCATTCTATGAACTGGAAAAAAAAAAGAAACAAAACACAGAGAAGGATAAGATAGGAGGAGCAGAAAAACAAATATGCAGGCAAATTATTTACTAATTTTCACAGGCGATCAGTACAAAAAAATGAATAAAATGAAATAAAATATTACTTTAAAGCCAGCTTTTAGGCCCCAATGAAAAAAATATCTGAAACTAGAAGTATTGACAATTATATGGGTTAAGAAGAGCAGTTTGTACTTCCTAAACAATGAGGCATTGCTACTCTACTGGTGATGAATTATTACTTGCTAACAATGCTTGCAAACCACTTCTAGTGAAGCAGTTGGGATGTTTTAAAATATATGTATTTGACAGAAAATTCTGGCTTCTCTACTGAAAATTCCAATTTCTTCTCTGCGCAGGAGACAAACACTTTCTGAGTAAACCAGAAAAATCCAACTCAAAAATTGGCAGGGAGGTGGGGTTGAGCTGCCCCAGATCTCCCTTCTCACTCTCTGTCCCCTACCCGGGGCTGGTGGAGGGGGAAGCGCTACGTGGGGTAAGAACAGGCAAGAAACAGCAACTGGCCAGGTCGCAGAAATGCTGCAAACTCGGCGGGGAGTGTTTGCAGTGCAGATCACTGCAGAAAAGGGAGAAAGGATTGCGACAGTGAGGCATCATTTATGATGCAGTACATCCAAAGAAGGACAAGAAGTTTCCCTGTCAAAGCAAACACAGGCAAAAAGTTTTCTAGAAGCGGAAAAGGGACAATAGTTTTTATGACTGCTGGTTGAAGGACTGCTCCCTAGATGCTGCAGCCGCAAGTGCAGGGTTGGAGGTATAGAAGGGGCACCTGCAGGCAAAGAGTTGGCCTAACAGTACTGTCATTTTTTACAAATGGCTCCAAGCTGGCTTCTCACAGATAAAATTGCAATCATTAATCACACTCCTCATCCAGATTTGAGGGCATGTTTTCAAATCCTGATTTGGCTACTGAAAAATGCAGCCTGAATAACTGTCAGACGTGGAACTTCAGACTTTGGGCACAAAACATTTGTTCGTGGGCGCCTTTTCCTCCCAGTAACTAAAAATACCCAAGACACTGCATGTTTTGAGACATCCATCAGATGATAAAACAGCAAGCTGAGGTTTGTTCTACCTGGTCTGGTGATTGCTTAGGTAGAAGTTAAGAAGTCTCTAGCAACTCCAGGGGCTCGGCCCCCAACCTCACTGCCGTAAAATATCCTTTACTGTGTAAGGCTGTGTCAGAACTACCCTGCTGTTCACTGTTGCGTTTGCCAGTATAGTAATTTCCCTGTTAGTGACTGACACATTGCTCTGTGCAGCGCGGTATGAATCCTGGGCTGAAAGGTGCTGTCTAACACCAGATCCTATTCACTTGGATTTCACATCTCACCTGGCTGATGTATTCCCCTAATATTCAGGGTTTCCTGGAAAGGCTGTAAAATGGCACTTGCCAGCAGTCCCTACAGCAGTCTGTTTATGTTTTGAGCAGAGGTGTGATAAAATTTACAGTATATCAGACTTGCAGAAAGCCATGGAAAAGCGGACACTCAGTGCTCTGTACTTACCTTCAGCAGATCACCAGCTATGACTGCCTGTAAAAGTGCTGCAAAAGACAAACAGAAAACTGTTAGGCAGAAAGCATTATGCATGTAGCCTCACAGCTGAGAACATAGCTCACAGTATGTGCAAGTTAAGACCAATGCCTCAACCCACTTGCATTCTCATATACTATCAAAACCAATGCGAATCCTGCACTGGCAGGTACATGGAAGACTGCCCACGTTGCACGAAAGCTGTAGGGACACTGAGCCAGCGTTTCTGATGCTGCCCTGGAACTGCATGCCTCTGTCTGAATTTTTGCCTTGGGACACTTCAGGGACCTTTCAACAGTGTCCACAGGGTGGGCCCAAGTGTCTGGCACCTGGGCTGTCACTGAGACGTCAATGTCAAACACAGAGAACCTGAAAGCATCCCCAGACCTCTCAAACTTTATTCATACTGACGGTGGAGTGGTCAGTCAGTCTCAAATGCACTGAGAGTCTCAAGCTGCAGATGATTAGGTGGCAGAATAGAAATTTCTTAATAATTATTTGTATTAGAAAAACATCTTGACATGCCAGTGGGCAGCAAGTCCTCCAGGTTTGGCAGGCAGGGTCAAACCCAGAGCGGGAGCCAGTTCCCCGCTTTTTAGCCTTTGTAGTTTAAACAGGCACAGAAGGAAAGAGAGACAAAGAGAGGCAAAATGAACAAATCCTTACAGCAAGGCAGGGCAGAGCTGTACACAGAGCCGGGAGCTGCTCACTACCCGCTACTGTCTGCCGCGTGCCCGTTAAAAAGAAGGAGGAAGGCAAAAGCCTGGGACTCTGTATTGCCCTATGTATAGGCTGCATTCAGCTCAAAACACCATGGTGGCAAGTAACCACAAACATGAGAAGTCGTTACAAATCTACTGCTATGCAGCTATTTCCTCCTTTTTTCCTCCCTCTCCCTATCATGATATATATAGTAAAAAACAATTATGAATAATCTTTCTGGGAAAGCACTTATTTGGTTTGCGTCTTCGGAAAAGCATTAAACATCTGCCTCAGTTCATACTTCTTCAAGAGTGCCTAAGCCCATTTCTATCTTCGAGTCTAGGCAGGCAATCAAGTTAAGCATTTGCTCAAGTGCCATCCTTGATAAGGATGCCAAAAGCTCACGTAGGGAGGAACAAGGGGAAAAGAAAACCATAGTATAGCCCTGCCTCTGAAAAATAACACACAGGAAACTACACAGTGTGAATGCCATGAGGAACTTGTTACGGCTTCAGAAATGATGACACATCCAAGCCCAACACTGCAGAAGAGGAAGGGTGTGCAAAGACGACTCGACAAATGTCCCTTTCTTTGAAAACACCTGGGGTTGTGCTTGGCTTTCTGGTCTCAGCAATGCCTCATGCCCTGACCATGCAGCAGTGGGAAAAGCAAAAACCCAGTCCAGCGAAGTTCTGACTTGGGAAAACAGTAGCAGCAATTCTTGTAACACTGGATTTAGGGCAGTTTTACAGTGACCAATGAGTTAAACTAAGTCCTGCAAATCCACCTGGCATCTGTGGGAGCGAGGGCACAAGGATTTGAGGAATGCAAAAAGACAAACATCAGCAGGTAAGAGCTAGAACTGGAAAAATACACGTACATCTTTTCTTCAGATTTAATTTTCAGTGGTTTACATCCCTCTGTTTTTTTCCCAATAGTTCTAACACTGGCTCAGCCCAAATTAATAGCAGAGCAGAATTTAACCCTTGTGTCATTCATTTTATGTTTTTCCTCCTTTTTTTCTGATCTGGTTTCACTGCCACATTTATTCTGTGGGCTACTGCAGTCTGGACTTGTATAAATGTTTTGCTCTCCTCACACACACAAAAATCAAATGAACTGGTGACACTAGCTTTTCTTTGCCTTCTACATCCAGTATTTTAAGACATGGCTTCCCTGAAGTTACTTCCTAAGAGGCAGAGATACATTTTCTTATGCAAACCATGCTTAGGATTATAGTTCAGAAAAGACAGGGGAGAGATCTAGAAAACTATGAAGTGAAAAGAAAAGCCTGGCAAGCTGTCAGAAATCCTCTACGTTGAGTATCCGTAACCAGAAGTTGGTTTGGTGATAAGGCTATTAGGATAAAGCAGCTCTAAAACACATTCAACATAATTAGACCAATCTTTTCCTCTCTTTCCTAAGCCTCCAATCCAGCAAAGCATTTAGGCAGGTGCTTAGCTTTGAGCTAATCACATTCTTTTCACCAAGTCTACCTGCACACTTAATTTTAAGTGCTTAGCTAGAGTAGAACCTATTGCATAGATGAATACATTACAGATCAACAAAACCAGCTGGCATAACAAGCAGATTAGACTACAGTAAAATAATTCAGTGCTGTAAAGCCAGGATGCTGGAAGACTTAGAAGCTATTGAACTAGAAGTGGAGGAAGGTTCTTTAGAATAGGGAACACATTTACATAAACATATGAATATTGCTTAGCACACTAACCCCATAAACCCAAATGGGCCTGCTGGGCATATTGAGGAGGAGGGTGAAGATGGCAAAAATCACCTGGTGGTTAAAGAGGTGGTAAAACAAGCAAGCAGATGGCATTGACAAGAGAGAGCAGACTGAGAAATTGGACAAAAATGCTGTTAACATGCAATGCCAGGCTAGCTTAAAATTAAAAACATTAAAGTGAGAATGGTTTTATTTCTTCTGAGAAACACTGCACGGCTGGTGCAATATATAACATGAATTATGCAACTGTTTTATCATATCATAAAATACCTTCAGGTCTTAAAGATGCCTCAAAAATTACTTGATTTAATAAATATTTAAATCAGGTCATTATTTTCTCAACTTCTCCTAAGACAAGCTTTTGTCATGACTAGTAAAAATGTTTTATTACCTTTTTCATTTATTTAGCAAGCAGATTTATGGCAGATGAAAGGTGACAGCTTGACAAGACTGGAGACTGAAGTGCTCTGTCCATATAATGAGGAAGCACTCAGTCTGCCACGGTGGTAGACTCCCCAGGCTGCCTTCTCGGCGAAGCTCAACCCTCTCTACCAGCACAGCCCTGCAGACAGCTCCTGCTCCATCCCTGCTCCAACCCTGACCTCTCTGGTGAAACTGCCAGCAAATGTGTCAATCACTGCCCAGGGTGATGGATCTTGACAGAAACAATTACCTGCTAGGATATGGACAGCCAGAAATGCAGACTATGTATGTAAGAGCTGCTAGAGACTAGCAACTTTTAGCTTCCACTGGGTGAATTTTGAGATGAGGTTCTAACCACCCATGTGGGCTAACTTGCAAAAGAAACCTCATTTTAAAAAACCCAACAAGCAAACAAACAAAACAAACAAACAAAAAAAACAACAAAAAACCCCACCACCAAACAACAACAACAACAAAAACCAACAAAAAAATGTACACTTGACTTATAAACTAAATATTGAACAGCTACAAGTGGATAATGCACTAACAGAAAAAAAGCCATGTTAAAAAGGCTGCTAATTGAATTCTGGTAAGGCCGCAAGCTAGTGCAGCTTAAGACACAGGAAAAACACCTACCAGTACATCCACACATGCCAAAAACAATACCTTTCCTGTGGTATGCATCACTCATGTTATTTCTGTGTTAGTGTCCACTGTTTCTACTGGAAACAGCTGGTTTTATTTCATATTCTAAAAATATATGTTAATGTCACTGAGTTATAAGAAATATTTTTGTTTCCCAGCCATAAAATTAACCTACTAAATCACAGTCGCTCTCTGGTTCTGCATGTGAAGTCAGCAGCATTAAAACAGCACTGCAAAATCAGTCATTAAACACCAGGAAACAGAAAACAAAGGAGTGAGGTATTTGTACCCAGTGACTTCAGAGGCTGCAAGATGCCTAGGAGACCTCACAGGGCTGCCTGGATGGTCAGAAGAGAAAATAACCCTCCATAGAAAGCAACCTGGCTTCCCTGCAACAGTTCCTGTTGCACATCTCCCTCCATGGACTACAGAAGTTCTAGGGAAAATAACCTCCAACTTGCAGTATCTAAATTAAGAGCCAAACTAAGAGAGGGGATCCTTCAGAATGGCATGATGCCAGGAGACATGTCTGATCCCTGCGAGAAGGGCCACCAAACAAGGACAAAATGGGGGGGTCCTCCTTTTAAAGGTTTCCAAGGTATGATAGTCCTGGGACCAGGCAATGCTCAGGGTCTTAGAAATTTTGGGAGCTCTCTGTATAACATACAGGTGCAGCATCAGAACACCTCAAAAATGTAAGGGCTAACAAAGACAGACCTACGACTGCAACACGTCAAAAGAAAACAGCAGGAGAGGTGCAGAAATCATAGCCACCATCTTGCTAACTTCAGAAGCAATGAAAATTCGCAGAAGCATCACAAGTAAGGAAAACCTCAACCAATAAGTACTACTTCCCACCTGCCCTGCAGGAAAATTCCCTATTGATCCCAAAGCTGCTGATCAGCTTAACACCAAGGACATAAGCAGGGCTCAGCACCAGGCTACTATCATGCCAGAATTTTGCTGCAAAACACTTTCAGAAAGAACATGGAGAAAAAAAATCTTATAAACCCTTGTAGGTGACTTCTCATGATCACAAGGTTCTTTGTTTAAAGTAGGTTGACATGGAAGATATTTAATAAGTTAGTTAAATAATCATTAGTGAGTCAGTGAGAGGAGTTGGCTTTCACTGGAAAGGATCTCAAAGAACACTACAGTTCTGCAGTCTGCCACTGTCAGTGGTACAGGAATAATATGAATAACTTTTACTCACGTAAAAAGACACGAACAATAAATATCTTCCAGGTTTTCCACTAGTGCTATACAAACTAAGCCACAGCGAACGCTGATAAAAACATATGGCTATTTTGAAGCTTTCACCATCGCCAGGCAATTCTTTAGTGAGGGTCTAAGAACTGTCACTTGAGGGAGCAGAATTATGTAAAACTATGTTTTAAAGTATAAGTAGCACAAAAAGGAGTTGTCACATCAATGAGTAAGATGCAGCCAGTCTGAGATCTATGAATGAAATGCAGTGTGAGAGCAAAGTATTATTTGCAATAATACATCTTACCATGGGTTAAAAAATACCAGGCTAACAATGCATCTGATCAGTGTATGACCATGGAAATTAAGCACATGGGAAATTATGGCAGAATTCAACTACTGTAACACCAACAGAATTAGGGCTCATAAAATCTTTAGTTCTTTCAAAAGACACAATAAGACAGCTGATGATCTGAAGTGATCAGGACCTTGTAAAAACCTGATTTATCAGGCAGTGCCTGCAACTGTCCAGCCCTTCCTAAGACACTGATTCAGCACTTGGAATTGATATGCCATCCGCATTTCAGTGCTGGATGTTTCTTACTGGTTAGAGGCAGCTAATGAAAAATATTAGACGTTAGAGCTTTGGTGTGGGGTCCCCAGAATTTGAGCCTCAGTGTCCACCACCATCTCCTGCTAGATTTGCTCAGGGGAATGACTAAGGAACACCCCATGAAATACTGCCTCGTTCAAACCTTGCTGAGCTGAAAATGAAGAAGAAACTGCAGCAGAAGGTGACATCATCAAATTTCTTGAGAGTTATTAAACTTCACTTGGCCTATCATTAGCTTCCAGAACATTTCCAGTCCTTTATTGCTGTTGTAGACTTTGTGAAATTAATAGTCAGAAATTTAAAGTAATTACTGCTTTACACATTGAGAAGTTAAAAGCTGACCCTGACTAGAAAAGTGCTTTTACGCAGCTGGAGTCTTCTGAGCTGTTAAAGATCAGCATTACAGAAATGATAAGAAAACAAGCCCTCATTCTTAGTTTCCCACTAGTTTTATAGAAATCAATAATAACTTCTATTTCAATCACTCAAAAAGCTATGCTCTCAAGTGAGTGTGAAGTCCATATAGATTATCATTCAGAAATACATTCTTTTCTCTGTAAACAACAATTTGCTTGTAATAGCTTTGTACAATCCAGTAAAGATCAAATCTAATATGAAAAACTGACAGTAACATAACTTACCCAGAAATGTACAGAACTGACTTTTTTCTACTCTAACCATGATCTTCAACCTTGGCCTGCAGATGAAAGGGGCGAAGGACACCCCAGGGAACTGGTTTGTGGACTACTTCCCTTCCAAGACATCTATGAAAAACAAGCGTCTAAGATACAGAGCCGCACATACACCTGACATTTCTGAAGGGTCTGCCAGTCCCATAGAAAAGTTTTAGGCATCCATGGTGAAGAAAGGTTGCAAATCTCTGCATTTGAGCTTTTACAAACCCTTTACCTCTTCCCAATATTTAATCTGCTTTTACAGTTAAAGAAACCCCCCCCTTTAAAATATGTATGCCAAACTGTCCACATAACTGAGAAATTAAATTACAGAATTAATAACGCTTTGTTGGAATAACTGTGAGCTCACAGGTCTTTGATCTACAGACAATCTCAAGTCTCACCAAAGCTGATGATGCTTAAACATTTCTCTTTGAAGCTAAGCTGAGTGGAAGGAGCAATTAAATGTTTCTTCATGTATTTTATGCACCTGCAAGTACTGGAAGCAACTAAAGATGACCACGAAAAAAAGTAAACAAAAGTTAAGCCTTATGGGTTGAGGGGTCGAGGGGTCTCCCAGATGCTGGCAAAAACTCCAGAAATAAATGGTTAAATCTTTGTGCGAGTATAAGAGAGGCAAAAGGCTAGCAAAAATAAAAGCCGCAAAAGCGAAACATCTACTGTGCACACTTGCTTGAACTTCTACACAAGAAAATTGCTGCTTCTGTGTTCACTGAAAAAGGACAAACAGATGTCAAAGAACAGAAAAAAGCAAGCTGGCACTGAAAAGGACAAACATCAAACAGCTGTCTGACTCTTACAATCAAATTTTCCCCCTGACAGAGTGGGGCAAAGGTCCCTGAATATAGGCTAACTGGTTGGGCCAAAAAGCTGCATCAAGCCCCTGTAAGGGGACTCACCCCTTTGGAGCCTGTTATTATAACAGCGCACAACTTACGCGAAGATAAGGACACAAAGATTTGGTCCTATCAAAACCATCAGGACTGAATTTTTCCTTACAGCTGTGCACAGGAAAAAAAAAATGTCCGTTTTCATGAGAATACCCTGTAAATACAGCTGGTGTACTGATGGGGAATCTGCCTGATCATAAAGCTTAGTAGTGCTGTTTGATGGCAAAACTCTTGGGTATATCCGAGTCAGGTGTTAACATCCATCTTATTTTCTTTTTATTCTGATTTTTACCTCCACATTGAACTAAAGCTGCCATACAGTAAAATAAAAAAAAAAATTCTTGCACCAAACAGAAGAATATTTTTGCACAATTTTTAAACTTTGGTGCTGAGCAATCAAAATGGAACAGCTTCAGCAAAAAGATGGCTAACGGACCAGGAGAATCAGTCTCACATTTCAATGCTTAAGAGGACACATTATAACTAAACAAGGGGCATTTTGATGGGGAACTTGATTGCCTGCAAGCCTGAAGAGACATCAACTTATAAATGCAATTGTAGCTTAAAAAGAAAAAAAGTCTCTCACTAACCATTTTAGAAAGTCTAGCCTTCTACGTCAGCAACACCTCTTTCTAATCTAACATCAGCCATGAGAAAGACGATGCTGGTGGTCTACATCTGAAGCAGCTGCCTGGCGTGGCAACGGGGAATGGGAAAAGGTTCCTGGACTTGCTAGAGGAGTTCTGCCTCAGCCTAAAGACTGCATGAGAACCATGATGGAAATATGACAGCAAAAATATATGCAGTTTAGAGGCTTCCTGCCTAGAACATGGTATCTCTCGTGCTGGCTAAAGCAAAGACTCACTGATTTTTAAAATTGTTCCAAACTGTATCTGTTTGCTGCCACTACCCACTGCCCTAAAGAAACAGGTGGTAAACAAGATTTCCCCACAGGATTTCAGCTTTGGGAAAGGCTTAGGCTTCTTAGGGAATCTGAGAGCAATGGCAGGAGTCTAGGTAGCTCACGACAGCAGTGCTGTGAGGCACTGCTTCCATGAAAGACAACCAAATAAAGAGCCTGAGAGCTCAAAATGATCCCAAGAGACTAAGAAAACCGACAGTGCGGCAACCTGCTGCAACCAAAAGCTTAAAAGCACATCAGCTGAACAGCAGCCAGACACAAATGTCTGATGACTATTCAGCAAGGGGAATATTATGAAGGCCTTCACGCAGCATCTCGAGCTAATCCATCTGTACAGGAAAGCGTGTGCATAAGCACGCATTCTCCTGTGGTTTGAGAGACACTTTTGAAGCACGCTGGCCCTCTGAATAAGACTTACCTCAATAACATCTATTTCTAGGATTGTGTGAAGAGCTAGAAAACCTTTCTAAGCATTTGTGGGTTGTGCTTTAGTTACAAAAGCACCACATCCTGCGCAGGTTCAAAGGAGAGAACTGACACAGTTTTAACTGCATCTGTTTGCCTAACTTGGGAACAAGACAAAAATTTTAACATGCAAAAAATCATCTATTACTCAGGTGGTTATAAATATGTGTTACAAACCTTTTCCTTTTAAGGATTTTAGATTCAAACATCAGACAGCACCAAACCACTGTTTAGAGAGGGGGAAAAAAAAAAAAAAATAACTACAGGGGCTTGCTGGAGGGAAAGAAAGGCTAAATTCTCACTTACACAGAAGTCCCTTCATACAACTCTAGAAGGATAAAGAGGCTTTCAGGCAGATGTAAATTACACTCAAGCTGCCTTTAAGGCCCTATTTGCACTGTCAGAGTAGTTTAAAGGTACTTTGATGCCAATTAGAGTCCACCCTGAATCGTTTATGTGGCACTGGTGCTGAACCGAGAGTGAAGTTGATAGTTAGGAGTGGAAGTATTCAGATCCTAATGCCAAACTTTTCCGTTGCAGATAAGCTAAGTACCATGTGGCAGACATCATCACTTTTTTCCTTTCCTTTTCCCTACCACCATTTTTATTTTAAGCCAAGACAGGAACAATTAACGTCATTTTCAGGAGCGATGTGGTGGAGGAAAATGTCTCTGATCAAGTGAGAACACAAGGCAGGGAAGACTTTGGCTAAGTAATGCAGCCACTTTATCAACAGAGTGGCATTACTTTGGCAGGAAGAGAGTTCTAGGTAAAATCATTAAGCAATGGCTTATTTTTTATTTAAAAATAAAAAGGATAGCAAAAAAAGGAACATTGTGGGCCGCGCTGTTCCTCCTCCTTCCCTGACTTGGTGGGCCATTACTATCAGGTTTTTGCCACTGCAAGGCTGGTGGCAGTGCCTCTGCCTGGTAATATCTAAGCAACTCTTCCTCAACAAGCTAGGGCTTCACAGTAGCCCTGTAAAGAATCTGAAAGTCAGTTCAAGCATTTGTTTTCTGGCCAGAGTCTTTGGTGGGTGGAGCGAATTGGTTTCTTGTTTCACTTTAAGAAGTTGCCACTCTTATCTGACCATGAGCAGCCTGCACCAGAGACAAAAAAAAGGAGTGAAGTAGGTTGCAAGGTTACCCAGGGCTTCCACTTGAAAATAGGTGCCCTGATTCAGACAACACATTCCTTACTCCTGCTTCCTCCTGAGGGGAAAAGAATAATGGCAGTGGCCATCTGGAAAGAAACGTTCCCCAGTTTTCCTCTATTACTCATTCAGATGCCCACATCTGCCAGACGTCTCCCTCCCAGCTGCCTACTGACCCCTCAGCCTGCTTAGATATGATGAGAGCTGGCATGTAGGCACCTTTTAAAGGTTGTGGGCAGAGAGGACCTCCCTCAGCCTTAGAGAAGTGCTCTGACAGAATGCTTTCTCTTGCTATGGGTACCATGGGTCTGCACTGATACCAGCCTCTGCTGAGCTGAGAAGTAAATGAACGAACTCAGAGCAGATCCCCAAGCAACTGTTGGCTCAGCTGGCCACAGACATACTTTCAAAACACTATCCAGGAGGGCTTTCTTCCCAAAGTGGCTAATTAATCAAAATAAATACCTGCAGTCAGGAGCCCCCCCACCGTACTGTCTTTGATTTGTTCAGAGAAAGCATTCCAAGACATCTCAATTTGTTGCTAGGTAAACGGCTGCAACGTCACCCTGAAGAATACAGCTTCTCAGCTGGAGCTGTGTGAATCCATCCTCTCTCTTTTGAAGGAATCTGTGTACAAAACAGAGGTGCCTTTTTTTTTTTTTTTTTTTTTTTTAAATTCTACCAGCACTGAGGTGTTTGGATTCACCTGTAGTACCCTGCTCGTCCTTTTATTCAGGATGGCAGGATGCTTAAAACACTCTTGAGCTGAACGTCCCTTTGCAGACTGTGACTAGCAAGACTAGTGGGCAGTAGCTCCAGAAGGAAGAAAGGAGGTTGAGAGAGTGAAGTCCATGTTCCCACAGGCCACCAGAGACAAGAGGAAATCCCATGTATTGGAGGTCCCAGGAAGCGTTCTCAGCTCTGGTGCTCTTTCCTGGGGCTCCTACAGCCACCTTCCTCCTCATATCGGTTCAGACTTCCTCTCTTTAATGGAGCAGACAGCACTGGAGCAAATACTATAATGCACAGGACATTCTGCCTCCAAGGCAGGAGCAGATATTGCATAGCAAAGCATTTTGCTGTATGGGATAGAGCTGCCACTGCCTTCCATTCACACGCTTGTTCACTCGCTACCTTATAATTCATACAGCAGTTCTCTCCATCCAGAGGGACATCTAGAGACAGAATTACACCTCCCAGTCCAAGCTTCCAGTCTGAACCTAGGCCAAGCAATCCCTGTGGAAAACTCTACTAATAGAGGCTAATTTGAAGGTCACCATTATAAACCCACTTCACTCCTAATGCACTCCTGGCTCTACACAAATCCCTCCTAAGGGCAGAATATCCTGACTGGATGACTCTAAGTATCATCACGGAACCACCATCTGCCAGAATCTGAAAGACCTTTGAGTGTCGCTGTTCATCTTTCCGAGCAGAAAAATTGTCCCTCATCTTCATCTGTTGTATAATATTATGACATTGTTATAACCAACTGTCTCCAAAATTTCTCCTTTGAATATATTTGCCTCTTGTCTTAATTTCTCAGTTGTCCTCTATTCCCTCATTAAGTTGGAATCTATTGCAGAAAAAAAAACCCCAAACACAAACCCCGAGTTTAATCACAGCAAAACTTGCTAGAAGTTATGTTGATGCAGCAAAAAAGCATGTCTGCTAGAAGCAAACAATGCAAAAAGCCCAGTTTCAGGGGTTTATAGAGAAACAAGAAGAGCAAGAAAACAGGGACATAAATGTTTGGAACTTCCTGTCTCCAGATCAGAATGCAACTCAGATACATAAGGATTAAGCACTGGGGTTGACTGCTACTTGAGGTGCATTAGTATAGCCACTTAAAACTTTGAGTAGTTCCATCAAAGGCAAGGTTCCTCTGTTTGAAGTTAGGCAAACCAGTATTGAGCTGCATCAGCTCCAAGTTGCCATTAGATAAATAACGTGCCAACGTCCACACACCATTAATAGCACCACTCAAGAGTTTGTTGGTATGTTTTTCAGAACACCGAAATGGAAATGGAACTCATTGTACTTTTTTTGAAGAGCATTTCCCTCAGTTGCTCAGGTGATGATGAAGAACAGCCAACTCGGTCACACAGGGTAACCAAAGAATGGTAAAGATAACCCAATGAAGCTAGACCAAAGGTAATGTAAATTGTAAGATTATTCAATGCATTAGCATAGTTAAAATTTGTAGACAGATTTCTGCAGGCTGTCTGTGAATAAGAGTGGGCAAGGCACAATCTAGCATACATACAATGTACAGTGCAATACTGAAAGGTGCTAGATGAAGGAAGGGTTTGGTAAACCTCAACCATTCACCTAACAATAATCAGGCAATGACTGTGTACTGGCCAGGCGATGCATTAGAAGTCTGCAAGTCTGCATTCTCGTCACAGTACTAGATCTGATCTAGAAACAATAGATATGGTTTCTTCAATAACTTCCAATAGCTTCAGACCTCCTAAGCATAAGACGGGGATTTTTATGGAGTGAAAGTAGAGCAGATGGTACCATTCACTAAGAGGGGAGCTGCCTGTCCCCTCCGTCATGACATCCACCAGGTCTTCTGTGGCCTTGCCACTTGCCCATTGTTGACCCTCAGCCAAAGACAGACCATTGCCCTCCAAGGCTGCGGGGCATGTAACTGCACCAGGGCCCACGCAGCTGAGCAGGTAACCCCTTTTGTTCTTCAGAGTCATCACTCTAATCCCCTGGCTAAACTACTGTGCTTTGGTATTTACTTAGTTTGTTCTATTTTGTCAGTCAGTTACGGAATTTGGGGATTAGGGGTTTTGTCTGCACTGCTTCTGGTTTGTTGGGGTTTTTTTAATTATTAAAAAAAAAGCAGATGATGATTTCACTCTTTAGTTATGTATTTCCTAACTACCTGTACCAAGAACAGAGACACAAACCTGTTAAAATCTTTAAAAGGTTTGGGTTTTTTCTTTTGAAGTTTGGGATTTTCTAGCAGTACTATTTCCCTTTCTGCACCGATTAAAATGGCTCTGTTTTGTAACTGATAAAGGTGCCCTTAACACGTGTCCACAACAAGGAGCATTGTGTGCTGTTACAATTGTTCAATAGATGTCCAGTCCCAGACAGATGGTGCTTTATCCTCACCCTCTCTTCAAGACAGCATAATGCATTGTCCTGTCAGGGATTAATGGAAGTGCCACTCACATTTGATGCTAATTCTGGTAGCAACTCTGTTACTACACTACAGATGCTACAGCTACTGCTGGCAACTAATGCTTGAAGCAGGCAGCCCACACTGGAGGAGAAGCAGGACATTCAGAAACCAAAGTGAGGAGCACAATGCAAGAGTCTATGCAGAATTCAACCTCATGGTCAAGGGTAAAGAGACATTTGAAAAGGAAGACAAGGATGGTGGAAAGAAGAAAACACAGAGAAGCAGTAGAAGAGAAATGGGGACTGAAGATTAAAGCAGACAAAGTGAAGATCAGGAACCAAATGGGAAGTTAAAACAAAAGATCCAACACAACAGAGAAAGTGCCTTTTCTCAGTAATGGCCAACACATCACATCATCAGAAAATCAGCACTAGAAATGTGCCCCATAATAGGGAAGAGCAGCTAAAACACAGCACATAGAGTGATGCCAGTGAGGATACGTTATTCTACAGTTGGATCTTATCCCACTGTGCGCCCCAAAGTATTACTGCCTTATAAAACTATATATGAATGTTTAACATCTTGAATGGGCACACAGTTGAGTACTCATTGTTAATTAAAATAAGAGTCTCAAAACTGACTCCTGGATACCTACTCCAAGAAAAATATACCAGGAGAGGTCTGCATAAAGACCACAAAAGACAGGCCAGTCAGAGATAAGTTTTCAGCTGGACCCTCTATTTTTAATTTAGATAAGAGATTTCAGAACCAAGACTAATTTGAGATGCTTCCATACATGCATGAAGTGGACTGAGAAGCACCTGGGCTCAAAAGAGCTTGTGCTACAGCACTTTTTTCACATTTTCCTTCTGGTACTGTGCTCATTTACCATGGTCTCTATGTGGCATAGCGGGAGAGAGGAAATCCAAGCACTGGACCTCTCTTTCTGAAAAGTCACTGGGGCATGGAATATCTTTTTTGTGTTTGAGAGAAGCTCCTACATATTTATATGGATGACAAATCTAGTTAGATAATCCACGGTCACAAAACACAAAACTTCTAATAACTAGCACTGTCGCATCACTAATTGGTTGAGGGAACATAGGACTTTCACTCTGCATTTCGGAGGAGGTTTCTTATGGGAGAAAGGGAAGAGAGGGAAGGAAGAGGCTATTCAGAGATGTTTATCAAACCTGAAAAGCCAGAACCTGGCAGCAGATGGTAGATGGCAAACAGGAAGATTTTGTGAGAAACTAGAACAGTATAAAAATAGTGGAAAGAAGGAAAGAATTATAACAGCAGGAAATGCTAAAGTTTAAAGATACACAAGGAAATACATTACACTGTCTGTTACTCCATTTCTATAAATGGAGCAATAGAATAAATGCAAGGGAAATGAAAAAGCAAGAGCAGTCTATCACTAATAAGCTTATGCACCAACAACCAGCCTGAGTCCAGGTCTTGAAATAGTATATTAGGTGATAATGTTTTCAAATTTCTTCTGACAGTTGGAGAAATGAGGTATACTGTCAACTTCTCACAAGTCTCCAGTAGTTTATACCAAGAAGCTGTGGTCGTGGTAAAAAGCAGGTGAACTATAAAACAAGAAGACTACCTCTAGCTCACAAAGTCAATGAGCTGTAAATCACAGGAAGTTGGTAGGGTACACCAGGAAATTAAAACTGTATACTTCTGCCATTCTCATGCTCTTGTTTGTCAGGGGATCAACTGCTGTTGGACACTGGGAATGGACTAGATAGGCTAGATATATCTTTGGTCTGACATGTTTGTCCATTTTTATGGCTTTCTTTATAACTTTCTTTACTAAGAAATTACACATGAAGGACATGGAAGAGAATTTATTAATGATGTTATGTTTGATAGCCACTATACTGGACTAAAAAGATCTTGGCTGGAGCCAAGGACAATGTAGGTTGATATCTAACTAGTCACTCCACATTCCAAGTGAACATACTTCAGTGACACAATTCCAGGGTCAGACCTCCTTACGTTTCCATTTGCAACAGTCCTTACTATTCCCCATCTGGACCTTTCTTGAATAATCCTTATTGTATTGTCCAGAAATTTTGCTGATTGTGTAACTGCATACAGATTGAATGCCAGAAGAAAACAGATATTTATTTATTTTGTGTCCAAAATAATATTCCCGATTCAGAGCTACATAATGAACTTTCTCCTCTCTGTTACAATCTCCCTTTTTTTTTTTTGCATTCCTTGTGCAACTCTGCCAGTGCAATTACCACCTCATTTGTAGTACACTTCTGGATTTCAGTACCAATGCAACCATAGTTTAATGTACTCTAGAGGGATATTTATACCACCTAGCTCTAACCACCTAAGTTGGTCAAGTTATTAACCAGCTAGTCACTGCAAACTCCCTCTTTAGTCCATAGGGAAAGATCAGATCCTTCAGTCTCCTTCAGACCACGCATATTACTATAGCCTGCAACTCTTGCTACTCACGCCATGAGATTTTTACATGTAGAAGCTGCTAGCTGCACTAAATTCCATACTACGCTACCAAACTGACTTTAGTGGTAACCCAAGCTAACGTGCGTTCAAGCCTCTAAAGCATAATACAATCTCCTCTGCTACGAAGGTGCTGTCCTATAAGAGCCATAAGAGATCAGCCCAACTTCACAAAAACCATTATCATCCTTTAAGCCCACACATAATTTTCCATATGTGAAGCCCTATGCAATTGTGTGAATAAATTGCAAACACTTGCAGTAGTTCCATTTGGCTGAGCAAGATTCATTTTACAAATAGCTCAACACAGGCTTAACTTTCGTCAGCCCCAGCTAATCAGCTAGATAAACAAGCACTTGATGTCTAGGGGTGAACAACCTCTGAGCAACATCAAATTTTCATTTTTACAAAGTAATTTTTCTCCACCACAACTGTGTTAAAACACAGCTTACTAGTTAGTCTTTAGTCTCATTTTTAATATGCTATTAGTATCTATAAAACAGATCTTACCTTGATCTTCTGAAGAGACTGGTGACCTGGAATAAAACAACAAAGTCCAGTCAATCTTTGGTATGAAAAGGCCACAAATAAGGTTCAACGTCATTGTGGGAAATGGGATATAAGGAATTTGAAGGTTTTATTCTTTATTCCTTAGAAGAGAGGGCTGGAAGCATCTGACAAGAAAAGAGCAGAAAAGGGCAGAGACCTACTCGAACAGCAGGTTCTGCAGACCAGAGTGGCTGTATGGAGTCACGTCCATAAGGCAGCTGTCAGCTGTGCTGTTAAGCACTCATGCCAAGAGTTTCTATAGGTACTTGGCAAAAAACTTATCTGCTACCATTACTGTTGGAAATAGCTAACATTACTGATGAGAAAGCCCTGATCCTCTAGAGATTATTGAAGGGACCATAATTAAGTGTGGGACAGGAGAAAACCTCACAACTAGGGGTGGTTGAGGAAATTACAGCTTCATAGGAACTCACAGTCATTAAGGTGGCCATTTTTCTTACCATGAGTCAATGTAGTGGCTTGCATAAAACACTAGTCATAATTAATAACACTTCATGCCATCTTCACAAAAGCAACTTAAACAGACACACACACACAAAAAAGTCTGCACAGATTTAAATACAGTAAAAAGCAACATAACAGCAGCAACACAAGAGTTACAGGATACCCTAACCAGTGGCTTAAGCCTCTGATAATACTCCAAGAGAACGAGGGGTTGTAAATCGTGAGGGACCTCTCAGTGCCCCTGCTGATGAACAGAAGGGCCCCACTGAATTCCAGGGATTTGTGTCACAGCTCCCATCACTAAGGATCCCAATCCTCATCGTTTTGGTCAGCACCCACAACAAAGGAACATAAAGAGGTGTAAAGTATTGGCCCACCATTTCTCCCTTTGCTGCAGTAGCTTGGCTTAGCAAAACTGGGGCTAACTGTACAGCCAAATCTGGGATGTGCCTTGGTTATTTAGACCAGATTGACACACATAGTGGATTAGACGGTTGCCTCAGCACTTCCCCAGCAAAGATTTTTCAACTGCATATATAGCCTTCCCACCCAGGTAACAAGGAGTTTGTTCCCACAGTGAATGGGGCAACCCGTGCTTCCTTTCCAAGATATATTTAATTTTGCATCAATGTATAAAAATAACAAATTACTAAAGATTTAAAAATGTTAGTGTTGCCAGCAAGAGATCAAAGCTGACATAAGAAAAGCAACCACAAAGGGGTGAAGGGAAAAGAAGGAACAAAGGGGAAAAGAGCACATGTATATTTAACTGAGTAGGCAGGGGATGAGTGTTGGGGGCGGAAACAAGGGTTAGAAACCCTGGATTTAGAGGAATGAAGAAGCTCAGGAAGGAGTCATGATATCATTCCGTAACAGGGGTCTGAAAATAAAGGTTGAGGGATTATAGGACATCAGAAGCAAATATGCAAATAGGTAGATGCAAACAGGAAAGCTGGAAAGAAAAGAAGGAAACTTTCCTAATGAGGTATGCAAATTTTTAGTTTCAAAAAAAGAGAGATTTGCAAAGAAAGAGAGGAAAGAGTTACAACACAGCTGGAGCAATGGTCACTGTGAAAGGAAAAAATGTGATTGCCTAATTACGATTCTGACTGTGCAAGAAGCCAATGTGTCTGTATGGATCAGAATTAATTAATCCTCTACTCCCATTAAATCCTTTGATTGCTGCTGAACATCCTAGACATGTATCCTGCTCTGCTGCCAACCAGGCCAGCTCTGCCCTTGCACTTCCAGCCGTGTCTGTAGAAATACAGTAGGAATGCGGGTAACCCAGAGGATTAGCAGGCATCACCAGGACTCTGTCCCACTGCTTTCACCAGTTAGTTACAGGCCTTTCTCCACAACCCCCAGCAGAAGGCCTTCTGAAGGTCAAAACTCAACACACAGTGTTTCCTACAAGGTTAAACAGTGTAGAACGGGCCATATCAAGAGGTACAAATTTTCAGGTATTTAAAAATATTTTTACATGCAGGAGTCATGCCAGGTTCCTTAGCTCACATATCCTGACTCTCTACCCATTGCTAATGCAGTATCCCACAGCATCAGTAGAATTTATTCCTCTGTTTTGTTTCTTAATTGCACAGTTTCATCACTTTTCAGATCTTTATTTGAAACAGTAAAATAAACACTACAGATTATCCTATAATTTGGCTCTTCTTTATGCCTGGTAAAACAGATGTCATTAGTTCCTTAAAGCATCAACAACAGGAGAGACACTATTACAATACCACTGCCTTCTCGATTAAAACATTGAAGGGAGGGATGAAAATATCTTTGTGCATATTTAGTGTGCCCCAAATTAGTAGGTATTTTTCAAAATACTACTGCCACGTACCTTTGTTGCATGCCTTGAACACAAATGTTTGAACAGTAAGAAATCTGACAGGTACTACTGTTGCTACTAGCAGTGTTTTCATTTAAAAGGCTTCATGGAACTGTGTAGCCTGGTATCCTGAGAAAATAAGGTTTATATAATCAGAGCATCTTGATGTGTATGTATGGCCCTCTCTGCCTCACCCCAATAAAGTTTGAGCTTGTTGGCTCATTTCACCCATCGTTAACAGGGGGGTTGGAGACCCAATTCCTGCTTTCACAAGGAAACAAAATAGCAGAAGCTCAAATTTTTTTGACATAGCTGCAAAGCCACAAAGAGAGGTTTTGAATATCTCAGCCACAGGAAAACCTCAATGAGAGCTTCCACCATTGGAGATACCAAAGGTTCAACCACAATAAACTAGGCTTCCTTTGTTGCACTACTAACATAAAGTATTTTGGCAAAGAGTGGAGAGGACTCTCAAAATTCTCCTACAATTTCAGGCTGGATATTTTAGCAGGGGAAGGGATTTTCCAAACAGTCCAAGTACTGGCCTAACTACACCAAGGGGAGTCCTGCTTGTAACTATAATGTAAGGAAGTGAGGCTGCTGAAAAGTCCACACTAATAGTGTTGGGCATTTTATGCATTGTCTGGTCTACCCCATGCTTATGAGAGGCTCTAAGGGAGGAAAGAAAGAAAGTCTAATGACCTGCTCTAAACCACATACACTCACTCCACAGCCACAGGGGACTCTCCTGACAGCAAAAAAATCCAGTGGATGCTCATATTTCCGGTCACACATCTTTTTCTCAGGTCTGTAAGAAGTGTGAGGGATATACTGTGGCAGCACTGGTCACCAGACGAGTGTCCTGAGAAGGGAGGATTCTCAGCTGCTAACATCCACACAGTAACCACCTATCTAGCGCCTGTCAGCTGCCCTCCTAATATGATTCTAGCTGTGTGTTTGACTGTCATAAAGAAGCAAGTTATCATTCTCACAACCTCCATGCCTTAAAAAAGACTAGAGACAAGTCAGAGATACTTCAAGAAGAACTAATAAGCTGCCAAGATCTGTGGTCCCACCTGGGTCAAAACACTTTGCCAAATAAAATCTTGAAAAAAAATTTAATTTAGTTAAACTAAACAAAACAAATCAAACCCCTAAAAACCTTCAGGAAAAGGTTCAGGCACTGCAATATCCTGTTCTTGGCCATTTCAGAATGGAATCGCTTATTTTTTATAACAACTGTTACTTTTTCTGTTTTTATCTTGGTGTAAAATGAACTTGTAGAAAGAAAGGCTTATCAAACCCCCCACCTCCCCAAGAGAGTAAAGACAGGTCAGATTGTCTATGACTGGCTACATTTCCAGAATCATAACATTAAAGTAGGTCTTCTACCAACAGTGCTCTTTTCCCATGCATAAGCGTGAAAAGGAAGCCCAATTTCAAACATTTTCACCAAAGGCATTAATCTGGCTTTTCTCCTGCCCTGGTTTGACAGATGCTTCACAAAGAGCTATTGCTGTAGTGACTAGTTAAGGGGAAGACAAATATTACTATGACGATCGGGAAGGGGATCAGAAGGGAGGAGGAGGGGAAGTACGTTATCACCTCCATTTGCTTTCCATGTTGTTTGTACCCCTCCTTTTGCTATAGGTCCCTCAGTAGTGTCCTCCTCCTGTAGCAGAGTGGTGAGCTCTACTCAGAAGAGATAACAGCACTTGCCAGCCTCAGTCTGCGAGGGGAAGGTGCACATTGCCTCTTCCACCACTCCCTATGCAAGCAAAGCAGTACCTTTTCTGCTTAACACAAAATGCACAAGGATTTCCCAGAAAATGAGGTACACAGATTTAGAAATGCCTAAAATAGCCTGAATAGTAACGTAAAAAGCCCCTAGTCATGCATTCACTAGAAGCTTCCAGCAAATGGGAAGACTTATGATAGTGAAGGCATGAGACATGCCCACCTAAACCAGCACTGTACCTCAGAGTTAATGGTCTGATCCAAAGCTCACTGGAATTTTTCTGCTCACTCTTACAGGCTTTGGATCAATTGCTGGCAAAAATCTAATCCACAGTATAGCCAAGACAGCTTTTGGTGTCATGCAGGCCTTCCCCAAACAGCCAGACACTCACAGCTGTTTCCAAGTGCACTCTCCAATGTGCAAGCACTAGATTTATTCAGCACTGGAAGGGTGGAAGAGGGAATATTCATTTCTAAGGAGGGAAGGGCAGGGACTGTCACAATTTTGAGCCTAGTCAACTGAGGCTTAGGAACCTAGAGAAATACAGCCAGCCTCCAGCAGATTAATTCTAACAAAATTTCAGCAAATGCGTACATTATTCATGAAGACAAAAGCCTCTGGAGAAACAAACCCGGAGCTGATGTAAAGCAGCTATTTTAATCAATAAACCTGTAGCAGAAACCATCTGCACCAGGCCTATTTAAAACCATCCATTTACAATTTAAAGGCCAAATAACAATCTGTGTGCAGCAATTCTGCTGGTTTTTATGACCATTCTCCCTTTTCCCTGCTTAAGCAATGTATTTCTGCAAACTTTCTTATTCAGTCTGACAATAGCTGCCTGTGATGAGTGGAGGGAAAGAGCTTTCAGATTAAACCCATTCTTTCTCATTTCATCTGTACATTTCTTCAGAAATGAAAGTGGCATCCCTATTGGGATTTATTCATATATTCTCTGTTTGTAGTAAAAGAAAATTTTTAGCACATAAAGTATTTTTAAAATAAAGGTGAGGAAACCCCCTCATTCAGCAATCTGCATCAACACCTGTGGGACTGGTGAGTCCCCTGCAGTCCCAGCTGCAGAAAGTGACTCATATCTTACTCGCAGAAAGACAGAACTGCTTGCTTTCTGGTCCCTCAGCACGTCCTTGGAGGGACCCAATAAGAGCTAAAGATAACGCTCAGCCGGGGCATCACCATTTTCTGCCATGGCACTTGAAAAATAAAAGCCTAAGGATTACTGAGAGCTTCCCCACACTTTCAATTTGACCCTATATATGCCCAATTCAGTGACTTTGACAGGCTGAAGAAGTGGGCTAGCAGCAACCTAGCAAGTTCAGCAAAGGCAAATGCAAAGTCCTGCACCTCAGGAGGAATAAACCCATGCAACAAGACAGGCTGAGGGCCTAGCACCTGGAAAACAGCTTTGCAGAAAAAGATGCAGGGTGTTAACGGAGCACAAATTGAACATCAGTCAGCAGAGTTCCCTGCGACAGCGAAGGCCAATGACATACTGGGCTCTATTTGCAAGAGCACAGCCATAAAGTAGATGGAAGTCATTTTTACCCTCTACTCAGTACCTGTGAGACTTGAGAACATGACAGACGTTGACAAACTGGACCGAGTTCCACAAAGGGCCACGGAGATGGTGAGGGCATGTGAGGAGAGACATACGAGGAGAGGCTGAGGGAGCTGCGTTCGTTCAGTAAGAAGAGAAGGCTCAGGGGAAATCTTATTGCTGCCTTCGACTACCTAATGGGAAGGAAGGTATAAAGAAGACAGAGCCAGAGTCTGCTTAAAGAAAGAAGAGGAGAAGCAACGGTCACAAACTGGGACATGAGAAATTCAGATTGGATATTAGTAAAATTTTTTTCACCATGTGGGTGGTCAAACAGAGGAACAGGTTGTGCAGAGACACTGCTGAACCTCCAGCTTTGCAGATATTCAAAACTTATCTGGAAAGGCTATGAACAACTTCATCTAACTGGACCTATTTTGAACAGGGGTTTGTATCAGATGACCTTCAGAGGTCCTCCCCAACCTAAATTTTTCTGCAATTCTATGATTCTCTCTACAAAGCTTTCTGCTTTTACTATTGCAGCTTTCCTGTCATTCTTTCCTCTCAAGTATTTCTCATAGACAATGGCCATACTGTCTTACACGTGGGAAAATGCTGACTAGCAATGCTCCCTGAATCTAAAAAAATTCCATTCAGGTTATTTATTATTTTGCAGAAATCCATTTAGACATGTCCTGTTAATCTGTAATGACAACCTGAAGAGCCTAATTTTTTCTAATTCTGCTAAAGGCAAAGATCAGTACTTTTTCTAGCATCTCTGTAGCTTCCTTCTGCAGCCTCAGCCTTTACCTGCACATAACCCATTGCCTCAGGCTGTTCACAAGAACTCCAACATACAGGAATGTAGCTTGGGGCTTTGTAGTAAAACAAGGGCAGCTCAGATGTATTCCTTGCTGTGTCTCAGGCATGACTGTGTTCCTTATATTTTTCCATATCTTTTCTCATTACGGTATAACTTTTTATCTCTTACCATTTCTCTGTCCACTGTAGAATGCTTTGAATGAAGGCTTGGAACACCACAATGCAGCTATACCTGAAGTTGTACTGACACCCAGAGGAGTTGCCTGGGAATTGCTGCTTAACAAGGGAATAAAAGATTTTACTGCAAAATCAGCTGTAAACCTTAACATGCTTAACCTTGATTTAAAAAAGAAGAAGAAGAAGAAATGAGAGAGATGTTCTAACATGTTCATCTTGAAAAAGACAGTTCTACCTTGGAATCAAGGTCAAAACATGACCTAAGAAAGTTGGCATGTAATTTCCTTGAAAAAGAAGGTATTTCCAAACAACCAGCAGGATCACTGTAGGGTGATCAGGGGTTGTTTGTTGTTTTGGTTTTTTAATACTTGGCTTCTCTTTCTCTTATCACCACATGACACCAACATATCTCAGGGGAATGCAAGACATTCATTTTGAAGAGGGCCTGATCCAAGCTTCTTTGAAATGCTATTCTTCCATTTCCAGATTTGAATTAAATCTTCAAAATCCTCGCTGACCTACCTATCAATCGCTTGATGAATTTGGGGGGCAAAAGACAAAGGAAAGGCAGTAGCTGAGGTGGCTCTGATGCTAAAAGAAATAAAGTGAGATCTAACGACACCATGTAATACTTTGGCAAAACAACAGACTGCATGTCAAGGGACTGCATGCTGTGTGAAACTGCTCTTTATTAAAAAGACCTGGGACAGGAACTAAAGGGGCTGGGCCTATACACTGCTTTAAAATCCTACATGAATAGCAGAAAAAAAATGTTAGGTGCAATCAGGTAACAAACCATCTGACCCCTTTTCTCAACAACAGATCTGGGTACTTTTATTTTTTCCAGAAAAAGATTAACCCAGAGATCATTTTGCTATGATTTTACCTTATGAATTATATGACTTTACCTTATGAATTATATATATGACTAACTTATGAATTATTTTTGTAACCACAAAGCCATGACAGCCACACTGCAAGCACATCAGATACACTCTGATTCAGAAGTCACGTCCCCACTTGGCCCTCAGGCTAGATGGAAATGAAGCACATTAGCTGCTTAGTATCTCAAAACATCACCCAAATAATCTTAGGCCAGTTTGGGTTTCTAAACAACCTAGAAACTACCCTAAGTGGTGTGTTTGTTACCACAAAGCAAACCAGTCACTCCTGATAAATAGCCTTTAGTGGTTTGAGGAGGAGAGAGGCTGAAACACAGGAATCCCTCAGAAACAGATTCTTGCAATTATGTTCAAAAATAAGTGGCCTGATTTTAACAAGTGGTAAGCACTAAGCAATCCTCACTTGCTTGCCAACTTTCAATAAAAAAAAAAAATCACCTCAGTTAATGTGCATAACACACAGGTCCTTCTATAATCCTAGGCAGAGCAGAATTGCTGAGCTCTTTACACCCCTGCTATAAAATAATTAATGAAGAATAAAACTTATAATGGGAGTTTCAGATATGGTTTTGTGCTGCACTTTCAGACGCCTGGCGCAGAAACAAGAATCTAGAAGTCAGGGTTACACTGGCTCCAAGCCACCTCTGGCTCTCTGATTTCAGCTCTTGGCACAATTTAGCCAGGTCCATCTGTCCCTACTTGCCCATGGGCACCAACAGTGCCAGGAACCTCAGCAAGGCTCTGTGTTACAGCCCCGCTCCTCATGTATTTCCCTCCCTTGCACACACCTCTGTGCCAGAACTGCTAAACGCTCGCTCAGTCTCAGCTACCCAGACAAAGCTGGGGGTTTGAGTGCTCCTTTCCCAGCGCAGAGGAGCAGCAGGCAAGCAGGGACGACTTTTCTCCCTCCCCATTGGAATGCTTTTAAGCTTTCCGACGTTTCTCCTCTCACCCAAGAAATGCTTTGGCAGGCATTTTAAGAAGAGGCAGTACCTGCTACACCCTTATATATAAGCCCGCAGCTGGGGGACAGGGACACGCACCCTAGACATGGGAGAGCAAGGACAGTCCCCTGCAGAGCAGCCATGCCAAGACGCACAACCAGGGGAACACGCTGCCTGTCCCTCAGCAGTTCTCAGGCAAACCGGAGAATCTCCCCAACCCAAGCATATTAAATCCAGCCCACGTTCACAGGTACTTTCTGTTTCAAGCAACATTTTCTAGAAGAAATAAACTTCTTTCACGCATACCTCCACCAAGCAATAAGAGCTCACCAATATATTTTTCAAGCAGCCCTAGTGAAAAACCTCACTTTTTGTTCAATGAGTCAAGTGAAGGCTCAGGTCAAAATATTGCTCCTAGCCTTATCCAAACACCCTGAACTTTGCGGGTCTAAAATACTAAATTGCAAACCTCAAAAGATGACCTATTTTCACATGACTATGCTTTGTCTCTAGCTTTTTGCTGCATGGTACTTTGACACTTTCCAGTTTCCAGCCACAGCTGAAATCCAAACATGCAGATATCTGAAGAACCAGAGAAAGTTAGCAAAGGTTTGACTTTTTGGAGTTTAACACTGTCAGCTCAGGTGAAGTAGTACTTCTGTGTGATAGTCTAGAGCAGTTATTTTACCAAATCACATTTCTCTTCTCTTTGCAAGCCCGTTAAAAACTAGAACTTAGGAATACGCACAGAGTATCAATAAATACAGTCTGAATGCATATCATGACATGTCCTAGTGTGAAAGCTTGGACACATTATGTATTCCAATGTGTGTATTACATATGTACAGGACTGTGTTTCATACCCGTGCCCTGAAGCTTAGTAGTTTTGGCTTTGATAAAGCAGCTTGGTAGTGAGAGCACATTAAGAACCAGTCTCCTGTCTGAGCAGATGGCAGCTCCTTATGGCAGGGACAGAACACATGGACACAGGCTTGCTATTCCTGTGCAATGCTCAGAAAACTAGGACTGGGATGTTTGGGGTGTTTTTTTTTTCTTACTTCAACTCTTACAAATAAGTAACAAGTACACACAAATACAGACATACATATTACCTAAAACTACAAGGTTCACTTCTTTTCTAACTTTTATTGGACTGGAAGCCTGCTGTGCTGGAGGATATTCACCTTATATTTATACCAGTGCTTAATGCAAGCCCAGAAGAACACATGCTTTCTTTCTGTTGATCATACTATATCACCCCAGTAAACCCAGCTAGCCCCTCTTCCAGTGCCTTTAATGTCACTGGGGGCCATAGGTCTGCTGTTTCCACTCCATAAAGCTACAATGGCATCATCAGCTCCACTCTCTCCTCTACCCTTCTCTTGCCAGGTGCAGTTACCACGTGCCTGACGCTCACAGGAAAGCAGTAGGCCCTAAAGATCAAATTATCAAATGTCATTTTCTTTTACCCAGCCAAACGGAAAACAAAGGTACAAGAAGTGACTGTCTTGATATGTTCCCTGCCTTCTTTGCTGTAGAGCTTCTTTACTTCTCAGCACAGATTCTGCTTCTCAATCCAAGGGCTAAAGTAAGCAAGCAAGGATGGAAGCAAAGGAAAAAGGACAAAGAAAGAGTTGTAACAAGAAAAGAGAAAAAAGAAACAACTCTACTGCTTCAACCTTGGCTATCAGCCAAAGAGTGGAAAGCAGATTTATAGCTGTTATGGTAAACCACTTAAAGAAAACCAAGGCACCAGCTATCTGTACTTTGTCAACGTTAATTTTATCCTTTAAACACACTCCAACAAAAAACCCCTTACATTCCACATGGAAAACTCTTTTTCATCCCCTTATCTACTGGAACTATTCAGAAAGCATTTTCAAGCTAGGTGGTAGTTGACTTTTTCAACATCCAGGTAGGAAGGTCCCTTTGTCAAGCACATGTGTATTCTGTTGCTTGAAATCTCCCCAAGGAGAAGAGGAGAGCTGGACTGCTTGCATTTCCCTTTTGAAAAGCAGGGTGCCAGTCAAGAAGCAAGATGTCTCTAAAGAAGCCAATTTGTAGTCTCATGGTGTGGGGGAGTATTTTGCATGTCACTATCTGCCAAAATAATTTGTCAGCAGGGTGAATTTCCTCAGCTGTGCATCAGGTGTTGAGATGCTACAAAAATCATTAAGAGCCCTCAGAATGAGGGCTCAGGGGCAGGTGAGCGGGAAAAAAGGAAGCTAAAATCCCACCCAGTCCACTCCAGGGAGCTACATTCTGAATAATAAAATTATTTGTTAATAAGTACTGATGAGGAAAAAAAACATCCTACAGGATGCACTGCAGGATGTACTCTTTTTCCACTGCATATGGAAGGGGCAGCAACACAAACCCACCTCATCAGATGTGCCTACTGTTGTTAAAACCCCTTAGCAATTCAGCACCTCAACAGCAAAGGCTGGAGACTTAATTCTGGAAGAAAACAAACACTATTTACATTGCACTCACATACACAAATAAGGCCATGCACATGCAAATCTAAAACAAATTCTGATTTCTTCCTTTTCCAACTACAGTTAACAAGAGCAGAAGCAAAAGACAGTGTCTTAAAGCTCAGTACTGGGAGAGGGGGTTCACAGGATGATGTGTAAGTACCAAATACTAGTGACTGTCACAGAAATTTTAATAAGTAAAAAGCATGATTTTTCTACACCCCAGTTCTCTGTAGATAAGGCCAGACTTCAGCAGTAATGACATACATTTTCTACTAATTAACAGACGAAGAGGTGATTAAATAAGGTTTTCCATGTATTCAGTCACTTAAAGGCGACACAAGAAGTTGTTGAAAGTTCGTGTTAAAAAGTTTCCAGAACCACCTGATTCTTGCTGTTTGCAAAGGTCCCTTGGGTCTGGTGGGTGCAATCACCGTAGAGCCATGGCTCATCCCCTGACATAGCAGGGACTGTTTGCGGTAAAACTTTCCCCAGTCCTGCTTCCCCATCTTCAGACATGAGAGCAAAATGCCAGGGTCTTTCCATGCCCAAAACCAACCCTGAGATGGTTGCAACATGGCAGAAGTAACACAAAGCCTCTTGAATCCTGAGTTGAGAACATCTGTTCTCATGTTTACCTCACATACAGTCTGTACATCATATACTCAGGATATACTAATAACATACCTCATGCAGGCCAGTCTTTGAAAAGATATTTTGGTGCCAACATTCCCCTCCATCCCCTGTGCTTTTAGCATTGTTTTCCTCTCTAAACTGTGTTCCTTTTTTCTGCCACTTTTTCTGAGTCAAGGTGTGTCTACTAATCCATCCATAATCTACCAAGACACGTCCAGGAGTCCCCTCTTCCTGGCTATGACAGGGATGAACATCACTAGAACTAGAAACATTGACTGGGAAAAGAGGACATAGATTAAGTGACAATGTGGGAGGGGCTCAAAAGTAACTTGTGAATTAATGTTTGTCCAGGTAAAAGTCTCATTTCTAGTTTCATGACAAATCATTTGACAAATTCATATATATTCTGTATCTATAGTTGTACTTGAGGTTGCTGTATAAGCAGCTCCAGAAGGAAAAAGAAAACTTCTAGAAAAATTGTAAAAGCTGGACACTCAAATTAGCTTCCAAATAGTAACAGATACCAGAAGCAGTAGCTGTCCTTAAAGAAACTTTTGAAATCCCACAGGCTGCAAAGCAGCACAAGGCACTAAGCAAGATTTTTCTTTGCTGTCAATCTGGAAAGAGTATGAATTTCACTGGAAAGTATTTCTGTCTACAGTGCTACAGTCTCCAGATTGTTCTTGTATTCAATGATTGTACTGCAAAATAAAAACCCATCCTGTTTATGAGTATCTCTGTACTGAACTGATTATACAGAGAATATAAGAGATTCAAACTATTTCCGCAAGAGTTTGTTTTTAAAAACATAGGGATCTCACAGAAAAAACACACTCCTTTTTGTCAGCTAAATTCCACTTTTTAAGAGCCTTCCTATTGTTTGTCAAGCTGATTTTTTTTCTGGGTGGCAAGAAAGGAATTTCAAGGCAAATTATTCAAGCAATGCCAAAATTCTGCTAGATTTTCATTGTTACATTGTAAGTATTTAAGGGAATGAGAAAAGGCAGAAATATATCTTTTCAGAACTGCAGGCACATATCTTTAAGTTTGAATTCCAAAGGAAACCAATAATTATTCTTTTTTTCCCACTGAAAATCTCAAAAAGCAATGAAGGCAGCTAAAGTCTTGAAGTAGATGGAGAGAATTAATATTCACAACAGGAGCATAAAGTACATAAAATTCATTATTTACCATGCCTGGGCACTAGAGTGTAAAAAAAAAAAAAAAAAAATTAACAGGTGCCCTCTTTTGTCAAGAAAGTCTCCAGAAATAGGGGTAGGGGAAGATTTACAGCAGCAACTAAAGAAAAGATTTCCTAATATTGAAAAAATTGTACCTTTCATCTGGAATGTGCGCAAGATTTTAAGTATTGTGACTGCATCACACTGACAATAGTGAGAGCTTTCAAAATACAGGACCAGACCCCACACTGAGATGCATCACTTATTCCCACTTGGTGTCACTCAGGGAACTTGCTTTCCCTCAAAACAATTTCTTATCCATTTGCTATATTGGTTTTTTCTTTCTTTCTTTCTTAAAAGTACTTTCCCTGTTTAGCCTATGTTTATCTTTCCCTGAACCCTTCTCAGTTCTCTTTACATTGCTTTTCCTCCTCTTTGAGCCCTCATCTTTCCTTTCACTAATGCCTTCTCCATTTTAATATCACTTTCCTAGCGAGAGGTGGAGAGCTGCTTTAGGCAAAACCTTCTCATGCTCCACTTCAAGGTAGTGAGAGTGGTGCCTTACAAGCTATTTGTAAAAGTATCTAAGATAACAGAAGAGAAAGAAAAGAGAGACTCAAGCATAAACAGACACTGCATTTTGTTGTGCTCTAATTCTATTACAAAGACTACACAGGAGTGTACAGTGAAGATGAGATGGTGATTTATGCCTTCACTCAAATAAGATTTGTTTGAAAGCAATCAGTACTCATCTGGGATTTTAAATAATGGAAAGTAATTTGTCCGGGTGTACAAATAGCTGGTTAAAACATACGCACTTCACTCATGGGGGTTAATCTTATAGATGCAGCTTGTACTAAATCTGAACCAGAAAACTATTTCAGATTTTGCTATCAAAACTGTGCTGGTTTTGGCTGGGGTAAAGTTAATTTTCTTCCCAGTAGCTAGTATGGGGCTGTGTTTTGGATTTGTGCTGGAAACAGTGTTGGTCATTCAGGGATGTTTTCGCTCCTGCTGAGCAGTGCTCACCCAGAGCCAAGGGCTGTTCTGCTCCTCACCCCACCCCACCAGCGAGGAGGCTGGGGGGGCACAAGGAGTTGGGAGGGGACACAGCCAGGACAGCTGACCCCAACTGACCCGAGGGATATCCCAGACCATAGGACGTCATGCTCAGCATAGAAAGCTGGGGAAGAAGGAGGAAAGGGGGACGTTCGGAGTGATGGCGTTTGTCTTCCCAAGTCCCCGTTAGGCATGATGGAGCCCGGCTGCCCTGGAGATGGCTGAACACCTGCCTGCCCATGGGAAGTGGGGAGTGGATTCCTTGGTTTGCTTTGCTTGTGTGCATGGCTTTTGCTTTGCCTGTTAAACTGTTTTTATCTCAGCCCATGAGTTTTCTCACTTCTACCCTTCTGATTCTCTCCCCCATCCCACCAGAGGGGAGTGAGCGAGCGGTTGTGTGGGGCTTAGTTGCTGACCGGGGTTAAACCGCAACAAAAACACACCAGGGCAGACTACTCCCTCTATTTAAAAAGTGATGCTGAGTTTTCCAGTGCAAGAGTTTTGGGGAAACACTTGAATTTTTCAAGTCTTCACCAACCTTTGAAATTTTAAAGGTTCACTATCACTAGGCAGCTCCTGCCTATCATGTGCAAATCCTAAGAATCATCTCTTTATATTTTTTTAACTTTCACTAGATGAGCATTCCTTCACCTTTCTACATGCAAACTTGCATCCCTGATGCTCTTCTCACCTTGTACCACGCAAAGATTTCTCTTAAAAAACCCAAAACCTAAACTACCTTGTAACATCTGTACTGTCACACTGATTTCCTGGGCAATGATCTGATTCTTGTGGTTGAGTTAAAACACTTGGCATTTAGCCTTTTCCTTCTTCCCTCTCAGGAACTAGGTTATTTTTGCCTCATAAAGCAGTGCCTGGGTGGTAATACTAGCTAATTAATGTCTATTTAGTGTAGAGGGCTGCAGCCACCTTCCAGCCCCTACAGGCATTTTTATTTCCTCTCCCTGACAGGACCAGATGGCATTTTGGCCAACCTTTGCCCACCCTTCACGAGCCATGCACTCAGTTCAGACAATGCAGCTAGCAGCTTTGGAAACACATTACCATCACAGCTGGACAGATGCTAGAAGAGTGGTTGTTACTGCCCCAAACAATGGGAAAATTAATGACTTCAATTAAAAGATGTAGATTAAACCTCTACCAAGATATAGTCACCTTTTCATTTTTGTATGCTGTTGTGGGTTTTATTTTATTTAATTTTCCAGCTCTCATCACATAACAGGGTGACAAACACCTAACTAGGAAGAGAAATACATGGCCAACAATGAATGTTTACAGCAGGCTATGAGGGAATGGTTATCCCCATCTCACTGCACTATTTGATCACAGGATAAATCAGAATGATGAACCCACTCATGTTCAAAGGAAGAGTCCAATTACACGTTTCAGTGGAGTCAGCCCAGAATACTTAGCTTTTTTCAAGACCAAGCACCAGTAGTCCAAGTAATTGTCTTCCTGTTGTTTTTTTGTATGCACCATTCACACCAATTTGATGTTCCTATTAAGCTACGATCTGCCCCAGCTCCTGGTTACTGCATCAAGATGCTGTTTTATGTCCCGCCCACTCCACACATCAGTCACACATCAAAGAGCCATCAGAAAGGGAGCAAACCATGAAATACCATTAATCAAAAGCCACCCAAAAATTAACTAACATGAAGCTCACTTAATTAAAAACAAAAGCATAAATTTTCTCTCAGAAAGACCCCTGCCTCAAAACCATTACATTCAAATTACTTTTTACCCCAACAGCTTGTGATCAAAAGCAACACCAAACATCATAATTATTTTTAGATCACATGTTCTCTAATTTCATTGATTGAAGTAATTTAAGGGATCCTTCAATTTGCATACTCTGTCTTTTTAGCTACACTCCTCACTTGCCAGAAATAATGACTTCATGTAAAAGAGGTTTTTTTTTTATATATATATATACACACACACATTTATATACAGAGCGATGCCAGAGACATTCTAAGCAGCCTGTAGCCAGGCTATGACCAGCTGTGGTCTAATCAGTTCCTAACATCGGAGGAGGGTCACTCCCAACCCCTGTTTAGGAGAAAAATGACCACTGAGAAAACAGCCCCAGTGGGTCAACTGATGACACTTTCTCTCACAGCAAGTGCCCTCTCACTTGCCCTAATGACAGGCTATAGGGTATTGCTCTTTGAGCTGGAAGTGCTGTACAGTATTTCAGACTAGATGTAAAGCACTGGAAACTGATGACTCTTAAAGGATCCACGAGAACTCCATGTACAGGAGGAATCGTCCCCTCTGTGCTTTCCCAGATTCCTTTTGGGGAATTTTGCTAAAATTCTTTCCACAAGTTTTATTGCTTGATATCCTTTTGTATTTTGCACACGCAGTGCACAGCCTCAAGATTTATTTATTCCACACTACCAACACTGTGCACAAAATGTAAAATTATTCATTTTCTCCTAAGCATCTTTGGCAGAATATCCCCATAGTATCCAAGTTTCTTATGACCATGAAATTCACCCTCATTGTGCTCCTCTAAGGTGAGGTTGCAATATTATCTGTATTCTGCAGCTGGGAAAATGAGAGTCAGAAGGAAGGCAGGCACAAGTTTTCCATTAGTTTTAGTAATACAACCTGAGGCACACAGAAAGCCTATTTCTCAGTTTCCAGCCCTTCACTCTCTTTCAAAGTCTTGTAACGGCCTCTCAGAAACCCAACCTACTTCACAGTGGACATGCACAGAATGAGAAGCCTGTTGTTACCGGCCATTCGTGAAAAGTTTGTTGTAGATCTGCATCATTCAGAAATTCTGTGAGGGAAATGGAGGGCAGAAGGCAGTCCTCCAGAGCAGCGTTCAGCTGCCTTAACTATAATAATACCCGCTTTCTCTGCTGCAATCCCCTGCCTCATTTATTACACACCTTCCAGCTTGGCAGCAAATGAGGCAGTGTCTAAACACACTTCAGAGCTTGCCCACTGGTATAACGAATAATCTGCATCAGCCCAGAACTCCAGGACCAAAAAACTGAGAACCAATTCTAAAATAGGCAAGTAGAATAAGAGATGCTCTTAGACAAATCTGAACATGGCCAACAGGATTGTGGTGGTGGAAGTCTCCTACATGGGGGAATTATCAGCAACGAAACCACTCCTTAGTCATCCTACACTGATAATGGTCTCTCTGGTTCAAGATTAAATGAAAACTATTGCCTACATCTTTGAAAGTAAGCAGCAATTGTAGAGGTTTCTGCTTTGTCACATTGCATCAGAGCTACCTTAAGGGTGAGCGCTTCGGTCTTTCTCATAACCAGGGGACATGCATGTTCCCTTAGCTGGAACTTCAGGCATCCAAAATAATGTATTTACTTTTGGAAACTTGGATCTAGGTTTATTAAGAGTACAGGGTGCCACAGAGAAGAAAAAAAAGGCAAGAACATATAATAATGGAAAAGGAGGAAGAAACAGAAGGAATGACCAAAAGAGAAGAAGCAAAAGGACATCTGTAATTTCAGCATGTCAGCACAATTCATTAAGCTTAAAGGAGCCACTAGGACTTGTCTGTGGTGATGGTGACAGTGCATCATCAAGCAGAGAAATGCAGAGGGCTCTTACTGCAGCATATGTGTCTGGCTGGCGTCCTTTTGTTTGTCAGGTACCTCGTAGTGTGGGGAAATCTTGCCAAGGCCGCTGTCGCTCAGCATCCTCTTTCGAACCGCAGGGTTCCACCGATCTGATATTCTAGGGAGGGAAGAAGGAAGGGAAAGGCATTCAACTCCTCCGAAATTACCTCACGTACTCCGCTTTGAAGCTGTCTAATGCTTACTGGTACCCAGCATTTTTCAGCACACAGCAAGCTAAAATAGCTTAACTCACTATGAGTATGAGACTTTTCCTAAAGATGAATAGGAGCATTTCTGGTCTGCCCAGAGGATGAGAAGAAACAAAGATGTTTCACCATAGTTCTTAAGCACAAAGGGCTTCAGGCCCTTATACAGTGGTATCAGAGCCCTCACCATGCAGAGAAGGGATTTAACTCAATTGATACAGATTTATGGCGGGGCAGATACAGTCGGGGGTGCGAGGAGGTTGAAAAGTGCCAAAGTACATTAGTCCTGCTGTGTGCTCCAGGACACCTAACGCAGTAGATGTTATTCCACTGTCCTTCTGTCATTACCATGGCTGCATCTGATCCTGTCCCCAGCTCCCCGCTTAAGATCTGCCCTCCCACATCTCCCAACCCTTCAGAAAAGGGGACCAGAAAAGAGATGCCCAACTCTAATACGGCTGCTGAAAGCCAGATCCCAGCACCACTCACCCAGAGGCCTGCTCCACTACCAGATCAGGCATTCCTGGTGGCGTCCCCACCTGCTGTGACATTACCAGCTCTGGGTCCAAAATAAAAATCTCGTCCTGCGAAATTTCCGTCACAAAGTGCAAATGTTCCTGTTGAAGTGATACAAGGAACAAATAATGAACCTGCAACATCACTGGTCTCTCAGAGCACCCAGTTGGCTATAGCAAAGCTGGGTGCACGTCAGGGTCTCTGAAGAGCATTCATGCGACTCTGGGTATTTATTTAAGCGCATACAGATACACACACACTAAAACCAATGCTGCTGAAGTCACCAATAAATACTTCACAGATTTCAAGTAAAACAAGATTCCCAACCAGCAAGGTTCACACTCACAGCAACACTTAAAAGGCTGCTACTCAATGACTCTATGTCATTCAGCTGAAAACTGGAGGCCTACCCAAACGCTGAGGTTTGCCTTTCGAAATGAGGACCAACACTTAAGGTCTTGCCCTCTGATAATGGCTGACAGAAATTTTCATTGTTTGGGGATACTGTCCCAGACATCTATTGCTTTTACATTCTGGTTTCACATCTCCGTTACCAAAGCTCTCTTTCTCAGTCCCTCTTTTTTGTTATTGTCACTGAAGGCTCATTGTCCTTCAAAAACCACCGAGCGTGAGCAGGCCTGTCTACACAGGCAAATGGGCAGGAGACTTCCCACCATTTGTGCACTGGGACCGTCACACAGTATTGATCTTTTCCCACAGAAACACAGGGAAAAGGAGTAGGAGGGAAAGATGACCACTTGTACAGAGTCAAGCATTAAAGAAATACAGAATAAGCCAAACAGGGTCACATTGCCCAGTTTAACCTGTAGCAGCATCTTCTTCACCCTTGCTTTCCAAATGTTAAAGTATGACTTGATCAAAGCATTTATATGACTGTGTGCAAAGAATTCCCATGGTGACTACACACAGACCCTGAATCTGGGACCTCTGAACTAAAGCCACAGCTCCTTCTGCTTGAACTAAACCACCAGCTGCTTTTGCTAGGAAACAGTCATATGTTCATGTGATCCAGAAACAGCTTACACAGTTCTCAGGAGGACTAGATACAAATGACCACTGTGTGAAATCAACAGTTTGCACTTAATGCTGAGCCACTAATTGGCCTGTTCCGGCTACAAACCAGAAACACCAAAAGCTCTGTAAAATTTTCAAAGTGTCTTTTAGAAAATATATTCAGATTGTCAAATCTATACCACAGGTTTGAGTCCAATGGAGCTACACGCTGTTTTGGGGTCCCTTGGGAATATTTTGATACAGCTCTGTTTATAATTCTCAACTTGTAACATCACCTTAATTTCCATAGCTATTCCATGTCACACACATGGGATCAAGACTTCTGGAGACTAAAAGCACCAGTAAAGATATAAACTCAAATACTCTGCTGACACATAGATGCCCTTAGTAAGACTTGATAAGGATGACAGATGTAGAAAATTCTGATCTGTACATCAGATTGGTAGTAAACAGAAGGGCAGATGGTCAGCAGATAAAAAAGTTCAGTGAAAAGATAAGAATTACATCAACTAAAAAAATGGCACAGAATTTTTTCCTCTACTTTTCATGAGACATCAGTAGCATTTTTACAGGAGGAACAGCAGATAATTCATTTTAAGCTGCATTTGACATAGATTTGAAAATAAAAAAAAAATCTATAGAAACAGTAACCGAATAAAGATTTACCTGAGATCTGTCAATGCGGTAAAAACGATCAGCAGAAGTTGCTGCAAGACAGAGAAACAACAGAGCTGCAGTGAAGACAATGGTCTGAGCAGAACTGCATGGACAAGATGGGCCAAGCTAACATCACCACCACATAAGATAACCTTTGTGTCAGTGAAGTCACAGTGGTTTCACAAGAACATAATCCGATTCAGTCATTATGTCCATATTCCTATCCCATTAAATGGTGAATTTAAAGGTGAGGCTTAACAAAATTCACTGAAATTATTAACTTGAAATAAATATTTTTAAAAACATATAAAATGGATTTCATGCTTATAATAAGAATTGATTACATTAAAATACATGACAGAAAAAGCTGCATTGTTCCGATGAGTGTATAGCAAGCATATAATGAAATTGATGGGTCTAATAGGATTAATTCAAATTCTGAATCTAAAGAACAATAACATGCTTGGAAGCTCTTTGTAAATCAAATGCATGGCCACAGCTATTCACCCTGAATTACCAATACACTCAAGAAAAATTTATGCTACTCGTGGAAAACACATGAAAATAGGGGAGATTAAGTAATAAAGCACCTAACATGGAATCTGGTCACTGCTAAATAATTTATATTACAAAACTCAGAAGTATTTTATCACCTACAACGTACTTCATCACATGTGATTTTTTTGTTTCTGCTTTGCATTTAGTTTGGCCAGTGAAAACAGATTCGTTCATTCTAGAGTTTGGACACAAGAACGGAGTGATGTAAGCATAGTAGGTTTTGGCACTGCAAGGGAATATCAAATCCCTAAAGGTAAAAACTGAATGCATCTACACACCCAGCTTTCCCCCAAACCCAAAGAGATTCTCAATATGTTTTTATCAATTTCCCTCATGAGAGACAAGGAAGAGTGATTAGAAATTGCCAAGGAGAAATTGGTTTTGTTTAGAACAATAAAAATTTCAGTCTCCCCATGCTGAAACTTTTGCAAAAGCAGATGCCATCCATTTTAACTGCTAATTCCAGTGCTCTGGAGCCTGATGTAAAGCCCAGATAAGCCATCTGCTTTGACAAAGTCTGGGTCAAATACAAGTGCAGGTCTCCAGGGAGTTACATGAAGTGCACTCTTACAGGGAAAGGAAGGTACATTTCCATCACCTAAACACTATAGCACTTAAAGAGATAGAGTGAAGAACGCAGCCTTTCCAGCAGCGGCATGTTGCCACAACCAGCTGAGTCCAGGCACTGCCATGCAGTAAGTGCTGCTCATCACAGCAGAGACACTAGTAAACCAAACCTCTAAGCAGCCTTAGAAGAACATGCCTCCTTGGGGTGACAATGCTACAACAGATGTTTTGATTGCTAGATGAAGGGTTTGTTTCATTTTTCAGAAGGGAAGGGGGGCATGCAGCTCCTTTTTTGCCTGCTCAGTGTAACAAGAAGGAGCAGTTACCCCTCCACGGTAATACTCTCAGATGCATTATCTTTTACATGCGCACCAGAAGCAAGCTGCACGCTAGGCACAAGAGAAGGGAGGTGCACTTACCGTCTAGGAAGCACCATCTAGGAGATAGCCTCTGAACAGAAAGTACTCTGGGGAAAGAGCTTTCCTGGTCCTGGATAGGGCAAGGAAATGACATTAAAAGTAACAGATTTTTTTCTCTTAAAATAACTATTTTCTAGTATCTACTTTTTTCATTTTGCTCTACTGACATTGCACAATGTGCAAAACCTACATAGCCCAAACCCACTGGATTTGCTCCTCACTGACATCAGACCTTGACTGTAATATAGAAGAGAGTAAACTGACATGATTACCTTCAGCCACAGCCTTGGCTGTCCCCTTCCCTTCAGCCCAGCAGTATCAAAAAGCTCTGCATCAAAACCAGCTTTCTCAGCTGTCTACAGACCCCCTTATTTGTGGGGACACAAGAATAGAGAAATGTGAAAGAGGTCAAAAAGATACGCATCAATATTGGGCAACAGCCGTGAACTCTAATTACTATTTTTGTTTCTTGTGTGCCTGTCACCTTGCTTTATTCTAGCTCAGTATTTTTACACTCTTTCCCACCTGTACTGATCTGCCACTCAAAGCAATTGCCCACTTTGCCTGTCCCTGGCGTGACCCAAATGCACATCAGGGGGAAAAACGTTTTTCTCTACACCCAGAGTACAGAGAGCGCAGACCTGGGGACCACCATCGGCCAAGCAAACAGACATCCTATATCAACACCCTCCTGTTCTGGCTAAAAAGACAGGCTCCTTGGGAACTGATGGATGTTATTTCAGGAACAGGCCTTCTTCCCGACCTGTATGCTCCAAGGAGTCAAACAGGCTGTCCCCTTGATTTTTCAGCTCTCACTGAGCTGGAGAGGCAAAAGGGATCTCAGAAAGCAGAGGGTGGTCATGGCCCTACTCCATGCTGCCAGCAGATGGCCAGCCAACTTCCTAGTCACTGGGACACAGTTTAAACACAAATAGATTTGCACAGGACAAAACACAACAGCATGGATCTCGGGCACCCACCCAAAATTTGTATAGAGCCAGATTCTATCCTTATTTACATCTTAAGCAGTAAAATCAGCACATCTGCAATGATGTAAATTCAGGCACATACTAGCTCAAGATTAAACTTTACTCCTCCTTCAGACAGCAGACTACAGAGTGGTATACCAAAAGCACAAGGCAAGAAAAGAAAAACTAGAAGCAATGGGGTGGAAAGGTACCTTTGAGAAAAGTATTACTCTGCATAGAAAACATAGAATGTGAGTAATGTATATGTACATATATTCATAACATGGACATAGACTGGTAAAAACAGACCAGGATATAATGATATCTCATTGGGACTTCTCAGAATATCACACAGAAGCCCAGCACCTTTCCTGACAGCAGGATGCAGGACCAACAATTTTCGTATTGGGAATTGTCCAGTCATATCAGGTCAGGAGTTGTTTGAAGGTCCAACACCAGAAAGTAAAGGCTGGCTGAAAGAGCGAGTTCCAAAAAGAGATTCCAAACAATCATGGGGTTTCAGCCAGAAGGAACAACAGGGCTATGAACGCTTAATCTCTAGCGTAACACAGGAATCCACCACTCCAGCCTGAGCTACAGCAGACCTTTTAGAAAGGCACCCAGCCTGAGACACTCCCAAGTGACACAAACCCCACCATTCCCTCAGGCAGGTGGCACCACGTGCATGGTTTGAAGGAGGAAAGCAAGGCTGCTTTATATACAAGAAGAGGGAAAGTGCAGAAACACCAACACAGAGTTAAAATGAAAGTTTATGGTGTATCAAACATGCCCAAAACATCTGCAACATTCATACAGCTTCTCAAAGGTTTGCAGTTTCCTATATATTTTCCTCTGCTTTTGCTGCCTAGTGTTTACATCATTAAGAAAACCTAGAAGTAATAGAAATTTCTCAGCAATTTACCTTACTGTTTTGCAAATCTGACTTATTTCTAAAATATTTATCTCAGTAACCATGTGTAAGAAAAAGTTAAGAAAAAATAAGAGTTTCATCAGTTCAATTCCCCAGACTGTCCAGACATGTGTCAGTAAGACCATGGGGAAGAAGCAGTTTGCTTTCTTCAACCTTGGGAAAGTCTCAAAGAATGCTGAAGGAAGTTGTCATTTCAGTCTGACTGGGTAAACCAATTTCCAAACTGATTACAGAGCAAACAATGTTCTCATATGTTAAGAGTCAGTCATTGCTCTTCAACTTACATAAAGATATCTGACACTTTTTCAGCCACCTGAGAAAAAATGAGGTCATGCTGATGTTGTACAGATACACACAAGTTCTTAGCTTCCCCAGCTTCCTCGTCAGCAGGGTACCTGCGTGCACTATGTGTTGTTTTCAAGCAGCTCTGATGATGATTAGCGTTTTGCACTTTGATGGACCCTCACTTCTCAGCCAGGTGAATGCATATCAGCAGCTGGCACGATGCTGCTACAAAATGTTATTAATTTCATTTGGTATCATAACAGTGTTTGTAAGATTCATCTTATTAGCTTATTGTGTTTCCTTACTGGTTATCCAGGACAGAAAAGCAAAGACAGCTCCAGACAATTCATCTGTTGTTTCCTCAGTGCCCTGGAGTTTGGCTACAGTCCTGGCAACAGATCTTGTCTGAAATGTTACTTCAGCAACATACAAACTTTGCTTGACTACAGAAAAAATATATATACACATACATCTTCTGATGCATGATGCCTGCATCTATAGCCATCCTGACAAAAATACAACAGCCTCAATTCTCTCCCATATATAGACTGAAAGATCTTACTTGATCCCATAAACCTTGCTCTCATGTACAGTGTTTTGTCTCCAACCTCTGTGCATTACAGGAGAGATGAAAACAATGACAGCATAACTTTCCATATAGTGAACTATTTCTGCACATGGGGACGAAAGGACATATCTCAGTGGTTTAAGCATCAGGTTTAAAATACACTTATACCTTTCTCTAATATGGGCTTATGGAGTTGTGGGATATTTAGGTTTTCTTGTATCATAACTGAGGTGTATGCAGGACAGTCAAGGGTTTTCTGAAATCCACTAGGTTTGCTAATGTCTATGTATCTGCATGCACAAAGCTTTATGTATCTTAATATTTACGCCACTATTTGTGGAAAATTGAGGACTGGGATACAAAGAACAAAAGGAAGAAAACATCCAAAGATAACGGTGCATACTAAAAAGGTAGATGATACAAAGAGAAATAAGTAAAAATTCATAGACCTAGCAGAGTACATAATGCTGGGTAAATGAAGATAGGGATAATGCTGGTAAATGTAAATTCAAGTCACAAATTGTATATTGTGATATGATCCTTCCAAGACTTCATTACAGTTCAACTGCAGAACTAGCTTGGGAAGTCTCAGGCCCATGAGAACGGTATTTTATGAGCATTAAACTTATTAGAGAAACAAAACAGAATGAAAAACAGCTCCAGCATAATTTTTCTCATTTGCACCTGGGCTTGCTGATGTTTCTGCTGACTCCCCATGTTTTGAGCTGCACAGGAATCATGCAAGAGAACTGCATTTATGAGACCTAAAAGTACCCATGACACCTTATTAGTGAGGTAGGAAGACAGTTCCATCAACTCAAGCGCCTTATTCATGCCCTTTATACCCTGCTGCTTCTCCTTTCTGTAATATGTAGAGGGATACCAACAAACATGGAACAAACCTCAAATTAACCTAACAAGACAGTTTGTAGAAATGACCCACTGAGAATAAACCACTGTTTGAAGACTCCAGGATAAACAAGTACTGAAGACAAACACAGAGGGGGGTACATTCAAAATGTAGCATCATAAAAAATTGATAGTACGTTAGGGATTTCACACTGATGTGCACTAGAGAAGATGGCTAGGCAATTAATTTATATACTGCTATAACTGCAGAGGTTAAAGCCAAGGATGGACTGATTTCTGGCATTTCATACTCTGTTTTGGCCCTCCCCATACACGCAGATTTAGTTCTTCATTTTACCTCAGGCAGTTTCCTATGCATGGAGCAGTCAGCTCCAGGTTAATTTATAATGAGTGGAACAGAATAATACATGCTGTTTTATTAGCCAATTCACTAGACACTAATGCTGCTGTAAAACTCAGTTCCGGGGCAATGATTGATACAAATGTCAAAAATATGAGGTTAAAATTGGACAGGGAAATGCAGAAACAAACCATGAACTGGTATGAAGATGGCAACTCCAGGAAAACATGCCAAATTGCATTTTCTCATAGTGTCTTTCTGCATTCAGCACATTTACAGGCATTTTTGCCGAACTGGAATTCTGTATCACCCAGGTAATCATTAAGCCCCAAGAAATTATCTGCAATTTCACCACAATGGGTTCCAGTCAGCTGGATCTCTGTATGCTTTCTCAGTGAACTCGTTCCTGCTGATCCCAACAAGAATTGCATTGTTAAATCTAGGAAAAGGCTATCAACACTGTGCGAACTTGTCTTTTGATCCTAGGTGCTGTGTCAGCTAACCATGGTTTGTGTCAAGTCTCTGCGCTAATGTCAGATCAGCTCAGGAGTCAGTAGAGTTAGTCTGAGTTAGTTTGCTCACAATTTAAGCACCGTGCAATGTTTTACTGGGAGAAATATGCATTCTTGAATAATACTTCCAACTGTAGAGGCAAGTTCGGTATTGCATTAATTGTAGAATAAAGTTGTAAAATGCACAGAGAGACCAATTTTAAAAACTAGCCACCTAAAACTAGAACCTGCAAAAGACACATTTGTGCCCAAGATGGATTAAAAAACTACTCTGAAGATTATGTTAAACTAAAGGTAGATAGATGACTATGGTACACAGAACTATTAAAAGGTCAGACCTGCTAGCACACCTTTTTTCTCAGTGATAGACTTTATTACTACAGCTATGCAATATAATATGTTATTGTTCAGTGAGACAGAGAAACAATTTTACTTTTGTCATTTGTCCTACAGGGCACATTCTCTCATTCACTTCAATATGCAAGGCACTGCTATTGCAATACCACTCGCATCATCTTGCTGTGCTAATTTTAAAGACGATTCCATAAGGTTTGCAAGGAAAAGGATTGTCTGAGGGAAAGCAGAACAAACCTCCAACATTTCAGGGTAAACTATAAACAGAAATTCATCTAACATATAGGTATCCAACAAAAAGAAAACCTGGGTTCAAATGCAAAGAGTGCAGTCCATGTTGTTAAGCCTCTTTTTGTTCTGATACTAAAAGGAAAGCTTATCTTACCTGGTAATGAACTCTCTGTGTAGTAGAAGTTACCGACTGTAGGTCCTAGCAGGAGGATGAAAGACACAGACATGATGAAAAAAAATTAAAGCAACAAGAGTGGTTTGCAGTTCTACTATCTGAAGTGGTTTGGCAAACAGATAATTTTGCAAGGATTTCTCACTGGTTTTAAGCATATGAAACAAACACTACAGAATAGCTATGGAAAGCTCACTTAAAGTTTAGATTTGCATGCATTTGGTCAAAAAATGGTTTTAAAAATATAGAAATTATGTTAATGGATCTTTACCATATCACAGACCTATTTGTTCCATGAAAACTATCTAACTTTAGAGTATCAGCAAAAAAAATGAAAGAAAAGATGCTAAAATCTATAAATGTGTTTTGCAAATATTTCTGAATAATTAATGCACTAAAGAAAACCACTGGCAGTTCTCCCTTTTTTAAGATAACCTCATGTCAGGGGGGTCATATCAGAATGACCCTGATATTTAGTAGGGTTCAGGAATCTGATTTATTTTAACAGAGATTTTGTCATATAGATTTAGCTCATGACATAGCCTACCAAAAAGCCTGGCCTACAGACAGCTCCCCAGTTGGCATGCAAATTGGCAGAGCGCAGAAAACCTTGGCACCTTCACTCCCGGCCAATGGGTCTGAGCCAAATCAAGCACACAAAAAAAGTAGTACAAACCCTGCAAAAGGTCAGAGAAACACAGTTCCTCCACAACCACTCTGGGTAGTTCAACCAGAACTTCTGGGTGTGCTTCCTCCGGGGCTGTACAACTACTTGCCACCCAATACTGGCCATTAAGTTGCCTGAGCTCAGTATGAGATCACATTTTTAATCCGCTGAGAACATCGTCACAATTATTTCAATGGAATTTTCCATCACCGGATACTTCAAATATGCATGATCTTAAAATATGGGTTTATGTCTGATAATACTAGCCACACCTCAGGTCTGAATGTTCCGAAATGAAGGTTCATAGCTCCTACGTAAATTGGACCATCTATTTAGAAACCTTCATAATGTCCTCACACTTGGAAATGTTGTTGAAAGAGATCAGTGAAAGATTAAAAACAGTCAGAGACCGTATGTTAATGAATATCCATTAGTTTTATCACTAAAGGCATGCACACTTAAAATTATTCAGATTATGAGGCATTTAGAGTCTCCATTTTCCAGACTGTATTGTAGAATGAACTCTCCTGAGGCAAGGTGTTCAAGACAATAATAGCAACGTTATTATTAGCTCATAAGCATACATTTCTGTGTATTTGGAAATATCTAGTTGATATTTTTAGTTTTTATTGGTATCTCAGATTACTCCATGACAGTATTAGAGAATAACATTTGCCTAATTAGACCCACTCAAATACCATGATGTTTATCCTTACATAACACAATTTCTAATCAATAATTTATGTAATATCAGCAAGGTATGTGGAGAGTCCTGGTTTTCCATTCCAAATCAAGGAGAAGTAAACACAGCCATCCACGTCAATTCTGTTATCGTTTAAAAGGTTTTCATTTCCTCTTTAGAAAATATTTTTCAGTGGTACTCCTGCTTTTATTATCATATCATAACTCTAAAGTTTTGTTTTCAGTGGTAGGCAAATTGCAATACTCCTAACATATAGTTGTTGCATCTGGTAGACGTCTGCACTCAGAACCAAAAGAAACATAATATAGATTAATAAATGATACCCGAATTCACAAAAAACTGACCTCTTGTAGACGGTCAATGTACATACGACAGGTCTCCAAGTCACAATCTCCTCGTACAACTATAATTCCTAGGGGAATGGCTGGAAAATCAAAACCAAAGAAAAACCTTGTTAACTGAAGCCTCTTGAACTCTAAAAGATTTGCAATATGCTTCAGTTTTTGTGTTTTTTAATGTCCTTGCAAAAGCTTTCTACTATCTAAATCTTAACAGTAATTTAAAAGCAGGAACATATTATTCATGGTTAGTTTCACCCACTTATAATTATCAAAAGTTTCAGTTTTCAACCATCTTTCATACCAAAGAAGCTAGAACAGATTCAGTTAAACTGTGGACTTCATTGTCTGATGTCAAGATCAGTTATTAACTGCAAAGAAAGGAACATACCCCAGAACAAAAGTTTAGTGGGGTGCTCTTATGCATTGAAATAAAAGAGTGATATTTCATTTTCAAAACACTAAAAAGTCTACAAAAATGATTTAAAGTAATGAAAGTCACAGCCTGATTTCAGAGAAAACTGTCCAGCACCATGTTATTCTGATGTAAGGCTGCTTTCAAATCAAACCAGACATTATTCCATCTACACACAAAATTGACATAACATCTCCATATTTTCTCACAGAGAAAAAAAGAACTTGTGAAAATACAGCAAGTAATTCCCCTCAGCTGAGGGCAGCATTTTCAATAACAGGGGATTTAGGTTTCCACAGCCATTCTGTTCTTGCAGCTAAAGAAAACCCAACACAAACCCACAAAAAGAACAAAAGAGAAAAAAGTATATGCGAGTCCACAAGGAAGGTACCAAGAGAGCTACCTAGTGAGACCTCATTAAATAAAAAGAAAACAAGTGAAAACTCTTGAGTACCTGGTTTTCTAAAACTGAATCACTGAATTAAGTTCTTTTTTTCTCCCTGGAGGATCTTTAATCAAACAATGGCCCCAAAAAGTAGGGGAGCAGCAGGAAAGAGATTTAAATCCTCATCTGAAGTATTCCAGAAGGAGAGGAGAATATCAACTCATAAACAATTTTGGTAACTGGATAACAAGAAACAACGTAAAGTCACTGACAGTTCTGAGATAAACAGAAAAAACAACTGTGCTGCAGCCCCTCCTGTATTCAAAGGAAGTTGATTAAAAGGGAGAGATATTTATCCACCAAGAAGCTCTTCATTCTGATAAGAGAACGAGACAGCACTAAAAGATAATGGGGGACATGGCTCATATTTTTGTGGCCCACCAAGGCTAGAAGCAGAAAGAGAAGCTCAGTGGTTTCAGGGAGGAGAGTAGGGGAGCACCTACAGCAGTCAAGGTCACTAGGGGCCTCAGAGGCCAGCGCAGGGCTCTGGGGACACATCAACAATACTGCCAGCATCGTGTTTGGAAAGCAATTGGGACAGCAGAACAGCTAGCAACCTGGGAAAACCAGAAGCAGGGTCAAAAAAGCTGGAGGGAGAAACAAGAACATAAAGGAGGGATAGGCAGGAAGGCTAGGGAAGAAGGGAAGAGCTTGCACTTCTCCTGAAGCAACACCGACATCCAACCGTGATGCCAACCCACCTGCACATTTCAGAAGGGCCAGGAGGGAACCGTGCTCATTGCGATCTCCCAGATTTTTTCATTAAAGAACAGAGACTGAGAGACAAGTGAGCGGAAGGAGGGTCAATCACAAGGTTTGCTTTACGCGCTCCAATGCTCTGGGTTACAGACTGATTCTCTTTGCTTAGTGTTTATTATTGCTTAACCTGCTCTGACAGGAGACCCTTAAGCTCTTTGTAGAGAGTACTTAATGGCTATCTAGTTTCAATTCAGCAGATCCCTCTGCAGCCCTTACTGAAAGAAGCGTTTGTTAAATTCATTTATAGCACTGAAAAGTGGATTGTAGCAGACACGACTACACCTCCAATAGCTACAAAGCACTAGGGAGCTACACCACTGGCTCATAAACTGTCACCACAGATTTTGTCTCTCTTCTATTGAATTCCTTCCTTCATGGAGGAGTATGTGCACTTAATGGGGATGTGAGTTTTGACCTGCTGAAACAATGCAGCTAACACAGAAACTAAATCCTTAACTATCACCATTCCTGACAACCCAAAGGAGAAGGACTTTACGAACATTTGGAATTCTAAAGAAATCCACCAAAATGTCTGAAAAGAAAACACTAATATGCAATAGATAGCTTAGCGGTGACATTTATGGGCCTTATCTAATGACTGAAGAAGAAAGTCATGATTCGCAGATTTAATTAAATTATGTCCCATCTATTCTTAGTGGTCATAGAATGACTCTGGAATTCTGGGCTGGGTGACTTTGTCATTAAAAAGAAATGGGCAGCTTTTGCTGCCTGGAAAATCTGGATTAACATTACTTATGGCTTTTCGGGCCAATGGCTAGCTAAGGGATAAGGTGCGTGAGATGAGTCTCGAGTTTTTCCATTCCACATGGTTCATGCTCATTTGAAAAAAATCTTTTAAGTCATTACTGGATAATACTACAGTATATGCTAAAATGTTGCTTGCCAAAGGTTTTTTTGTTTAGGATTTTTTGTGGGTTTTTTTGTTTTGGGGTTTTTTTGGTTGTTTGGGTTTTTGCAAGATGCATGTTGCTTTCAGCAAGGAAAATGTTCCCAGCTCTCATTTTTATCATAAACCACAGTAAGTATGCACAATGCAGCCAAGATTTTCAAAGTGCTTCACAATAGCTGCTGTTTGAAAACAAAAGCAAATCTTTAATGACTGGTAATGAGATTGAAACTATGGGATTGTTTCTCATTCTAAATACAGGGCAATGCTGTGCAATAGAAGCAAAATAAATTAAGTTATGATAAATCAGTTGAAGGCATGAAGTTAACATGCATGGCATTCAATCATCGTGGACACTTTCATCCAGGAGTAAAGGAGCTTCTATTTTTTCTGAATAGCCCTGTGGGGATGAGGATGTGGACAGCACAGAACAGTGCTGTGGGACACAGTGATTACTAGATATGCCAGGTGAGAGACGGGATGACAAAGTCTTATATTAAGAGCACAGGCACTGCAGAGCAACTTTCCCATATGCCCGCATACTGTCCCCTCCTGTGAATACATGGATATATCCACACATGGGAATATGCCAAAAATAAGGGATAGTCTCAGATCATGAGCCAAGCCACAGCACTGAAGTGCCAGACATTTTTTCTCCCAAGGCGCCTGCTCTTCTGGCCACTTGCATCCAGCTCCCGGTTTCTTTGTGTTCCCTGAAAGATGAAAAAGACTTTGTCCAGGGAGCTGTGGATACAGACTTCAACACTGCAGTAACGAGTAGCAGTGCAAGAACCCTAGGAGATGAGACAGGCAGACAGTTGCTTCACATTCTGAACAAGTACTGCAGAAAGCTTTTTGTTCCTAGCAACTCTAACCAAAATAGAGTATCGGCAGAAGGAGGGTTGGGTAGATGCAGCAGTATGGCTAGCATGATGCTCTAATTAGCTGCAAGATTAGTCGTGATTTCTTAAGTCCTCATGAAATTAGCTACAGAATTTATAAACAGCAAATAACTCCTCCACCTATTAACTGCCTGTTATGCTGAATACCTAAAGCTAGTGAACTCTTTAATAGTATTGAGGATACAAATAGAAGAAGCCTGAATATACTGCATATGGGACCATGAAGAAAAAATAAAATTCAATTAACTTCCCCATTTATCGTTATGAAAGGATTCAATCTGTGATCTAAACGCCATGATTAACCCACTCAAATCCCAAACAAAACAGCCTCAAGACAGATCATTAAGGTAGATGTGAATGCCAGGAAAACTCATTCTGAGTCTGACATACCTCAGGGGACTGGGGAGATTAGACATTGGTCTGTAAATGTTTAATGTAGCAAATAAAGGATCTTCACTACTGAAGATATTATAAGAATGTCATTTTCCTGAGAGGTTTCCACTGATATTAGGAACATGAAGGACCAAGTAAATTCTTGGGAGAGAATTCTAAAATATTCAGACACTTATATTAGGAGGTTTGGCTTTCCTAGTATGGTTTTAATACAACTGAGTTTGTGCAAAAGGATTTTCTTACCACACAAATCTAAGCCATGTATCTCTTCAGATCCCTTGGTTTATTAAACTGACAAAAACTAAGCCTCCTTAGGTTTGTTGATTGCTAGTTTTCTTAGCACTAGTGATCCACTTTTAAAATCCTCACATCAGGAGGCAAAACACAGTGGAGGTTATCAGACTAAACTAGACCACATTTGAGAAGGTGGTCATCCCCAATAGGCTCTCAGCGACTTCTCCAATACCTTGCCACAAAAAGGAAGAAGCCATCCAAGTCAAATGAAGACAGAACTTGTCCCAAACACCACACAAAAGGGAACAATTATAGAAAGAAATCTATGAAGAGCTGGGAATTGAAACTTGCAGGGAATGGATATTGGGACTAAGAGCTGAAAGAAGAGGTCTGGCTGAACAATGAATAATGATTTAGGATTAAGAAAAAGAACAGGAACCTGAGCTGTGAGATCTGCAGAAACAGACTAAGACAGGCAGGAAGGATGAGTGTGGGATGAGATACTGCCATCACTGCAGTCCTCTATGATTCCTCCTTAATCTTAGTGGTATTGAGCAAACTAAGATTCTTCTCCACGGCTAGGGCATATGAAAAACCAAGTTAAGGGCAGTAAGAACTGGCATATTCTATTAAAAAAAAAAACCACAACTGTGCAGTTGCTGCTGATGGTGAGCCATTTCACCGCTCCATCTTCATGGTGCAAATCTACAATGGTGTTGGCAGGAAGGACTAATAAGGGTTGAAGACCACTTGGTCACTAACAAGTTTATGGTTGGTTGGTTTGTTGTTGATTTTTATTTTTTTTTTAATATAATTGCTTTCTGCATATACCTCCATTGTCAGGAATTTCTTAGTAACATTGGAAAGGAGAAAACAGGGTGTCATAAACAAAGATTTTGCTATTTTAAAAATAACTCAATTGTTCCCCTACAATGCTGCTTTGGATCACACTTTCCTGCAATAACAGGAAATCAGAGAGAGTGCACAGAAGATATGCAGGCAAGAGAGACAGAACTAAGTTCTGTCCATATAGAAACATCAGTCCAACTCACTTTTTGAGTACGATAGTCTTGGTTATGGTCAGGGTACAACTATCACATCGGGCAGAAGGTGGTGAAACTGGTGACTAGGGTGACAAGTGCTTGGGGCACATACAGGGAGACGTTAAAGACGACAACTACATTTACAGCGAAGAACATTACAACATAACTAGAATGCCAACATATATCCCTTTCTTAAAAGGGTGCATGGAAGCATTCACCCCTCCTCACTGAAGGATCAATAAGCATCCTTTACCATCATCAATCATCCCACAGACAATACTGAGACGTTGACAGAAGAAAGAACAAAGGAGAACAGAAGGAGCACAGGGAGGGAAAAAAGGGACAATTCAGACACAGCGTCTTGGTTAAATGTCAGTTGCAGTGACAAAAGTAGATAGCAATAGAAGGAGAATGGGCTAAGAACAGTTGTGCCCTTCGGAGGACAAAATGACATTCTTTAATTGCTCGGGAGACTTTCAAAATGAGGTGTCTACCTCCAGCAGAGTGAAGATTAATCTTCATGGAACAGTTTGTATGACGAGCTGTTATATGTCGGGAAGTGCAATTTTAGGTGAAGTAGTTGATAGAATCAAATCAGTATTTCGAGTGAACAAGGGGAGTGAAATGTATTTACTGTGAGTTTAAATGATCCAGATTATTACACTGATGTCAGAGCTATCAAAACTCTATTATGGAAATATGTAACAGGCAAAACCCATAATAGCTTCTTTGCTCTTTTTCCTTCAGGGATAACTCATTAACTGGCTTCCTTTTCCTGTTCAGATTGCAGTGGGATTCTGGTTTGGTTTCCCAATTATTTAGGGAGGTAAAAATGCTTTTAATCCTTGTGGGCAGGGAATGGATATTAAGTATAGTATTTTGGAATTAAGTTGTAGGTATTCTGCCAAAGCCTGGACAGATATGTAAACTGAGCCTCTTGCAAGCATCTAGTGAGACATCCATGTACCTGAGAGCTACAGTCGCATTGAAAGAAGCTAACCCCACTTACAGTAACAGTCCTTGTAGATACAAGACCCGATACAAGTGCTCTTGTATTTTGCTAATGCACAGGTATTATCTGCATTTAATTTTTTAATTCAGACTGCCAAAAATTCACTTATTCACCTGCCATGGAAATTTATTTATTTCCACTCCTTTTGCCCCCCCATCACTTTCTTTGGTAAAGAAATGAGAATCGCTTCTCCCCTCAGCACTTCCCTCCTCTCCCTTTCGCCAAGTAACTTTTAGTGGCAAAGCTCCATGAAACGATTTGCTGATGAGGACGTAGACAGCACACTTATTTCATATAAGTATTCAGCATATGACAGAGCCAGGCAGGCAAAAATCCATAGATCTGCCACCAGAAAACCATTTAAAATTTATCCCATTAGCTTTGTCAGAAATGCAATTAAAATGGGTATCTACTTTTCTTAAAAGGAATATTTACATTATTTTCCAGCCTTCCTCATAAAAACTTAAGTTATGTAGTCCTCTAGTGTAACCATGCAGCTTGATGACTGGCTATGCCTCAGAAATTACTTACTGCGTCTTGCAGTAAGTCACAGGAAAGCTTGGACGTTAGGTCTATGCTCAGTGAACCACAGAGATTTTCCATTTTTTACTTCATGAAATTCAAGGAGCTGGCTAGAAGATTTAAAACAGTTTGGTTTCTGACTGTTTTGGGAGCACTTCTCTTCCCATACCTAATTTTCTTCAGTCGTAATTAGCATCACCCAGAAATCCTCAAATCAGGATCAGCCTCCTGAAAACTAAAGGCTGGACAATTTTTATATGAGACGCTTAAGTTATATGCCTATAGAAGTAGGTTGATGACCAGTGTATGCTGTAAGTTATATGTCTTTACACAGGACATTCCTAATATCTGCAAAGGTTACGGTGAGGTATCTTTCCCAATTTATTTTAGGTTGATGGGGTTATTATTTGCTTTCTCACATTTTAATATAAAAAAAGTAATGCACAAGCATTACTGAGACAGCTAAAGGAGGACAGATAGGAAAAACAACTTCATGAAAAATGTCTGGGAAGAATACTCCAGTCCAGCTATGTTATATTATCAAGCTGGCCATGCAGTAACTTGAAAGAGAGACAAAAGGGTCTTGATACAAATGACCCGCCAATGCCCAAAAGCAATCATTTTAACTCTTGATGGACAAACATCTACTTTTTGAATGAAAACCTCTTAAGCACACATCCAGCAAGTGATCAAATGCGTGTGAAATCTAAACCCAAATCTCAGAGATGCTAGATAATTCTCTGGCATTTTTTATATTGTTATTATTATGGGGGTTTGCAGGTGACAAATAATATAAATATGCATTTACAACTGCAGTTACAATAATGTAAAAAGTTGTATATTTTGTGTCAGAGCATGTAAATGGCTCTTAAGGACTATGTAATATATACTAAATACACACACACAAAATGTACGTCCATAGTGATGTTGGATGAGGATGGTTCTCCTCAGATGGGAAACCATAGGAAGAACCATCAAATGAAACAGATTGTTTCTGACAGGTTTGGATAGATGTGGGTTCAATGTGGCCTGAAGTCTACTGAAGGTCAAACTCTCAATTTAAACTTGAAGCAAATTCTTCTCCAGTGAGACATAATCCTCATCCTGTTAAATTTTTTCTCAGTCCAGTGATGAAGGCTTTGATTGCCTTAACTATGACCAAAATCCACTAACACAAACTTCAGAAAAGGCTGTTAGGACCTATATTAAAATTTAAGCCATTTCAGTTCTTTTGTTGGAAGGAAAGCTGGTGAACTGGGAGAATCAGGAGGGGTGGGACTAGAGAAGTGAAAGTGAAACAGTTTAACTATCTTCCAACAGTAAGATAAGCAAACCAATTAAAAGGATTGTCATCCTGTAATTACCAGAGCGCTCTGTATTACAGAGGGAGCTGAAGCTTTGTTGCACAACAAACAGTCATGCTTGTAATTTAATATGAATAATGAGCCAGATGCATGAACAAGACTATTAAATTGTTATCACAAGCAGCCGTGTCCCTCATTGATTAATGACTCCATATGTCACCAAGGAAAGGAACTCCATTTTTAAGTGTGAATTGTCATCATCAATGTTGCCAAAGCAACTGCTGTCTGCTTTTGACTTACCCCTGAACATGGCAATTAAACCATTACATGAGGAAACAAAACAGTGATTATTCTCTTATGTGGAAAACTGAAGGCTGTTAAAGAATAAGGGACTTATTTGAACCACATTCAAGGTCAGAGCACATTCTCAATATGAAATTTATCATGGTCCCCCATTCAGTTTCAAATATGATGCTAATCATAAAATCTGGAATAGTTTCATACACTAGTAGAAACCCAGCAGAACCAACAGAAAGACATGAATACAAAAATAACAGGTGTGAAAAACACTTACTTTACAGAAAATAAAATCAACTTGCAGAAGGCATAGTTAAGTAAGAAAACAGGTGAATTACCTATATATGGTCTTTATAGAGAGAGTATTTATGGAGAGAGGATATGTATGTGTATATGCACAGATAGATGAACATCCATTCCACATGACTCACCCAAAATGTATTCTTGACCCTGTGATTGGACTTTTGCTGTTGTTGTTGGGGGGGGGCGGGGGTGTTAATGTAAGATTTATACAGAATGTTCTACCAAAAGCAGCTACAGTCTGGCTTCTTCCAACTTACAGGCTTCCCGGAGTTTTTCCTTGTCGTAATGTAGCCCCTCATATTCTTGTAAATTAATCCTGTTCACTCTGATCCGCAGGCGATCTGGGATGGAATGAGGACTGCAAGAAAAGAAGAAAGCTTCTTAGACGAAGTGTTCCTTGGAAGAGCAAACTGAAAACAGGATATGAAGTGATTTTATTCTTCTCTGAAAGAAGAAAAAGAGCAAGCCTCTTCAAAACCGGGCCAACTTCTCACAGGCCCATCACTGCATTTAAAATTATGCTTACCCACTGAACAACAACATAGACATTACACCTTAAATGATAAGCAAGATCAAGAATCCCATCTGCTGGCTGTGGGGTTGGAATTGCAAAAGTTTTTCTGAGTTGCCTAATCTATATAGCTACCCCTCCGCTCTGCAGTTTGCTTTTTTGTACATCCCTATGGCCCTACTACAGCCAGTAGATCTGCCAAGCTGCGGTTCAAGACACATGCTTTCTTGGGAAGTCTCTCAGGACAACCATTTCTCTGCTCATGAGAGCATCCACCCTCATTCCTGAAGGATCTTCATTCAACATCTCTGCTCTGGGAAATGGGCAACAGAAATGTGGCTGAGAACTGGATTTCCAAAGTAGTGAGTCCAACACACAGAACCCAGGAGGGCTTTCAAAAACAAGTAGCAGTACAGGAACCTCATTTCTACAGATTTCAGACAGATTTAGATACCTCAACTGTCTATATAACTTTGAAACACTCAATGGGTCCCTGTCTATAAATTTAAGTGTCCATATATTGATAGAAAGTTTTCCTGAAAAGCTTTGTTTGGATTTCATGCTGGCTTCCACCTTACCTTAACCTATTATTTGATTTTGTAAGTTTAGCTGAAAGCTATGTAAATTAACTTGACTACATTTGCATTTTCCAATTATAAAGAAAGATAGATAGCCTGTGTATTATAAGGCACATAGCAAATGTCTGTCATATAGGAACTGGCCCCTGTGTCAGTTAAAAGTGGGTTCTTCATTCTGTGCTTCCACCAAAAGACCATCTATTTTCTCTGTTTTAACCTAGTTAGTAACAGAACTCTGCCAGCTTATTATTAACACACGCACTGCCTTTTAAAAGTCAAAATACTGCACACTGTCATAAATATATAGGTTTGCTTCTTTCTTGGTCTCACTCTTTAAAATATTTGACCTACAGCATTTGCACTGCTAGTGCAGGACATGCCACAGCTCACAAATGTAATTTTTTTTTTCCTTTTTAAAGAAGTGAGCAATTTTCTTTTTGCCTAGAAAATACTGCAGACCTAACAGAACACATGGTTTGCAGCCATGTCTTGATAGAGCCATCGGGATTGCAATTAGCAATTATTCCAGTGTTAGGTTATTGCATGCTTTCTCTCTGTTGGTATAAACAGCTCTGTCACACCTGGACAAATAAAAATGAAGATTGAAAATCAAGTCCCAGTTAAAAAAAAAAGCTTTACTGGCACAAATACTCTTTGCCTAGAAGGTGATAAAGGGTAATGAATTGAAGGTGCCTCCAAAACTGGAGTGTAAGACAACACGACAGAAGGAGCTGCACTGAACCAGTTCATGTTCTGAACAGGAGTTTCTATATTAGTGATGAAAACAAACCTAAGATACATGAAGAATAACTTAGAAATCATAAGCACTTATCAGTGGCAGCAAGACTGACACACTCAGAAACATACAGGCTACCCAATGTTTTCCCTGTGCTGACAGGGATTATTGTGTCAAAGTGCCCCAAGATAACAGTAAACTGCCCTCATGTAAGACAAGGTTTTGCAGTTTGATGACAGACACCTGGGATGGTAACTTCCAGCATAGCTTCAGGAGGCACCTTTCTAACTCAGGTGCCATTATGTCATCCTACAGAACAGCATTCTCCACCTGCAGGCTCTACAGCTGGCTCAGCAACCCAGAGAAGATGAGTGCCTGCAAATGGAGGGGAAAGGTATATAGATGGAACAAGAACATAATTGCACCGAGTCTGACAGTTTCTTCTTTCTTTGTTTTCTTAAAACAAGTTTAAAAGTCACATCGCTGGCTGAGAAATGAACACAGTCTGAGGAGATATGTTCCTGTCCAAATTCTATAAAATGCAAATTTCAAAAATGAAAATCATAGATTTTTAGCCAAGAAAAGATAAGAAAATGTTTAAGTCAGAAAACAGAGGAATTTAACTGCATAGTGTTTGTCTGAGGGGAGAAAAGAAATAATTCACTGCATGTAGTAGGTTCATGAAAATGAGTGACAACTCTGAAAAGTGAAGTTTTTTATGCACTGGTACAATACAGGAAGAAGCTATGTTGCTTTTCCCGTAATGTTCTGCCACCACACATTATGATGAAGGTAGCTCAGTCTTCCAGCTGATCAGTTCATAGCCTGGGGATTGTTGGTAGGTGTCAGGGAGGGACTACTTGTGAATTACCTCTACTTCTTTGAACTCAGCTAGGAGGAAAAGGAATAGGGAGATAGGAAAATTCAGCTACTTATTTCGGTTGTAACACTCAACCATGCTACAAAGACAGCCATCCTTGCTATGCACTGAATTAAGCCCAGTGTAAACCCAACCAAAAATCTCAAACTGTCTCAAACTGTTGCTTCTCCTGAAATCAGAATCAAATCTGTACTGTTGTGTTGAAATCTTTGAGCAACCCAAGACAGAATGCTACAAAAAGTATGTTTTCCAATGCCCAGTTCAAAACAACTACTTGACCAAAAGCTGATACTCCTGTGCAGGAATTACTCAGCCCAGCACAGGGGATGTTTGTCCTCCAAACCAGAACCACACCATAGCCTCCCCCTACTTGTTCTTTTCCATTTCTTCCTTGCTACAGAGCTCATCTGCGTGTGATGCTCAGACCTTTCCTTCCACTCTGTGACCCTGTGCTGTGGTGCCCCAATGCTGCTCTGCATACTGAGGGAAAGCAGTTTAGTACAGGAATATTGCATCTTCACAGGTAAACTGTGATTTTAGCTCCTAAGAGAGGAACACCAACTCCCTTTTCTCCTTGATTTGTCCTTTTAGATCTTCCATAGCAGATATCTGAGTGATACTTGTCTTTCAACCACCCATTGCATCCCATCAGTCTGGCTCCCACAGAAACCTACTGGTGTCCTTCACCACAAGAGATTAATTTGTTTCTGTATTTTTGTAGCTCTGCACTGTCTGTGCAGAATTTACTACAGCCATGAGGTCTTTAATACCTCTCACTCACAATTTCACTTCCTCTCCTTCCACACACTGACCTTTCTCGTATTCCTTAGTGCATGGCAGGACAGGAGTGTGCCTGATACAGGCAACTGGAGACAAGCTATGCTCTATTGTGGGAAAATACTGGGGACAGGGCAGGTAACCCTTTCCCCAGCTTCCATGTCTCCCTGTGAGCTTGTCTCAGTCATGCAATTGTTTCCACTTCCAGATGTTGAGATGAAACAACGCCAGCAAGCCTGGGATCACTAAAAAAAAATGGTTAATAAATTATTTTTTGTCTGATCCAGAACAATCATCATTGAATCAGAAGTGACTTTAAAGTTGCTGTTTCAAGCTTTCTGTTCAGTAATTATAACTATCATGTTTGAATTTTCAGAAATGATAATTATTTCTACAGTTCCTGGTTTAGGTAAGAGAGGAAGGGAAAAAAGAAAAAAAAAGAGAGAGAGAAGGAGCTATGTAACCAAGTTCACACATCTAATCTTTGACAGAGGCAAGAATTCAACAGGACTCTTCAGCCCAAAATTCAATCCCTCATTCCCAATACCATCTACCCATTCCTCCCCAAGGCTAACTTCTTTAGGGTAAAAGTTAAGTTTTCCATATCAGTACAGTAATTTTTTGTGTTGCTTTCCATGCCGCTCCCCTGCCCCCCCCCAAGTCCCGCCAAGATTTTTTACTTGTAGATTAAAATGGAATGCGTGAAAATATTTGGATGATTGCCTGAATAATTATTACAAATAATTCTAATAACTTTCTATATTATCTGCAAAGATTTTTTTAAAATTATCATTCAGACCCAAGACTTTTTAGTTCTCTTTTAAGATAATGTAAGAAAAGTCAGCAGAACTATCTTCCTTTTATAGTGCTTCGCTCTCAACAACTTGTTTGGCATAAAAATACTAGGAAACCTGTGTAAAAGCAGTTATGGTAGGGCTTTTTGCTTCTCAGTTTCTAAGCACTAGTTCAAGTGTGAACTTTCTTGGCAACCATTATCAATGAGTTAGTGGTAGACTTATGTCTGACCACACAACTGGCCTGATTCCAAACACATCATCACAATGGATAACCTGGATATCTCATGAAAGGGGAAGAAAGACAGGGAAACAGAACAACTTCTCCAGGTGTATGTTTGGAGCCTTTATGTCAAGGTGAAGGGATGGTCATGTTGACCCTCTATTCAATGCTCAAGAAGACCTGCAAAAAGGGAGAAGAGGATGTTAAGCCTCATGCCAACATCTGCCAATCCTTGGTTAATTGCCATCTGTCTCCCTGCGACCTCCCTGTGAGGGCAGGATAGCTTTTGGACGCCAAGGGGAGAGAAAGACAACACTGACTTCTGTAGCTCTGCTGACTCACTACCTAATGCCCCATAAGAAAGAAAAACGTGCACCTTCTCTTTACAAATGTTATTTCCTGGCTTGTAGCCAGCAGCAAACTATTGCATCTGCAGCATCACCTTCTTGAGTCAAATTAGTCCTTTCACCTAAAAAGGAGAAGTGAGCAAGCCCTTTTTATTTGCTTGGAACTGGAGGAGGAAAGAGATCTAAAATCAACAGCAAATCTAAAATATTTTTATTGCTCTAGAAGGCACACACACACTCTCCAAAAGCACCTTTTAACTATAAAATATCAAAGAGGATACTTCCCATGCTTTTGAAAAAGTGTAATTTTTTGGTACATCAGTGCACTGTATGTCTCCGAATTTGCTTCTGTGGAAAAAACAAGCACACCATCTTAAATGTAATGTGTTACCTGAGGTGAAATAGTTCCTTTCCAGGTCAAGTGTGGGAGAGCAATCAGCTGGCAAGTGTCAGAGTTTCCTGTTCTGTTTCTCCCCCCCGTTCACCCCCTTTTTATAAAGGCAGGGTGCTACTGCTACATAAGCAAGCTGTGTGTGCTAAAACATACAACTGGAGAGAAACAGAACTTGGTCTTTTGTCCATTTGAAAAATTTAGCTATCTTAGCCATAAAAACATAGCCTTGGAAACAGCAGCTTTCTATAGAAAATAAACTATTATCGGAAAGCTAAGAGGTCCTTTCTACAGGGTAGAGATTTCATATACTTAGCTAACTCAGTCATAACTCCAATACATATACAAGTATATGCATATATACACACCTATAAATATGCATATATATACACACATACACAAAAAAACATTTATTCAGTGACTGAAGTTCGATGGTTTTGTTCATGATTTATTTGCAAATACTCTTTGCTTTGTCAGAATACAGTTGTTGGCTGACATTATGTCTCACTAAATCTTATACTTATTCAATATAGATTTGGCTCTAAAATTCACTATGTGAATATTCATTCCTTGTGCTACCAGACTGACAATTCACACCAGGGGATATTGTCCTCATCATCCAACTAATTAACTCGTTCACTCACAGAACTCATGAGCTCCATACAGAGCTCCATTTAATGCAGCTGAGAAAAACACTTCCACTATCAATACTTCTGTAGTTTTCACAGATGCTGTGTAATAATCCATATTATTATACAAATCACACAATTTGTCTTGTTCAGACAAATTCAGCATATTCAGAAACCACAAAGATTAAGTACATAAGCATGTCCATGTAAAAGCTAATAATAGGGTGATGAATGTCACTGAAAGCAAACATTAGTACAGCATTAATAGAAATGGATGTTTCTAAACACTGTATAAAACAGCTTGCTCGACTGTAAGGAAAGGAAGAAAAACTTTCCAGATAGAGCAGGAGACAATTTATAAATAAATCTGGGTAGATTGCTGCACTGCAATTCAACCTAAAATATTTAAATTTCTTAGACTTATTATTCTTCAAAATGGTGTATTACATAGTCAATGAAAAGTAATTTAAATTATAGGTGAATGAATTCCATTACCTCCTAAAGAATCTAATTAAGAACCTCATTCCCCAAACACACCAATCCACAGAATTACATCCTAAAGGTCATATGCCCCATGGGACCATAAATACAGATTCAGGTCAACTGAAACATTCCATTCATTCATGTTGATTAGCTATAATGGTTTCATTTAAACACAAACCTAAATATCAATCTTCTCAAAGCAGGAGCTTAGATAGGCTAGTTTACCACATTGGATTTTATCTGATGAACTTTGTATGAGCATGGACCAGAAATGCACATTCAGGGTATTAATAAATAACAATCCAAATGAGCCTTGTAGAAAAGCTATGCACATTATTTAGTTGGAACAAACTGTGAAAGATTCTACAGAGACGTTATGAGGTCCTCTCAAAATTATTCTACTCACATCAAAAAAATATGTAATTTCAGTAATAGCAAATTATTTTCTTTCCTTTTTTAGCTCCAAAATGTCTGAACAGTACAAGGAAACCGCATTACTTTCTATCAGACAAACAGAATTTGACTTTTCCACAAGAATATAGAACATCACCTAGATATTCAATAATTCCTATGGTAAGGAAAAAGGGCATGCATTCTGGAAATTCTTAAAACTTGTATAACTAATTTAAATTTTATGGTTTTTAAGTCTGCTCTTCTGTGAGAAGATATCCATGCCATGGTACACCAGGTTACATACCAGAATCAGAACCATTATTCTATGTGAGTAGGTCTTAGAAAGTCAACATCATGCTAGATAAACTGTTTGTAAGGTGAAGTCATTTTTAACACCACCTACCCCCCTGCTGGAAATTTGTTACCAAAGAAAAGGTATGCATTTGTTTGCCTCCTATGCCTGAACTATAGCATTTGGGGGATTCTAAAAATGTTACCATCAACACGCCACCCACACTCCAACCCCCCCAAAAGAACCCCAAAACCTAAAAACACAGAGCTTTGACAGGAAAAAAATGAGAAGGGCTTATTTTTTTAAAATCCCTTTCATTCCACCACTTGTGGTTCAAACCCACAGGACCAAAGCCACGTGTACCTATTCTGAGACTACCCACAGAATCCGATCTACTTCCCTTCACCAAGAAAACACACTCAGCTTTTGATGAAGCTGTGACTTCCTCCTCTCACCCCTATTAATCATCCAGCAACAGGCAAGAGGATGCCAGCCAACTCACTTGGAGCACAGCTGGTTTTCCTAAGAAACACGCTCCTGCCTCCAGTTACCCAGGAAAGAAAACAGGCAGAGCCAGCGTGGGTCCTGCCCAAGCTCAGCACTCCTGCGCAGCAACCTGGTAACACTTCTGCCATGCTACCAGGTTGATTCAACCAGGAAGATAGACTTTTAAATTATACATGCCCTAATTCTTACATCAATTATTTATGAACCCTGTGAACCATTTCTTATGCTTTGTGTCTGCATAGAGAAAGGAAATAATAATAAACAGTCCAACAACTCTACAGAATCCAATGACAAATTTCTGATAGATCTTCTTCCAGAATACAGCCCACACCAGCCTACACACATACAGATTTTAATATGATTCAGAAAACAGAAAAGGGAAAGGAAAACTTCTACTGCCGCTCCCTTGCAAAGTAATAAACTTTAGGAAAAAAAAAAATCACACTCCTCTGGGGCATGTTTGCAGTGACAGATTAATGAATTACCTATCTCCTAGAGAAGAAATAAACATGCAAAATTAATTAAATGTTCCAGTGTTTAGAACAATTGGAAAAAAGGAAGCAGCAGCCAGTGGAGAAAAATAAATTCTGCTTACTTTTGAGATTGCATTGGCAGAGTTTGGAAATGATACATTAAAAATAAGTATGGTTTTGACAGCATTTATCTACTTAAAACATAAGAACTGCCACAAAAGAGCAGAATCATCCAGCCTCTTCTGATGGACAAATTCCAGTGCTTCACAGAAGCCCACCGCTATTTTAAGGCTAAGCTCTTGCTAAGCTCTTTACCTAAAAAAATACCCCTAAAAATATAAGCTCCACCATATATTTTTTTTCTTCCATTTGATAAGAGTTATTCCAGATAAGCCAGGTTAACCCAACTGTACTAAGCCCTTTTGCGCTTTCTTACCTCACACTTGCTTCAGCAAGTGCTTGAGCATTTTGCTGTATAAAGGCTAGACCCACACATACCCTTAAATACGTGCCAAAGTGCCAGGTAGAGTCCTGGTCTTCGCTTTCCTTCTCCTTCCCCATGCTAGCTGTAGTTCTCTCGCACTTTACACTCCCAAGCACGGTGGATTCTCTGATAGTAATGATCCCACTAAACAGAAGACCACATGCTAAACAGGAAAAACTGACAAAGAAAAAATGAGACTCAATTCCTTATAATTCATGTAATGGAGAAAAGGGAGAAGATATATATAAGCATTTTCATCCTTAACTATGCATTTGGAGAATAGCTCACTAAACACTTTCTTCCTTATCCTTTGTCTCCTACTGTTCTTTATTAGACTCTCCTCCTATAGACAAAACCTGTATCAACCTGAGAAAGCTGATTCGGTTTGGCTTTGGATCTCTACAAGCAAAAAATTATTTCCTATTACCCCTTTGCTATTCACACAGGTTTTATATGCATAGTCTGCTGCAATCGTTACTTTGTAAACTCTTTCATAGAGTACTATTTACCAATAAAATGATACTTGTATTTTCATTTATGCAGATTTTGTAATAAAAACAAAATAATCATAGCATATCCACAGTGCTTATTCCACTTGCAAAAGGATGGTAGGAGCTATGCAAGTCAATCATGTTTTATTTTTCAAATGGTAATTTTTTTTCAGAACTCCTTTGCATCAACCACACAACACAAATGCACTCGCAGATGTGCATCCTTTTCACCTCTGAATATCCAGCTGGAAAATGCAAGTCTTCACCTTCCTTTTAAAAGAGCCTCAATTAAAAATACAACACTTGTATTTACTTATGCACCCTGTACAAACATTTGAAATGAATCACACTACAGTTCTACTGTCTCTGTAACAAAGATCATATGTGCCTAATAATTTTGATGCCCCAAATTCCCATGCATATCCTGCTGCAGAAAACCTGAAATTTATCTAAGACAGGCTGTATCCATCACCAGGTCTCAGCAGAATCTGCCCTGCTGTTCAGTACTAACTGGAGTTCAGGCTCTATGTTGTTCAACAAAAAAAAAAAAGGAACATTTGAATCTCAAAGCCATCATAATCCAAATCAAATTTCCCTGATACCTCATGGGTTCTTATTTTAATTTGCCAGACACATTAATTGCCAGTCACAGTACAGCAGCATGTTTAATCTATTTTTACAGATTTTAAGATACAGAACATCTTTGACTTACAAATTAGTTTGGGGCTCATGAGTCTCTCTCTCCCTGCCTTATCCTGACAGCTGATATCAAATGGGACATTCAAATGAACTGTATCGAAACTTGGAGGTCATTTTCCAAGGGATATCCCTCAACTTGGAAACAATATCCATTCTCCCAGATCCATGGCTTAATGTTCTGTGTAAGCATTAAGGCTTATCTCGACTTTTGTCTGGAGGCTTGCTTAGATACTGAATCAGTGAGACAAGTTGTTTTTATTACTTTCTGCTCCTCAGCAGAGTACAGCAAATACGATCCAGGGATAAGGCACACCGAGTTGGAAATCTTTCTTTGTTTGTGAAATAACAATGAGGAACTTGCAGCTTTCTGAAATTTCACAGAATCACAGAACAGTTGAGGTTGGAAGGGAACGCTAGAGGTCACCTGGCGCAACCCCCTGCTCAAGCAGGGCCACCTAGAGCCAGTTGCCCAGGACCATGTTCAGATGGCTTTTGAGTATCTCTAAGGATGGAGATTCCACAGCCTTTCTGGGCAACCTGTGCCAGCGCTCAGTGACCCTTACAGTAAAACATTTTTCCTGATGTGCAGAAAGAACCTCCTGTGCTTGAGATTGTGCCCATTGCCTCTGGTCCTGTTACTGGGGACTGCCGAAAAGAGCCTGGCTCTGTCTTCTCTTGAGATATCTATAGACATTGATGAAATCCCACTGGAGCTTTCTCTTCTCCAGGCTAAACAGTCCCAGCTCTCTCAGCTTTTCCTTGTAGGAGGGATGTACCTTAGCCATCTTCATCGCCCTTCGCTGGACTCTCTCCAGTAGCTCCATGTCTCTCTTTCACTGGGGAGCCCAGAACTGGACCCAGTACTCCAGGTGTAGCCTCACCAGCGCTTAGTAGAGGGTAAGGATCACCTCCCTTGATCTGCTGACAACACTCCTAATGCAGCCCAGGATACTATTAGCCTTCCTTGCCACAAGTGCTCATGGTTAGCTGGGTGTCCACCAGGACCTCCAGGTTCTTTTCTGCAAAGCTAAAATTTGCTCTTAAAATTATTCAATCGGTTTACCCAAATAACTCTTGGTTTGTTGAACATTTATGCACCATCTATTGACTGTGTTCAGTCTTTAGAACAGAGAAGTGTTGGTGGGTTTTCTTTTAGCACAAACCATTCACTTTCTTCTGTGATAGAATAAGAATCATTCTTGGAATCAAGTTTCTGCTCTGAATACCTGGATTTATAGCTCTGAAATTTGTTATTTTCCAACATGTATTTCAAATTTGTTTCTTTGATAGTCCTAATCTCTTTGAAAAGATGTCCATCATAAGAGTGGCAAAGCAAGAAGACAAAAGGGATGCCAACACAAAGCAAAACGTCTTTCTTGATTGAATAGTAAAAAAGCATTTCTGAAGAGAAACTACACTGCCTGAGTTGACATATTATATTAAGCTTGAGGTTTTTTTGTTTGTTTGGGTTGGGGAGGGAGGTTGGTTGGGATGCTTTTGGGAGCAGTTTCCTTTGCTTTTTTTTTTTTGTTTGCTTGTTGTTTGGTTTTTTTAATTGTGGACACACAGGTTTTCATAATATGACATGTTTCCATAAATGGGATAAATTAGAAGATACCAACGTACAATGGTACAACAGTACAAGTGTTTTCAAGTGCCAATTCACCACATTTTAAAAAAGATGTTAGGCTCTTGAATAATTTAGCTACTATCTAGCATGTTAGTACAGTGGAGTGGCTGACAGTCAAGATATTGCCAAGGTGGGAGGGGTGGGGGGTGGTCTCCATCCTCAATGCAGCTGCAGCCAATGTCACACCACTCCTCTGGGGGACTAGTTTCCTGGTTTGATCAGCTCTATCTGGAAATACGGCTGAGAGATCAGCTCCATCAGGAGATATGGCTTATGGCTGAGTTTGTTCACAACACACTTTTGATTAAAACTAAAGGACGGAAAGCTCTCTTAACTGTTTCCAGGGGCAGCGCCTGACACTTGTCTCCAGACCCATCTGTTGCTATGGATTTGTCTGGTGAGCTGGACTTTTGGCTGAACCTGGTCACCAACACCAGACATGCCCTGCTCACCTTACTTGGGCACTGTGGAACTGTGCCTTTGCTGGTGAAGCCACTGCCCTGTGCCTGCCATGCTGTCACCTGAGCTCCCACTTCCCATTTGTCACTAGATTTTATTGCCCCATCTCCTGGTTGAATGACACACAGGGTAACACCGAAAGAACTATGGAACTTTGAAAGTAGAAAAAAGCCAGATACTCACACAGTGAAGGAATCGGGGGGAGCTGAGACTCTCCTCAGGTCAGCAGACTGCACTTTATGGATACTATAGGCAGCAGGAAATGAGTGGCCAGGAGAAAGGCAGTACAGTGTGGACAGACAAGGAAAAAGGCAGGGGGGGAGAGAGAGAGAAAGAGTGGAAGAGAAGAAAGAAAGACATACAACGTTTAAACAGAAATAAAAGGAATGTGTCACATAAAAGTTGAATGAAGAGACATGCAGAGCTCCAAGTTCACACTAGGAAGCCAAGAGCAACAGAAGACATGCAAATGGAGAAAATCACTGCTACATGGCACACAGGAGCTTTCTAAAGACACGAGTGAGGAGGACCAATGACAAGCTAGGCACATGGCTAGACAAGGAAGACTAGGAGCCCCAGGATTTGTTCCACAGGCACTGAAAAATTTCAAGGCAACAGACTTTGGAAGCAGGTCCAGAAATGCAAACAAACACCAAAGCCAAGATCTGAATGGATGGAATTGTCTCCAAAGGTTGGTCAACCTTAGTTAACGTTTAAGAAAAAAAAATAAAAAAAAAACCCTTACTGGAGATTTTGTATCCACAATGACAAAATGCTGTCTCCATTCTTCTTTCATGTACCTTAGGGAAATATGCATTTTATATATAGTGACTCCGAAGACTGACTCTCTTTTAGTGTTTATACTCAAATGGTCCCTTTGTTTCTCTCAAGTGTATGGAATACGTTTTATCTATAAGCTCTTCCCTCTTCTTTCTCTTCCATGATGCAGGATTCTTCCTCAACCCAAACTAAAAGCCATTGAAACCAAAATATCATCTTCTGAGGTTCAGAAAGTGATCATTAACTGAAACTTACAAAGCAGCATACTAAACTGTAGTTTCTAATCAGAAAACGACTCCTGGAAAAATTGAACCACAGCTTCTCCTCTTATTCCACTGCTTATAGCTCACAAGAATCACATTCTTGGCTTGATCACAGAAAACCAAGCTATATGTTGTCTCTTTCACATGTTACCATGATCAATAGTGGAGAATAGGAATGAGAACTTAGCCAGCAAGTCTTTTAAGGGAAGGAAAACGAGAACGTAACTCACTTTTGCAGAAAAACTGTCTGCTGATCTGGCTGTAGCAAAAATTTGCTTTTGCTGGTACAAACAGAAAAGACATATGAGAAGAAAAGAAACCCACCTTTTTTCCTGCCACAGCCCCACTATCTGCCTTGTTTCAATCCATAATCAAATGTGAACAGCATCACCTTATCCTGTATATTCCTTGCACCTAAAAAGTTGCTTCTGGCTTGAAACACTTTATTGGATTGTTACTTGTCTCCATTGTAGAGCAATGCATTGTGGGATGAGGAAGAAATTATGCCTTCCTTTTATGTCTGGACAGCCTCTATTAGAGACAAGTTAGAAGCACTGTAACTGTATTCATCAAATAACAACTTTCCTCCACTATGCTTTAACTCAAAATTTTAAAAGTTATCAGAAGAGTACAAACCACAAACAGGTCACCTTCACCTACTCAAGAGTATGCATATAATCTGTATGTCACATCAAAACAGCTTAACTTTCCAAAAGGACATATTAAAAAAAATTAAAAATGAATGCTTGATGAACAGTAAGAAGAGATCACTGGTTGCAGCAACTAGTCCATGAATAGTTCAGGACAATTAATATACTGAGAAATTTGTTTGTAGGCAATTCAGCAGTGAAAGATGAAATAACTGAATAAAATATTAATTACCAGTAATTCACCCAGCTATGACAAAATGCAGCACATTATATTTACTTTTTCCCTAACAGCTTGGACGAAGCTTTTCATGCTGTTGTTGTCAACAGGGAAGGGACTCTCCTTCAGTTCAGGTAGCCCCACAGAAACACTAGATTTTTGTTCCTTAATTTGATCCATGGCCAACTTTTAATAATAATAATAATAATAATAATAATAGAAAAGACCAGGACCTTTTACACTGTGAAAAGTGCTGCTGAATTTCCCCCCACACTTTGAAAAAGGCAAATTATTCAGTAACAGATAAAACAAGGATGCTCAACATACAGGAGTTTCTACCTTGAAGGTCTCTGTAGAACCACATGAGGTAGTTTATGTGCAATTAGAAGGTGCTGGAAGCAAAATAGTGGGAAAATGGAGGGGAAAAAAACAGGTCAAAAAAGGTATATGAGAAAAAGGGATCTGACAAGTGTCCTCTCAGGGCATCTACAGGTTTTGAAGTAGAACAGTTGCAGCAGAAAGATGGACAACTCTTGCAGTCAGAAGAGAATGATGTTTCTAAAGCCCTCCTGCTCCCAAGTGAGAGAAGCATGAAATCTCTGTTCTTCTCACTCAGCTACATTATGTATGGGCTTTTCAATTTTAAAATACTATTATTCCCTGGAAACTGAAGTGCAACCACAAGGCGAACAACAAACTCACTATCCTTTCTAAACCCCCTCTCCTTAAAACCTCCAGAACAAAGGACAACAGGGTAAGAAAACAAAAACAGTGTAAGATTTCTTCAAATTAAGTCTTTTTCTACTTTCAACACTGGACTAGCTAAAACTCTAAAAAGCATTCCTACTGCTCTCCTTATCTAGCAATAATATCAAAGCCGACAAGAATAGCAACTCTGCATTACTGTGACACGAGATAATTTTTTAATCACTTTCCTGGCAAGGAGCTCAAGAACAGATGTCTAACAATTAGGGATAGCTCCAGACCCACTTATCTCACACATCTAACATTTAGATGACAGTCATAGGAGAACAATCTATCGTGTTCAATCAAATATAATGCTTTCTGGGAGTTTTCAATGGAATAGGGAGATATATTCCAGATATCAAGTTAAGAAATGTAGATAAACCTATTTAATTGAAAATTTTCTCTCTTGTGAAATATTGCAAATCAGCATCATATTGAATGAAATTCTTACAATACTAAAATGCTTCCTAGAGTTTAACCTTTAACATGCCATTTACTTTTTATCATACCAGGAGATTCAACTCCTCTCTCCTTCCCCTTCAACACTTGAGAGGAAAGTACATACACACACAGATATATATATATATAGATAGCTATAGATGTTGATATAAGTATATAGACACACCATTTCCGATACATGAAGCTGAGACTAGAGTTCCTGACAGATCATTTGTATTTTCCAAAACACTGGTCTGCAGACAAATACCTCAGCCAAATCAAAGGACTTCGACAGCAACATAGTCTACCATAGTATATTTAAATCAAGCTAAACTACAAAGAATATCCTCTTGACAACTGGCATATACTATGAATCTGTATTTCCCTACCACAGTTTAAATTCAGATCCCCAAATCCAAACCTAACCATGCTAATTATCAGATTGAAATACCAGGCATTTTCTTTTTACATTTGCATTAGCCTCCCTCAGTGTAGAAAAAGATGCCCCAGGATTCCTCTCTGTTCGATTCTAGCTTTCGCAAACTATTGAGTTGTTGTGGTTGGATGAAATCGGGCATCACAGCCCACAGGCAAGAGTCTGCTGTTCTTCACTGCTCACTAGAGATGACTATACCTTATGTATTTTCCAGGCAAATAGGAATTGCACATTACAGATACAGGCTTCTACTGAAACTTAAAGCATTAGTCTCAGTAAGAGAACACAGAGTGCTAAATTGAACAGGAAGATGTTGAAAGTAACCAGGGGGCTTTGATTACGTGAACAGATTGACAACCAGCAGATGATAAGAAACTCTAAAGGGCTGGAGTCTTAAGTTTGAACTGGAGCAATATCTTCCACTAGATGATACAGCTGAAAGACACAGACAACCTTTAAGATACCTGAAGAGAAAAGGTGTGCCCAAGACCTCATCTGTTTTTTCCTGTTATATGAATTACTCTAATGAAAGATACTACATCTCTTCATAAATCTTGCCTCACCATTACAGCTGCAACAGCAAAATCCACCCCCTCCAAAAAATTAAAACCTCAGTGCATGGTTGTTTGAATGAAATGTGGATCCTTGATAACTTTAGACCTTTAGCTCAGTATCTTTGTATAAGGGATAGACTGGTTTGCTTCACTTTAAGAATACTTGATGAAAAAGAGCAAAAGCACTTATTATGTCACTCATTTTAGCAGATATGAAGGCCTTCTATATGAGAAGTACAATAATCAGCTCTACAAAATAATCTAAATTATTTTATTGGATGGGCATTTTCACAGGTCAAAATTTGAATTTTTTTTTTGTGTGTTAAAATATCTCTGCAGTGCTTACAAATAAGGTTTAATTATGAAAAGGAGTATTAGTTCTGTCTCTTCTTCTTTGCATGTTCCTGGCTTCCAGTTATCTTAGCTTTTCTCTATCCATCCTTAGACTACTCTTTTCTCATTTGGGTCTTTATACTGGAGCAGGATTCCCTACACAGTGCAAACAGCCCTTTCTGGGCCTCCAGGTCCTTCCCCATAAACAGTCCCAGGCAGCATGCTCCCACAGCAGAGACTACAAGATGTCCCAAGTAATTCTTGATTATGCCAATTTGTTATAGGATCTCCAATGGAGCTTAAAAAGTAGATCAATAAAGTTGAGAAAATGAATCAAAAGAACTTCAAGGGCAAAAGGCATATGCAGAACTGTCAGAAGCCAAGAGGCACTCTGCTGATCCTGCACAAACCTCTCTAAATAGCTGAAAGACACAACACCTTCCTAAAAGCAAGACAGAGGGTAACCCAGAAGATAAAAGAATAAAAGAAAATCAGGTAAGTATTTGCAATACAGCGGAAAGGGAGTTCAGGAGGTGTGCATTTTTTTTTTATTTTGGTTTTTTTTTTTTTTGTTTGTAAATGAGCTGCAAGTCCAGTACATGCAAAATCCGTGACTGAATACACTGCCCCAAACGGGCCTCCTGCCATTAGGACATGCACGTAACCAACTCACTCATTCAGCAAAGGCATGGATGTTCTCCTCTTGCTCTTCTGCACCATGTTGGCCTGGTTCCTTAAGGAGATTCGAATGAGTGAGGGAGCTAATCGACATGGTTCGCCATCCACTTGCATTGGAATAGACTTGTATGTCAAAAGTGTCACCTCACGGCACTGATGCAACCTCTCTCCATGACCACCCACCTGGAGAGCAGCCTGGGGTGGGGCAGGGAAACCACAGGCAAAAAACAAAAACAAACAGGAAAGACAAAGAAAAGACACCTCAGAACAGACAGTTGAGGCAGTTAAATTTGAAATGCAGTTTTGCCGTTTCGCTGACAGCATCCATTACACAGTGTTCCATGTGTAAGACATTCTAACAGTCACAATGAATGTATTTTCACTCCAAAATTGCAAAGTAGGACTTAAAATTTCACAAGGAAAAGTGGTGGGCAATAAGCAGATATCTAACCATATGCATTGCACGTCTCATCACGTTGGTATATGTCAAGCATGTTACACACACATACAAATATGTATACACACATGTGCCTGCACAAATGAATACCTGTGTTTATTCTTGAAGTTTTCAATTTGTTTTGATTGGTTTGTTTTTACACTAACAGTAACACTACTAATTATTTGCTCTTTAAAACAACCACCTAACTGGGTACATCTGCCAGACAGAAAAGTTATTTCCCCTTCTTGAACAGAATACAGTCTTTAATGTGAATTAGATAAATCTAAAAACCTTATTAAGGAAGTTTACACCGCAACTCAACCTTGAGACTAGACAGGCTGAAAAGAGCAAGCAGAAGGACCTTGTTAAAAACAATTAAATATCATGTTCAAGAATTCATTTCAAAGGAATGAAACAAGGAGGGCAATGAGCAGATCCTTCAAGTTCTAAGCAGACAAGTTTGGGCAGAAATGTATTTTTTTTAATTTGTAGTGTGACTATTAACTCTCATCTATCAGATGCAGAAAAAAATCCTACATTAACTCATTACTAACAGAAAGCAGCCTAAACACAAGTCAAGACCCTTAATCCTGCTCTGTGCCCTTAGCATTATGGATCAACTTCTTGCAAAGTACTTCTCTTCCTTGGTCTCACAGACCTCCTTGGGTATGACCAAGCACATCTGGGAGACATACAGAGCAAGTTAGGATTATATCAACACAGTCTGGGGTTACAATGGTTCATCAGCATCACAACTGATGTAGGCTTGTAGACCCTCAGTTCTGAACTAGGCCTCCTATAAAAGGGCCCTACTACTTAAATTCAATTCCAACTGAAATTCTTGATAGCTTTGAGATCACTTTAGCTACTGCGAGCGGCTAGAGACACAATGGCAAACCCAAAAAGTATTCCAGACAAAAATTGCCAGTTGGTACATGCTAAATAAACTTTTGACAGCATTTTCAGAAACGTAGCCTAAAACCTTCAGGGGTGAAGTAACAAATGTTCATTCCACATGATCTACTAGGCTAACAGAATTCTGCTTGCTTGTAGGTTATTTCCCTAGTCCACTAAATCCATCAAAACAACAGAGAGACCAAAAAAGAATCTTTAACCGAGACTTCTAAAGAAATGATTGTTGATCAAGGTGACCTTTTACTCCTGCTAACTTTGAAGATTAGATTTGTCTGAATTTCTCTTTGAGGAAGCAAACACCATTATCATGGATATTCACTGAATACGATATGCACTGAGGGCAGGTCACATAAATAAACGTGTGAGTTTAGTGAAAACAGGCTTATCCATGTTAGCTTTAACATAGTTCACACAAGACATAGCAGCAACAAAGGCCTAAGAGTATGGACTTAAGCAGGACCTAAACAAACCTTCCAGGAAGCCCTGATAAGTGACTTCTGTTGGTCACCCTAAGTTCAAGTTGCAGTGCCTTAGGTAGATTACTGCTAGCACAGGGATAACTACCAACTCTCTGACTGCATTTAATCATCCTCTGAAGAGACTGACAACTGGGTTTAACCACTGTGATAGTAGGTCACTAGTGTAATTCACAGTGAGATTGCTTTATAGTAACTCAGCTTTAGTTCACTTTAAGGACATTATTGACAGAAAGTGCACTGCCAAATTAAAACTGGTGGTTGAATTTTCTTTCCCTAGCAGAACAAAAAGATAACATTTGTGCCAGAAATATTACTAAATTTTCCACAGCTGTTACTAAACTTTCACAACATTTTTGGTGGGAGTATAGAAACTGTATGGGCATATTATTTTATATAATATTTCATATTTGTTTCCAGTAGCCTGCTTTACAAAAAAAAATAAAATTGAACTTTTATGCCATAGATTGAAATATACAAAGCTACAAAGAAACAGCAGTAATTATTTGACCACAGAACACTCCCACAGTAAAAACGTGCATGCATGCTGGTTTTACTGCAATAATCTTGACGTTTGGGAGCACTGCATTGCAAAATATGGCTAATTTGCACAAGAGCACATTTTTATTATTAACTAATACTTCTTTTATTAGAAAACTACAATTTGTCCCCCTCATTGAAAACCTAATAGAAGAGCATGTTTTGGCCTTAGCTGATCGAATATGTGCAATCATGGTGGTTCCTCAATAATGAGGGCAACTTTGCACTCTGCAACACCACCCACAGAATTCAGCAGGTCTGGTAGCACCTGCAGTATACTCACCAGTGAGGCCATGGTGAACCCAATGACTTCAATGTAGCCATCATCATGACGCTGAGGCTCAAAGTCTCTGTGATCTCCAGGGTTTCCCCAGGGCATTGTGCCAGCACAATACCTACAGAAAGAGGTTTGGAAAGCAAGCCTTGAGAAGGCAGTTTGCCCTGATGGGTCCTGATTAGTAGCCTATAAGCCTGTTCTGCTGTCCTCCAGAAGTATTCAGATATCCATTCCAGGATTCAATTCAGGGACAATTAAAAGTTATGCTGGCAAGGACTGGACAAAAAGGACAATCTGTCTCTTGTTTCCAGGCTAGTACATCATAAATAAATGTATCCATCATAATCTTTAGCAGGTTCTTCAATGAGAGGAAAATGGGGAAACACCAGGAATAGATAACAGAGCAGCAGCACTTTGTTCTCCCCACTTGCTTTGCTTTCTGCAGATGAGCTGTTGCGCCAGAAAGCTGCTCAGCCCCTCTGCTACACAAGCATGGGGCTGCAGCAGCAACTCCCAGCCTTGGAGCTCCATTTGCTCTCTCCCTGCTGGCTCAGAAGCTCTAACAGGATAAGGAAGGCAAAACATTTCAGAGTTTGAGGAGGCAGGGAGAAATAAGAAGCAGGAACAGAGGCAGCTGTGGCATCTGTTATTCCTATCATTAAAGAATGGATGTAAAAGTGATCTAAGTGATAGAAGGGGGAACTTTGGAGAGGTGACACCAAGTAGAAGCTTGCAGTGAGGGCAGTGCAGAACTGAAAAGATCAAGTGCTTGGGACTGCACATGGAGCAAAGCGGTAGGCTGTCTGAAGTAGCGGTATCCAAAGTGGGGTGCATGCACCACAGGGAGTGTGCAAGAATAATCCACAACTGACAAGAAAATTAAGGTGTGTGAAGAAAACATTGTTTGTACTTTTAATAAATAAGAAAAAAAATTCAAATATTGCTTGTTTCGTCTTTATCACATCCTTTCTTAATTTCTATTTTTGTGTATGTTTTATAATGTATATATTAGTACAGTAGTACATGTATATAATTTATAAATAAATATACATATATTGGGATGGTGCTCAAAAATTTTTTTTACTGATAAGAGTTGCACAATAAAAAAAAGTTTGGAGATTACTGCTCTGGAGAGCAGGAGATAGACAACTTTTAAGAATACAGCTACATTTCTATTCAGGACACCTTCTAACATGTTAAAAAACAGCACTTCTTTCAACAGTTTGATGTTCCTTTACCAGAAAGATATTGATCCTTTTTTTAATCCCCCTCTGCTTCCCCCTCACCCCCCACCCTTTTTTCACACTCTGCTTCTAATTAAGTGAAAGACCAGGCATTTGTGTCTTTACTACCTTGTTTGCAGGTTAGGTGCACAACGTTTGAAAGCGTGTTTGTTAATCATTTCTACTATCCCTGTATCAGGATATTCAACTTTTTAAAGGATGGTTTAGCTGCACCCTGAACTCAGATCCCATGCCATATTGCTAATGAACGGTATTATAAGCACCTAGCTCTCAAGAAGGCAGAACAGTGGCAATACTCGCCCTTCACACCCACCCAGTCTAGGACAACTTGTAGGTATCGTTATTTATTTATTTATTAATAACTCCAAGCATCTGTCTTGAGCTTACCTGGGTATGTTTAAAAACACTATACACTGGAACTTCAGCTCCTGGATCTTTGGAGTCAGGTCTGTACCATCACACTACAAAGCCAAAGTGACAGAGCACAGAGAAATTGCTGAATGGAGCCACAGACAAGAGAAGTGTTGCTGCTTTGTAACAACTTTCCCAAGACTTTCCTTGGAATGTGTTGCAAATGTCATGCTCAAAACTGAAAAGTAACAGAGCCATTAAACTCTCACCTCACTTTTTCTCCATTCCCCCCTCTTCCCACAATACTATGACACAATTTCTTCTACTTACCACAACTTTAACATGCTTGGATAAATCTCTTGAGCTTCTTTGCAGAAAGTCTGTAAAGGCTGCCTGCAACAGAAATAAATGCGGGAATTGTCATCAGTGCTTCCTCTCTTCCCTTTCCTCATTTCTTATCCCACCACAAAGCTAATTACCAAAATGCCATCCTTTTGTCAAACCTATTCTTTCTTGTTCTCAGGAGGTATGGTTTGTTGTTTTTTTTTGAAATTATGATACTTCTCCTTTTGAGAGGTTAACCAAAGAAGGTCCTTGGGCACCTAAGGATTTAAATGCAAATTCTTGCTCACATATTTGTTTCTATGTTTAAGGCACATAGGTATGGTGGGAGTCATCATCCAGAAAGACTTTATATGTCATGCATTATCAAATTAGTGTTTCTCTCTTAATAGCTGCATTTTAGAATAAGGTGTTGTCCATGTACCTCCTGAACACAGAAGTGGGTAATTTTATTTGTGTATTCACACTTCAGAATTAATCACCCCAAATAGCTGATCTCTGCCCTCCACTCCCCATGACCCTACATCCAAGACTACTCCTCAAAGCTACAAAGATACAGGCCAACACTTGGGGAATTTCTCTAGGAAAGTCAATATCAACGTGCTTCCCAAACCCTGAAAGAAGCAGAGCAGTTTGTTGAGAAGCTTATGAGCCAGAAGCTGGGGAGCCAAGACACGACCAGTACTATGTCCAAAGGAGTAGCGCTTCTCTCACCTGCTAAACTCTGTAAAACAATAGTGCTTCAGGCACTTTCCAACAGACACACGTGTGTGGCATTGCCAGAAACAGTACATGTGCACTTTAAATTGAAACAGGCAAAATGAACCGGCATAAGCTCCTGATGTGAGAAAGTGAGGGGGAAGGTACTTAAGAAAACACTCAAACAACTAAGTTAACATCATTCTGTAAGATGAATCACAACTCACCCCTGCATAAAACATTTTATTCCTAAATCGGCTGTTGAATTTCTCTGGATTTGCTTCTGTGAAAGAATAAAAAAGAAAAATATGAACACCCTAATAAAACAAGTAGACTCCATTGTACCTTCACATTCCCTGCTAGCACTGTAGTGCTTTTAGCATACATCACTCGGTGAAAATATTAACATATATTTCCTGCGTGAGAGTCTCCCACCCATGCCATTATTGCTATCAGATTTCAAATACTGATATTGAATTCTTTCCCTTTCCTATACAGTGAAAATAGATGGAAACATGAGCAAAGAGTTAACACAAATACAACCAGTTAATTTAGCATGTCTCAGACTATTCAACTTATGATCTCTCAGTACCATTTGTGAGACTTCTGTTACCACCAACACAGAACAGACCTCTAAGAATTATTAGAAATCCATGAAACACTAACCCCTGCTTTGAAGCAGAAGTAAAGCATTAGTAACTCACAAGATGAAACAGACACCTAAATTCTCATGTGTTACAAAGAGGTACTGAGGAATAGGCATCTCTACCCAAATATTCCTGCAGGAAAAAAATAAGGGGTTACTCTAAAACCTATTTAGAGAGCTATTTCATTTTGATTAGACTCCAAGTGATGGAGAATTTTAATAGTCCAGTAGTAGTGCACATCTAATGGTTAATTATTCTCACTGTTAAAATAAATGTGGGGGGTTTTTTCCTATCTTGAACTTTTCAGACTTCAACTGCCAACTGCTAAATCTTATTATACTTCTCTGTCAGATTAAAGAGCCCTCAACTATCAGATATCTTCTCCTTGAGTAAATACTTAAAGGCAGTGATTAAATCGCCTCTTAACCTTCTTTCTGATAAGCTAAATGGAGCTCCTTTAATCTCCCAGTATAAGGCATATTTCCCAGAATACAGGTCATTCTTGTGCCTCCTTGGGAACTCCTTTCCTAGTCTGTGGGATCCAGAGATTTCAGAAGCAGCCCTTCTGACACTGTATCCAGTAGTAGTACCGATCACCCACCCTGGCTCACTGATTCTCTAGTGCAAACATTCAACTATCAAGATAGCCCTTCTAGCTAAAGCATCACACTGATGTGAACACTTCCAAATTACTTCTTCCCAAATGACCACTTGAAACAATCCTTTCAGTTCTCTTTGAAGTCACTACATCTCACAGTGTTAGGCTCCATTTTGTAAGAACAAGCTACTTTGTGTTTCTTGTTTGACTGTTTGCCCAGCTACTGTATCATCCATGTGTTTTGTCACATATGAGTCAGGGCCACATTTTCAAACGATTAATTTAACTGCATAAATAAATCTTATTTCACTTACTGAGCTGACAGCTCTTTGTAGAAAGTTCAACACCCTATGCTAAGAAACGGGAGGCTCTTGAAGGCTCGGTGCCTGTGCTGCGTGTTCTCTGATGTGGCTATCCCCGGTGGCTCCAGGCAGCAGCCACCACAGCACTGGCTCTTACGTGGATCTTATAACAAATACTGACCAGAACCAAAGTCCCAGTTTAGAACAGAACAGAACAGGAGCCTTTCTGAGGTCAGGGATTCAGCAGTCCTTCAACATACTGAACTACTCCTACTTCTGACATAGCAGATGAGCATGGGTAGGGAGGAAGGACTGACTCTTTCTGCAATGTGGAATAGAGCCTAAAGTTGATCAGAGTGCAACTTTGATCGCAGAAGTAAATCACTGACTGCATATCCAAGGCTCACTCCATCCTCACCATTCACAAGCCATCAAGGGAGTAGGAAATGGAATATGTTAGACTCTGTGTGTGTGTGTAGTAGGGGGGTGTCCTGCAAATGAACAGTCCTGTAGAGCTGAGAGATCAAACAGCACATCAACAGGGATAAAGTAAATCGCATCTCCTCTGCTCCACCAAAGCATAAGGGTAACAAGGGAAGAAACTGGAAAGAGTCGCTACCCAGAACACTTCCTGAAGAAGCAGAGCTAAACACGTTAGGCTTGGAGCCAACCCTCAAGGCTCAATCTGATTAGTCACAAGAAAAGTGTAGAGGTTGCCATGAAAAAGGCCACATTCATGTGCAGGTTTCTCTGAGACACTGCAATTACTGCTTATTCTAAATATAACAATTGACCAATCTCTATTGCATAAAGTGCCCTGATAGGATAAGAGTTGAAATCAATTTAATTTATTTTGGTTTGGGGAGGGGGAGGAGGGGGCAGGCGATTGGTGTTTGTTTATTTTAATGCTATGTGTGATTACAATAGCTCCACATTAGCAACTGCATACAACCACTTATCTTAATGGACCAAGTGTTACAGCCATGAAAGCGCTTTAAGTTTTGCTAAAGTTCTGCTAAGAGTTTCTCTGGATTGTCATCCATTGTAAATAAGATCAGAATCTGTTTTGCACTGCTTAATTCATAGAATTATATAATAGTTCGGGTTGGAAGGAACCTTTAAAGGTCACCTGGTCCAAGCCCCTGCAGTGAGCAGGGACATCTTCAACTAGATCAGGTTGCTCAGAGCCCCGTCCAACCCGACCTTGAATATTTCCAGCGATGGGGCATCTACCACCTCTCTGGGCAACCAGTTCCAGTGTTTCACCACCCTCATTGTAAAAAATTCTTCCTTATATCTAACCTAAACCTACCCTCTTTTAGTTTAAAATTATTACTCCTTGTCCTATCGCAACAGGCCCTACTAAAATCTCTGTCCCTATCTTTCTTATAAGCCCCCTTTAAGTATTAAAAGGCCACAATAATGTCTCTCTCGAGTCTTCTCTTCTCCAGGCTGAACAACCCCAATTCCACACGAAAAACAATAAAACCCACACACCAGCAACACCTCCAAGGCTATAAGCTTTTCTCTCCTAAAATACATAGGACTGTGTATATTTTAGCATTTGAGAGGGTAAGGAAGACACCAGCAGTAATGACTTGTAAGAGCAGGCACTTGTGCTAGGAAAAGCTCTCCTGGCCACACATACCCACTCACAGACACACATCTTGCTCTGCCAAGTATTTTTTCATCCGTGTAAATTTTTAAAACACTGGCATCTCTGGAATAACATCCATTCTTTATAGGGCTCCATAACTTCATTATTAAGTAATGCCTCCATTAAGTGAGAAAGTAGCCATGCATTTCATCTATACAGTATATTCACAGTCACATTAGCAATGCATAGTGATATGCATTCATAAAAAAATGCATACAGCTGTCATCATTTCATTCCTGTGCCCTCTTGTGGCCCCTCATTATTATTCCTAAAGCTTGAAGCAGTCTTAAACATTATAAAATATGCATTAGCTCATTCCATCATGTATCCTGCTCTTTATTTAGCATGGCATTAAAGTGCTATCTTTTAATCTTGAAATGACACTCTGATAGTATGAAAGTGAAGATAAGGGAGGCTGTGATTCAGAAAAAATACCTGCGTATGAAGCTGAAATGACCAAAAGCTGAACGCAGACAATTGAACAAGGTTTGTTTATACAAGCATGCTTGCCTAAACCATATAAATAGAGCAATTCACATCAGTCCAAAGCCCACCTGTTTAAGCTACATTTGGATCTGCACGGGGTGGTATAATTGTGATCGGCAAGGGGACAAACAGGATGCCACAGCAGCTCAAATTCCTGACAGTTTTGTGGACACTAAAACATTTTACTTGCATAGACACACTCTGGGTCTGTACCAAGTCCAATGATATTATGCTATACCAATCCATAGGAAACAGCTGTTCAGTTTAAGAACACAGTTATCCTCCTGCTATGCTGCTACTTCCACAGTCTTGCAGCTTTCCTCCTCCCTTCACCTCTACAGTTGCACCTGACTTACATTTGTTTTTCGTTCTGCTCTTATTCTGACACTTCTGCATCAGCATAAACTTTCTTTATATCTGTACTTGGTATCTCCTTTAGAAGATCAAAAACTTTGAAAAGCTCCCTTTTAGCCCTTTTCCTCCAGTAAATGCCATTTTTCCTTGTACTTTTTTCATATTTAAATCATGAAGTCCCTTGGAAACTCATGATACAATCAATTCTTTCCTACATGTATATATCTTGGGTTTTTATGGTCCAGCTTTCCTTCTGAATTATAAGAATTGTAAGATGTTCAATCCAACTCCAGTTGTAATTCATAAAATAACTGCCCATTCCCAAGGCTAAGGAAATAAAAAGTTCCTATTACCTCTAGATTCATGGAACTCCAGCGTAACATGTGCATCAAATCCAAGGCTGAAGTAATTGTTGAAGACACTGAGAGGAAGCTGTAATTGGATAATAAAAGGACATGTTAAAATAACACAAATGAAACATTCCATGACACACCAGGAATTAAATATTTTAAACCTGGCATGTCATGAAAACCTACGAAGAAGAAAGTAGAACGTATCAGGGAAACGTATGTGGAAGGTTGCTCTGAAGATTAGTAATGGTTTGTAGAAGATGATCGGATACAAAACCCCGAAGAACACAAACACATCTACAGTGCTTTATGACCATACATGTATCTTTGCAAACCCATCAAAGGGTTCCTTATGTTGCCATTGAGATTTCCCATAATGCTGCTCCACTTAACATGTCAATACAAAGGTTTTCCTAATTGCTGGCACTTCAAGCTCAGCATGGCGAACAAAACTCAAGCTTTGTTCTTCCTGCTTCATATATAACCAGGAGCAATGTAAGTCCCAGACAAGAAGCCCTAATTCTATTGAGGATGCGTGAGGCAGGGAAGCACACATCTGGCCTCTTCATCATTACACGTGCCCAGCAGGGCTGTGGAGAGAGAACAGTAGCATCCAATAGGTAAGCTAGAAATCATAACTGAGAACAGGAAAATGGTTCACAGAATCTTTTTTTTTATGATTGTAACATTTTCGATACCTCCAGTCCAAATGACGTATTACTATAAATGTGATCCCCTCACATAAAAATTTTCCCATTCTTCAACTATCAAGATACACTAATGGAGGTTATATGGAGACCCAAACATGAAGAAGTTAAATACAGAAATACACTACGCCTTGCTGTAAAGTAGGAAATTATATGCATCAGCAAAATCCTACGGAATAAAATTCTACATGCTGTTTTTAGTTTTGTCTAATTTCGGAGTGGATGGTAGTCACAAGGTTGCTCCTCCTGCCACCCCAGGTTAACTAGAGAAAAACAACAATAACCTTTCAGATAAAATGCTAGGGATTTTTTCCAGGGTTTAGTTCTTGAGATAAATGCTCAATGCCTGGGAGTTACAAACAACAAATAAATGGCTGGTATGCATTACATTTCACACACCTCTGGAAGTACTGACACATGAAGAGAGCAAAAGGAAGAGATGCAACTAGAGAATTAAAAGGTTTTATAGCTTCCCCACCCATGGAGCTTACAGTGTAACCCACAGATGCTCTAAGCATCCTATAGTCTCCCTGGGAAAAAGAAGGCTCTAACCTTACGTGCCCCATCCTCCAGCTCATCCTGTGGCAAATCAGGGTTGCGCTCAACCTGGAGATTCCAGCGGTCCAGCTGGACAATGGTCCCATCTTCTACATGGCACAGGATCTTGGACACTGGCTCATCGGTGTAACCCTGACAGCAGAGTTTCACCAGAGTATCAGCCATGGATAGTGAAAGGAAAGCAAGTCAATCACCAATTACCTGGCAGACCTCCCTCCTTTCAGACAGGCCTAAAATGCCAGATCAAGTGTTCCTAAGAACATTGGAGAGGAACTCAAAGTGTATTTGCCTTGCCGGGAATAACTCCAGTCATGTAGTCAAGGATAAATACAGAGAAATAAAGTTTAAACTACGCTTAAATTAGAAGCCTGCATATCCTCCTTATTACTTGGCCTGAAATACCAGACAGATACATCTATGTACACTTTTATTACAACAACTACATCATTAGTAATCCAAGATCCCAGACTGGAAATTGAAGCAAACCATTGGGTCTAACTGAAGCAGTCCTTGGACACAGCTCTGCCTGCTATTTTAGCCAAAATGAAGTTCCACCCTACGCAACTAAATCAGAGCAGCAAGTTGAGAGCCCACATAGAAGGGTACCCCAGTCTGTGCTTACCCCACCCCAGTTGAGGGTGCGGGCAAGGTCATTCCCAGTGCCCAGCGGAAGGACAGCCACAGGAGGCGGGGGGCTGAGTTGCAGCTCATCAAGGATGGAGAGGATCCAGCCCACCTATAAATGGGAAATGCAAAGAACTTATTCAGCAAGATTAAAAGGGATGGAAAAAAGGAAAAAGACATATTTTGATGGTATCCCCTTTGCAGCAAATATCAAGTAAAACAAAAGGGAGAAGGGAAAATTAGGATATCTGAAATTTAATTCTACAACTGCCCCACCCGCGGTTTCACCTTTCAGAGAACAGGTATTGCAGTTTTCATGAAGCTCCTGTGCAAGCAGAAGCAATGGGATGTAAACACTGGCTATCTTTAACAGCACACAGAGATACTGAGGAAAGGGAGCACATAAGTTGCTGTTCTTTAAGGAGGGTATGAAAACACATAGAATTACACCCGGTATTATAAGGCTACCTAAATATTGCTCTGAAAAATACTGTATGTAAAAATGAGTGAAAAATAACATGGACAATTCAAGATAATTTTTTTAAATTGCCATTATGCTAAAGGAAAATAACCTTTGACAACCATTATGAAAGATGATGCAAGACACATTAAGACAGCATGGTATCAGAGCATGTCCTGGAACAGAGTCCAAGTGAAGTCAAGCATGGACGTGCCCACAGGTCCCCCAGTCCCCAGACAAGAGACCTTAGTGCTGAATTATTTCACCCAGTGCAAAGCATATATATATAATATATATATTCTAGTCATTTGTATACACACACACACATATATATAAAATAAAAGACTAAAAGACTAGAAAAAAAGACATACCAATGCTCAGAGTTGAAGGGTTTGGGTTGGAACGATGAATCTGGCTCTTTTGTATCGTAAGCTATTAGTTATTTTAGAGAGCTTTTTCTCTTTCTTGTGTCTATTCTGGACTATATATAAAACTTTCAGATAGAAATCTAGCCAGAAGGAACAAATTACTGTAAAATATTTAGGTTTTATTAAATGGTAATTTCCAAGGGGGGAAAGAATTGTTGCTGAAGATGTTATCAAACTTTTTATGACTGAAATTCTTGCTACAAGAAAATAGGACTTTTTCTTTAACTATTTCTCACCTTTAAAAAGAAAAAAATACAATCTGTGAAAGAATCTGTGCTGCATAAAGAATTACAAAAAAATAAATATAAGAAGATAAAATTTGTTGGGGTTTTTTTTTTTCCTGATGCCAGTGTTCAAAGGTGCAGTCTCTACTGGAAATGTGAACTTTTAAGTAAGACACAAAACTGAAATCCTGACTGCAGCTGGACAGGATTTTTCCTCCCTCAACTAATATTACTATGATTTCAGATAGATTCTTAACCCAAACCGGGATGACACGGGAGCTTCATGAAAGGCACCCAGCATAACATGGGCATTGGGAACAACAGTTGGAATTTGAAGGACTGCAGAAGGGGTGGCCTGGTAAATACAGCAACCACCACCCTATTCAGTATTCTAGGGTATGTCTTTCTCCACGTCTCTTGACGGATAAATTTAATTTGTATAAATAGCATTTATCAGACAGTTATTTATCATAACCAATTGTCCAATTATTAAAGCATTCATCTGGGATGTGATCCCGCATTAGAGCTCTTTGTCTGGCAACAGTCATCTGAATCACAACTCTTACGAACTTGGATATCACCAAAGGTACTTAGGTCTATCATAGGCAGCATGGTAGGACTAAGCAGAGCTCTTAAGGGACTTTTAGAGGTAAGTAATCTTTTACTTTTCAAAATATCTATCCTTCAGTATTGATAACAGGAGACAGAATAAAGACTCCTGATAACTTCACTGGGGTCAGGACTTCTTAAAGAGTCCTTTGTCATTGCCACTGACTTAATCCATACATCTGTGCCTCAGCCTCCCACTGGTACGGGTAACATTACAATACCTACCACTTTCGTAAATGCTTTTAACTGATCAATTAGTAATTTGAAGTTTCTGTTTATAAGTACAACATTGTTATTTAACTTGAGGTCATTTCTAAACCTTGTACATTAGTTTTACAATCAAGGATGACATAGACTGTCATTTCCTTATAAACAGAAAGCTCCTGACTGCTTTGTAAGCAAAACTGTCCATTTATACCCTGAAAAGGAACAGCAACAGCGATGATGGAAAAGTTACAACAAGTTCTGATTCACCTCAATAATGCAAGGTAACATCTGGTCTCATTGAATATTCACTAAGTCCGTTTGAGCCAGATTTTTCATTTCTAGATGTAATGGCTTTGGGAATAACTAGATATTAATTTGCTTCAAACTGAGCAGCAGCAAATGTGATAGTGGAGCGCTGCTCATACTGATGAGAAGGTGCTGCCACCTGTCGCTTGCACTGCTCAGCAAAGGGAAAATAAAGGATGGTCAGACTCAATGTAGTTGCATTCATTTCTATTTTAATATTTTCCGGATTAATTTTTTTTTTTCCCTGTTAAAATATGGGCTTCCTCAGGTGGAAGAAAAAGACTTTCAGAAACAGATCGAAATGCTTTTTGCAGCTTATGCCTTTTGCTAAAGGAATGCTTTGCACATTTCTCAAGGGAAGTTCACGATTCAGTAACAGTAATATCTTATTTCCCAGGCACCAGCAATTGAGTAGTCTAATCATGGGGTTTTTTCTTCACTCTGGCAGAGGAAGCACTGGTATTAATAATCCCTACATCTGGGGTTAGTAATAGAATTATTATATATATTAAATATAAATTAAGTATTAAAAGAACCCACAGAAGCTGAACAGGAAGTTCCCCCAGAAATTCAAGCAGAGATGGGTTAAGGGTGGGTGTTCAGCTCACTTAAAAAAAAAAATTCTCCTCATGCCCTAAACATCTACATATATCTATCATGGCCAGCCACTGCACGTTAAAAATAGTAATGCATTTTCCTTACCATACTTACTGTTATAACTATTATCAAGTGCACGTTTGGGGAACTGAGCTTCAGAGAGATTAAAGGTCAGGTTTTCAACTGCATTTAAGCACTCAGTGGCACAGACTGAGATTTACAATGTTCCTAAGTACTGGAAAGAATAATGGGGTTGTAATACCTCCATTACACTCATGGCCTGCAGAACCTGAACTGCAGACCCTGTCTCCAGCTAAGGGTGCCTAAATCCTTTAAAGATCTTACCTTATTCGCTTATCCAAGAACACACAGAAATTCAGCAGCAAAGCAAGATACTGAACCTAGATCTACCAGATCCCAGGCTAGTAGTATGACCAACACGATATCCTTCCTCACAGACATTTTGTAAAGAAAGCGGGGAAACCCACTTTCTTTAGGCACAGAGGAGACCCTATATGACTGTACACAGACATCATGGAGACAATAGCAGGAAGGAGCAGAAATTAAGATTTAGTAGCTCCCAGACACGGACTTAACATGCTAGACCCTCAGAGCTGTGTAAATAGTGAGAGGAGGCCAGCAAAGTTAGTCTTTTTTTTTTTTTTTTAAGCTGTACCAAATCTTTATGCATAAAGCAGATAGGACCTTGGACATCAGGATCTGGCCCCATCGCTACGCAAGCCAGGCCACACAGAAAATAAAAAAAGTAATAGATTTCACAAGCGTAAGGTATGTTATCTGGCTCTGCAGGCATTGTGAGGTGGTAAACCCACAACTGCGAGGATTTTAATCACTTGTCCAATGACCACGGGGCTGCCAGGCACCAGCCACCTACCGTCCCGTCCCCGCCGCAGGCCAGGATCCGCAGGTTTGGCACTTTTCTGTACAGCTCCAGCCTGGCCAGGGGAGGGAAAGGGAAAAAAGGGAAGGGAAAAAAGTCAGAACAACAATGCAGGCACTTTTTACGCATTTTGCCGAGTGACAGTTTAACAGCCGCTTATTGCATTTTTGAATATTCATTACTAAGGGTGTGGGTGGAGGCAGGGGAAAAAAAAAAAAATCTCAGCGTTACCAAAAGCCTTGGCAGTGAGAAGGCACCAGCCCTGGCAGCTGCAGGCGGCATCAGCCCCAACCCAACCTGAGCCCTGTGGTTCACTTCACATCTTCACACGTGCACAAAACCACTAGGATGTGAAACGGGGCCTTCCTCCTTGGTTAGGCAGCACATCTTGAGAAGTATTTGATCAGTTTAGCATGCTCCCATGCTAAATCTGAAAGGACAGATTCTCATGTTCCCTCTGGAGATGACAAAATCTTTCCTTTTTCTCTTATCCTAAGCAAACAAATATAAACTTCGAGGTCTTTAAACAAAATTTAGTGTTTCTCATCAGGATTTGCTGAGCCACCATTTCCGAGGCATGTAGAACATGACAGCTTCAATTGGTCATTACTTTTTTTAACACCACAGAAGGCAAGAACATCTAATAGATTTCTTTCTCTGGATATCTGATCTAAGATACCAGCAGGAGAGCCAAAAAAGCACATGTTGAAGACCTGCTCCTTCAGTTGCAGGAAAGAGAGGCATAATGAAATATCTCCTAACGGAGGGGATGCATTCACATGTAGAGAGCTGAGTGACCAGAGGACCTAATCCTCCTTTAACTCCATTACACAGCTCTGAAAACTGTATGTCTACCTTAAAGCTTCTATACATCATGAGAGGATCAGCAGTGGAGGTGTTTCTGCAGGAAAAAAGCTTGGATGCCTTGAATAGCAAATACTTGGACCATTCTTATACAGGTAAATATTTGATTTTACATTATTATTACCTTTTTGTTCTGCCTAACTTGTGAAAGTAGCGCTGAACAGATGATTAAGTAAAGCAAGTATCCCTATCTTAAACACAGTAGAAGGATGGTCTCTTAACCCTTAGCAGTGAGAATCAGCCCTTTAAAGACAGGTCCTCCCTCCCTTGGAAGTGGATCACATTTCAACTATTGCCAGATAAGCTGAGTTAGTTACTCAGCAAGCAGAGATAGTTGGACGCTTCTGAAACGTATGGAAGTCTGGAGGCAGCCTCACCCCATCGTAATGGTCAGCCAGTAGGGAATGGTCAGGCACTGGGATGAGCAGCAAGTGTGTCTTGGAGCCATTTGGAACTGGCTCTGTCTGGCATGGGGGCAGCTCCTGATCTCTTCTCACAGAAGCCACCCCTGCAGCACAGCACCCCACCCCCCCACTACCAAAACCTGGATACATAAACCTCATGCACAGTCTGCTAATCTATCCAAGCTAGACCTTCATCTGCTTTCCTGATCAGAAAAGAATTATGGTCCACAGTGCTGAAGGCTCAAGAACTTACGCATCTCTTGGCCCGTCCTGAGAGAGATCAAAGACCTGGCGTGGATTCAAATACCACATAAACATTTGGAGAACCTTGGTGCCCTGGGAAGAAAGAAAAATCAAAGGAAGGGAAATTATGAATAGTTTAATGATTATTAGAAATAATAGTGTTAATTATTCACTATATTTGGACTGCTTTTCTTTCTTCTGTGCTTTATAAAGCAAACATAAACCAAGAAAGAGACAAACCAGAAAGTGGCATAGCAGACGACAGCTCTATAGAATAGCAACCCACCAACCTGGACAGGGTGCACATGCATACGTATAGACTAAATTTAACAACACATATCACTAATGGTTCATAAGAACAGGTGTTTGGGGTCAGACCAAAGGTTCAGCTCCCACAGCAACCTTTTCTCCTGCCTCTCACCACCTGCAAAAAGAAATCTCTGTTATCTCACACCACCCTCAGCCATCCATGACAGCAAGAAGTCAAACAAGCTTGTGGGCAAAGTCTCCATCACATTGAACAGTCCTGCCCAACGTCCAAGCAATGACATTGCTTTGACCTCCACCACCACCACTGTGGACACTCGTAACTATAGCCCTCTATCATCTGATGAAGCAGGAGTCAAGGACTCTATGGGCTACAGCTGCCCCAATGCTCCCTCACTCAGCACAGTGTGGCTAGCCCATCACGTAAAGATATAATTTCTCCTTTCTCAAACTCTTGGGTTCACATTCCAGACACTCAATTTCCTTCCTTCATGTTCCACCCGGACACAAAGTGGCAGGATCTCATACTAGCAGAAGAGAGGCCAAGGACCCTATGGGGCTTGTACTCCAAAATAATTCAAGAATGTCTTTCAGATATGACCTGGGGGTGCAAGTCAGGAATTTTCAATAGGTCCCCCTTCTGAGGGATGGCTTTTCTGTCTGACACTTTCCCCTAAGCAGAGTACCAAGGATAGCAGTCAAAGTGCCTAGGAAAAAGTAGAACAGAGAAAATAAATGTGATGTTTGCTGTAGGTATTCTCCCAGCCTCAGCTATTTGCAGTTCATAGAACTCTTGAGCCAGAGCAGGGTACAGGACTTTAGTAACCTTCAGGGTTTCATCTTCCAAATCTCTCCTTCAGCCCATGTAAACTTTTAGCATCCACAACATCCTACGACAAGATGTTTTGCAGCTGAACTACACACTGTGAGAAGGACTGACTTTTTTCTTTGTTTAGTCTTACCAGTTTCATTTGATATCCTCCCTAATTATTCTAAGAGAGGAGAAAGTAAGCAGCAGCTATGCTATTCTTTATGCTGTATAGGCCTCCTGTATCTTAGATCACTCTTTTCTTTTCAACTAGAATGCCCTGTTTATCAGAAGGCACTCAGATTGTTTGATATTCAAAAAGTGGCAGAACTAACCTGGAAAACATTCACTTGGATAAGTTTTAATTCCAAGAACCCTAAGAAAGAAGTCTGCTGCATGTTAGTCACTGAAACTTGGTTCTCTATGGTAGAGTACAAGAGTAGTAATGATTTTTTAAATGCCACAGGAATGTGTCATTTCACATTCACTAATTTCACTAGGCATTACTAGTAAAATTAAACCACGTTTTGGATAAAAGTCTAAGACTTCATTGAAAATCTGATTTTTCTGTGGAAAAATGAAGTCTTCTGAAAACCTCCAAACTATAATTTTAGATTCCTTTCAAGAATCTGAAGATAGGAATACAACTGCTCAAATACTCAAGTATCCATTCCATATATCCAATTCCACTGAAGTGGAAAGGGCATTCAACAGCAAGGACCTCTTCCGAGGACTGCAGTTCAGGCATAGAGCTCTTCCTATCTGACTGACCAAGAGCTAGTCTCATTTGCAGAAACACTGCTGTTAAACTTTGTGACTTGGATCCAGATGATGTTCTTACCTGATTCCCTCCACTTTTTGGATTGACAAAAACCAGCAGCGGCTTCATGAGTGGAGAGGAGATAGGCTTTATCACAAATGGCCGACCTTTGTTATCCTGAGAAACAGAAGCAGAAAACAGCTTTAGTACAAGCTATCTATGTTTCCCTGGCATAACATGTGCAGGAGACCCAACCTATCTCTGCCAAGACTACCTCAGGTACTAGAAATAGTATAGCCATGTTAATGTGGCACTCAGCTGGGACTAATTTATCCAGCTGAGACCATTAAGAAAGAAAATAAGGGGGGGATCACTTCAGGCCAACTATTTTAAAATTTTACTCAATGTTATTTCCAAAAAAACCCCAATTATTCATCCAACACTAATAATGTGTCAGATAAAGTGATATTTCTAACATGAACAATTTTCCAATGGAAAATAGAATGAGATAAGCTACTTATTTCATTAACTCCATCTAACAGACAAGTTGAACCAGCACTTATTTGCAGATGATCTGCTCTTGAATTCTTGGCCTTGCCGCCCTCCCACCTTTGAACAAATACCACACGTCAAACATGACACGTCAATGAGAAAACTATAAGCGAGGACCTTAACCAGAGAGCCGTGGCTATGTAGAGGTGAGTCTCCCTCCACCTATCCCACGAAGCTGTTGTTCATTTATATAACTAATCCACTAGGCAGGGTCTGGAAACAATGTCTTCTATAAGCTATGTGGTAAATCAAAGCATCAGATCACTCATCTGTTTTCTCCCTCTGTGGCCCAATGCCAATTTTCACACAAACAGAGTATTTCCAGTATGATATCTCCTAAAGGAGACACTCTCAAACTGGACCAGACCCTTGCATCAGTGTATTCACTATGGATTTCACAACCCCAGTTTCACACCCCTGGCTCTGCCTAGCGGAAATCAAGGGTCTGAGCTGAGTCTCCTACATCCCAAGGGAATGCTGTTTCATTAGGCTGCTGGTCCTTCTGGAGTCTGGTAGGTTGTTTCTTGAAAAAAGTCAACTTAGCAAATAAAACGTCTCATACAAGTTTTATCAAAACTGATCTCACAAATTCAATAGCGTGGAATTTTCCAGTAGAAAAAGTATATTGAAGACTCCAGCAAAAAAATTTAAAGTCTGTGTTTAGACATTTCAACAAAAGGATGCTGATTTCCAAAGCACTTGAATACCTACTTCATTGCCTCTTTTGCTGGCTTTTCTTTTAAAAGATGTTCTCTTCTTTCGCCGTGTTGAAGTCTTTAATGAGTTCTACATCAAAAGAAAAAAGAATACATGAAAAGCAAAACAAAATTTAGAAGACAGGACCAGACAGAGCCCCTTTACGAAGCTCTTCCATGCATGTCCACTTGGAGAATGATAAGAGTATCTGGCACATGCTCGAGATTTAAATTACATGCGCTGCATGCTTTACACTTCCACACCACCGTTTATGGAGAAAGCCACACACGGAGACCAGACTGGTGCTTTGGAACTGGAAACTTTCCCACGCTGTGAGGGGGAAAAAGATCAGATGCTCCCATAGACTCACATAACACCACATGTTGTACCTGCCAACCCTCCCAATAGGGGTAGGAGACGCCCGTTTCCCCTTCGGGGCTCCAGTCTCCTGCCCAATCAGGCTCGTCTCCTGGTATGGAGACCACCTGCATAAAGATGTAATAAAAAACATGATAAATGAGATATTTTTCATGTTTTTTTTAGGAAAGAAAACAACAAGTTTTAGCTCTGGCAACCATTATGACTCAACATAACGTAGGCCACCATGGCGGATGATGCTGGCACTGTGGAGTCAGTTCCAGCGTATCAAGAAACTTGTGTAATCATCTGCTAAGGAACAAACTGAATTATGTTAACATTTAAGGATTTGGGTGAGGGGGTGTTTGTGGGGTTTTTGTTTGCTGTGTTTTTAAATAACAATATCACTTAACTACACACAAAAGAAACAACCATAAACCTGCTTTTATTTTTGCAGAACCTAGTAAAATAGAACTCGCATCAAAGCTATTCTCCAGGCTGGCAATAGCCTGCTCAGCAATATTGAGCCAAAAGATGTTCTGGTGTGATAAGAACAGTCCAAAAAGGGCAATTTTATTTTATTTTTTAATTATTTTAATTCAGCAACTGAAGTCGTACCTGCAGGAAACCCCAAACCTTTCCATATGATTGAAATTTTGTATTATAAGAAATACTGTAAATATGTTCACAGTATTTCAACTTCTAGTTTAGCCATCACCAGGAAATAAAGTAACACAGGGAACTAGAAGGAAGTTTATTGGGTTTTTTCTGGCTTCAAGAGGAGAAGCAAGATCCACTTAGCTCATCCAAAATTTCATTTCTGTCCTGACCTTATTCAAAAGTGTACCACTAATGAAAAAAGCCAATGACCAGAGATCATCAAATCTGTAAACAGTGATGTCTGTCCTTAATCCTGCTTTCTATCCAACAATAACAGGAATAGCTACTAGATTCTGTTTAATACCTAACAACGACTTCTAGAATTTCAAGACTTCAGTATGACACACCAGGTACAGAATTTATTGTTTCCACATCTCTGAGAAGTTAAGAAAAACTAACAGCTAACTCACTCAAATACTTTAGGGCACCGTCCTTTTTCACCCAGACCAAGAGAAGCCTGCTGTAGAGCACAAAGTCCCAAGCTTTTTGTCACCTCTCAACCTTCCTCATAGACCAGGATATAGCCATGTCTTATTGCTTACTGAAAATACTGAACACAAGACAGCTCTGCAGAGCAATTACAGGACATTTGCCCTATTAGACCATATTTGGAGAAACCACCTAAAGAAGTTTCTTACTCTTCCCTACTGTGGTACAAAGTGATCTTGAAAGCATAATAAGCCACAAAGACTGCACTGACTACAGAAGTGCATTGGCAATATCACCTGCATGGTCTTTCATTGCCCTACCTCAGTAATCAGATTGCCTGTAGGCAAAAGTCTTTATGTCAAGAGAAAGGTACAGGGCATTGCTCTCAAAGCTGCCTCCCATGGGGGTCTTAGTCTAGTTCCTCAGCCGTTCTGTGATGAAGAATTCTCCCTGGAGTGGGGCAAAACAAAAGACAGAGAGAGATGTAGTCTATCCACAGTTTTGCCAGTGGTCTGCTGAAAGGTCACTGGCATATCAAGCCTTTTCCCTGTGCTTCAGTCTCTCCAGGTGTAAAATTCAAAATACTTATCCTATTGGTAAAGTGCAGTGAATTCTGCTGGCAAATACTAGTCTGTAACTCAAGTCAGGTATTATACTAGGCAAGTACTTCACTGTAGCTCTGGAAGAAGGACTGTACTTGTTATTCTACCTCCACAATGGATGGACCTAAGCCCAGTGAAGTTCTTCTGGGAAGGGCAAGAACAGTTCAGTAAAATCCTGACTAATTTTAAAAGAATAATCTAAAGAATGTTTAAATGTAGTTGCCATTAAATCCCGTTATATCTCTTTTCTTGCCTATGGGCAGGGTGGGAAGAGGCACACAGCTGTATTAGAGAAGCAGTTTTAGTCTAAGCCTCCATTTACGATGATAACAATTTTCATTTCCACACTCAAAAAGGCACTAAAATACGCTACATCACAGCTATGTTATTTCACTTTTTTTTTTTTTAAACATGCCTACGCCTATAGTGTTAAGAGAACCTAAAGCTTTTCTACAACAATTGCAACTGCATGTCCATAGCAGATGAAAGGCAAAAAAGCTGCTTAAACATATGCAGGTTCTCTTTGCAAACATGCAGAAGAATAACAGCCAAGAGTAATCAGTCTTTGCACATTGAAGTGAAGAAATGGATGCATACTACCTTGTCCACATAACAAGGTGATGAGTATTTTATAAATGTATAATGTTATTCAGCAAAGTACCTGATAGCAAAGCATACCTTTAAATGGGCACCATATGTAAATCCTAAATTGCCTCTAGAGAGGAAACCTCTCCTTTGTGGATGTCAGTTTGGCAATCTTCAAAAGAGATTTTTCATATTATTGAATGGTCAGTATAGTTCTCAGCACGCTTAGCTAGATAAATAGAAGAACTGGACTCCTTCTTGTATGGTGTTGGGCAGTCTGAGGGCCACAGCCTATCTCAAGCAAATCCAATGGACCCTTTCAACCTTTTCCTTTACATTTCAGCCTTCATTTTCAAAGGCTTTTAGCATGCTGGGCTTCAAACAACTTAAATAACGAACAGCCTCTGGGAAGGTCATAGAATCATAGAATGGTTTGGGTTGGAAGGGACCTTGAAGATCATTCAGTTCCAACCCCACTGCCATGGGCAGGGACACCTTCCACTAGACCAGGTTGCTCAAGGCCCCATCCAACCTGGCTTCAATCTTGACTGTCTTCTGGTTGTTCACAAACCAACGTCAGGCAAGCCAGCTGCACTCAGCAATTGAGGAAATAAAGAAATAAACCCAGATATACAAACATTCACTGGCACTTTTTCAAGGTCTTCAAAGGAGGAGGAGAAGAAAACACCACTTTTACTCACCTTGAACAGAAAAAACTTGGAATTTTAGTTACTGCCTTTGCCTTCCCAAACAGAAGACAGACTGAATCAGTAAGTACATCAGCCAGACCCTCCTTATTATCTACTTTTCTCCCACAATGTAAGCATATAGCAAGTCCATTCCTAGAGCTAACACCACATGGGCTACCAAACCTCACCTATAACAAAGTACCACCAGTCAACAGGGGTGACCTGCTTTCACAAACTAGGAGATGGAATTGATTTGAACCCCAGGAAATCAGAGCTGGTATCAAAGTGCTGCTAACACAGTACAGAAACACTGGAAATCAATAAAGAAGTTACAGAAGTGGCTCACATTATGAATAACATGGAATAGGTATTGGGAGTTTTCCATTCATGTAAATGGGTCATTACATACAGGGCTACCACCAATCCCAAAGCTATTTGAACCATTCTGAATATTATTCATCTTGCAATTAATTGCTTGCAAGAAGCAAAAGCTCCCCATTTGGAATGTAGGTTGTCAGCAGAGAATTGTCCTTAACCAATTACACCATGATGCTTCACTACCACAACATTGCTGGTAATCAGAGGGGGAGTATGCTCTTTATTCAAGCCCAATGTTTGAAAGGTGGTGACCCATGTTGTACAAAATAAGCATGGAAAACCATTTTTGTAGCAATAAAAATTAAAATTCAGGGCAAGGTTTTGCTACAAAAAGCCATCTTATTTGCTTAAAAGAAACAATCAACAAACAGGATGAAGGCACCACTAAAATCAATTTCATATGAGTAGGGATTTCAGTTCAGGAGTTGCCTGTGACCAAGGTAAGTAGTTAATTAGAGCTGAGGAAATATTTTATAACGAAAAGGCTTCTAGCCAAATTTATTCTGACTGTGGAATATGTGAAAAACAGATTGCTGGCTACATATTTATTTACTATCTGAATTTACAAAAATTTGTGAATATTGTGTTTGTGTTCTGTGGATTGAATGCAGTGAATATTTCATAATGTTTACCAAATGTTCATATAGGGTGAAGAGGGTCATAATACACAGAAGTAGAGCTGGCCAGAAACAGCAGAAGAGGAGAAAATATTTCTTAAAAAAAAACAATAAATAAGGAAACAAGAATTCTGCCAAAAATCTGAAAATGTATCTGAAAGATGTTTCAGTATTTTCTATAGCAATAAGGATGCATTCCCCAGAACTAATACTGCAATGCATGCTGTTAAGAAGTTTCATGGAAATATGCCCATTGTCTATGCTAAATATCATTTTGATCTATCTATTGCTTCAGTTACTCAAGATAAGGTTTTTGCATGCTACTGACCATGAATTTCAAGGACTGAAGATGTGATGGAGTATTAGATTGAAGTACTTCCTCTCCACTTGTGACTCAGGCACACAGATATTTTCTTTTAGTGTGACACTCTAAAACTTTATTTAAAAGCATTTTTCCCATTAATTATTGTTAACTATATCAGATTTATTTTTTTATTTGAACTTCTCTGAAAAAAATGGACAAGAAAAAAATTGTCTAAAAATATTATAAGGTAGGTACCCTGCTTTGGCCAAATGCCAAATCAAAAGAAAATTACAAGTGTTGATTTTTTTTTTTCCACTAAAAATTAAATAAAATAAAAAAGAACAAAGAAAGACTTCTTTTAGTAAGGTCAGACACGGATACATCTATCAAATACCACACAGGTGCTGAAAATTAGCCAAGGTTAAGTCCCTGATGAGGACTCAAACAGATTCTTCAACAGGAGAAGAAAAAAGATTTCTCTGGAGGACACTGGAATGAAACTAACAGAGCAAGAAAAGTGTGGGGAAAAAATGCAAATGCAAAAGAAACTTTGTTTCTCAGAGAGGATGTGGCTAGGGATCTTGCCTACTCTCTATGGACTTAAAGGAGAAACAGCAGTCTCTTTGGTCAACTTTTTGATTACTCTATATTTCCCCTTCCACCCTCCTCCCCTTGTCTTTAATATCCAGCTTGTTAGAAACGCCACTCATGTACAAATCTGACAGTCATATCCCTAGACTGGAAATAAAAAACAAGCAGTGTCACAACTTAGACCTTTTTCCAGTTTTATGGGACTGATTTTGTCTTAGTGCCTCGCCTACAGCCTGAACTTTTCAGCTTCTTGTTGACAACCAGGACACAGAGCCAGAAAGCCGGGGGTCACTTCCGAAGTATAGACACACTAATGTTAAGAGCCACATGTCACTACTCTATAAAACCAGCTTTCCTGTCAATGGAGAAAAATTACAAGAAAATGTGAGTGGGAAGTTTCAATATCCCAGACACTATTCATTTCAGAACAAAAACTTGTTCCAGTGCTTCTGAAATGAAATGTTTACCAGCATTATGCCTCCCTGATATGTTCAGTGTTTGTCTGTTTCCTTCAGTTCCACTTGGAATGAAAACAGACTTTCAAAGAAAAAAATACTTCTTGCATGACATGAATCCCCTTTTAATTTTTGGCCAGCTCTCTTTTGGATACCTTTTCTCCCTATTGTGTTCACCAGTGAATTATCCTCTCCAAGAGATATCACATCCATTACAAAAGCTTTGAAGTCTAATGCTTGTAACCTGCAACTAAATGAGCACGTGGGCTTACTGCTGACATTCAGCAAGGACTGATGTAAGAAAGACATGATTGTTTAAACGTCCATTGATGGCAAATTCAGAGGGATGCCACTCCAGCCACAGCTGATTCTTACTGCAGTTCAAGTCAATGTTTGTGAACAGTTTTTCCCTGTATTTGCTCAGCTCTATTTAATGAAACATGCTTGACTGCCTACAACACAGGGGATTTCTTGCAGTATGCTTGCTGAACTCACAGTTACAGGAACAAATCTGAGCTGGATTTGCTCAGAACAGAAGTCATGTTTGTTGCTAATTGTCCCAAACAGGGAAATCTACTGAAGGGCTGGATGGAGGGGCAGGAGGATACAGGTTCATAATCACCATGGATGTATGCTGGGTTTCAGGGAGACAGGGTTGAACAAGCATGCCTTAGTGAAGGAGTACTGAGCGGCAAAGCCAGGTTGGCCCTGCACAGCCATACAGCTTCAGAACCAGACATCAGCATGCAGTTACCTGAGGTTTCTTCACCTTAATGATCCAGGTGGGAGGCACAATGACAGCAGCGTGAGCCCCCAGGGAACATGGCTCCTCAATGTGATGTAGCATGAAACAAGTGACTTTGTTATGAAACTGGAAGAGAGGAAAACAGTAGAGTCAATAAGGAGGCTAAGAAAGACAAAGGGGAAGCGTGGAGAGGAAGAAGAGGGTGATGATACAAAAACTGGAGCAATGGTCCCAACTCCACCATCTTCAAGTTCTTCAAACCGTGGAGTTTTAGGAACATATAACTAAAGGTCATCTTCCCTAGCCAAGCCTTCTTACAAAAAAAAAAACCAAACAAACAAAAAAAAAAACCCAAAAAACCAAAACAAAACAAAAAAACCAGAACCACCATACCCAACCACTCCTACTTAAACACAGATCACATATTGAAGACCACAACCTAGTTTGATGCAGCTGTATGTACTAAGAGCCCTTTGGCTGTCTGAGCTAGCCACAGCAGGGCATTGATGGGAGGCAGCCAGTGACTACATTGTGCAGCAAGACTCTTCTCCTAGAGGACTTGTGTCAGCCAGATAAAGTTATGGTGTCTTTGAGCAAAAGGAACAGAAATAGCAAAACTGGGGGTGATTCACAGAGAGGGAACCCTGAGAGCCAGGAATGTAATTGCTCGCAGTGTGGCCACTCAGTGAAACTGCTACCAGTCTCCCTGAGTATTGTTCACTTACCGCCAGCTTGCACCAGGAACAACTGATGGCCACAATCTCTTTACTGTGGAAGGAGAATTTCTGCTGAAAGCCCTAGAATAAGCAGGAAAAAAAGAATTAAATTCCTCCTGACTACAGGAAAATTTACACCTTTAACTCTTGCCAGGTGACTGTGCTAGGTTAAATCAGTTCATTGAAGTCAGATACATTGGTTCAGCCTCAAAGCTCTTAGACACTAAACAGATTTTGGGAGGATAAAACAATGACAGGATTCACAGAGAAGTTTCTTCAACTGGGCATTTCACACACTTTTAAAAACACTTCTGCAAAATTTTATGCTTTTTCTTATATTTTGTAGTTTAAAACAACAGAAGAAATAGAGAAGGAATACCTATTTTAATGGATTTCTACAGACCTGACAGATTCAGATTTTGTGTTGAACAAAACATTCTCTCATTGCAGTTTTGTTTGCTCTAAATATAAACAAGAATTTGAGTTTTCCTTTTTTTTTTTTAAATACAAAGTGGAATCAGCTACAATGTCTGTGTGGAAATGTTCTGATTGGGAAATTAGGTCTATTGTTTTATTGAGCTGACTCAGATCAAAATCTTTTTAGTAAGTTCCAAAAAACCAAGATGGTCTGATTCACATCAAACAGATAAAAGAAAAATATTTCTTTATAGTTTTAAAGAGAAAAAGCCCACCATGACCAAAAAATATGAGATTTTATTCTCCCACAGAAGCGTTTCACTTTGTAGAATGCAATTTCAGCAGACATATTACTTTTCTCTAAATTCTAAGTCTGGAAAAGACCATTGGGTCATATACACCCTTCTTGCATATAACACAGGCAACAAATAGTAAGTTATACCCTAAAAATTTGTGTTCAGTTAAAGTTTATTTTAGCCAGAGAAAGAATGGATGTGGGCTGACAGCTGCAGAAATGGAAAGTCCAGAAGTTCATTGAACAGCTTGTCATAGTCACCTTCACTGCTTAAATTTCAGATTTGCAGTCATCTGGGTCCTTCATTCATTGGCTTCTGTCAAGCCTCTCTCTACTACAGTAAGTAGCCCATCATCACCCAGAATTTTCTAATTCAGTCTCTCTACCAAGTCACAAATTTGTGAGCCAGTTTTCTTTTCACCAGGCTGAGTTTTGCCTAAATCTCTTACATGCTGGGCAATGCCCAAGACCCAATGAAAAGAGTTATAATTGGATTTAGTAACATCTAACAGGACATTGCCTCGCTTCTATAATTAAGGTTCTTTTCTTAGCTGCTGTGGAAAAGAACAGGAAGATGGACACCTGCAGGAAAAATGAGCCTGTTAGTGCTCAGTGCAATGACAAGTGTCAAGCACACCAAGAAGGAGAATTAAATGAACAACAAAAAACCCATCCAGAGATGCACTGGCCTTGTTAAGCGAGGCATTGAGCTACAATCTGTCCACACGTGGTAGTTGAGGACAACCCTATCAATACGCTGAAAAGGAAGAGGCTCTACCTGTCTGCCCAGCATGCAGAAGTGCACATTGCAGCTTCTTCTTAAGGTGTCCCCCAGCATGTATTCAAACCAACTTGCCAGATGGACCACACCACCAACTAAGACCTGCTCCTAAAGAGGCTTGTGTCACCTCTGCCTAGATTTTTTGTTTTATTATTTTTTTAATCCTTCCCCCTAGTGCCTCAGGTTTTACATTCAGAGAAATTCAAAGAGTAGATTCTTCACAATGATGGTGATTTGGCATATTCAGGTTTAGTAAGGGAGTGTGGTCAAATGGCTTCACAAAGAGAGGCCAGCCAGCTGCATCTGGCTGGGCACATCTAGTCTGCCATTCAATGTGGACACAAGAACAGAGTGACAGTACGTATGATACAAATGCTGGAACAGAGGTCTCACACTGGACAAAATGCTCTATTCTCATTCACTTACACCAGTGCTTCTTAATGTTTCTCACAAATCTCACTCTTTCTTGTCCCAACGTGTATTAAAAAAAAAAAAAAAATTATTTCAGCCCCTCAGGGGCATGAAATGTTTTGGTTTGTTCTGCTTTGGAACAACCAGGGGAGAAATTCTTCTCTCCCAAAACCTCCACTAATAAACCCTAAAATTCAGTACATTAATTCCACAGCCCATCAGTGGTGTATTTTAAACATATGGACTGAGCAGCTTGCCTGGTTCTGGATGGACCGTTTTTCATTTATTCAGTAAGCCATTTGGCTTTTAGGGAGTCATTAGAGAAAATGATACAGCAATAAAAACATATTAATGATAAGTAGCAATAAAACATCACTTTTCTTCCTCAAATTGCTTTACAAATGTGAGCTAATTCTTCCTAAGGATACATGTTTGAGGTAAGATAGTAATTATTTGAAAGCTAGCTTTACAAATAAAGGAACTGATAAAATAAAGCAATGCACTACAGGTCACAGAGAGATTTGATGGGTACTATCAAAGTAGAGGCAAAATGTGGGCCCTCTCCAGAAGGAAACAGGAGACCCGATTACCCAGGACATGGAGAAGGCTGAGGTACTCAACAACTTTTTTGCCTCAGTCTTCACCAGCAAGTGCTGTAGCCACACGGCCCAAGTCACAGAAGGCAAAGGCAGGGACTGGGAGAATGAAGAACTGCCCACCGTAGGAAAAGATCAAGTTCGAAACCATCTAAGGAACCTGAAGGTGCACAAGTCCATGGGTCCTGATGAGATGTATCCATGGGTCCCGAGGGAACTGGCAGATGAAGTGGCTAAGGCACTGTCCATCGTATTTGAGAAGTCGTGGCAGTCCGGGGAAGTTCCCACTGAATGGAAAAGGGGAAACATAACCCCCATTTTTAAGCAAGGTAAAAAGGAAAACCCGGGGAGCTACAGGGAGTCTGTCTCACCTTTGTGCCCGGCAAGACAATGAAGCAGATCCTCCTGGAAACTGTGCTATGGCACACGGAAAACAAGGAGGTGATTGGTGACAGCCAACATGGCTTCAGTGAGGGCAAATCGTGCCTGACAAATTTGGTGGCCTCCTATGATGGGGTTACAGTGTTGGTGGATAAGGGAAGAGCAACAGACGTCATCTACCTGGACTTGTGCAAAGCATTTGACACTGTCCCACACGACATCCGTTTCTCTAAATTGGAGAGACATGGATTTGACAGATTTGTGGTCAATGGCTCGATGTCCAAGTGGAAAGCAGAGATGAGTGGCGTTCCTCAGGGGTCAATATTGGGACCGGCACTGTTTAACATCTTTGTCAGTGACACAGACAGTGGGATTGAGTGCACCCTCAGCAAGTTTGCCAACGACACCAAGCTGCGTGGTGTGGTTAACATGCTGGAGGGAAGGGATACCATCCAGAGGGACCTTGACAGGCTTGAGAGGTGGGCTCATGTGAACATCATGAAGTTCAACAAGGCCAAGTGCAAGGTCCTGGACATGGGTCGGGGCAATCCCAAGCACAAATACAGGCTGGGCAATGAGTGGATTGAGAGCAGCCCTGTGGAGAAGGACTTGGGGGTATTAGTGGATGAAAAACTGAATATGAGCCAGCAATGTGCATTTGTGGCCCAGAAAGCCAACCGTACCCTGGGCTGCATCAAAAGAAGTGTGGCTAGAGGTTGAGGGAGGTGATTCTCTCCCTCTACTCTGCTTTGTGAGACCCCCACCTGCAGTACTGCGTTCAGCTCTGGGCCCCCCAACATAAGAAGGACATGGACCTGCTTGAGCAGGTCCAGAGGAGGGCCGCAAAGATGATCAGGGGGCTGATAGGCTGAAAGGAGGATAGGCTAAGAGAGTTGAGGTTTTTTAGCCTGGAGAAGATAAGTGTCCAGGGAGACCTTATAGCACCCCTTCCACTACTTAAAGGGGGCCTACAGGAAAGATGGGGAGGGACTCTTTAACAGGGAGTGTAGTGATAGGATGAGGGGTAACAGTTTTAAACTGAAAGAGGGTAGATTTAGATTAGATATAAGGAAGAAGTTCTTCACTGTGAGGGTGGTGAGACACTGGAACAGAAGTTGTGGATGCTCCCTCCCTGGAAGTGTTCCAGGCCAGGTTAGATGAGGCTTTGAGCAACCTGGTCTAGTGGAAGGTGTCCCTGCCCATGGCAGGGGGGTTGGAACTAGATGATCTTTAAAGGCCCTTCCAACCCAAACCATTCTATGATTCTATTGGTTTGAAACACTGGAGTATCCCATATTCTACCAGAAATCACCTCTTCTGCCTTGTCTCAGTGAGAAGGAAAACTAAAATTCAGTTATCTTGTTCCTGGGTCATGCAAGGAGGTCTTCTGCACAAATTTAGAAATTTTGGGATAGAAAATTAATTTCACCTTTGTAAGAATATCAGCCTAACAGTACCTGATTAGCTCTGATTCACTGGCACCCAATTCCTGTACAACACATGAAATCTCATGCTGCTAGCTGCTCCTCTGGAAATAAGCAGATGTGCATTGCAGGGAAAATATATTTGGAGGAAAAGAGCACCTGAATTCCCAGCTTGTGTTGGTGATTACAATCTATCTAAATAATGTGGATGAAAGTCCATGTTAATATAGACACCCACGCACACAAACAGAGCACATAGGGATTACTAGCTCCAATGTGTTTTGGTTATATTCTCACATGTATTTATCATTAAAGAGTATTTTCACATCAGTGTTAGAGCTACTAATAATTTTTTTGCATGTATTTTCCTATGATATTTATTCCCTTTTTAATGTTCTCAGAGCTATTCCAATGCAACATTACTGTAGGAGAGCCAGGTATTATTACAACTCAAATACAGACAGCAACAGAAGCACTTGGATGGTGATCTCTGCCAAAATAACAAAGAACTAAAATCGCCTTTCAAGTACTGGGAATTTCAATCCTACCATTATGTGCAGGGAAAACATACAGCTCTACATCAACCCACAGGCCTGTAAAGGGACCAGTAACAGAAAGAGATAGACACTGTAGCTGCACACTGCATACGTGTAGTGGACACACTGCTTTGGACACCACAGAAAGTAAAAAGAAGTAAAGTGGCTGCTTAGCATGATGGTCTAAGATGCATTCTCAGTCTCAGAAAATCCCTAAGCCACTGGTAACTGGAAGTATATGAAGAAAGGATCACTTTGCATTCATCCTTAAGCTTCTATTACTGCAGACAGTCATTAACTACTTGCCAGGTCACATGGTCTGAACGTTACTTTGTATTAAGGAAAAAAAAAAAAATCTGATTTCTCTGATGATCCCAGGTAACAAACAGCTAATAACAGCTAAAAGCTATAAAACTATCTTTCTTTCCACCTGCAAGAGAAAGAAATGAGTTCTTAAACATCATGAATGGTGTAGAGGATGTGGTTTGGGAGCATTTATTTACCATCTCTTCCAACACAAGAGCTATGGAGCATTAGAAAAAACTAATAAGTGACAGGTTTGAAACAACCAAAATGTAGTTCTTCTCATAGCATGTAGTTAAGTTTGGGAATTGCTTGCTAAAGAATGTTGTAAACACTACAACTTTACAGGAACTGAAGGATCAACTAGACAAGACTACAGGAGAGAAAGTTATCATAGGCTGTTAAATATAAAGGCACCATTCCTGGAAATTCCTGAGACAAATTCTTAGAGGCCAGAAGACTGTTTTGGGGATGCATCACTAAACACCTGCCCCATCTTATACTTTTCCAAAATAAGCCACTATTGAACACTGGTACTTTGTCTTGAGAGATATGGCCATCCTTCTGTTATAGTCTCCAGTTCCAAAAAAGGGGGAACCATCACAGCTAGTAGACAGAAATAGATTGTTTCACTCCACTGCACTCAGTAAGATTTTGAACAAGGCTTTCCAGGCTCCCTTCCCTAGGACTGATTTCTGCATATACTATTTTTGCAGTTCATCAGTGAAATCACCCCTGGGAGGAAGAGAAGAAAACTGAAGCTTAGATGAGAGTGTATAAGCTGTATCTGAGCTAGCAAGTAACGTGTAACAGTGGTAGCACAGGCTCTGTTGATACTGAGGACACTATACACAAGGGTTTTCAGAATTTTACTTTAGCTGTAGTGTGGTTGTGTGGACTGAATGCCCATTAGTAGCTGCAAAGTTAACTTTCAGTTAAGTTTAATCTAAATGGAATTCAGTTCATTTGCTGCAAGACTGTCCCATGTGTGAACCACGGTAAGTTATGACAATCAGGAAAATGCATTCCAAACTGCACTTCAGATCTAAGGTAGAACGCTGACATAGACGCCTCTGTTCTCCAGCTGTCAGGAAGTGTCAGCCACGGGACAGAAAGCACACAAAATATAAAGCCACAAAGCCATGCTAAGGATGTTGGGGAACATTAATTCTTTTCCACTGGCTTATGATTTGAAGCATGAGATGGTATACCCTAAATACTTTCTATACTGGTACTGTTACTAATGATCATTAAAATACTTAACCATCCAGTTCCAGCCATGGGATAGGACTAACATTACACAACAATGACATCTACCAGAATCATCAGATATTCCATGAATAATACTTTCTTTTAATGCTTTAAATTTACTGCCATTCCATTTCAATGATAGTTCCCTTTTTCTTGCATGACAAGAGAACATAAAAGACAGGTCTCACTCAGAGGTATAAGAAATGTAACAGCAGAGCACAAGGCAGACAAGTATTTTGCTGTAATAGGAGACTGCTTGGCTAATAAATATAATGGGGTTTTTTTTCTTGTCATTTTCCCTAATCCTTTCTTTTCTCGACAAAGAAACTACAAAGGAACTCTACTACAACACACCCATGTTAGTCTTAACTGAGTATTTCTCATTTAAGGGGAAAACTGTGATTTTTTTCTGAACTTCTCCATATCCATCAGGGCTGATAGGAATTTTAGGATGGACTGGTGATGTTGCCCACGTGAACGTACACAGCACAGGGTTTGATATGATAGGCAGTAAGTACTCCATTGCAAAATCATCTCCTAACGCCTCTAGGGGAGCTACAGACCAAAATGGCAGAGAAGGAAGGCAATATCACTGCAAAGTCATACCACAAGAATGCTGTATGCAAAGTGCCTTGCTGCACTGTTCGCATGTTACTTGCTATAAAAGGGCATCACATTTTTATTGCATGCTTTGTTGCAGCTGGTGATCTACATCAGTATCCAGAAACAAATCTGATTTTCCTCTGACTTAAGTGCTATGCCATGGAGACAAGACACAGTCTTTCTTACTAGATGATGTTAAGAGGGAGTCAGAAAGCATAATATAGTGCTAGAGAAAGGAAAATCAACCCCTGAGTCAATTTAATTTTTAAATATCTCTCAACAGATTTCAGGGGCTCATAATATTTCAGAAGAAAGGTCTTCAGTAGCTAAGGTAATTCTTACCCCTTTTTATAGCTTTTTAGAAATAAACTTTTACAATCTATGCAGCAGAGGAAATGTGAAACAGTCTCACAAATCTTAGAGTCTGCCAGGGCAGAAAGAAAGCAACAGCCTTTCTTTATTCAGAAGCCTGAAAAAATAGGCCATCACAATTTTGGCACAGAGGACAGCACCACAAGAACGCCATATTGCCACAGGGTTAGCTTAACGAAGAAAGAAGCTCAAGGAGCCACAGCCTTCTTCCTCATTTTCAGCAGCCAGTGCAGCGCAATGTCCCAGGACACGTGATGTGCTCATTCCTCCAGATGTAGCTGCCTTTTCTCTTCCCACATGGGAATCAGGGCTGCTACTACTCAACATATCAGGCTTGTCATCAGCCCTTAAGAGAGGCCAAGTGTTTAGGATAGAAAAATTTCAGAGACTAGAAGGACCTACTAGCTACTCTGAATTCATAAGTGCCCAGTGTTGTGCTTGTGCTGCACTGGAGATCTTACCTTTCCACACTGCTTACATTTCCCCTCCTGCCTCCGCCTGTGCACCCAGTGATGTCGGACAAAGTTCTGCAAAGGCAGGACAAAAAGAGATGTTATAGGAAGCAATGGCAGCTTGCACTCAATGATAACACCTGCGTGAAATCGGTTTACAGACATCAAATGAAAGGTCCCTTCAGTCAATACAGTCATTTCTGGAGCAAAATGCTGTAGTCCCAGTGGGAAACCCCAGACACAATCAAAACTGGAGAAGGAATGAGGATGAAATGGTGTTCTTTATCCATGTTGAAATGCAGCCAGAACTACTCTCTTGGTACACTTCTACAAAAAGAAGAAAGTTCATTACATGATGTGGAGATAATCATCACCTAAATACAGAGCAGAGAAGTGCCCAAACACTGCTGTGTTCAGCCACAGTGCAGGGCCCTACTCTATTCTGCTTGGAAATATAGCCTTATAATAATAATTTAATTAAAAAAAAAAAAAAAAAAAGGAAATCACAAGTCAATGCAGGAGAAGGGAAGGATGGGAGGAAGGAGCATCATTGAAGCAGTCTTTTCTCACTGTTTGGACTACTTACATCCTGGATGGCAGCAAGAGCTGAGCAAGAGACAGGAGGGTGAGCAGGACTGCTGCCCCTGCTTCTGTGCAGGCAAGGGGGCTAGAAGGGGTCTGCCTGTGCCATGCTGTGATGCCAGCCAACATTGAACATGGATGTGGCAGGGAATTGAGCTACCTCTGCTAAGAGCAAGCTGGCCACCAAAGCAGCTATAAAAGTTAAGAAATGGGTTTTGAAACACTGGCTTCTAACTAGGTAAGACAGATATATGTCAATAAAAACAATAAATACTCAGCACCTTCAGAGGAGCTGAATTCATACAGTAGCTAGAGGCAAATCATAAGGTTTTTGAATGTTGGATTTTTTTACTAAAAAAGAAATAATCTTAGGACACTAGAGATACTTCTAGAAAAAAAATGAAGGGAGAGGCAAGTAGAAGGAGAGGGAAACAGAGAAAAAAATTTTAAAAATAGTTCCAAGATCAGGAATAAAAAAATAGTTCCAAGGTCAGGAAGAAAAAAAAAGTGTTACAAAAAAAAAAAAAAAAAGACAGACTAGCTGAATGAATAGGAAAAGAGACAACAAAGATGAAGTGGTTTCTGTCAGTGTAAGTAATGGAGTGCTTCAGCTAAAATTCATTTTACATTTATTCTGGGGAGGAGAACATGTCCCACTGGGAACCAATATTCTAAGACTTCTCTGAACCTAAAAGCACTGCTGCAGCTCCACACCAGGTGGATCAGCACACAAATCAAAAGAAAAGCAGTCATCATTTGTCCATTACTTACTTCTCTTGGAGATCTGGAACCTCCTTCTCGGAAAGTTGGTTTGCAGCGAAAATTAATCTGGCATTAAAATAAAGCTGTTAGAACTGAAAGTGAGCTGAGAGAAAAATTATTCCAATATGTTGATCTAGGCCAGACTTCCAAAATATTTTTTATCTATCAAAATATAAGCTTCACTAGCTGAACAAAGTAACTTACCTGGATGCCAGAAAAATCTTTTTTCATATGCCATAATAATTCTCCTTGCTAGACCCCTACAGAGCCCTTGTCTTCTCTACAGCTATTGCTGCCTGCTCAGTTCAACTATTTAAACTGTCTCCCCCTTGCCTAGAAGAAAACTGCTTCATTTGTTTGGTTTTTTTTCTGAAGAAGATAATTTGCAACCAAAGTGGACTTAAGCTGAGGTCTCAAAAGTTAAAAGAAGCTGGAAATCTAACTCTGTAAGACCTTTTTGCACATCCCCGCTTTATGTCTTCATAAACAAAAAATCTGCGGAGAAATCTTCATTCACATGAAGAACTGCAAATTACCCTAAATTTCTACCTTTTGCTTAGATCAGGCTGCTTTTATCCACCTCCCCAACCACAAATCATTTGGGGAGCATTGTACCACCTCATGCAGTGGTGTTGCCTCCTTCAGATGGGACGGGAAAGGCAGAAAGAGGACAAAAGGAGCTTCCATGAATGGAAAACATTTTGGGGAAGGTGAAGAGAAAAAGCATTTAACAACAAGGGAGTCCTATGAGGAGGAAAAAAAAAAAAACCCAAATCTTTTGAGGAAAGAAAATCAATAGAAATAAGAGCAGGAGGGATGTAAAGAAAAAAAATATACTGAAGAGAGGCATGGGAAAAGGCCAAAGGATATGTGAGGTAAGGATGCACTAAATGAAACAGATTCAAGCTTAAGCTGACTACCCTTCAAAGAATAAAACACTTAAGGATACTGCACAGCTATGCTTTTGTTATGAAGCTAGAAGTATAGAGTTTCCCCAAATTCAAATACAACCCTTCCCCTTCTCATATAAATAAGTTCTACCCTCATTTAATAATGGTCATCTAAATAATAGCTCAAGGGATGGAAAAAAAAGTAATATGGAAACAAAATACTTATTACTTAAGAAGAAATGAAAGACATAGCAATATCAGTCTTCCTCCATTGCTCTTCACCTGGAATTGCAATTTTTTGTTTCACTGCTGAGTTGTGGCAGGCTGAAAAGACCCCCAGCTTATAGTTGTTTTACTTACAACTTACACCTTGCCAGAGAGGGCCAAGTAGAAGACTTGTGTGCCAGTTTTAAACTCCACAGAGCTTAAGAGGGATGCAGACTTTATAACAACCCTCTGCCAAGAGGTGAAGTTCATGGTCTCCAGAATGATATAAACAAGCTCAACAGAATGGGTTTTACCTAAGTGCTCATTTGCTCCAGCTGGCAATGCCACCAGCTCTCTGGGCTATGGAGAGTCAGCACTGCTGCTGATGAAGGAAGTCATGAAAAATTCACTGGCAATATTTTGTGCTGAAAGTGTGCGCTAACACTAATTTCACTGTGGGTAAAAGCATTGGGATAGAAATGGTAGCTCTCCAACTTGGTATTATGGCAATCACTGTGACATTTGTCAACACAAGTCCAAATACTTGGTAAGGAAAAAACTCTTTCCAAGGGTTGCTGCTATAAATCTGTTATGCATCAACTTTTTAAAGAAGAACAACATTGCAAAACATATAGGAGTGAAAATGAAGCTCTAATGAAATCGATGGGGAAATTCCCTCTCATATTTCTTTACACATACCCCACCAAGAGAGAAAGGGGGAGGGGGGAGATTTCTTTAACACATGACCAGTTAGGCATAACAAAGACAAATCACTGGTAGGAAGACTGAAGTCAGTGATAGATATTCTATAGGCGCTTGGCAGTGACGAGGGCTCCTTGAAGGAATTGAGAAGCAGGACAGATGCTCACAGAAATAATGGTACTATAAAGGAAAGGTTTGATGTTTTCCTTTTTAAAACCTAGAACTTAATTTTTGAAGTTTTGAGGAGAAAACAGTATAGTCTAGTAAATACAGTGAAAGATGTTCATAGTAGCATCTTATGCTGCATTGCTTGTAATAAATATAGCTGTCATAAAATGAATTATGCTGGGTTTAGGTGAGGAATTTCAAGGAATTTTGTGCATGACAGGATGCTGCATTTTCTAGCTTCAATTTTCAGTCTAGAAGTAGAGGGAAATTATTTTTATAAACATAAAAAATGTGAATTCATTCTGTGTTTTGGAGGTGGGTGGGTTGGTTTTTTTTATGGTTCACAGGGTTTGTCTATTTTAAAAAATAAATTGGAATTTTAAGTCAAATTTTTTAACAAATATATTGTTATACCAGCTATGAAAACCTAATTTGGCATATGGTGTTTTCCAGACTGAAACCTCAGTAAAAGAATTAAATGAGTGTTGTCCACATCAGGCTCCAGAAGATGGCAATGTCTTACCTTCTCCAACTGCTCCATGCATGCATTGTGGACCACAATCTTGCAGGCAGCACACTTCCTCCGCAGAGCAGATTTCTGCAAGAGGAAAGGGAGATGTGTGTGCATGGAGGTGCACTATACCCAGGAGGAAAAAAGTTAGCTGTGAAACAGGAGATGTTTCGCTCCTTATGTGACATATATTTTTTCCTCTCTTGGTGCTCTCAACTGTTCCATATATTGAAAAAAAAAAAAAGGTCTGAAGCTCTTCCAGTTAAGAATTGGACTTTGTGAAAAAGACAGAGCCACAGTACTCCAGCTTGTGAACTAGAAGTAAAAGGCTCCTTTTAGGTAGCAGATGCAGCCATTAACAGTGCAGATCATCACCCTAAAAGGGAGTAGCCTACAAAGATGATGAGCAGAGCCAGTGAAAAGAGGAGAAAAATCATACATGCAAATCAGAGAACTCAGACCAGTTCCGAAGAGTATCTCATTTCATGCTTTTCATATAATATTTAATTTGATGGGCCTGACCATTGCCTTGCAGAAAAATACTTGGGTACTTGGGTCATTTAGCAGAGAATGATAACCTTCTCACAGAATGCTGTTAAATGTCTACGAAATGTTACAGCAGGGACAAAATTCTCAACCTAATTATGCTGGTTAGTTTTATTAATTTCAGTAGGGTTTTTAAAATAATTTCCATTGAGTCCCCTGGGCCAAAGCATATCAAAGGCAAGAGAATGCATCCAGGAGAGAGAGAGAATATATTTACTTTTTTTTTTTTCTTGCATATACTCAATTTAATAAACCAAAAGGAATTAATTTTCATAGAACTTTAACTTATAGACTTATGCTTGAGGGACAGAAAATTTATAAACACACGGTAAGTTGAGACTGATTTGCTGCAGATTTTTACATTCAATTTATTCATGTTCATTTAAATATCTAATTATTTCTTTAAAATTTTCAACATATTGTAAATAAACTCACAAAGAAATAGGGAACACAGCTTTGGCTCACATTATAGAATAATTATTATAATTTTACTGAGTCTCATAATTATCTAGATACACCCTAACTGTATATGTTCACATGTATGTGGAGTGTTGTTCTAATGTTTCACCTGAAGAATCATGACATTGTGTAACAGACTAAGCCTTCATGCATTTTGTGACTTGTTAACCTCAAGTATGTTTTTAGTCTCTGTGTTTACCAAGAAGAGTGAGACAACATAACAGAATCGGTCCCCAAGATGAAAAACTGCAAAAAGCAAACAAAGGTAAATGCCATACAAGCAGCTATTTTTTTAATATCTTGCTTTTTAAGTTGTTCTCATGATTTTTGAATGCTGGTGATATTGCAAGTACTTACTACCATTTATAGTGAGAGGCTAGTAAAAATTCAGGCTGTCTTTTCCATTACTTCTAACTTCTTTGATTTATCATGAAATGTCAATGCCATATTCCAGAGATAATGAGTAAATGTTCTGTATAGGCTAAAGTTTTATGCAAAGCCTGTGCAGCTACAGCTTAATTATTTCTCACCACTTCTCCACTGAAAACATTTGATCTTAAATAGTGTACATGTAAAAGAGCTAAGTCAAAGGAAGACCAGGACAGGCATAGAAAGATGCAGTGTCTTCAAAAGATTAAAACTGGAAAAGCAATAGCCTTTTGACAGATGAAGTTAAACTAACCACAGCTAAAGTTAACTGGATTTTCATTTCCATCTCTAGTTCTTAAGCTAATGAAAGCCCCATACACTGTAACATGTTATAAACACAGATATCACCTTCCCCAAAGGGAACCAATATGCTAGTACCTAAAAGTGAGAAGAATCTCAGTCAGATCAAAGACCAAGAATCGAGCAACTTTAAACTCTGTTGCTTTCTAAATATGACTCCACATCTCCAGGCCTATTAGCTGGAAAAGCTTGTCACCGTCTAAGTTGTCTCCCAACCTTCCCAGAAAAAAAGTATGAGTCAGTGGGTCTAATTCAGCAGCTACTGCAAACAGTCCTTCCAACTCCTAGAGAGATACACCTCTAAAGCTAAGTCACAGCCTTGCAAATTCTATGCAACATATTACTAAATTTCCCTGCTACTTTTAATGAGCCAAATCATGCAGAAGTATTTACTCAGTTTTAGAAAGGCAAGCTTCTATTAAGAACATAAAAACAGTCATACTGGGTCAGACCAAAGGTCTGCTCAGACAAACAAATCCTGTCTCCAGCTTTTACCAAAACCCAGTACCTCAGGACTGATAAAAGTACAGGGCAAACACACAACGACACTTCCCTTGAATATTACCACACAATCTGCAGTCTGTTACTGTTGGGACTTTGCTTCAGTTCTCTTTGTAATCAGGCATACGCTGGCCTTAACGTTATATGCCATAAAGTAACCAATTTGCTTGACACGTTATGGCAATGGATATTAAATTGGAGCTACAGAAAGCACTAGTATTTTGGATCAAAGTGCCACAAAAACTGGGGGTGGTAAGTGAATCAAAATGGTTTGATTTGGATCCAATGATCTGAGGACTTTTTTTTAATAAAATCAGAAAGATGGTATCGTGAAGTGTCACAGGCAGTACCCACGAACACCCCAGAGAGGAGGGACTCCCCTTACGCTTTGCAGTCCAAAGGCCAGGATGCTCCCTTGAGCATTGATTCAAAGCAAGGACTTGAACACAGGATCCCCACTCTCTCACCAGGTTCCCTAAATACCAAGATAAGAGGAGGGTTTTTTTTCTTCTCTTCTGCTGAAGCAGTTTAACTGAAATACTTGGTGAAGAGTTGGTGAAGCAGACTGGAAGTATAACAGTGACTCCCCAGTCAAAGAAGAGACACACACGGGTTAGAGAACAATCCAATGAAACATTTCCATACACAGCAGAAAACCTTCAATAGGAGAAAGCAAACCTCGAATATTCTCGAATAGGAGAAGGCAAACACTCGAATATGAGTGCACTCATTGCTGGTGAGTGCATTCAACAGTTCAGAACACGCAGTTCAAATCCTTGCAGTGATTAAAATCACAAAAATTTGATTAGACCCTACTCTCAGAGATGCCAGCAAGTGATATATTTGTGTACATAAATAAAATAGGCTACTTCCTTTGAACATTTCTGAAATATCTCAATATTCTAACCTTTTTTCCCTTACCATGTTTATAAAGCTACTCCTTACATCCATTCTCACGGTGTAAATAATCTGCATCACTCAAAATTGTTTGGGGCTTTTTTCCCAAAGAATAAGGTGTTTAGCCAGCAGCCCTTTGCCCCTTTTGCATTCCTTCTGGAACACAAGCAACAACAACATCAGCAAATGATTCAAGCTCCCAAGCATCTGAGCACTGTATCAGTCTGAAGACAGGCTTGTTACCTCAGAAAGAGGGAAGGAAATCTGAAAATAACTCACTGAGAATTTGACTTGGCAGCTTTCCTCCCCCAGGTAGCAGAGATCCCCAGAAACATTTGTCTCCAGCCACAGATGCTCTCCGTTCACAGCATTTTCCTAAGAAAAGATGATTGTTAATCTGGTTTGTGAAATTCAGCCACGTGAGCATAGAGAAGAAGAAAAAAAAAAAATTGCACCAGAGATTTAGAAGAAAACAAAACAAAACAAAACAGTAACAAAAAACCCTCACCAAAACCCAAAACCACTACCACACAATCACATGTTGTTTTGTTTTTCTACAACTCAAAGCCATAACAGTATTACCCTGAATAACCACCCCGGCTTAAAGGATGCTGATGATACAAAGAATGATGTGTCACCAAATCAGAACCATAGTATTTCTGTGTACAGTTTAGTGAAACTTTGTCCATGTTCTGCCCACACGCTGCACAGTTTAACTGGGACTCTAGATTTCATAAGCATGAGATGTACATAGAATTTTAAAAAAAACAGAAAAATCAAGAGAGATGAAACAAAAACACAGCTACTGAACTTTCAATTGGAGACATCCAAAAATTTGAGAGCTGGGCCCAGGAGTGCAAAATAACATACTGACTATAGCTTTAGGATGACAGGATAGTTTAGATGAGAAAAAATGCTTTTTTTAAAATGGCTGGATCAACACTGTATGTTTATGAAACCATCAACAAAACATTAAGTGGCCAGGAGAGACCAGACTTTAATCTTATACCTGAAAAAAACAATGCATTCAACTGAGAATACTCTCAAAAAAAAAAATCCACTTAGCACAATAAGTGGTGATTAACAGGGTAACATCTGATTTTGTTTTGACAGCCTCATTTGACCAAATCTGTACCTTAATTCTATAAAAATTCTTGTTCTGAGGAAATCTGGTTGTAGATTACAGTTTTCACTTGACTGTTATCCTGACTCGACTAAAAAGCCTAAGAAGTTTAGTGTACACTACTTGAGCAAAGTGAATAAACAGGATTTCTGTTCAGCCAGAATTAGAGCATGATGGAAAACGCTTTGACAGTCTCTGACATTTGGTTCCCACACTGCAGAAGTCACAAATGATGACGCTTACCAAACAGATGGCGTCCGACAGCAGGATGCTCTGAAATAGCCACACTGGTTAAAATAATTTATTTAAAATACCACTGACAGTTTCAGAGTGGTGAAATGAGAAAACTTCTCTTGCCATGCAGATTTCTTCGGTAATGTACAGAAGCAGAAGTGGCAAAATCCTTTGCCTTCTGCAGCACAAGTGCATCCACAGCAGCCAAGACCTATGCAAGTCCACATGTGGTGCCTACCACAACTATCACGCTCACTTCAAATAAACCATGAGGACAAGAACAACATTGTTGGGTGGGGTTTTTTTCTGGTGAGAGGTCTACCTGTCCACAGGTCTTCTAACTTCATCAGAAGTGTTCCCACTGTATCAGACTCAGTATTATCAGACTCATCCAGCACAATGGGCTGGATGAAAGTGAGACTTAGATTCCAGTCTACTACCATTGCACCCTGATTAAACTTCATTTAGTGGCACACTGTTCAATACCTCCACTTCTTCTCATTCTTTTGTCTGCCTGTCCACCTGAACTGTAGGCTCCCTGGGTGCAGAGATTTTCCTAAACTGTACAATTCAGTGCAGGATAGCTTAGGTGAGGCTTTTCAGCACTTCTATAATGCAAAATAGTTTTTAAGGACTTGAATTAGCTTAAGAAATTCTTCAAGCCTCACTCAGATGGTAAACTATTCAGATTGTAAATTCTTTCCCTTCAAGTTTATCCTTATATTAAAGCAATTTTCTCTGGCAAGAACTATATCAGTTTTACAGCACTTCATGGAAGCCTCGTCACACCATACTAATAAAATTACTATGCCCACGGTATTGCCCAACATACTAACTTCCTGTCCAGTTTATGAGGAGCTAGATGAGAGAACCGAAGCAGGACCATATGAGCTCATCAAAGAGTGTTCAACCTGAGCACATTCTCTGCTGACAAAACAGCGCAAACTCAACATTATAACCCAGAGCTAAATTTTATAGATTATAAAAGGTGTTTAGGAAGGATCAACTATGAAAGCTAAGTAAGAAAGCACACAGCTCCTGGGACATAATTTTTAATAAGGAACCAAAATTACATTAAAAAAATAGATTAAACACCCCTTCCTTCAGACCATGTCCACATAAATTGCCATCCAGGATTTCTAAAGATAAAGTGGCCTATTTCCAAAACCTAGTTTAGACTGAGTTTGTTCTCTGTTGTTCCAGACTGTATCATAGATTCACATGTCTGACTTTACACCACAGTGTAAATAAAAATCAGTCAGTAGTCTACAAGGATGACCTTTGTAGCTCATGCTATGACAGCGTTCTGACAAGACTAGATAATAAAAATGTAAATAACCCGATCCGGTATAAGTGGCACACATCCAGATACCTTCTGCCACAAAAAATTTCGCAGCACTGTGTGAAAACTCACAATTTCAATTCCAGCAAACTGACATTTGAAAAATCTTCTTTCATCCTGAATCAGAGCAAAAGGCTGAGACTTCCCAAGATGAAATGCCCTCCCTCAAAAAGCTTTGCCTGTCGATTACTTTGTGTCAGTAAGATCAAAGGGAATTATTTTAACTTCACTGTTTTAAGTTTTACAGGGCACTGTCATTTATATGATGAGACATTCTGTTGCCGCTTATGAAAATCAAGATGATACAGTCAAAGGAAAATGCTTTGACCTTTTCCAAGCCCAATTTTTCATTCAATTCTAACAGGAAATTTTGACAAAAATCAATACATTTCTATGAAGAATTTTGACTTCAGCGAATCAGTATTTTCTACTCCAGAATTTACAGGCAGTATTCCACCATGTGCTGGACAAAGAGGGTACTCCATCTACCAACACATAAACTGACAGAGGTCAATGGGACTGCCGCTAGTATGAGCTCCTGTTTAACACAAAACTAAAACACAGTAAAGGCTATATCATCACTTGTTTATTTTGACACAGATATTTTTCCACAAGAGTTTTGACTTCAGCAACCTTTTCATAAATAATTTGCCGTTTGGTTTCTTTGACACTTGATGTCTTTATGTTGGCTTTAGGAGTAAATGGTCACTAAAGAGGCAGTTGTCCTCTTTCTGTCCCTGACCCCTTAGACCCCAGTCTCACGCTCTTGCCATTTTCCTCGTGCTGGATCTAGTAGCTGTGAAGCTACACATGAATCATTTCAACTGATGGAAAAAACATAGATAACTTTTACCTACCAAATCAGATACACAAATTGACTCACCCTGTGGCCGCATAACTGCTGGATCTGACACAAGAAGTAGTGGCTTAAAGGTGGGGTCAGTGGGACTGATGCTTTTGGTACCAACTCAGCGTTAGGGCAGCTTAGCTGATCTGTCAAATCATACTTTTAGGCCGACATGCTTTTCTTTGACTTGCTATGTAGAAAAGGGATACTGCCCGTCATTGTGGATAAAACAGCAATGACTGCAGCCTAATATTCTGTAATTAAAAAGAGAACTGGGAAGGAACTCTGTTTCCTCGCCTGGCTTCCTAGCCCTTGCAAGTGTGTGAACTCGGTGTCCTGTGAAGGGAAAGAGCCCCTGCTCACTGAAGTGGAGGCAGCAGTGCTTTTCTGGCAGATGCAGCCTGCCTCACAGGGGACACACCAACTCAATATGCTCTCCCAGATGGAGACCTCCCATTTGATTGCTCCTGATCCATTACCACCTTAATAGCAAACAGAAATAATTTCAGTATAACAAACATTCCTTGCGTATGAAACAAAAACCACACACAATCCCCCCTGAAGTGAAAGAGAAATAGGAATTCAAGGACTAGGAGTTTGGGAACAACGTAATTACATGTGTGTGATCATAACTCGCTGTGCACATTTCACTAATTCAGATAGGTTTCTTCTCTTAAGTGCCCCAGTGTGGTTAAATGACAGAGCAAGTGTTACCATCTTTTTAAAGCCCTTAAGTATCTCCGTACTAAACTGTTCTGCAGTCAGCATGGTTTCAAAAACAATGCAGATAAACTTGAGTAATTTAATTTGCCATGTCAAGCAGCTATAGATATTCAGCCAAACAAATACACCAGTCAGCCCAACTTTCTATTTCAAAGGAGTTGTAACTCCAATTGTAACAGAAGGAATGGAGCTCTCCTCCACTCCTGCCGTGACTGGCGTTCTGCAAAAAAATTATGTAAGACAGATATCTAAAATAAGCCATTAAGAAGTTTTTCCCTTCGTTAACACTCCAGTGAGAGAGATGAATCTTCTTACAGATATACATTTGGGTGATAAACTTATGATTAATACTTATGATTAGTGTAAAATTAGTGCTCAATCTAAATTTAATTAAACCTGTTTGTAAGCAAAAAATTATTAGCTTTAGCTCTTATCTTTAAAAGGTCACCATCAAGAAGAAACAAGTTTGTTTGGATGTCTTTTCCCAAAATGTCTCTCATGTTTGGCTTGTGTTTTACCCTTAACAGAAATTCCAGGGTTTGTAATGCTCATGTTGCAAACAATAGCAATGTCCCAAATGCTTTTCTGTTGATATTTATTCTCAATTTTAACTTCACCTTAACACATTTTAATTTGGGAATATTCTTCATGTAGAAGTCACCTTTTCTTTAATTACTACAATGTAATACGTGGACATAAACCAAAACAAAACATCACAGAGATATGGTACTACATCATTACTTCAAAAAAACTTGAAGATATGTAGGCTCCAACTTCCAGAACTATTTTTGGGTGTTCAACACTTAGGTTTAGGTTCACCACATTCTCTAGCTTTTTCTGCCATTCTCCTTTCCCCCACCACGCTTTCCAACATCCCTGCATCAGTTGCCCACTCCTGTATTCTCTCCTGAGAGGAATCCTTTGAGATTCTTGTTACCATCACCTGAAAGATCATCTGTATGCAGAAGCAGAATAACAACATTTGTCTTCATGAAGGAGCAATGCCCAGATGCTGTCAACTGAGATGATGATGCCCTATGTTCTCATGAACCATTATTTTGGCTGACAACAGCTTAACTTCAGTCGTTTTGGCAGCAATGGGAAAAAAATACCTATTTTCAAAAAGGACACCTTCTGTAATATCACTGCATCCTCTCTACTGCTGGAAAAAAAAAAAAGATGTGGCTACCATTTTGAAATATGACAGATCTTTCTTTTACTCTTCAGAGCTCTCTGGAAAGAACATTAGTTGATGAAAAAGAAACAACAAAGTAGGACTACTGTTCCTGAACACAGTCCTTCAAGTGTCATCTGCACACAAAATTTCAGCAATTTTTAGGTATGCATGGAGCTTGCACTCATCACTACTTATTTAAGTGGAACTAAAGCTCCCAGAGCCACTACATGTTTTTATGTGACTAATGGGATATGCATACCCCAGGGTTCTCCTTTCTCATATGAGCATCTGATAATGTACATCTCTTTTCAACTGAATACTCAGTTCCCAATTACAAAACTTAGTCTTGCAGACAGTCTAATGGAAAGGAAATAGCCTTCACTGTAAAAATTAGTATAGCTTTTAGGAATTGATGATACAGAAGCCAAACGATTCACATGGAAAATAAATACATTTATCCAGATTAATGAGGAAAATATTTTATCATATGTAGAACACGTATTAGTGTATTAACATGTATGTTAATTATCTACAGTGTAGTATATCACTAGGCACTTACAAACACTTACTCATCTGTGAAAGTGGACAGCACTACTGACTAATGCCAAAAAGACACAGAATATAATGCAACAGACTCATTGCAAAGTCACATTCACTGATTATAAATATCTCACTGGTATAGGCCACCTCACTGTCTATTTATCCAGCCCATACTCCATCAGTTTGCCTAGGAGGATGTTACAGGATATGGTGTCAAAAGCCTTGCAGAAGGCAACAAAACAGCCATTACTCTCCCCTCATCTACCAAGCCAGTCATTTAATTATAGAAGGCTGTCAGGTTGGTCAGGCATGATCTCCTCTCCATAAATCCATGCTGACTACTCTCAATCACTTCATCGTTAATATTTTTGGAAATGGCTTCCAGAAGAATTTGCTCCATCACCTTCCCAGGCATCAAGGTGAGGCTGAGCAGTCTGTAGTTCCCTGGATGCTCCTCCTTGCCTTTCTTGAATACAAGATCGACATTTGCTTTGTTGCAGCCCTCGGGAACCTCCTCTGATCATCATGACCTTTCAAAGACAACAGACTGTTCTTGCAATGATATCAGCCAGCTCCCGCAGCACTTTTGTGTGCATCTCAACAGGTCCCACGGACTTCTGTATGTTCAGTCTAAACGTTCCTTAACCTGATCACCCCCTGCAAAGGTAGGTCTTCCTTGCTTCAGCCACTGGTGTCAGTAGCCTGGGATTCCTGAAGGCAGGTCTTACCAGTAAAAATGGAGGGCTTTTTTAAAAAAAAAAAAAAAAAGCATTGAGCATGTTGGTTTTTTAATGTCCTTTGTCACCACGTCCCCTGCCCATTCAACAGTGACCCAACATTTTTCCTAGTGTTCCTACTGCTGCTGATATGCCTACAGAAACCGTTCTTGTTGCTCTTCATATTCCTGTTACATTCAACTCCAGATGAGGTCTAGCTTTCCTTACCCCATCCATGTGAAATTGGGTAGTGCTTTCTACAATCCTCCTGGCTGCCCTAACCCTGCCTCCACATATTGCCAAACACCAGTTTTCAACTTCTGCTCAAATGCATAGTTTTCTATTCTTGTTAAGATCTATAAGAAATTTTTTGTGTCTTTAATACATACAATTTATGGTATAAGGTTATAATATTTCTCCTCCAAAGAACATTCAACTTGCACCCAGAAAACTCCATGCATTCACAGAACACAAAGCATGGATCAGTCAAGTTTTTTTCACTGAACTCCAAGGATGGAAGCTGCCTGTCTTCAAATGCCTCTTATAGGACATAACTAGGGTTCTAAGTCTTGTTGTCATGGGCCATAAATGCCTGCTCAGGAGAAGGCAAGAAATGGGCATCAACAGACAAATTCATTATGGACAAACAAAATGAGACATTTTTGGCCAGTGGGAAGCTCAACACACTAATATCCTAGTGGCTGTCAAGATTTTTGTAGGCACCAAAGAAAGCAAGAGCTAGAAGGCAGTACTTAAAAGGAAATTACAGGATGACTGTGATGCACAAAAGCTTATGATTATTTTCCTTGGGAGCAAATGGCAGTATGAAAATATACAAACACCTAGATCCCCAATGGTACACAGGCACTGTATGAGGTGGCTCAGTTTGTACTTACTTGAGAATCTGGGCTAGAATTACTTCATCATTTAACACATGGGAGTGATGCCTAAAATGGGGGAGGGTGGGAGAAGGGGCTATGCATAAATATATCACAGGGACAGGCATTTAAGATGGTTCCTTTTTGGTAAGGCATATTCTGCATTTGCCTATGGCTATAACATCACCTATTCCAGAGAATATATTCTGTATGGCCCTGCTGTGAAAAGATAGCGTTAAATAAGACAGTAAAGCAGCTCCAAGTTAACTTGTGTAGCAAATGTGATGAAACTGGGCATTTGTAAGTATGTTAGAGAAAAGAAACCTCAGGGATGATAGGTAGTAGCAACAACAATAATAAAGCAATACTGTTTCTTACATAAAAGGTCTTAAGAGACATCAGAATCATCATCTCCACTTTACAGCTAGAGACACTGATGTACCAAGAGGCAAAACAACACATCTGAACTCACTCATGAGGTAAGTGGCAGAGCAGGGAATGGAAATCCCACTCTCTGAATCATTGTCCTGTTCACAAGACCATCTGATAATGGCAAATCGCCTGCAAGGAGTTATCAAAACCAGAGACTATAGCCAGGCAATTCTTTCCAGTTATTACTGTGAAGACAACAGGGAGGAAACATTTTCTACTGCAAAGTGACAACTTATGTTCATGTCACTTAGACCTTGGAAAGATCTCCCATCACAGGTCCATGGAGAATCATCCACAGAAATACTGAAGAGCAGTGTGATATAGATGGGGATGCAACACGCACTGATTAATGCTGCCTTCCAGTGATTAAATACAAAGACTTCCTGTCTGGCTCCAACACATCTTAAACCAAATATCTTTTCACTCTACAAAATACACCTCTGGACTTAAATATCAGTATTTAAAACTTTACTTTTTTCTTTACTGACATTCACTACTCATTATAAACTTTGGTCTATTTCAGCTTCTTCACACATCCAAGCCACCTCCCTGTTATCTATTTCACTGTGCCTCAGATTTGAGAAATGCCTTTCTCCCCCACATTCACCAGTTACTACAGCTGGTCAGTTCAGGCTCCTCCCAGCCTCAGATGTCTTCCACTCACTATCCTGCCCCTTTCCCAACATGCCACAGCATTACCTCCCTTCTCCAATCAAAGTGTGAAGTAAAGCAGCAACACCAATCTGAGAGGCTGGAACAGCTAAGAAATTGAACTGATCAAAAAATCTAAACCATAAGCCAGGAAGTAAAGCACGAAAAACCATTACACACACACACACACACACTATTAAAACTCACAATATTTAATCAATATTCACCAACTTACATCAAGTCCTGCAGTATTTATGTATTGGGATCACATGAGGAACCACCTGGTAAAACGAGTAGCAGACAATCAACTTTGGAGAATGGTAAGTTGTAGTTGTTGGGCTTGGGGTTCAGGGTTTTTGTTTGGGGGGTTTGTTGCTGCTATTGTTTTCCAAGTACAATTTTGAAAGGTGTTTAATTTAGCCCATACCTAACCCTTCACATACGTGACTGATCCCTCAGACTTCTACTAAGCAGCATTGATGACTCAAAGCAGGCATGCATTTTAATACCTTGCTGAATCAGGACCCCAGTTTCCTAGAGTAAAAGATCAAGGTATTCTCCAAAGCTCTTCCAAGAGGATTCTATGTAAGCTTTCAAACTCATTTTAACACTGTGTTAAAGTACAGTACTGTAGAACATCATAGTGAATCTAGTCCAGCTTCCTGCAGCACAGCGGGTAAAATTTCATCCTCTTAAATGTTAAGTGCAGCAGCTGGGGTTGAAGCAGAGCACACCATCTAGAAAGCCATTCAGTCTTGGTATAGAGAACAGAGATAAACATAAGCCATATTCATTAAAACATAAGTTATCTTCACCTAAAAGCCACTTGCGTGGCTGGTGCCTTGATACCGCAATGTACTGGATTCTTTACCAGTAGCCAAGTGTAAGATCTACTGTATGCTTTGCTTTAAATGGGACGTTTGTGTGACTTGCTGGCTTAAGGCTTGCATTCTTAGCATGTACCAGTGCATAACCACATGAAAGGTGCATGGGAATGTTTCAAAGCTGTGTCAGGGGAGGTTCAGACTTGACATTAGGAAACATTTTTATGCAGTCAATCACTGGAACAGGTTTCCGAGAGAGGTGGTCGATGCCCCAAGCCTGTCAGTGTTTAAGAGGCATTTGGACAATGCCCTTAATAACATGCTTTAACTTTTGGTCAGCCCTGAAGTGATTAGGCAGTTGGACTAGATGATCATTGTGGGTCCCTTCCAACTGAAATATTCTATTATATTCTAGACAGCCCTAAACTGACCCTTCCGAAGTAGTCCAGAAACATAAGAGAAACAAGATGGGAGGGATGGAAATATATGCTCTCTGTGTCTACAAGCCAGCTTGGGCCCAGAAGAAATACAGCCATACCTACAAAGCATCATGACCAAAGATTTCTACTACCTACACTACAAACCCAGCCAACTCAACACGCATCTTCAGCCTTAAATTTTGGCTCATCAAGCAGAGGTATAAAACCCTGGCTGTGCTAAAATCAGATTACCTTTGGATGGCAGACTTTGTCAAGAAGGCAGTGAGCAAATGTAGCTAGACAGTTCCCAAGCTGGGAAATCTGCATAGTTCTCTCCTGTGCTGCTCAAGTCTCTGCAAGTTTTCACATCTCTGCCTTGTGCTTCATTTCATAATAGAAGCATGTTCCTAATGACCAGTAGTAATGCTGATAGCAATGCAATGTCTTATGTTGATTTAAGCATGGAGAGAGCACTAGCCAAAGATACTGCTCAAATTAACTGCCAAAAAAACAAACACCTACAGTCCACTCTAAGGCCGCCCTTGGTTCCTTCACAGGTCCATTGGAGACTGCAATGTTGAGGGAATGCACAGGAGCCAAGTGCTGGAGGCCTGACCTGGAGATTGCTTTCCTGCAAATTGAAAAGAAAAAAACAAATAAATGGAGTGTATATCCAATATAATTACTCAATATAATTGTCCACCCCACCCTTCTCCAGAAATCGGAAGAGGCAGTACAGCATCTAATTTCAGCTTGGGTGAAATGGTGCTTGAATGCCATCTCCTGCTAAAGCAGTTTAGGAAAAGAATAAGGTAATCTGATCACTGAAAATTACTGTTTAATGAAGATCAGGTACTCATCTGGCACTAAGCTGAAATGTGAAATCCAGTGGACTACGTATGGTTCTGTTTCCCAGGTTCAGCGGAGTCCTCATTCATTACATCTATTCCTCACATACCAGCTGAACCTGCCAAATCAATTTATGCATAGTTCCAAATAGCCTTTTTTGGAGGAATGAAGTATGAGTTTATCCAAAGAGCGCAATGTCTGTTGCTTTTACTTAGTTTATAGACAGGGAAAAGTCATCCATTCAGCATCCAACTACGTAAAACAAGACACGGGGACACCACTTAGTCAGGAAGCGGAGTTATACACTACAACCTTTTTTGATCATATCAGCATCCCTTAAAGTATTACAGCTTCTTTCCACTTCTATTTCAATTCCATCTTTTTGGTCCAAAGTCATTCTTACAACTCCTGAGGCATAGATATGGCCTCCTTCAGAAGTCACAGATGGTGACCAAAAACCCTCCCGGAGCTCCACAAGCGCTGAGGGTGTATCCACTGCCTGTTTCCCTAGAGGCACCCAGCCCTGCCAGATCAGCCTCCAATGGTGAGCCATCAGATGGGAAGCACAGTACACTGCTGATACAAAGCTCAGCTGCACTTGGACAGTAGGTTTCATAAAGTTTCATAACATTATTTCATTGTGTCTTTTAGCACCTGATGGCGGTGACCAAAACAACTTCACAGCTTCAGCTGCAGTGGTTCAGAAGAGGACAAAAACATCTCGAGGAGAGATGTCCTTTTGTAAGCAAAATACTCTCATCCTTCACAAAGTGAAATGACAGTCTGTTTGTGTAAAGTGTGTTTTTGTGATACCACTCCCACAGTGCAACAGCTATTTATAGCATCTCCTAATCTTACCACTGTCCCAAGGCAATAAAGGTCAACTGAGCCAGCGATGACAATCCAGGTCAGCCATATGCTAAATAAATCTTTTCATTGTCCTGAAAATATACAGTGCAATATATATCCACAGTAAAGGAGCTTGGAAGCCTCACTGCTTACAGTGCACATCTGGAAAAATCGACAGGGCTAAATCAGAATCTCCTAAATTCCCTTTTCTGTGGATAGTGTTAACAACTCAGAACATTAAGATCAGCCTCTGACCATCCAATGCTCCCTTTCCACTTAAAAATGTGGGTAAGACGTTAAGGGTTTTTTCCAAAATATTTTGCATTTCACAAAAAAACATTAGAAGGAAGGAGCCCAAGGAAAAGACTTGCACTACGTGGCAAAGTATCAGGAAAGAACAATTTAGTAAGAAAGATTTTATGCCATATATGTCAGTACAACATAAGCTCTATGTCCTCTCAATGACCTGATTAAGGCCTTAAAGAAATAAACCACAAGAAACTAAATTTTTTTTTTTTTTACTATATTTTTCCAGAAAACTGTCCAATAGTTGACAGTCTCCTTCCATGCTGTATTAGGTATCAATTTAGTTATTAGTGCTTCCTAAACACAAGAGTACATTCTTGTGTCTGTTCATGGTTTATAACATGTTAATCTGTTTTGGTGCAAATGGAGCAGCAGTACCACATTTTCCACCCTGCATCACTGACTGATAAAGCAAACCTACTTAGTCCCGCCCTCATAAGAGGAAGGTAACATCCACTTTGTGCAAAGTAGTACTTAAGTGAAGGTGGCCGAATAATTAAGTGTTAGCAATTAATTATTATTTGATGAAAAATGCCAACATTTTCAGCCAACAAGGCTTACAGCCTATTCCTTGTCAAGCAATACAGCCTGTAAAGTTGCATGCATCCACTAAGCAAATTTACTAAAGCAAAGTCTGCGATGAATATTCCTAGGAACAAATTTATCTGACCAGTCTGAGGACAACACTTCCAGCTGGAAGGCAAATTCAGCAGAGACTTAAAAGGTAAATGCCTAATGAATGGCTACAGACATCTCAGCATCAAGCCTTGGATGCTTTTTCAAGTCAGAATTAGAGATGTGCAAGCGTCCTGCAGCAGAACCTGAGACTTGGCCCACATTCCTTTAAAAGCAAGCCGAGGCTGATGAGCCTTTTGGGGGAGACTTGGCACAGTTTTGTGCCAACAGCCTGCCCTTCCTCTGCCTGCCAAGCTGGATTTATGGCTTTATCTGGAAAGCACACAAAACACAGGCATGACAATAATGCCTCTTTTTCAGGTTTGTTTTAACATAAAAGCCTTAAAATGATCTCGCGCAAATTTGCATGAACGAGCCAGAAGTGACCCTTAGGCCCAGGGGCAAGCTAAAAAGGCCTACTTTTACACAGATTCTTATCAGAATTTTGTCTCAGAACAGACAGTGTCAAAACACACTGCATGCACTGCAGAAGCCTTTCCCATTAAAAAAAAGGAGGTCAGGCTAAAGAGCAAACACATGGCCTTCTAATAAGTGTAAGGCAGAAGAGAGAGGGAAAAATGGGGGGAAAGGGAAGGTAGCACAAATCTGATAACAGAACAGATGCTGAGTATCCAGGTGATCATATCTCATATTACTTTAACTAGCAGATTACACCACTTGGCGCTTTTCCAATAGCAAGGTAACAGGAGTGGCTTTTAGTTATCTTTCCCAGCAATTTCATCTCCACTGTGCTGAGCACGTGAATGAAAGCGCAGGCTGGACAGGCAGCCTTTTCCCATAGAAGCAAAAGCAATCACTGTTCCCCTGATAAGAGACAGACAGAAAAAGTGAATCTGTGCTTTCATGACATATTCCAGTCTTCAGACTATGAAGTCCACGACTTTGTTAAAATGGGCACACCAGCCAGCTGCTGATGTAGCAACCAACAGCAAGGAAATGTTGCATCATAAGTAATGAGCTGTATTTTGATAATTACTTTTTCCATATCCAGTAATCAGTAATTTGTAGCAGATGTTATTATCAACTTAGCTAACACACCACCATTGTGAACAAGCATGGGTACACATACATGTGTATGTCATTAAATATACAACAAACAAAAATATCTGATACTAATTCCATAGTTGATACCATTACGGAAATTCTTTAACAGAGCAGTTGACTGCCTTGGAAACCAAAAGCAATCATACATTCAAGCTATTCAAGTATAATAACTGATTTTTTTAAAAAAGCATTACATTTTCATTTTGCTGAAAAGTCAGGCGAGACCCAACCTACTTATTAGATCAAAGGATACATATTTGATTAGGAGGGATTTGAGTTTATATCCCAGGCTTTGGCTTTACTAAGACTTTTCCTCCACCTAAGGCATATAAAAATCCTCCAATGAGTTGTTTAGACTGAATAATTATGCTGAAGCCTCAAAGACCACAAAAGACAATTAGTCAATAGTATGCAGCTTATTTAAGTGTTAGGAAAATCTATCTAGAAAAGAAAGAGTAAGTTAGTGCTGCACATGGTTAACAGATTTGAGTGTCATTTTATTTGTCACTAGTGTTGGAGTTGCTGCCTTTCCAGGGTGGGGTTATTACCCTCCTTTTCATAGGGGCATAATCTACCATTGGGGCAGTCTCTCAGCTGCAAGGTTGAGAGATTATAAAAATGCAGAGACTGGCTTCCACAGATCCTATGGCTAGGACATCTTCCAGGAGAGAGATTTTGGGGAGTCTTACCTCAAAGTTAATCTAGATATTTACTGAGAAAAGGACAGTCATTTGTATAACAATGTTTAAGTCACAATAACTCTACTTTTCTTTGAATATTCAATGTAGATAAACCCTACACCTGCCAGCTCTCAGCTTTGCCAACCACAGCTTGAAAATCCTTGTACAAGGCCAGACAGTACCTGCATGCTGTATGAACGATTTACATGTGCCTGAGTTTGTCTGGAGGTGGTTTTCACTCCTGCAATTTGGTGCTTATCAAAGTCATGAACAAAATGTACTGGCTGAACTCTGGCATTATTTAAGTTTTCCCCACGCATCCCTACTGACTGCACTACAACCTGCTGTTCCCAGCTTGTCTTCCGGGTATGTAATGTTCTTCTTTCAAGCTGACCATGGGGCAATGACTATTTCCCTGCAACCTCAAGATTCCCAAATTTTTTGCATGCAGTATCAAAGGAGCCAACTTCACTCAAATCAAATAATCTGTCTGGTCCAGTATCCCGTTTCTGACAACAGCCAGTAGCAGGTGTTTAGAGAAGCACTGGCACAAATTGGGTGACCCTTCCTCTGACATACTCCAGTCCCAGCTTCCAGTAATCAGTAGTTTAAGGACTTCCTGAGCTGGAGGCTGCTTCCAGACTTTTGTGCTTAATAGCCTGTAATGGCTTTTTACTCTAGGAATGTGTTGGTCCTTCCCTGAACCCATTTATATTCTTGGTCTCCACAGCAGCCTATGTAATGAGCCCCACAATTTAATTATGGGCAGTGTAAAGCACTTCCTTCTGTCTGTTTTAAAAATTCTGCCCGACAATTCAATTGCTGTATCATATTGTGAGGAACAGCAAGCAATCACTTCCCTCTCTACACCTTCTGTGATTTTATGAATCTATTCACATACCCCTTCATTCACCCTCCCACCCCAGTGGAAGCACCCTAGATTGCTTAGGGCTTTGCTGATACTGAAGCTGTTCTACTTTGTCAATGTTTTCTAGCTCAATTATATCTTTTTTGAGGTAGGATTGCCAGAAGTAGAACAAATGTTCAAGATCTGGCAGCACCAGAGGTTTATCAGTGGTGTCATCATACTTTCTGAATTGTTCTCTTTTTCCCCTCCCTCATTCTAAGCCCTTCACTTGCCTTTTTTCTCACTGTGAGCACTGAATTAATCATTTCATAGGAGTACTTGTAATTATCCAAAGATCCCTTTCCTGAGTGCTAAATGGTAATATAAAGTCCAAACTTTTAAGCTTTTTTTCCCCTATGTGCATTATTTTGCCTTCATCAATCTCACATTTCAACTGCAATTTGCTGCAGTGTCATTCAGCATCACAAGATCCTTCTGCAAATTTTCCGCAATCAGCCTGTGCCCACCCCGACTAATTGTGCGGAGCAGCAGCAAGCTTTACCCCCTCACACTTTGCTCCCTGTGAGCAGCACTGCTCCCATCACAGATCCCTGGTGGTCCCCATCAGTAAACGCCTAGGTAAACTCTGAAAACCATCCACCTATTGCTAACCAGCCCATTGCTTGCTACATTTTAACTGTTGGTTAACCATGTGGACACCATCCCTTTCAGCCCTAGCTTCTGTACCAAAAGCTTTTTCTGTACCTCATTGGAAGCTTTTTGGAATCCTGCGTGCACTCGCCTCGGCCAGCCCAGCCCAGCTCATGGGCCTCGTACCTCTGTCAGCAATTTCTGCAAGTCTCACAAGTCCTGGCTTCCTTAGGAAAAGCTGTGCTGGCTCTCCTACAGCACATCACGTTCAGCTGTGCCTTTACTAATCCTGCATCTTATCAGCAGCTCCACCAGTTTCTCTGATTAAAACTTGCTGGGTTACCCCATCAGCACTCTGTGAGCCTCTGTGTGACCACTGCACTTCTCTAGGACTGGAGCTGGTTTGAGGGAGCTATTATAAAGCTCTCTCAGCAATTTCTTATTTGAATTCCATCAGAATACTTAGCAAAATCAAATCCTAGTGATTAGTTATTGGCCTTTTTGTCAATGCAGTCTTTAGCCTCTTACATTAACCTTCCCGTTTTCCTCAGGTTCATCCACACAAATAGCAGCTCAGCCTAGGACACTCTCAGGCACCCTCAGCAGTGAACGCTGATGCAAGAAAGTCAATTAGTGATAAAAGAAATAGACCTTTCAAAACTCCTCGTGAAATACTTGCTTATGCATCTGTCATTGTCTGCTGCCCAGGGAGCCAGGGTATGGAAAAGCAAAGATTTGGGTAGCTTCCCAGCCACCCAACAACATCTCCAAGACCCCAACAGATCTTTCCTCCCTCTCTCTCAACCCCTCCCCACACAGACCAGTCTGATAAAAGCTGCATGGGAGCTGGTACATCTCCATGAAACAGTACAGCTCTGCGCAGCTCTGACCAGCTTTGCTTTCAGCCTCAAGCCCATGTCCACTAGAGACCCACCTGAAGACAATTGAAACAAATTCCCACTAACAATCTTTCCAAGCACTTCAAACAGCAACCCCAGAGCTGAAAGGTAACTACAGTACATCAACTCTCTGCATAAGTTCTGGTAGGAGCATTTGGATCTATCACATCAAATACCATATTCAGCTTGTATTGATCAGGTGCAAGACCAAACAGAGCCACCCAGCCTTTCTGTGACCATCTCCTTGAGTAAAGTAACAAATCCCGTAGGCACAAGTAATACGCAGGAATCCTATGAAAGGAAATAAGAAGCAAAGCAAACGGGGCATAAGACCTGCAGAAAGTTTGATCAGGATAACAGAGTAAGAGCCTCTACCATGTGATGTTGTCTTTTCTGAGTCAACACTGCAGTTCACAGCCATTTCCGTGTTCTGCACATGAAGAGATATTCTTTAAAAGGAAGTCCTTCGGTATTCTTGCCCCACAAACTCTAGGTGCAAGAGTGGCAGGTTACTTTTCCTATCCCAAAAGGACAAAACAGATTAATGAAACAGGTTGTGTGTTAAAAGAGGCATTCGCAAGATGTGTCATGAATATCTGTTTGCAGTTTCTTAAATGCAGACGTGAAAATCGTCACTGCCCTGCAGTTCTACTTGGAGCTCAGGTTAGTGTCAAAACAGCACAAGTCAGAGTAATCCAAATGCCAGTCAAAGACCTCTAGTATATCAATTTTTCTATTCTCTGCTTAGCTTCACCAGTAGGCATATATTAAGCACCAGATTTTACCTTCTGGAAAGTAAATTATGGATTCAATTAGATCCAGAGCTGTGCTAAATTACTCAATCCCTTAAGTCTTATCTTACATCAAGAGTTCATCTTCTCAGAAGTCAGAGAAAGCATATACCTTTGTGTCAATTCCTATCAAGGGGACCAATATTGTGGCCAGATCTACAAATCACTGTGGAGTCTATATTGCAGCAAAATCAGTGTGACTTTATTCCGCCATGCCTTCATCGGTCAGGCCCTGGGTCCAGCAAATTCCCCTGGAAACTGTAACAATCCTCAGCTGCAACAAGGAAACTGAAAATGCCTGAGATCCAAGAGTTGGATAATTAATCAGATAATTATAAGAAAAAGTCAAAGTCATGTGGAGTTCTCTCTGAGCTCCTCTCAGAGCTCAGATTTATACATATCACTGGGTATCACCCATTTCTTGGTCTTCCTTCTGCTCACTTAAGGGTTTTTTTGCCTTTACTCTTAATTTATTCTCTAGATTTCTTTCCAAATACGATAAAACATCAAGGGTACTTACAGTAGAAGGCAACTAAACTTTAGGACCAACAGGGTCCCTCCCAATCTTTTGTTTAAATACGCTATTTCTGAAGAGGTACATACAAATGCGATGATTGCTCTTACCACAAAAAAGTGACAGAACTTGGAGGACTCCTTGCAGTAAGAGAAATGTCAGCATTAATTTGTGTGAGGAGGAAAGGAAAAAAGTCATACAACTGGTGATGCAATAAAGATGAAAAGTATTCTTTATCCCTGTAATTCACCAAGAAAGAGACAAACAAAGGAGCCTAGGAAAGCAGGAAAAAAATACAAATGCTTTCCTGAACTGAACTATTTAGCTTTATTTTTGCTGCAGTCAAAACCAATTAATTTTAAGAGAGGGGTTTTAATTTTTTTAGCCTTTAGTTTTTGAAGCTATGAATGCCAGGTCTGGAAAAGACCTTCTAGGTCATGAATCTAGTCTTCTCTGTTTCAGGCAAACTTACATGTGTGAATTCATAAAGTTAAAGACCCATCTCAAATCTAGTCCAGTTGTTCCCTCTCATTCCTACTGAGAAGCTATGCCAGATCTCTACTCTTCTCATCATTAAAATCCTTTTTTTGTAATTTCCATCCAATATGCGTCCCCCTGCACAATCTTCCTTAAATTTCTGTTATTAGGATTTTCACATTCCATCCAAAGACTTAATGTTGAACCAAAACCCAATGATTTTTATATGATCCTTCTACAGAATGGAAGGCACCTGAAAGCCTTGATCTAGAAATCTTTAAACCCTTGGGTCAAAATGCTTTGAGTGAGGTTATGTAGGACAGAGATGTGCATAGGGAGTTGGAAGCTCACATTTCAAAGATTCTGGAATCAATCGAGTAACTGGGATGCTAAAATTTAATCATTGTCTTTCCAAGTAAACAACGATAAATGCTCTAGGGAACTCTGAGCATAAATGATTTCCAGCTGCATCACAGACTGGACATCAGCATTACAGAAAATTGATATGTTTTTACTATTTCAGAAAGCAAAGGAAGTCTGAATGGGAAATATTTTCATGACAATACATTTGATCCAGACAAAATCATAGGATGTGTAGAACCTGTGTTCTGTAGTTCAAGTGTAGACAAAGAATGATGACAGCAAATCCGATGGACATGACTACAATATGATCATGCTTTTTTTTTTAATCACTTGCTAAAATAATATATACTGATTTTCAAAAGGGGTGCAGATATTCTATGTTGTCACTCTGCCAACCAGAGGAAAATAAGAAGATTAAGGGGTTTTTTTCATGGTACTTCTTGGTAGCATTAAATAATCTTCATTTGATCTGGAAGATAAAGAAAGGGAAAACAAAACTAGACAAGACAGGGAGAGAGGACTAAATCCTTAGCAGTTTAGAGCAGCAAAGAAAAGAGTTATTTTTATTTTTTAACATTAGTCTTGGAAATGTTTTCTTGCCTCTCAGATGCTAGCACATTACTTTCAAAAATAACCTAATTTAAGGTAATTTCTCTATCAGAGCAGGATCCTCCATTGCCATAAGCTATTTACACAAGCTGAAATGTCATTATGACTCAAGAACTATATAGCCTCACACAAACTATATAATGAAGTATTCTGATTTTCTTCTTTTCTACAAATCAAACGTGTGTCTTGCAGTTTTGCACTGTAAGCTTCGAAGAGTTGTTTCAAATGCAGATTTTTTGGAACCTATCTCCATGCCCCTGAATAGTTAAGTGTCCTTTTCTTTGTTTGTCTAGTCTCTCTCCCTTGAAAATGGAAACAAATCAGAAATTCTCACTCTCCATTTCCAAATTTTTTCCCCATTACAAGCTTCCATTTAGCAAACAAGGGTCTCACAGGGGTTAAAAATAAGTCTTCCATTTCTGAGTGCGCAAAACAAAAATTGAAAAGGTAATGAAGATCCATACTCACTAGTCAAGTGAAAAATACTTTGAGTTTTTAGACTGTGGATTAAAGAAAAAAAGGATTATTGTATTTGATACCAGAATAATTTTGTTATTAAGTACTGATACAACAAATTCTCTTCCTCCCAGATGCACAAATACCTAGGACTCAAGGAATGACCCAGAACAAAAGCAAGCTTTAAAATAATCCAAAATAACAATTTTTTCTAAAATTTCGAAAGCATACAGGACAGAAAAATACTCTCTTCTGAAAAGCAAGTTAGGCTTTTGAATTCCAAATACAATTTCTACAGAAAGAAGAGTCTAGATAACAGAGCAGGGAAGGGAGTTCAGGTTTTGCCTGTGTAGCTCTTGGGCCAAAAAAAAAAAAACAAAAAAAACAGCCTACATTTACTTTTCATTAGAGTGAGACTTGAGAAAGGCAAATAAAAATTAAAACTACCATTCACACACCAAATAAATTTTATTTTCTCTTTAAGGAGGGAAGCCCAGCAACTGAGATAAGACAAAGCTTTTGTCCCTCACCTTCCCTCCCCAGGACTGTATGAGATACAAAAACAGACAAAAAAAAAAAATCAGCAAGCGCCTTTTTCTTCTCATTCGTCACCACAAAGACTATACAGTTTAACAACGTATACTGCTGTGCTTAGAAAATCTTAGTTTGAGCACCTGGGACAACAGGCTTCCAATTCCTAGCAGGGCTGGCAGCTGCTGGGCTGGACAAGCACCACCGTGCTCCAACCACCTGCAGCTTTGTCCCCTCCATACCATCGCTGATTTTCTTCCATTTCCTCTGGCTTGGTTTGTATGCACCAGACTAAGTCCCAAGGGAGCAGACACATGTGCACTGCTTCCAATTCCTCTGCAACAAACTGAAAGAGTTCAGCAGTGTGGAGAAAGAGAATATACTGCAGTTTAAGTCAATAGCAGGTGAAGAAAATGGAAGGAAAGTGACAATTCCCTGCAAGTCTGTGTAGCAACCTGCTCTGCAGGAGCCCATCCAACCATCCAAAGCTCAAATTCAATCCAAAGGTTTTGATTACTTTTAACAAGTTTTAGCATCAAAGACTGGAGGCTTAGGGATAAATTTTCAGATTTTTACACATGCCAAAAAACTAAACAAAGAATAAGGGATCTGCATAGAAAACATAAACCATAATAAATAACCACCTTCCCCTATCCCCACCACCAACTGTCTGCCAATTCAGAACCAAGGGAAAAAACCAGTATACCTGATGTGACAATATTGCCTCTTCCTTCAATACACAGAAAGCAGAAAACTTAAGAAACAGCTTAAAACAAACTTCCAGAACTGGAGGAGAAACAGAGCAGGGCTTGAGTCAGAGGCGTTAACCTCGGAATACCCAGTGTGTTTATAAAACATGAATTCAGACTCATTTAGCCCTGAATAAAACATGAGTTGTCTACCAAAAATACTTATGTTCGAAGCTTATTCTTGATAAATCGACTTTGGAGTTACGCATAACCATTCAAAAAAATCAGTCTCTCTGTACCGAACCTTAACATTTCTGCCTGGAGGACTGTTTCACATCAGATTAAGAAGATAACACCACCTGTGTCATGCAACGTTACAAATCGCACTGGAATCACATTGAGGGCCTGCTGCCTTCAGCACGCAGCAGCCACTAAAACGGTGCTGTAAGGAGGGTCTAAGGCACTCTCAGTCAGGAGGGAGATGATTGCACTCCATCCTGACCCCAAGGGACAGCTATCACAGGGTCATGCCTAGGTCTGAGTCCTGGAATAGGAAAGCTTTCAGGTGGACACCGAGGCAGACAAGTGCAGGTGGTACATCAGCTAGACCAGTGATCTTCGTGGCTGAGAAGAAAGTGAAGATCTTCAGTGCTCGTTAGCAGGTTTGCTGGATCTAATTAAAGAGATGCTGTAACTGGGTCTTTTTTTTTTCTTTTGGAACTAATTTCAAAAATGCTTATTTTTCTCATGATCTGCCCTTTAAGCAGTTTCTTTTTTTCATCTAAATTCTGTTAAAATATACATATGGGGTTTTTCTTCCTCCCTGTTGACTCACCAGTTGTATAGAAGCAGGCTAAAAAAAAAAAAAAACCACAAACCAAAAAAACACACAATACAAAGCACTGTCAAATGCACATAAGAAAACAGCAGGGAGGAAGAAGCTTTATTTTTCCTCTAATTTCTTTTTGGCTACAGTAACACTGGGTGCTGCTTCTATAGTGCCTACACAGCTTCAGGAAAAGCCACAGTAAGTTGCTGGTGCTCCTTCAGGGTCAGATAAATCCCCAGACACCATGACCTGACAGCAGCCTTCCCATTTCAGCCCACCTAGAGCTGGAAGAGATCTGCACAAAGATCTGCACCTCATGTCAGGATATGTCACGCTACTTGGACATTATTTTAATCTGAAAGAGATTTTGAGAGTACAAAAGGGACTTGTAATGCCACACTCTTAGCTCTTGGTGTATTATTTATACATAAATATACATTTATACATACTTTATATTATTGGTGTATTATTTATTTGCTGGAGTGATTTGGACAGAAATACTAATTTAAAACGAAGTCACTGAACAAGACCACCATGGGATCAAAGGCAAATATTATCTCTTTATGCACTGGTTTTATTATGAAAGAATAAGACCAGCTTCGAAGGCTTCTTTCTATCAGTGAGCATTAAGATGTGAAGATAACTGACAGCACAGGAGATTAAAATCCTTTACCACAAAATTAGCAGAGCAAAAGTTATCAACAGTACAAACACCTGCCCACTTTTACCCTGGAGCGCCTCACCCTCTGCCCAGAAGTAACACTTGTAGCAGTGAGAAGGTAGGTCAATCACCAAATTCAATCCAACTTTTACCTCATCTTTTCTTTTCTGTTTGCCTGAAACAGGGGCTTTCAACCGGGGAGCCAAGTGTCTTTTTCCTCCTGCACACAATAAAAATACACGTCCCCTAAGATTTGACCTGTGTAGGAATGCTGCCTCATTTTACAGTGACACACAACTAAATAGTCAGTAAATCATGGTGTTTTCAGCTAGAACTAACTCTTGCTGGATTAAAACCAGTGAGAGAAAGTGGACTGCTCATCACGCCTTGAACTGTCACTCTCTCCAGATACAGCATCATTAAAAGAAAAAAAAAATTCAAATCCTCTGAATTAAAACTAAGTAGCACTTCTCTTGAAAACTTATTTCATTACATCAGCCACACCAAAACCACAGTAAGGTACAGAAATAAACTTACTGTATTTTTCTCTCCGCTTATTTTAATGTTGCATCACCTATTCAAAAGACACACACACAGAGAAACCATTTCTTTAGATAGTAACCATCTGATGGATGAAATCACATCTTGACAACAAAATGACCATTGCTATAACAAACAGGAGCAAAAATATCCCAAGTGCTTTTTGCTGCTGACAGTTCCAGAAGTTGCCAGGCCAGGCTACCCTCTGAGAGCTCATTGCACGTGTATAACTCAAGAGGGATAAAACCTGACCTTTTATCATGGAAATCCAAACTACTTTAGAATATCTGATCTGATGAGATTATAATATGTATGTGAAAAACATCCAAGTGCAGGATGACTAGGTTACTTATGGTTACTTCTTATGCCACTTTCCCAGCACTCAAAAATGCACTGAATCTCTGGGTGTTATGCTGATTTTGGTATTAGATCTACTTTAAAAAAGGAAAGAAATTCTTCCCCCAAACTCCATCCTGTATATCCTTTGAATAAATAAAGCCTTCGCACAATACTAACGGACAGTGAAGAGAGGTGAGAGAAGAAATATTTTGAATAGGGTGCTACTGAAATAGTATCGTTGCCCTCCTTCTAGTGATATTGCTCAGCACAGGTAACAGCACAGCTCAACCAAACCAACCTGCGTGTCTGGGGACCTGACCCACAGTGTATGAGTCACGGAGGAGGAGGATGTGAAGGAGACTACACACGCACACCCCCAGCACGCTACTGCATCAAACCGTTCCAGCTTTGTCCTCCTAGCTGCCTTTACAAAACCAGAAGGACAGAGTGAACACAGTGAAGAGGAGAGAACATGAACAAATGCCACCTCGCAAAAGAGAGAAATCATGACATTTTAAGGGGAGCATGCCCAATTTCTGCTCTAGTTAGGATTAAAATGTACTTTTCAGCATTGATTTTTGCTGCTTTTAAGGTGAAGATAATCAGTCACTGTTGGTGGTAGCGGAGGTACCCACAGAGGAACGGGGCTGCCAGTACGGACTGGTGAACTGCAGACCAGAGCCATCCCCAGCAGAAGTGCGGCACTGTGCATATAGCCGGCAAAGAGTTCATGTACTGACACATCTACGTCAGCAACAGGGAGAGAGGGGTAATCCACTGCTTCCAAATTTTGCAAAAAGTACCTAACTGGCAAAGTTAATAGGACCACAAGACCCAACCTTGCCGGCTGCCCTCACAGCAGGTTGTCATGACAACTCCGTAGGCGATGCTGCTTCCCAACAGTTGCGTGCAGGCTTTTGAACCGTGAAGTGATACTGAAAGGTTAAGAAAAGTTCCTACAGAGAAAAATCCACCAGGGAGGCAACTGCAACTACTCAGTAGGATCCTTGCAATTACAGGTTGGTAACTTCTGTAAAGCAAATACCACACACTAAAGCTCTTGCACAGGTAAAGTGCTGGGCAGCAAAAGAGAAAAACAAAAAAAACCTCTCACGTGGAAAAGCAAAACAGACAGAAATAAAAAAATAAAGTGAAATAGTCTTGCCATCCTTTCACCCCAGATTTTCTTCAGTACCTTCTCTGTTCCCTGAAACGGATTGGGATGCCCAATCCTCCGTAACACATGGAGACCAGCAGCAGCCTTGCTGGGAACAAAAGACCAGATCATCAACTGGCAAATATGATGTAACTCTGGACTTCAGTGAAGCAATACCACTTTGTATCACTTGAGGCATTATCCACAAATTAGTTGTTCTTAACTGACTAATGGTAACATACTAAATCAATTCTTTAAAAGTAATACCAAGCAAGGACTGAGTAAAAAAAAAATTTAAGCACTTTCAGGGAAATTAAAAAAAACAAGACCTCTCCAATTCCCATTGCTGTTGGGAAGCACAGAAACAGATAACTTCTATATACAGTGGGAGCTAATAAAACATTATAACCAACACCAAAAAGCACAGAACACAAACACTCTGTTTACCTGAGAAAATTGCAGTACTTCAACTTAAATTAATTTTTAAACTACTTTAGTTTTACTAGTGCAAATCAGAATGTGGAAATTACTTCCTCTTAATAACACCTTATTATAACTGACATCAAATCTGTGCCACTCGGACTTAAGGTAATCTAAAAAAACTGCTAAGGAAGTGCCTACAGAAGAAGTTGTAGGTGCTCTGAAGCCATTCAGTTCACACTGGTATGTAAATCAAGTGTAAAGTTCCTGCTTAGTAAGGCTCTAAGAAAGACTAACAGTAAATTGTGTACAATAATAAAAATTGCACAACCTACCATGCAATGAACACTAACTCAGATTCTTACAAGTCCTCCAGAACTTCCACCTATTTTGTTATTCTGATTGGTTTGGTTTTTAAGACATCTGGTTGCAAAGAGCAATACTGAAGCCACAGCCCATCCATAATACAGCAACGCCTGCCTGAATTTGCAGAGAAACTGATGCAGTAATTTTGGTTATAAAAGGGTCATGATTCAAATGCCAATGACATTACTTCCACACTGTTGACAATGCACTGCTAATCAAAGCATACAAGAGAGATGAGAATGAATACCTACACAGCCTATTTGAGTGACTGCTCATTTTGGGTAGGCTTTTAAAACAACATTGCTGGTAGCAGCAATACTGTAAGCTTAATTTTCTTGACAAGTCAGGATTCAACTTTCCAAAGTTGAGAAATGCTGCATTAACTGATGAAGACTGTAATTCCATCTGGGGGAACACGATAAATTTGAGCTTTGTTCTTGCAGTCTAGCATGTCACCAGAAACCTTTGCTGGAGTTACAGAAGTACTACATGCAGATGAGAGTGCACTACTTCATCAATAAAGTGTTTCAGAAGCTTTTCCAGAAGCAGCAGCAGAAAAACAAAGAGCAATTGAAACTTGAGAGAAACTATTTCTTCTACTTTATGAGTTAATTTATAATGCCAAAATACACCATTAACTAAAGTAACAGTTTATTTGTAACTTCATTTTAAGCTCATCAGTAACAAAAAACATCTTTACAGTACTATAAATTGTGAAATTTCATTTCTATAGAGTTGCTCATATTGTAGATATTAAAATGTTTTATAAGGCAGGGAGTAAGCCAGCATTATGTATATATGAACCAAAAGAGATATTTTCCTCAGCCATAATTTGTTCCCACAAAGCTCTGGATCTCAATCAGCTTCGGTCACAGCAGCTAATATTTTCAACAGATGCTGAGGATTAGGATTTTTTTCTGTTAAAACAAATAAAGGAATTTGCCATCATATCTCATCCAAATGACTGCATCCTAAATTTAGAGCAGTATCTTAACCTTCTAATCTGTACAAGACCTTGTTCTGGGATCATGTTCACTATAGTGTGTCCATCTTCACTGGCTTGAAACTCAAATGAGAAGGGAAAGCTCTAACAATTGCTTTCTGATAAATACTTCTAGGGAATATCTATAGGGAGAAGGGAGGAAATTTTTATTCAACACACATATGCATAATCTGTCTCACTAACATTACCTTCTTCCAAAAGCCACCTGAAAATGGACGTCCTATTGAGCTAATCACCCCTAATTGTACAGCTCACCAACCTCATCTCTCCCCATAATTTCATCAGACAGGGAGACATTCTCAAGAAAATGAGGCCAGAGCCTATACAGAAGGAACCAGACCAACTAGAAACTTGCAGAAAAAGTAGGTTGCCCAGAAGTAAGAGGTCTATCACAGGTGCCCTGAGCCTCTCCCTGCAATCCCCACATTTAGGAATTTCCTCTGTTGCACTGAAGACCAAGTGGCAAGTCTGGTGCTAGTCCCCCCAGATGGAATATCTCCCCCCAGACACCTACACAACCCTATCTTCTCATAATTTTTAAGATAAATGCAAACACGCTTGCCATCTTTGGTTCAGCTCCATATGTGATGTCCTATATTCAAGGAGCTCAAAGTGAAATTATGTTAACTCCCTCCACCAGCAAGGTTCAGAGAGGCAAAACATGACTTTGTCAAGGTTACACAGTATAAAAGGAGGAATCAGATGGAAACAAAATTAGAGCCATTGCCAAATCCAAAGCCACTTCTGTGTTCTCATTTTACTATTTATAGGTGGGTGATACATCATGCAGGTATCTTGTCACATTTTAGGTTTAATTATCTGCACTGCTCCTTTGACACTCTGGCAAGGGACATTTATATATGTAGTTCTCATTATTCCAAACAGGTTTTAGTGTTTGCAATTGGAGACTTTTCTGAAGGTTGTGACAGAAATGAACAAAGTTCAGATGCAGAATAAACAGGAACAGCTTCTATTCAAGTAGAGAGAGAAAATGAGGAGTTTTTTTTTAAATCAGAACAGGAATTTGACTTGGATGTGGAAATAATTTGGTGATTTGTAAGGGGAAGCAAGGAGATGTATAATGTTAAATATCTTTGGTTGAACCAGGTTTCACCTAAGACAATAGGAACATTACCATCGACATTGACTGGATCAGTATTTTATCCTTCAACTTCAGTAACTGCGTTAAAAACTGTAGTTTCCTGTACCACTAGTTAAGCCTTTTTAACCATATTCTTTGCTTTGCAATTCGTGCAGTACATCTTTCCATGCACTGTTCATGGCACCAAGTACATTATAAAGTATTTTATTAGTCTTTTGCAGTAAATATACTGTAAATACTTAAAATATAAAATATATATCAAGCCTGAGCATTCACAGTATTAGAATTACATTTAAATATCCATTTATAATATCATGTGTCTCATACTAAATGGCTACCAATATTGACCTACAGACAATAAACCCCAAACATCTGCACAGTTACTGGCTTCCTTTGACACTAAACAATGCAAAAAAAAAAAATTAAGCCATTCAGACATAAGTAAATCTTGCATCAGGAAATTCATGAGCATAATAATGAATTAGAAAAATGTTTTAGATGACCTTGTTCATCTAGCAGCCGAAGTAGAACTAATACTTCCAACATCTGTTCAGGGATATATCTTTTCTAGCTATGATTTTCAAGCGAGGAAAGTCTCATTGCTTCCATTGGGAGTCTAACCAACAGACTACCAGACCTCTGGACGAATTCCTGGCTGTTGTAAACTGGTCTAGTTCCATCGGCTTCAGGGTAACTAGGCTGATTTTTCACCAGCTGATATATTGTTACAGGATTACAGAGCAGAGCAAAGTTAAACGTCATTTTTATAACTGTCCACCTCATTTAGCACTGTCTCTTAAAAGATTTCAGCACTGTAGGTTTCCTTGTTTTAAATGCTTAAACAGGAGAGAAAATGCTACCCAGTAAATAAAGGACCTTTTACATTCCAAAGCCATTTCCCATGTTTCCATGGAAATGGGGACCTCACTCCTTAACCAAGATGACATTAATGATCAGGTGCCTGGAGTCACACAAAAGAGAGAAAGAGGACAGAAATTACCGGTTACTCAACAGTGTGCCAATGTGGAGCACAGCCTCCCCAGTTAGGGGTAGGGCTTGATACCCCTTTTGCAATCGCAAAGCTTCACCAGAAACAGCTCTCACAGTGTTAGAACAGAGGAGGGTTGCTGCTTTATTTTTAATCTGGCTTGCTAACTAAGTTTGCTAACTATAGAAGTAAAACAAATAAAACAATGTCATCATCATCTGAGGGAGGAAGAGGAGGAGGAGGAGAAAGAAAGGGCAGCTTTAATAAAAGCAACACTATACATGTGTTGCCGTGCTCCAGCCCCCTCGCAATGTGTCTATATCTCGGTTTTATCTAGCCCTGCCACCCATAGCTAAATGCCAGGGACTAGAAAGGATCACTCTACGTTGCTGTGTTTGAGATTATCACCATTACAGCATGAGTTAAAACCAAAAATCAGGGCTTTGCTGAGCTAGGAAAGTATACTGCAAATGAAAGACCCTGCTGTTAAGAGCTATTGGTCTAATGGAGAATGGAAAGGAAGCAGAGGTGTGAAATGACTTGACCAGGTTCAATCTTTGCCATAGTCAAAACCAGAGAAGCCAGGTTTCCCCGAGACCCTCATCGCATCCCTCAGCCGCTGGATAGCGCTGCCTCTGTGCTGCGCTGAGAAGACTTTCAACCTTGCAGTTCTGAACTGCAGACGACTTAAGTAACATCCCTTTCTTCATTCACGTGTGTCAAATTGTCCTGACTCTCCGTTTGTCCTAACTGCAACATCATCAATTTTCACTGGGCAGAGCTAGAGGTTTTAAAAGGATTCAGATGAAGAATGTGCAAGATCAGTTTGCCCAGCACCCCCTCAAAGGAGAGGGCCTGGGCAAAGAAACATCACCCACCAGACAGGTGCTAAAGTGTCAAGGAAACAATTCCCCATACTTCAACCAGAGAAATCCTTCAGTGAGCCGTGAGATCCAAGAGAGGAAAAAAGCACTACATAGGACAAATAAAACCTACATATCGGACACAGGTGTACATTTGGCAGAGAAAATAACTGCCAAATTACTGTTTTTCAGGACATCAAAAAAGGATACTAAACTCAGTATTTTCTGATTATTCCTACATAAGTATTTCTACTTTGGGTCCTCCTGTTCAATGCTGCTCTCAGAACATGGATCTCCTGAGGTGTCACTGGGACCAGCCTCTTGGGAACTGCTGCTAAGCTTTGTGATTTTTAACACAGAATTAACACCAGTAAAGTGAAATTAAGATTGGATCTGTAAGCAGGCTTGCCAAACCTAAGTCACATTGTGGAAATGAAAAATCATACCTAATTTATTAGTATGCTCTTCTAGGCATGCAAAGCCACAGAGAGACTGTATGAAGAAAAAAAAGAGATGTTCCCTTTCTCTTCCCAAATTTAGATCGTTAAAAAGAGAGTGGCTCCAAGTTAGTCTACAAAGCAGACTAGCCTGGGGTCCTTCACACCATGACACCCATGAATTCAAACACTGAAGGTCTGGGGCAGTAGATCTAGAAGTCTTGGAATTTTTTTAACTATTCTGTACAAAAGCATGGGTCCCGCCTCAGATGAGCTCAGGGCACCACAGCGTAGAAGGAATGCCAAAGGTGATTCTTTTGCATAGATTAGAATAAAAGACTAGCAAACATTTAAGAGTTTTCAGGTTTGTTTGAACATGAAACTCTCAGTAGATTTCTCTGTAAACCAGAAACAGAGAAAATATATGCAAAAGAAGTATCTTATATACAGAATTTCCAAAATGTTGCAGTGATTCTACACGTTAGTCTGGAAACAATTATCATTTTTCAGAATATATATATTTACAGCATGTTGTATAAAGAGCTGAAATTCAGAGAAGAAGAATAATTTTCAGAGTAATATGCATTATATGTACACACAGTACTACCTGCAACAAATATGTCCTAGTGAAAAAGTAAAATTTGACTGACTCGTTTTACGGTTGTGGTGTTTTCCTTCTTTTTTTTTGAAATATGGTCAAGCCAAAAACCTCCACAGAGGTCCAACCACCAATCCAATTCTGGATCGACCATCATATAAGTGATCAGCTTGAAGCCTAGTCACAATGACAGTAAACTATATGACATTGAAATAAGACTCTCAAGACACTGATGAAATGGAGTACTTAATGCAGAGGAAAAGAGCAGTTGATTTGTTTTGGTTTAGACCATAGTAATAAAAAGCAGCATTGATTTGCCAACTTGAACTCCAAAACTCAGCTTTACATAAAAGACCAGGACTAGAAATATCTTCATGTTTTGGGTAAACTCAGTGAAGATACAAAATGTAAACACTAAACACAATCTGTGATATTGATTACGGTAAATGGATGAATCATGGTGCTATATCTACATGTCAATACATTTTGTACTGGGATTGCCTTTGAAGCTAATATACCTGTAAATCAATTAAAATGTAACCAGCTGAGTATAACAACAACCAACTTATTTGGCTTTTGCCGCATTTAGTATTTCAGCATCCTCCAGCATTTATTGATTTTTCTAAAAGTGCTACCACGATAGAGAAACAATAATATTTTGACTTTTAGAAATTAAAATGGAAACAAGATTACATTGGTGGCTTGTTCAACTCCCTACAAAAACTCAAGAGCCCTGAAGGAAATAAAAGCTAGACTCTCAGACCATCACCTGAAGCCAGAAGACCCACATGTTCTTTTCCACATCTATTAGTGCTTATTGTTAACAGAGCACTGTGCTAACCTACTGACTTAAAGAAAGCTGATGGATAGTGTTTGCATCTTCTCAAAGCACTACTTAAAGGGAACAAATGGAGAAATTTCACTGAAGCGGGCAAGACCAAGCATAATGTGAAAAGAGATGGAGAGTGGGTGTAAAAAAAACTTTCCCTTTCCTGTTCTTTAATTTTTCTCTCCCCTGTGGTTCTCTAAGCATTAATTTTAGTAGAGGCTTAGAGCTCTATTCCGGTACAGGATATCTCCAGAGAGGATTTTAAAACCACATATAGGTAATGAAACAAAAAAATTACCACGTCAATTTACTTAAAAAAAACAAGTAAAAGCGAAATAAGCATTAGTCTATAATAGTGTATACTCTTTAGGGTAAAAATTAGAAACTCACAGTCTATTATGGTAATCAGATAGCACAATTATGAACTTTGAGGGGTAAAGCAATAAAGACCAAGCTGCTAATGATATTCTTGTCAATTGTGTTTGGAAGACAGGATTTGACTACCAGAGCACAAGTCCAAATAGCAAAGCAGTAAATACATTTTTCAAAATAAGTTACTCTTCTTTGCATCCATACTTAGTTTAGCTAACTGTTTTTGAAAGCCACTGGATGAACACCTCTCAAGAATTTAGTTTAAGCCTACACTGCAGCATGCTGTCCCCTATCAAGATGCCAGAGCTTGCTCTGGCAGTAGAGGACGTACAGACGTGTTAGCATGACGCTCTGGCTGGCACAACCCACCCTGCCAAGAAGCCCAGAGCTGCTCTGTGGCAACACAGGTGTCCTGCACCCTGTACCAGCTGCTAAGGCCTCTGCATCGCACCGTGCCACGTGGCATACACCCACCACCCATGTTCCACCTAGCACTGAGTAACCTCGGCATGGCCAGCAGAAATGGGTACTCCATTTACTGCCCTGTTCCCCAAAGAGACAAACCTTTGCTCTGAAGGCAGCTCTCTTGAAAGGGTGCAGAAAGCACCTCCCTCCCTGCCCAAGCTCACTCAAGGGCATCTCGTGGGAGAACAGGGGTGGTAATCAGGAACAGAAATAGGATGCTAAAGCATTGGGCAGATCCAAAAGTGACCTCTTCTGGTTGCTGCTATCTGTGCCACCGTTATAAAATGGCTGAAAAAAAATAATTTCAAAATGTTTAACTTCAGTGACACTACTGTAATGTAAAAAAGATAAGATCAAATCAGGACCCATCAAACAGCCATATTGAGAAAAACTACAGCATTTGCTATATCAAACTCAACTGTTCATAGGCCAGACAAAACTTGCCAATCTAAGGCCCTGTTTTCAGTTGCATATAGGCTGTGCTGTCCTTTAAACACTGAGGCTGAATTTTCCTATGACAGGTTGCTGCCTCAGGATAATGAAGTTTTTTCAATTTTACCAAAAATACTTCAGCTGTAACCCAAAACAAAACCAGAAGAAAACATATTGTTTATTCAGTTTTTAAAACATTCAGGAACCTTTTCTTTGATCTCTTTTTTTCAGCAGTAACTTAAATTTGGCAGAGGACAGGGGACTCTGTGACAGACAAGCACCTTTTGTTGTCCTTATGAAAATCCACTTGAACTTGCCCAAGGGGTAAGCCTTTGAAATTTCATACATCTCATGCCTTCTAGAGTTCGCTCTGAATTAAAGAGCTGTACCACCCAAAGACCTACACTGAGGTTGAACAGGCTTTTCCCTACAGTTGCCAGCCTGGGCTGTTAAATCCAGGTCCAGATGAAATGAAATTAAGTAGCCTGTCTCTGCTCTGCCGCCCATAATCCTAGCCACATCCAAACAGCATGAAAGACAAAGACCTTTTATGAAGCCATGATAAGATACCAGCTCACACGGGAGAATCAGCTTGGGCATACCAAGAACTAAAGCCAGGCAGGAAAGGAGGAAAAACCTAGGACTGGGATTTAACATGGAACACTGGGAATGAGGATTATAGCTAATGGAGATAAGGAAATCAGAAACACTTGGTAAGGCTGCTTGTCCAAGGCTGACACTCAATGTTCCTGTATTCCCAGTTCACGAATGGGGCCAGCACAGCATCCAGGATCTGACAGGGCCACTGCAAAGAGTGTTCATGAAACACTGGCCACTTGTGTTGTGGTGAAGATGAGCAAGAAAACAAAACAGAACAGTTAAGGCCATCAGTAATTCCACCCTCACTGCGTGGCCTGAATAATGTCATGAGCAACAATAAACAGACAACAAAATATTGAATAGCTTCTCATTCAAACACCCGCCGACGTCCTGTGCACAGAGGGAAGCAGGAATTCTGTGGAAAACCAGTGTGCAACTGTGTAATTAAAGACTGAATCATAATGCATATACACAAGCGGGTGGGAAAATTAACGTCCTGGCATTTCCTAACTTTTGCATGTTTAATTTTGCAGTCCTGATAGCACTCTTTTTTCATAGGGTGTGAATGTGTGTCCAGTACATAAACAAACACTCGAGGCTGTAATTCAGCATTGTGCTCCCCAAATCAAACAGTTGCAACCTGCTGAACCACTTCCTTGCAGGTGCAGCCATCAGCTGGTGCACCTGCATCACAGCAAGGCCAGTGGTCACCTGGAGTACTGCTACTGGGGAGAGTGCCCAAACCCAAAGCAGTTTTATCCTCATTCTATAGAAATGCCCTGAAACAGAATTATAAGAACAGCTCCATTTCTACAAGTGAAGGATTGACTAGAAAGGTAAAAGAATACAGTGCCAACAGTAGGTATAGCAAAATTAGTCTTTAAAAGAAGATTGTAGCTAGTGTACAAAGACTAGCACTCACAGGCCACTTGCAGTAATTCAGAAAGGAACCCAGAGGAGAAGTCAGTCACTAAGGGAATAGGTTCCAACATCAAGCTGTCAAATGGTTGTTGCTGCATCAGTGAGGGGGTGGAGGAAGAAGAAAGGAAAAATCTCAACAGTGTCTCCTTTTAAGGGACTTAAATTGGCTGCAGTCACCTAACCCAGCTCACAGACCACACTCCAGTGCAGACAAGTTCTCCACCTTCCTCCCATAACTCCTGCTTGCCAATAAAACATGTGATAATGAATAACTGGATTCTGATAGTCTGGGGTTTGCCACTTGAAGAACTATGTGAGCAGTTCAGAGGCTGTTGATATGTGTTTTTTCCTCCTCTTGCAGAGATATGCTTTTGGTTTAAATTATTCCACCTCAAAGCCAACACAGTGACTCGAGGACTCCAGGGGCTGACTGTATTGTATTCACTTCCAGAAGCAAGAAAGGAGGGTCACATTTTACATTTGGATTACCTATAGAAAAGCTTGCAATTCTTCCAGTCATTTGACATTAAGTGTTATTTAATAACAAGCAAACAATGAATTTATTGCATAGCAAGTTTTGCAATTTTTACCTCCTCTGCCTGTGCACTGAATGCATGTGGAGGAGCAGGGGGAACAGAAAGCAGATATCAAGAAATGGAACACCAAGCACATCCTAGGAACAGCTGAATTTCTCCTCCCACTCCCAGCTTCTCACTCCCTGACCAGTCTTCCTCAGGTAGCATCTCATCCCCATCTCTCTCAATAAACACCCCATCCTCAAAACAAGTCTTGGAGTACAGCACATCACTCAACCACCCCTATCTTGCTGATTCAACTGGGATTAGCTAGCAGTCCCTCTTCCGGGGAAACTGAGCTGTGGACCACATCAAAACAGAGCATCAGTTAAAATCAGTCCTAGGAACAAAGCAGAGCAGAGCAAAAAGTACTGGGAGATGGGAAGGAAAATGACACACAACACAAAATGTCTTGCTAGCACAATCTCTTTACATTGTAGTAGGTAGATGTGTTTTATTGTCCAGATAATATGGGTGTCTGTCTGTTCTCTCTCCTCCCTGTGCTTTAAAGCCTGTCTTCTATCCACCCATAATGCTGCCAAAACCACCCTGCAAAATTCAGCAGGTCAAACCAGATCACCAGAATAGATGCACCTCTAGGGCTTTAGGGGTACCATGGATCCATTACCTCCTTCCAACATGCATTTTATGACAATATTTTCATTACCTTAACACGTACACAGAGCAATATGTGCAACAGCCCAGCCAAGAGTCCATTTTAATAGATCACAGTCTGTTCTAAATCAATTAATTACATATATTTTGCTCAGAACATTCCCAACTAGTTTTTCCATATCTCATAGTATGCAGTATGAAACCAAGAGTTCGCAGCCTTGTTGCCAAAGCTAATCAACCTTCCATACTATAATAAGAAATACAATGAGCAACAGACTGAGTAATGACAAAATATGTTCAGCAAGAATAAGAGTGTCTCTGTACTGCAAGTCAATTTTGTCTGAGATTATCTTAACAAAAATGTATTTTTTCCTTTGCACAATTCACACTGGGGCATCAATTCTGATGCAGCAGTTTGACTGGTTCTCCCCAGAAATGTGCCTCTATTGCTGGTCCATGTAGACTGCTTCAGAGGAAACACAAAACAGCAACAACAATGGATCCGATTCCTTGGGACAGCTCTGTTACAGGTAGAAAAATCCCAGCACAACTAGACAATTCCCATCCCAGTTCCATCTGCTCGTCAATGTATGTCCTCATTGCTGAGATTTCCTTTCCTTTGGCATTAATTCAACCTGCTGCAGTTAACCGCTTTTGGGCTAGTGCCCTCAGTTACATTTATTTATACAACCGCTGCCTACCAGTAGCAATTCATGCTAACAGTTGAACTCAATATACAAGTGAATCTGACAATCAATGTTACAAAATACTTTCCAGCAATACTAAATCTACTACCCATTGGTTTCAGTGAGGAAAATGTGGTTCTACTAGAGTGCTGGTGAACAATTTGGTTTATTTTAAAATAAAAGGCACTATTTTTGAAAGAGGTGTACAGTACAGTTTTTTAAAAATGCCTGATGACTTGAAAAACCAAATATAGCCTTCAGAATTTAGTGTAATCACCACATTTTGACACTCAAGCCTAGAGTTAGACCTTCAGATTGAGGGCAGAGGCAAGAGTCAAAGACTGCACAGGTCAACACAAAGGGAGTCAACAGGGACAGGCGGGGTGGGAGACGAGGACAGGCTGTACCACGGGCTCGAGCCTGACAGTGACCAGACAGCAGTCTGACCTCACAGCCACTATATGACCATGTCCTGAAGATCCCACCCTGGGGACAAGTCAGGAGAGTTCCTAACACCTCCCAGCACCTCCACAAACTGCTGCAGAGTATGCTAGGGAGATGCCAGCTCCTCACCCATGCCAAGACAGTGCATGGGGAGACCAGATTTTAACAAAGAAAGTGAGACCTCTTAAGTCACCTAGGGTTTGTTTGTGGGTTTTGGTTTTTTGGTTTGGGGGTTTTTTTGGGGGGGGGGGGGGGGTTAAGCTGTTACCTGTGTCCACCCCAAAAATCTCCATTCATCTAAAAGCCACAGGAGAACGTACCTCCTGTGAGAAGCCCTGGAACTGGATTTAAAGTGTTTCATTTAAGCCTGACCCTGATCAGCTAAAGCTACACTAACAAAAGTAATGTCAGGAGAAATATTAATGTCTGGATTAATATTGTGAGTTTAAATTTGTCTCAGAATTTAGTGCTACAACCTCCCCTCTCAGCATGACCTTACTTTGCCAAATGGTTTGTCTCCTTAATCATCTCTACTTCCTCTTTTCTTTGGAGCTTCCAGAAAAAAAAAAAATAAAAAACCTCAAAACCTCTCTAATATAAAGCATCTCCTACTGCATTTAGAAAAGAAGAAGAGCAAAGAACACAAGTATTTGCAATGGTAATGTGAATGAGAGAGAAAATATAAGAGCTACTTTGACATGTAAGATCTGTTGGAGTCCCAGCTGGTCCCCTTGGGCTGTTTCAGACAAACAAAGTTAATTCCATACAGGTTCGGTAGGAGAAGAGAGAGGATATGCTCACTGAAGAGACCTGGGATAAAAAGAAATTCTTGATTTTCCACTTAGGCACTTTGAGCTCTAATGACTTTTTCACACACAAAACAGTACCAAATACAGATATCACATAAATGGTATGAAATGCCTTCCCCCCCCCCCCCCCCGAATGGTTTCTCATCTTTAATAGAGACACATATGGAATATCTGGCCTGTCAAGTTGATTTAAATTGAAATTAAATGCATTATTGACAATAGTCTTTCTTGTATGTGATATGTTCTTCCATATGAAAAGTGCTTTATAAAGAATGATCTAGTTTCCCTACAGGCCTCTTTACCAGTGCTCCCTCCCAAAAACATGAGCAACTTAAATATTCCCCTCATTTTCATTACTTTACTCTCCTTGTTATCCACCACAGAGATTAGACTCTGTATCCTCTTAGTTTACTTCCTGCACCGGTTTAAATCATTATCTTCTTCCCTTTTAAATCCCCTCTGAAGGCCTAATTCTCCTGCATTACTTATAGAAAAGTAGGTAAGCATAGCTTTTGTTCTCTTTACCTAATTATCATGTGGGACAAGAGTCAAAGCACGGGAAATGGGGAGCTGAAGTACAGTGCTGGAAAAAGGGGAACTGAGCACTTTAACAAAAATAAATCAAACCAGGAATGGCTACTGAACTACATGCCTATCATTTGTCGCCATCACTAACAAACCACACTGCTTGTACCACCTTTCATCCCTCCCTGACCTTTCAAATTCAAAACAATGATTACATTTGCTACTTTTGCTGGTACAGAGTTAGTAATAAATTGCTTTTCTGGGAATTTTTTTTTTTTTAAATACCTAATCAAAAAGATTTGAAGCAAGGAGGTATGTTTCTTTTTTTAAGTGCAGAACTTTCTGTCAAAGTATCTATTTTCTCTCAGTTTGACGCATTGCCTTATGATACATAATGTGCTGGGAGGCTGCTTTATGCACTGGGTATACCTCAGAAGGGTTCTAGCTAGAAGGGCAGGTCCTTGTGTGAACTTACAGACTTTAAACAGAAAAGAGGGAACCCCATGTAATCAATCTTTCATGTGATTTTTCCAGGTTGTTCATTCCAGGCAAATCAGAATATCTTTATTACTTGTATTACACTAATGACTAACAAATCCCACTCAACTGGACCCCCATTGTGAAGAAAAGAACTAAACTCCCCCAAAACTTTATTTTCCTACATATCAGATGAAAGTGATATTTAACAAGACCTACAGCTTTTCTTTTTCCAGGCTGAGATAGCTGGGAGGAAAACATCTCTCCAGCCAGCTAAAGCAACAAGCCACTCGTTCTCCAAGCCCCTGCTGTTACAGCAGAGAGGTAAGAGGTGCCAAGCAAATGTATGAGATACACAAGAGCAGGCAAAGGACACTGGATGCTCCTTTGGCTGGTAGTTGCATCCACAAACATGTCAAGACCTGTTATACTAAGCAGGTGCCACCCACACCATTCCTCAGCTGCTCTCAGAACAGGACAGAGACAGCTCATGTAGCACCAGCCTCCACAGACCCAATGTTCCTATTTCCATACCACACGTTACTCACACCTTTAAAGGCCTGCATTGAGCAGGAGTCACCAAGCTAAGAGGGGGACATTCCAAACCCAACAATCCTGGTCTGTGCAGAGGGTGAGAAACCACTTGTTTGAAGTGAGAAAGGTCAGCCCTGGACTCCATGGGGAGTGGGGACAGCAGTCTTCCCCCAACATCCCAGTGCCTCGAAATGTTGTTTTCCATGGCCAACGATAACCCTCAAAAGACCAGCACGAGGGTGCAGAAGACCTCCTTGAAATGAACAATGAATTGGAGACAACATAATCTGATCCCATGCACCTTAGTTACCATACTTGATACGCAGCTAAGAATGCATTCTGTTCTTCAGATATCTTGTTTTCTTCTCTCTCCCACATTTCTTCTTGTAAGGTCTGTTTTCCCTACATTTGGGGTTTTTTTTGGTGGTGTTTTGTTTTGTTTTTTAGTTTTGGAATAGGCTGAGGGAGAGTGTGTTTAGGTTTTTCCCCTCCCCACAAATTGCTTTACATGGGCAAAGCAAAACATTTTTTTCTTTCTAGTTTGCAAGACAATGAGATCCTTGAGAGAGACCAGAGGTAGACAGACTAAGATACCTGAAAAATCCCTTGACCCTCTCAAAACTTGTTTTCCTTATGGGAGCTGTATACATCTTGTCATAGGACTGAGGGGACCACCTTGACTTCTCCTTCAACCCCAGCTACAACCAGCCAGTAAAGAGGCTCAAAAAAAATTTTTTTAAAAAGGAAGGAAAAAAAACCAAAAATACTTCTGAACTGGAAACTGTAGCAAAGAGATGAGGTTTACAAGCCAATGTTTTCTTTTTTTAAGCCACATTACCCTTCCTTAATGTAACAGCCAAACCTCAGAGGACTGGTGGAGGGCACTGTATACACACATACAAGAACTGGAAAGTACTTTGTATTGTTTTTCCTCGAAACTGTGTGCCAGCTTCTGTAGAGAATCTCTTTTTGGCATGGATCTCTAGGATGCCACATGCTGAAGGGCAAGTGGATATAAACTGAGCTCACTGAAGTCAATGATACTGCCATGCAAAAAACCTTCACTACAATTTTGAACAAAAAGCAACTGCTGAACTCCTCACAAATCAGGTTTTGAGCTGGTATAAACTTCAACAGCACAACAGAGCAACATAAGTGTGCAGTGGCCTGCATCAGGTTTTGAGCTGGTATAAACTTCAACAGCACAACAGAGCAACATAAGTGTGCAGTGGCCTGCATCATTCTGTACAGCTCTGCAATGAAGTCTAGAGCATCAGCAAAGTGGGGGAAAAAAAACAGCTTCCATTCCTGGTTCTCTTTCTTTGCAAGCACAACAGATATCTGACAGATGCAACCATTCCTCTGCCTGGCACATCAGCAAAATTCCTTCTTTCAGACTGATCTTTATGAAGTTTGTAGGTTGGGAAAGCAACTGCATGTCAAGAGAAAAGATAAGGGGTAACAGAATTATCATCTCCTGATGAGAAGTTGCTGTTATGGAAAGTCATTTATTGCCCTTATCCCAGTGCATATAATTTTAATTATCCAATAGAAGAAGCCACAAGAAGCAGCTTCTGAAAAAGGCAGTCACTCTAGAAATAATTTTTGGCACAGGAACAGATATTTAGTAGATTTTCAGGCAATACTGTTATTTGCTTTTTAAAGCAATGATTTGAATAATGAAAAATGTAGGACAGAAGAAGTAGGGAAGAGAGGAAGAAACCTCAGAAATGGTAGCTCTGAGACCTTTGCAGACCAAATGGTAATCCAGACCCCTAAGTGATGTATTCTTGCTCCACTGAAATCAAATGGTACTATCTGAGCTTAGAACAGCTGAGAACCTGCCCTCCTCAGAAGCAGGTTTGGATAAAGGCACAACATTCCCTCCCATTATGTAGGCAGCGGCATCCTTTAGATAAATTTCCAATACAAATCTGAATCTTTCATTTCTCATCTGTGTTATGGTGGTGTTAGTAACTGTATTGTGCTTAGCTTTCATGTTCATCACAGAAAACAGAGACACATAGACACTGGTATTGCTGTAATGTGCCCTCAGATGGCTGTGTAGCAAATACTTTCACCTGGAATACTTCCATGGCTCCCTTTGTAGACCTCTGACCTGTTTATGTGTCCAGTTTAGGATGAGATGAGCCAGGCTTCATTCATTGTAAAGAGAGTCTACATATATACATCACTACCTCAGAGGAAGGTAGTTTAGTTACTTGACAGTTAGTTATGATTTTTCCCATGTGAAAGTTCCTAATGTGATCTTTCCATCTTTTGACATGTGCATTGGGTATTGTGAATAGTAGAACAGCTATTATAGACCTCCCTTAAAGAATGGTTTTGTGATAATGTAATTACTATCCCTGTGCTGACATGTGACTACATAAGTCAGCACCTATTGTATTAACAAAACATTTTATGGCATTGTGGTGGCTCATACTATTAATGCAATTAGTTCATCCTATTACAGAGACGAAACCTATGGCTGTAGAACACAGCTTAGCCAGCCTGTCAGGATTTCAGGACATGGTTTAGTGGGCATGGTACATGGTTGGACTTGATGATCTTGAAGGTCTTTTCCAACCTAAATGATTCTATGATTCCATGATTCTAAGTTTGAGGGATTTTTTGAGCATGGGCTACATGCCTTCAACAGCAAAACTAGAAGCATGTGGGTAATATGGATTATTTCAAGCTTAGTGAACTTCCTCTGCAGTTCCTAATTGGTTTTAGACTATTAAACCACACACAAGCACAGCTAAAATTTTAGTTTTCAGCACAAATTGGTACACTGAAACATAGCAGGAACGATCCACAAAAAAATAGGCTCCAGAAAAAAGCTTGAATCAGAAGCAGATTCACGTCTTTTGATGCAGAGTTTTGTAGCGCATATACATTTTTAGATAACTGGCCCCACATGAAGAAATATGGGCTCCCTACGTAATATTTGATGGAGAGGAAATTTTCCAAGTAACACATCAACTAAGTTGGCTAGTAGGGAAATGCTAGGAGAGTGTGGCAAGGGTGGTCTCCATCTCAGCTCAAAATTCACACACAGTCCTGATGCCTCTGCAACAGCAAGCACCTCCATGTCTGTACCACCTCGTGTGGATAGATGTCAGCCCATTCAGTGCGCTGAGCCAGCAGGATCCAGCAATCCTGCTAGTAGGGTTTTTCAGATCACTCTCAGTATCATGTCAACACGGCGAGCTGGTTTTCAGGCTCAAGCTCACAGCCTGTACTAGCTCAGGGCAAAGGGTACAATAATCTCACCTCTGTCTACTGCAGACAGACCCTAAGGCTAAAAGAACAATGTTACTGAGACAGACCAAACGTTTACCTAAGCCAGCAGCTTTTGCCCACAGCCAATTGGTAATGGATGCTTGTAGAGAGAGCACAAGAACATGGCAAGCACAAAGGTATATTGCCTTCCACATGTCCCTCTTGCCTTTAGCAAAGCAAAGCTTTAGTCTCCTTGAGATGGGCTGCATCAAATCCTCCTACTTCATGCTCACCAATGGACTTTTACAGTGTTCATTTATTAGGTCTTTTAAAACAGGTATGTTTGTCTCTATGACGTTGTGTGGCAATAAGATCCACCACATAATATTGAATTGTGAGCAAAAATAATTCCCATTCTTTTAAACCTGTTTGACAAGCTCATTTGATACTCTCTGGCTCTTATATCATCAGAAAGAATAAATTAGCGTTCCCTAACTGCCTTCTGCTTGCTCCTCATGCCATTGAAGCTGGTAAAACTTCTCCTGCCGAGTCTTTTCTCATCCATAAACTGTTCAGTTTCACTGATCAAATTATTATTGCTCTATTTGCTTCTCTGAGCAGTAAGCAGAAATATTCATAGAATTATCTACAGTGACTACTAAATCTCTCTCCAAACGCGTAATAACTAATGCACAGTCCATCCTTGCCTGAGTTAACTGCAAAGTAATGCAGATGGAGAAAAGCAGCCCTATCAACACAGAATTGCAACCCCCATTTTAGAGTCAATTCATTCACTACAAGTGATCCTTTTGCAACTCTGCAATTAATTCTTATTTTAAATAGCCTAGAGACAAGTTTCAGCACCTCATAGTTTATTTCCTATTTCCAAACAATTTCCAACAGCGCATTTAGCAATAACCATTCTAGCTCCCTGTGAATCCCTGATAACATCCCTCTAGACCAAAAACTGATCACTTGCCTCTAGTCTTACTCTTTAATCAGTTATTAGACCAAGAATCTTCACCCAAAGACCAATGCAATTTAGTTTCTTCCAGACTAAGAATGCTGTTCAGAAAAAAAAAAACAAAACCAAACACAAATGCAGATACATTATGTCAATCAGATCATAAAATAAACAAACAGCTTTGGCAGAGGAACCAGAAGTAGTGTGACTAAATACTGCCACTTCAGCCCATCTCCAGCCTTGAGCAGTTTTACAGTCAGGCTTAGGGATTTGTCTGCATATCAATAGTAAATCCAAATCCCTAGAGGATTCACAGTTATCTCAAAGCTCACATGTATGGGAAATAAAGCACTAGCCACTCACCCCTAAAGCTGTAACATACCACAACTCTTGCTCACAGGTTAGTTATTGGCGGTCCAAAGAAGGTAGCTGTAAAAGGGCAGTAGTTTTGATAATTCCTGGAGCTTTTCTAGAGGTTGAGGTGTGAGGGAATGACATGCCTATATAAAACACCAAGGTAGCAGGCATTGCTCAAAGTTTTCTCTGGGTATATTTAGCTTAAATAGATTTAAATATTTTTCAATTAAATGTAATTAAAGTGTGCCTCAATAGCTGCTTCCACCAGACTGCTCAGACACTTATGCTGCCTTTCAGCTGCCAGTTAACTCTGACACAGTAAATGCCCTGCACTACTTCACTAGCAAGGCCAGCATGTCCCAGGTGCCTGCAGGAAACTGGGAACAGCTGCACAAATGAGAAAAGAAGTAAAGGTGCTCACAGCCTCTACAGCATGAAACTGAGTTGCTAAGGAAGATCCACCAAAGAGACTTAAATTATTTTAGCCCACTAGTAAGTGCTTCTTGAGAAGCACTCACAATGAAGAAAAAAAGCCTGGGAACTCAACTGCATATATTTTTTTATTCCTGCAATTCCCCTCAGTTCACTGGGCTGTGCAGACAATCATTTTCTATACAGCCCAATAGCTCCATTTGTTGTCTCAGACTTCGTCTAATTTCAAGCCCTGTAGACTTCAGTTCTGCATTGTTTTAAGAGAAGCATTGTAAATCTATTCAAATTCACATGCATCTCTAAATTAAAGTGCACTTCTGAAGCCTTTCTTACCTTCTCCTCTCAAAAGCATCAGCATCCCTGATCTGAGAGGAAGAGTACAACTACAGTTCTTCTGTGTCAATGGTTTTGATCATAGAAAGGACAATACAGACTGAAATTTGTTTTCCATAGAAATATATTTAAACAGCAATGCAAAATCATTATAAAACAAGGAAAGAGATCCCTCTGCTATGGATGAAAGGCAAAAATTGTTGCTAGCACAGTTTTTCTAGTGCAAGCAGCACAGACAGGAGACTTTTCCTGGAAATTGTAAATAGGACACGACTGCAACAAAAAAGACCACTGTACTAAATGAAACAGCTATAACCTGGGTACACCTCATGGAACAGAAAGTACCATGGTTAACCGTGCTTGAATGCTACCCCTTTGCAGGGCTGAGTAAAACAGAGAGGTCCAAATGCATACCAAATAATTTAGAAGAGAACTGAGCCTCGTATTGACCAGGACCAAGAAGTGCTGGGCTATAACTGAAGCCCAGAACATTTGGATTTGTTTTGTGTTTAGGAACACTGACATTGATATGAGCAGAAACGTTTTCAGAAAACCATTTCCTTCCCACATAGGGAATGGCAGAAGAGGATGCAACTCAGAAAAGTGTCAGTATAGATCAGTTCAAGGGTTTATTGACTGTATAAGGACAGCAGTTTTGTGTTTTCCCATAGAATGTAATCCTAAACTGCTCAAGGTCCCACTTTTTTCAGGTAATACCCTTTCTGCTTTATACAGGAAATAACCACATATTTACAAATTCACCAAAACATGAACTGACCCCTAACATTGATAAGCTTCTAAGCAGTAAAAAGCAAAGAATCAATTTTGTTCTTTAACTAATTTTAGGCACATCTTTCATGGAAGTCCCATCCCAGCGCAAGGTCTGCTGGCACAGGGTGATTTATATGAAGACCCAAGGAGAGAAAAAAAACCCAAACTCTTAAATAACACCACTATGCTAACAATTTTCTATGCTAATTTTCTCACCTAAAACATCATGCAAAGAGCGTAGTTCGTATTAGGTAAAGCAGCTATGCAGAAAGGTCATCTGTCTACTTTGTTTTGAAGCAGATGAGCTCCACCTGGAAATATAGACAGGAGTGTATAGGAAAGTGAACTGAAATATGTCAGGCAGCACATAAATACTGCACTGATATGGCCTGCTTGTCTGTCAAGAGAAGAGAAACCCCAGGGGCTGCAGTTACATGCCTAGGTCCAACGGCCTTCCTGAGACAAACCCGGTGAATTGCCAATATTGCTAGTGGGACATCAAACCCATCCATTTGAATAAAAAGAGCTTCCACAGCTTCTCAAGTTGCTCGCCTCCTGCCTTAACTCACCCCAGCTCAGCCAGCCCATGGGAGTTAGTTCCCAGGCTGACCTCCAGGGAGGTGAGGGGGATGCTGCACCTACTTAACGGTTTTCCCTTTGGACAGAGATTTTTGCCATGAGGAACTGCTGAGTGCTTTTAGTACTAATTTGTACTAGCCACACTCATTTTGTGTCCACCTGCTGAATACAGCAATGCAAGACACATTCCTGTTGTAAACAAAATCTCAGACCTTACACTCACAGGGAGAAACCGAGTCATGCATCATCTGCTCTGCCCCTGTATCACAGTCTTTCCAAAATATCCAGATGCCTGGCTATTTCTCTCCCGTGAAGGGGCATATATCCCAACTTAGAACTCAGTAATGGGTTAAATATACCAATCCCTATACTTTCTCCATGCCCCCACACCTCCAATGCTTTTGCTAAGGGCACAATTTTCAGTTTTAAAATAATCTTTTCAAATGTGATTTAAAATAGCAGTTTCCCACTCAAACACAGGGCCGCATGAGCTGTTCTCAGTTCCTCACAATTGCATACATATTCACGAGAAAAGAAAGCAGAGAAATGACAAAATAAAGCATTTCAGATGCTTTCTTTAAATCAAGATAACAAATAAAGACATTTGGCAGTAGAACACTGTGCTCCTCGTAGGAGCTCCTCTCCAGCCAAAGGACTCCAGTGATTCATTCACAATTCAGAATGATTAGACCAACATTTTCTACCCTGAAGCTGAGGCAAAACCTTGAGTTAAGGGCATTTCAGTAAATATGGAAACACCTGGCGAATTTCATTCAAGATCTGTGCAGGGGAGGCAAGAGTAGGAGTTAGGCAAAGGTTTCCTACCTTGGTGCTGCTTTTGATTAATTACAGTGGAAGTACACTCTTTCATCGACTATTTTAAAGTAGAATAATATTATTACAGGAGAGACTGATCACTGAGAAATGACAGAAGACATGGATGAATGCAGATACCCACTTAAACACAAATTTCTAGTTTATCTCCTCTGTGTTCCTCAGAAATCCCCTCCTCTTCTCCCCTCTCCCCTCCCCCCTGCAGCTCCCCCCCCCTTTTTTTTTTTTCAACTGCAGTAACACTCTGTTTAGATATCCTCACTGAAATATCCACAGTGACTTTTATTCCTTGGAGAACTCCACAGCTTTAGAGCACATCACTGTATGTGAATTTAGACCATTTTTGCCAGCATGCATTACTTGACATTTAGAGAACATCACCATGATACATAGTCCCTGGTGCTCTGAAATCTACTTGGAAATTTTTGTCGTCCTTTACAGTTTCTACGAAATACTTTCTCCTCTCCCTTTTTTCAAATATGAATTTACTGCAAATGAAAATTGCCCTGCTGACAGGCCTATTAAATGCTCTGCTTCACCAGAACACGCAGACTGGCAAACGGAAATCTCTACAATCAGCTTTATCTCTGTATATTGACACCATCATGCAAAGGAATCAACGCCCTAAAGGAAAGGGGTGCTCATGGTCTAAAGCCCATGGAGTTCTCCATCTCCCTTGTTCAGCTGGATTGCCATTGAACATCAGTGTTGAAAGCAGGGGGCTGCAGTGGCATCCAAGAGTTGCAAACTATGCAGCTGCTCCCAGACTCCTTTAAACAAAGCCACAGCACTCCGCGTACGCATGCTTTCGTGTGCTTGCAGCATTCTGCACGGGCACAAATACTTATGGAGTTTTAAGAGAACATGTCCTGAGCGTGCTCATCTTTGAGGATTTGGTTGCACTGGGGGGTTTTGAGACTATTCAAGTGTTAGGAACATTTGATGAAGCAGCCCACTGCACACAGATCTCCCAGAAAACAAAGAATAAGCACTACCCTGATGAGCCATGTTCATTCATCTCCAGGGCAAGATAAAATCATATGTACTGCTTCAGACGAAAACAAAGGGGAATTTAAGAACCTACTATCTAAAATGAACATTTCATTGGCAGGACAGAGATGACAGCTGGCAGAAATTATACTCACTTTCTAATTGTTGTTGTCAGCATTTCATGATACATATTCCAAGCCCTGATACGTAACTTACTCAAAGAAAAAGTCTTCTGAAGAACTTAGTAACTCAAGTCTACTACACTACACAGTCCTTATTCTACGTTCATGTGTGATCACACATCTGTGCAACTTCATTCTTACAAAGTCTAACAGGTGTAAGATTCCTCCTTTCAAACGAAATGGTAATTTGACCCTAGTCTTACGCCCAGCCAGACACTGCACTAGGCTATCCCAAGATTCTCATTCAGTCCCCCTGCAGCAGCAAGGCAGCTTGCCCGTCTCCTGATTTCCAGGACCTTGCTGCTCCATTTTGGTGGTAGATCCCACACTGGTGCTTTGTCAATTGTCAAGAACAGCTGCTGATTTTTCAGGATATATCACATGTCCTCATCAGTGCCTCTGCTATTTCACACTTTATTCCCTGCAGTAACCCGAGACAAGTATCATCCGGTCTAGGTGATCTGCCACCCCTCGGGTTCTCAGGTTGCTTTATATAAACCAGGCACATGCAGATCAAAACCCAGAGTATTAAGAGCAATACGGATGTTTGGTTCCTGATGTAAAAATCTCACGTTTGCTTGCAACAAATATTTCCATATGAGGTTAACAACTTAATTTTAAATTTAATCATACTGGAAAACTGAAATTTGAGATCACCACAAATGCACACAAATCAGAGCTTGCCATCCGAAACCTGACTGCAAATTGCTGCTGTCGAAAAATTTTGAAATATTAAAATAGAATTAAGCTATACTTCTCGTAGATTAAAGATTCCCATCAGACTTCCAGCTTCCTCACTGGTATTTCTGATCACTTCTTCCCTTCATTTAGAAAAACAAGACAAAACAAACAAACTAAAACCAAAACAAAAAAAAACCCCACACAGTAGCACAAATATAGGTTTTGGGCAACCAAGGACTGACACAAAAGTTTCCAGTATAGAGCAATTACTACCATCACCTTTAAGGAGCTATGGCAAATTAGACTTTCAGTTACAGACCAAGTGGAAAAAGACACCTTCCAACTGCCTGTACAGTTGCAGTTAATAATTTGACCTGTGATATTACCTTTGTTCAGAGGAGACTAAGCTTGTTAAAAATATTCAGCCTAAAAACAATTTACAAAAAGTTGACCATAATTAACATATATATGTATTTTACAGATCAGGAAACAAGCAAACATACACTATATCCGCCATTTCCAAAATAAGGGGAATGAAAATGTCACTTCCCATTATTTACATTTTCAGAGTTAATTTGAAATAAAAAGTTCAGCAAATAAATAGACTTGAAAGAGATACCATTTTAAAAATGTATGTACTCAGGCTCAGCAAATTAGCTTATTGGTCTCATGGGTACCAACATCATTGCTTTTTTTTTTTTAAAAAAAAAGGCAATATACTCAATTTTGAACTTTATTAGTGAAAATAATGTAATTTCTGAATGCGCATAAAGTCAATAGCAGCACTGAAGCATTTATGTCCACAGAGAATAGCACACCAAGCTGTACTCATCCAAACAGGTGATACAGGTAACACAGCCAGAATTATTCCGAACTGCCAGACCCAGGAGCATGTTCAGCATCCCCTGTTGCCCCTTTTCTCCAACAGTTACTCCCAATGTTGCAAGGGGAGAGGGAGTCTCAGCTCTCTGTTTGTTTGTTTGGGCTTCTATTTTTAATGAGGGTTTCAGCTTATCAATAGTGCTGGAAAAGCCTGACCGCAACAAGCTGACTAAAGAGCCTTCTGAAAGCATGCATTCAGACAACATTGCTCTGCGTACATGCATGAAATCTTTCTGGAAATTGAACTCCAAAATATCTGGATTTTGTTCCAACATTCAGGCTTTTCCAGGGGTTTATTTGGAATTTTCCAAGCTTTCAACTGCAAGATCGGTCTGCACCTCCCATAAGGACCAGCTTTCCTCCCGGGCTCCTTGCTGCTTGGCAAGAGGCACAAAGGGAATACCTATGCCCAGTGGAATTCCTCACCCCTCCCTGCGTAGGTCTGTCAAAACCTCAAGGGAAAGTTTGGAAAGGTCTACACTTATGAGACACAGTTCCCATGCTGAGACAGAAGGGTAGAGACACAGAAGCAGTGAGATAAAACTGGAAAACAACAACACACTAAACCTTCTGGTACTGAAGGGAGTGCTTTCTAATTCCCTAGAGAAGTTTTGGCAGTGAAGGGAGTTTTGTTTTTATCTTAGGTGACCAATATATCAGTATTAATTAGTAGTCATTAGAAGATATTTTCTACTTGAAAACAAACATACTAGGAAAAGGAGGCCTTTCTAAATAGTATGAATTCAAAGTGAGGCACAATTCTCACATAACACTGATTACCATTTTTTCTATTGCCTTGTAGATACATACTTCACTGAAAAATGACTGAATGTTCAAACAAAAAAACGTAACTTCAGAAGTCCAGTTCCTCTGTGTACACACTGCTATTATCCCTACACGGACCAGTGCAAAACGTGAAGGACCACATCCTCTAAAAACCACAGCATCACACAATTCTGCCAGTTCAACTATTGTTTTGTTCTGAAGAACCTGTTTTCAAAAACAACCTGAAGCTTCTAAGTGTCTTGCTGCGAACAGGATGTGATCCTACACGAGACCTGAAACGGGGGTTAGAAGATAAGTTCTTTAATTGATTGTCTGAAATATTCTGTCTTCATCAGATCAATCTTAAATTGCTAGCTGAGGGTGGAGAACTATTCCCCCGCCTCCTTTAGAAGTGACAAATGAAAGCAATTTTCTGCAGTGGGAAAGGGAGAGATGTTTTCATGTTTCATCAATACATGTCAATATGGTATTAATACAAACCTCTCTTTGAATACCTCCACAAGTAATTTCAGAGAGTCAAAAAGTCATTTTTCTGTTGTAAGAAGAATAAAAAGCACTTAGCAAAGATTGCTAATTAACTAGGGTTTTTTGTATAGAAATCTATCTCCAATTAACATGAAGTTCTTTTGCTTTCCTAATTAATAAGCATTATTCAGTATGAAATTTTTTTTTTACTTTGTTTTAAGTATGATTGATGAAATGAAGTGCAACTGAACAGCAGGATTCCTCTGGTCCACGTTCAGTGCAATGCAGAAATTGTTGTGAAGGTCACACAGGCAGATAACTTCCTGCCATCAGTGTGTGCCTGGAAAATGAGGGAGAAGGTCTACAAAGGCAGATGGAGGGGGGGAAAGAGTCCAACCACAAAGCAAAGCAGAACTTCACAGGAACCAACAGAGCTTTAACTGAGCCTGATCTAAAGCCCCCTGCAGATGATGGCAGTCTTTCCAGGTTGGTCAGGAAGCCCTGCATCAAACCCTCTGCATTACATGGCAGAACCCTGCTCAGCTTTGCAGGGGAGTTGAATTCCTGGTCCCTTGTTTGGCAAAGGTAGGGATGCCTTTCCAAAGACTGTGTTAACTTTTGAAAGGAGTACTATTCCTTCCTCCTCAGCTGGGAAAAAGCCCCATTTTTTGCAATGGTGACCCTTTCAAAAGGCAAGGAAGGGGTGACGCGTGGGCACCCAGGAGGAAGAAACTGCAACGCTCAGGTGTAAGAGCCACCCAGCAGTAGAGCGAGCTACTGTTTTCCAGAAGCTAATTCAAACATTCATTACCATAGCCCAGAAAAATGGCATAACTGATGACTACGAGCAAAACAGCTGGCATTTCTGAATGCATACTGTTCCATCCCTCCCATCCTTCCCAAAGCCCCTCTTCTCATCCCATCTCAATTCTCACGCCATTTTCCACAGCACTGAGTGTGCACGGTACTGAATGCCATGAGCAAACGTGATCCAGTACAATCGGAGAAACGTGTTTAATACAGTGCATGTAAAAACATCAGCAGATACCGTGTGATGACAACTATCATTCTTCATGTATTATTAGAGGAGGGAGATCTAGCAATCTTGAAACATTCAGTGCTTGCAGACAGCAGTCAAACAAGACTGGTCATTATGTCACTGAAAAGCTTAAAATTCAACAGTTCCTGCAAGAGCCCACTTACCAGCTATCCAAGGAGCCTGGCACGGACAATTTACACCTGTTCTGTTTCCTGCTGCTTTTGCAAAAGAAATCCATGCATCCCACACTCATAACTTCCAGGAAAAGTAAAAAAAAATCTGAAAGTCCAGCACCTCAGAGAGCCAGGCTAGGCAGGAAAACAGAGAGGTGTTCAGTTTTTAAGGAAATCTTCTCCAGTTTCAACTCATAAGCCCCTTCCCCTGCCTCCCACCACAGTATGTCAAACAATCAGGGAAATCTAAAGCAGGAGGAAGAAAAAGAAAAGAAAAAGTATCAAAAGCTAATTCTTGTAAAAGAAATGGCGCTTGCAAGCTGGTCAGTGTGAGTCTGCTGAAATGATGTATGGCTACGTGGGGAGAGTATATGTGCACACACATGCACACAGACGTCAGACCCTTCCTTGGAAGGGGATTAGGTGGCAGATGGTGTCAGAACCTGAGCTGCTGTCAAGAGCAGAGTTCACGCTGTCCTGCTCCCCTGCGCTTCGAGAGGCAAGCAGCAGAGACAAGCCATCAAAAAAAAAAAAAAAGGAAAGGCTGATAAATAGCTGACAATCAGCTTTGTCATTGGCAATGTGGAACGACACCCCTTTGCTTGCTCCCTTCTCCCACCAGAGTCCTTACAGGCAAAATCCTCTCTGAAATGGAGACAAAAGAGGAAACAGACATAGACCTGCAATCTCCAAGTGCGAGAAATACCAGAGGCTCAGTTTTTCACAGGGAAACTAGAACCTGCTATTACCAACCCAGGTATCAGAAGCCAGAACAGAGAGGGGGGAGGAAAACACCCAGCTTAAGGTCTCTTAAAAGCAAAGGGGGTGGGGGGGGAGAAAACCCCACTGCCTTTGATTGCCAACACAATGAAAATAAATGAGGGAAATAACATTTGGGAGGGATGTACCAGCTGAAAGCAGTCACAATGACTTTGTGCAGGCACCCCTGTTATTAATAATTATTACAGATAATAAGGGTTTTCAGGCTGAGCAAAAGGATCTTTTTCAGTTCCTAAAACCTCATCTCTCCCTGTCCTGTCACCTACCTCCCCTTTTTCTCTCTCCTCTGAGCACCTGCTTTACATAGCTTTCCTTGTATTATGATTAGCTTCATGGATAATTGATAGCTGAGCTCGTCCAGCTGATGCTAGGAAAAGAACGACAAGGTGGTTAGACACATGCCTACTATAAATAGACACACAACATGGCCAGCGTTTGCCAACATCTGATGATGCCTTCCCTCCTGGGTCCTAGAGTTAGCTAGTTTCTGAAAGTCAGGGAAGCAAAGGAGAGCAAGGTAAAATGCTTTCAATTAATTTTGCAGATTGAAGGGATAAAAATATAAAGCCCCACTCTTATTTTTATGACATGCTAAAAATACCCACTTTATGAAACCTTCGGCATAGTTTGCAAAGCACAATTTAAAAGCTTTTACTTTTTTTTAGCAGCAACCATGAAGCTCAAAATATTTAGCTGGTGCTGGGGTCTTTGCCAACAGGGCTGAAAAGGGTCAGGAGAAGATCTCTTTGCTGAGCACAGTGTGTGGGAGCTAGACAGAGAATAAAGCAAAACTCACAATTGTACTAAGCCCCAAGGTATCTCTGCAAAGCATAAATGCTCATGCTCGGGAGCTCAGAGGGCGAAGGCTGTCAGTCAGCGAGTGCAGGGGAATCACAGCTGCCTCTGCATGGCTGGCAGGAGGCACAGGCTGCCTCGGGCACTGACTCAGCAGCAAAACCTCCAGCCTCATCACCGGTTGGTTCTGGACACTTCTGGGGCAACCTCCTGACCTGTCCTTGATCAGATATGCCAGAGGTAGGCTTCCAGCTGGAAAAACCTTAGTCTTGCTTGGCCCATCACCAGAGACTGGGGGAGGTATGCTACTCCACCATGCCGTTGCCTTTTGCCTACACCTTCTTGCTGATGACCCTCCCCACTGCCCCTTCCAGTCCTGCAGTATAGAAATTACCTTTGCATGATTCACCCAGACTCTCCAGCACGCTCATCGCACCTCCCGATTCAGCCTGCAGAGCACACAAAGAACAACCTGTCTGTCAGAGCAACCTGCCTCTCAGGAGCCAGGTGGTATTTTCTGCCTTTGATCTGGGGAGCAGTGCTGTTAGAAAGGCTCCCTGGAGCATTTCTACCTCTGGCTGTGGAAGTCGAGCACAAGCACACGCCGCTCTCAGCGCATTTCTATTTTCCTTTTATAAAAAGCTACCTCGACATAGCGTAGGCTCCAAAATTACTTGCTCCTGGATTGGGGCAACTGTTTATCTCTTTTTATCTTAGTCATTGTGTCCAGTTGCATTTTGCAGATCATTCCCCCCCCGCCCCCCAATGTAAAATGCTTATTTCTGGAATTTGTTAGTGTCTTCCCTCTACAAACACTAATACAGGCTGTTTCTATTTGCCAGGTCTCACTCACTGACAGCCAACTAAGCTTCATCAGTACAAATAAGGCAAGCAGCAATTTAAAATTCATACTGCCTAAGGAAAGCAGCTGCAGCTAAGTATTTGCCCCGGCACACACTGAGGTTATCACCACTGGTTTTGTCTTCATAGTAGCTATCTCTGTTTTCAGAGCTGATGAACTCACACATGCACATACACATGCACTCAGGTTTTTCTCATATTTTTTCTTGGTGGTAATCTCGGGCTATTTTATACTGCAGGAGTACAACTGTGTGAAAATAAACAACCATTTGTCCTAATTCTCAATCAAATATCGAGATGAAGATAATCTGGCACTTCCAATACAGTGACTCACAATCTACCACAGCAGAGATGTCATCATACACAGACAGTGCCCAGTCATGACATAAGAGCATTCTCTCAGACCACAGGGAAGGGGAAATAGAAGAGAACCTAAGCCAAGCCTCCATGCAGCTCTGTGACAGGCAGCAGGTGCACAGCAGGAATGGTGGTACATGCAAGTTTGAGGAGTGGGAGGAGGACTTTTTCTTAAAAAAGCTCGAGAGATCTGCATAAGGTGGAGGTTTCATCTTGAGAAACTTGTAGCTTAAAGCTACCAAGAAAAGCTGTGTCAGGAGCAAAAAAAAAATCCTCCTTTTTATAAAATTGCTTACCTAGCCAGTGCTGGAGGGCAAGCACACTACGGGGAAACAAAGAAAAGCATACAAACAGTTTTTCCCTCTCACCAGCCAAAAAACACACACCAAAATGGAAGCTTTAAATATTTAATGTCCAAAACAAACAAGAGAATTTCCCAAAACAAGACTGCTGGTTCAACACAAACCAGCAGCACTCACAATTAAGACAATAGAGGTTTTACACGGAGCTGCACTAATACCAGTTGGGGACAGGTAAAACCTATTTAGAGATGAAAAGATACAGGTTCACTTTACAGTAGCAGAGAGCCAGGGATTAGGCAGAGAAAGACTGACCTTCCCTGTCTTTGTTATGCTTGCACAAAGTAGTTAATGCCACCAAAATAGTGGGAGGCAGTTTAGCAGGGATCAGTGCTAGGAGTCTCAATAGATTATACTATTATTTTGAGATTCTGTAAGAGAACAAATTAACCTTCTTTATAACTCTTGGCTTACTTTAATAGATTTAATGGATGTCATAGACTGGAAAAACTGTCTTACATTCCTTTAATTTCTGTACTGATTGTCCTCCTTACAGTGAAAATCTACTCTTTGAGACCTTGTGTGGGGAGCACTGGTGCTGTTAACCACACAGCCAAAGTTTAGCTCCTTGACTGGTGTCTTGCTCATACACCCATGACTGAAGCAATCACCACTCCAAGTTCAGGAATGCCTTTCCCACAAGCTCAGACCAGCAGAAGCCCCCACTTTTCCTTATAGCAGATGGCATTGAGCATTTCCCCAAGATCATCTGGATATTTTCACCTGCAGGGGCCCAGGAGGCTGGCAGTGTCTGACATCTCTCTTGGTGGCTCCTTGTGGCACAGAAGAGTTTTTCAAACATTGTGCTAAAGGGCTTAATTTTGCTACAAGAATGCAAGAGTTCCTTACAATTTGTGACACAAGAAAATTTAGAATTTTTTTTCTCTATAAATCCAGACTGTGCAATTGTTACATGCATTCACAGAGACAGGACCCAAAGGCCAGCACAGTCCCATCCAAGCCTTTATTCCCTCCCACTTTTTTTGTTTCAAAATCTCTATTGTTTTTCCCACCATCCCTTCAAAAATTTAAAAAAAAAGAGTTGTTTGACAGGCACACAAGCCTGCACACCTCACACAAGCAGAAAGGCAATTTTCCTGCAGATTAGCCAAAGTTGTGATTGATTTCCACTCATGTTCAGCCCACCACTGAAATTCTGCGTTTTAGATGCAGCTCTAATATAACACCTTATTTTACTTCAAACAGGGCTGAACACCCAGAAGTTACTACTAACGCAGAATCCCAGTGCAGAGGAAACAGGAGTAGAAGCTTTCCAGATGAAGGGAAAAAGTAATTTCCCAATGAAAGGGTAAGTCAGAGGAGTGATGCACTAAAACCTGCTCCTGACGGTGACAACTGCAGAAGGAAATCTTCTGACTGGAGATCAGAAGGGGCAAGCTGGGAGATCAGGTAGGCTGAAACTAAGCCTGGGAAAGAGAAGCCTTGCTTAGAAACGTAGCCATGCCAGTATTAAGCTCTACAAAAAAAGCTCAGTCTGCCAGAGTCTCTGTCTGGCTGAAGACCTCCAAGGCATCAGCCCATCCACCATTTACACTGTTGACTCAATCTTTGACTATAAATGGGAAATTTATAATAGGTCTGGTAGGCAGAGGAGTTGAATGGCTGCAACCCCCTCTAGAAGAATTCCTTCACGGTTCTTACAAACCAGAGCATGTATTTGGCACTTCCCTCTCTCTGACAGAGCTTAGCCACAAGTGAGTGCCTAGGGTAGCTATCACAGCTTTCCTTAATATGCTGTTTTGCAGGCAGACCAGAACAAGGGAGAAATAATATGCTGCAGGCTATACTCATTAATTCATTCAGAGCACAAGATACATTGAGTTCTGATGTAGAAGTGGTGGCATTTCTAGGCACATCACTGTTGCTGCAAGAACAAATCTTATGGATTTGCAGGAAGATCCCATACACCCTCCTGGTTTTTGCCATTACTCGCAGGGCAGCTGGAGGTAATGGCATTTCCCTTCAGCTCTGCCTGCCGCAACTTGTCATGGCTACCCCAGGCAGCCAAGACAAGCAAAAGAAAATGACAACAGGCTCCCTCCCATGATAGTTTGGGCATTGTCACAGGACAAATTTTGAGCATTATAGGGTCATGTACTGTATGGTTCAGTCTGTCAGCCACTCAAGATACGCAGATCACATCTGCTTCTTGAGAACTGCATTAGCTCCTACCACCAAATTCAAGTCTTTAAAGTCAGGCCTTTGTACAAATCACTCAAAAACATGTATGCTACCCAGTCCTACTTACACTAAGGGTATTCTCTGAACAGCAGGAAGGCATTAGAAACTGGAAGTAAAGTGTGCCCTGATGCTAAATTCATGTAGCAAATGTACAGGCAGCAGCAGCGTGGAGGGCATTTTTCTTAGCTTGTCAAGACAGGCATACCTGTAGCTGTGGAGATTTCATTTCCTTTGGGAAAGGCATTTGTGCCCTGGCTGCCTACTTCCGTGGAGATGGCAATTTTTACAGGTTGAAGGGGAATGTAAAGATAAGCTTGTATGGGAGCTCACAGGAACACGTCTATCTGAGGAGCTCCTGATGGCACTCTGTCTGCAAAGTAACACACTGTCACCCTTGGCTTTTGTTTCTTTTTTTCCTTTCTCCTTTTGTTTTCCCACATTTTTTTTTTCTTTTATAGCTCTATTCTTTTTTCTCAGGTTTTTGATGTCCACAGCTGTCTTCAGTTAACCTTGGCTCCCCCCCACAACTTTAAAATGAATGCTATGTCTCTCTAAAATCCTTTGCTATCCCTAGGTAATAGGACATTTTCTCCTCCTTTCCCTGCTCCCACCTTTCAGTATCCTCCTCCCATATTCTCTAATTCAGTATTCTCATTACACTTATTTTCTTTGCCTACCTTCCTTCTTCCACCTTCTCCATTAAACCTCCTCCCTCCCATTGCCTTACAAATCTCTCCCTTTCTTACCCAGTTCATTTTCTCCACTAACCATTCTTCCCTTCCCCTTTTATCCTGTTCAGTTCCTACTCCCCCATTTCATTCCTACCCACACAGCATACATTGTGCCTTTCTCCCCCCGCCCCAGTTTCAAACCTCCTCATTATATTTCATTTTCCTGAATTCTATTCAGGTTCTTGTATCAGCCTTCTCCAGGCTCAAATGCTCCCTTCATCGTGTTACTGAAAGTTTCCCATCTCCTACTCTTTTCCCTTCCCCATTCATTCCCCATCCACCCTCTCCACTTTAAACTATAGTAGGATAGGTCCTCTCATTAACAGCTATGACCTGTCAAAATTTTGGACATAAATTTTTCTGATCAGGAATAAAGCCCCTGCATCCCCCTCTGCTATTTACATGTCTGTAAGCTCCACGTATGACTCAGTCCAGCTACATACAGTCTTCTCCCATCATTCATCCTCCATGTGTTTTCCTAACCTGGGGTGAACTATATAGTGTAACCCTGAAGAGCCAATGCTGATGAAACCAGGCACACATTATACCATGCAACTCAAACAACAGCTCTTTCTGGTGGGACAAGCTCACAACTTGCTATTCACTCCATGAATACCAAAGTCAGCCCAATTTCAGATTTCACTAGCAGATTGATTGACAGACTCTCTCTCACACCCTTGCCAGAATGATCTGGTGCATGTCTGTGTGTGCATACCCCAGGATGAGCAGGGAACACTGCCCTGTGTCCACTGCTCAGCAGTAACGTGAGCTGATGGAAGCTACGCCAACCACCAGATGCCAAAGGACAAGTACAACTCCTTCTCAGCATGAGGTGTGGTTTTTTCCAGTAGACAGAAGGGCATGATTACAATGAGTTATTAAAAAAAAAAAACAAAAAAACAAGAAAGTGAGATCAACAAACAAAATCCAATTAAGGAAATCACTCAATCAACCTCCTAGGGCTGGGGTTGATCAGGGAGCCATTCAGTAGGACCTCCGATACAGAGCCTTGATGCTGCACAAAGATGGTTATTTTCCATGCTGTGCTGATCTAAACAAAAGCTGTACTTAACCTCCTTCAGCCTCCTCTCACTCCTAGAATGAAATGACTACATGCTTTGGCATTTTAACTCCAAATGGAAAAAACACAATACCTGGTGAGAGATGTTGTTCTCAGCAAGAGGCCTGGCATCGAGCAGAGAACAAACACAAGCACCAAGCACCCAGGCTCTTGGAGCTACTACAGCATTGTAGGAGGAAAAAGAAAAAAAAAAACAACCAAAAACAAACAAAAAAAAAACCACCACACCAAAAAAACCCCAACCAACCAAAACTTAACATTTTAAGTTTTCTGCTGAAAGAGCAAGCTTGTATATACACTTATCCCCTCTGACTTTGTGATGGGATGGTCTGAAGGCCAAAGAAGAAAGCTGCTCCCCGGGCTTCCTCAGACCTGGGAGAAGCGTGGCTCCTAGGACCTCCCAGAGTAGGGGTGACTACTAGACATCGTATCCACAAGCCTTAACTAATGCCCCTTCTGCACCTGCCACTCAGCTTCTAGGGTCCCTCCATCTCCCCCTCATCATCTGCCATTTCCCACTCCTCTCCTTCAAACCACAGAGAGAGGGAACATAACTCAGGACCACCTGTAAAATACTCTGCCTCATGACTTTAAGGCCTAACTAAACTAACATGGAGAATTTGTCCTCTGCCTTTGGTGCTGGTTACACAGAAATGTCGTTCTTCAGCAAATGAGTTGATGATGCAGCTGGGAAAAGGTCTTTTTAATCCAAAATGTTGGAGCCTTGTGCTGAGCCATTTCATCACACACACACACCCCCCTCCCCAAATCCTTGAGGTGCTTCTGCTGGTAGCCAGTTGCCATAGGAACCCTAATCTTTATCTGTTTTGCTTGTTAAATAAACTGGCATCAGTACTCTCTTTTATGGGCTGCTCAGTCCATCTCCTCCCTTTAAACCTCCCTCCCTGAAAGAGAGATCAAAAAGAGAAGAATGTGTTTGACAACCCTCATTTCCTCCTCTCTTCCCTTCTCCACAGTTCCTATGAACTTTTCAACTACAAAAATCCAGAATTTGGCAGAAGCAGCCACCATGATGCAGAGGGGTGCATTAGGCCTCTGTATTCTCTGGATGCAGCAGATAGGAGAGGAAGCAGAGCTAAAACAGAGAGCAACAGGTAGGATAACACAGCTTGACAGCCAAACGCTACAGTGACAGAGACACCTAATCCCAATTATTTTAGGTGAAAGCTTTCCATCATTTCCCATGACACCTCCCACCTCCTGCAGTCCCCAACATCAGCCTTGCCTTACCTCACTACACTTAAGCAGTGTAATTTTAATGCCATTAGTGTGGGGACAGCCCTGAAAAGTTGTTTCAGAGCTGAAAGCTGAAAATGGAAAGCAAAGGAAGCTAAACATATAAGAAACACCAAAAAGACAAGTTGTCTGCAACGGCCTAGAGCTTTTTAACATGAAGCAGGTTTTTTCCCTTCTATGGGCCAGAGATCTAGGCCAGAATTATGTAGGTCGCAAGCAAACCTTGTTTTGGCTGGTCTTAAGCCAATCCTTAGAAGGTGATAACTCCCACTCAGAGACACCTTTTTTTTTTCCCCCATGTATTTGCTTGAAAGAGAAACAAAGAACTGAAGTGGCAAGAGATGCTGGGTGAAAGAATAAAGCTGTCTGGCTTTGTGTGCACGTGCAACAGTTTAACCATGCTTTCCATCTCAGCAGGCATATACATATGCTAAATGCAGAGATTCTGAAGCTGTTCTTCCCCTCCTAACACTTTCTAGTGCAACAAATATCATCCAGAGAAAGAGTGATCCTATCTCGTTCATTCGCATGGAAGAAAAGACCTAGAAAATTAATAGTGTCAAGATGGGAAAGAACAGGCAGAAGAGGAATCTCAAGAGGCTGAATTCCCACTGCCTGCAGCACTGAATCAGGAGAGCAAACCAGGATCCTATTTACCTGAAACTGAAATAACTATGTAATCCTTCATTCACGCTACAACAAAAACACCTCACACCATAGCAGAGGCATCAGTTTCAGAATCATTTGGCCATACCCAGGGATCTTCAGCAGCTGTTCACTAGCATACGAATCATGGTCCTCATGGAAGACTTTGCAGTGTTCAGCCTGCCTCCAGAGGACATGGGCACAACTCTGAAAGCAACTGGACTCCTGATTTCTAGTTAATTCGAGACTTGGGCTGGCCTGTCTTTAGCTGAAAGATCCAGCAGCTCCAGTAAGTCAGCACCAGAGAAGCAGCTGCTGTTACAGCTTGTTTTACAATTAGTTGCCCTATTGTGGCACTTTGCACATAGGTCCCCCTGCTTGTCCTGCATGCATGGATGCTCTTACGTCTCTATTTAGCAGGACTGCAGCTAGGCTTCCCTCCACTGTCTTAGAAACATACCTTCTTAAATTAGCAGCCCTTTAAGTTCAGAGTTCAGGCATAATTCAGGTGAAGACTCAAATATCCAACTCTAGTAATGCAAACTTTACCCACATTCGTCCATACTCTGCCAAACTATAATCTCTTAGGATCTGGACCCTCTTGACATTCCTGCTACTTCTCACTCCCAGGAGGGTTGGAAACAGCACTCAAGCAGTCCTCTCTGGGAATGTTTATGCATGTGTGGTCAGGCTCACAAATAGAAAGAAGAGACAAGTGAATAAAGTAACATTAAGTAAAGTTCAGCTAAGGTTCATTCATATTCTGGATGAAGATGCTGCAAATTCCTACTTTAAATGAACCTGTCCTCTGTCAGAACTCTCTTTTCTTTGATAAACATGGTCCTCTTTCTTCAGGGAAGCAATTTTTAAATTCAACCTAAGTTTCCTCTCCCCCCTCTACTTTGCTTTTTCTATTTCTCCGCGAGGGCTGCTTTTTTGAAGAGATGCACAGAGGAATCCCAAGTGGCTTTGCTAGCCACTTTTTTATAATGTATATTCCAGGCTGACAAAGTGCACAAATCAGCAGTAAAACATTGTGGGGGTTATCTCTTGTGCTTCAATCCCCATGAGCCTCCCACCTCCAGTTTTGCTCAGAGATTCATAGCTGAACAACCTTAAAAAGAAACTCAGTTAAAACAATCGAGCTTTCTCTGAGTTTGTATCTGAACTAGAAACAGGTAACCACGGGCCGAGGGGAAAATTGTGCAAGATCTATTCAGTAAGCATTAATCATTTGCCATTTATTTGAAATTAGACTTCCAGTCACTCAAAAGGTTTGCACGCTCTATTTTCATAAACTTCACGAGGTAAGCACCGTAATGAAATAGGTGGGCATCGCAAAGAGCTTGAGGGCTTCTTCGTGAGAGCTTGGCACAGCGGTTTTCATTGCTTTCCCCTCCACAGCTCAGCCCATGCAAAATTTTCACAGGGTCCTCCTCAGTTTATGAATTCCTGCTGCGCTAAGACTTCTCTGCCACCACCCCCACTCCCTCAGTGACTCAGACTTATTAAGATAACTTCTCTTTTTCTAGTTCCTCACCTCCAACACACTCAATGGATTAAGCCACATACTCCTGCACATATGTAAAATCCTTCCCCAACCACCCTCTCTCATCCAACTTTCCTCCTACAGTTCTTGCACTCCCCCATCCTGAGATGACAGAGCCAGTCAACACCCACCCAAAGGAGCTCAACCTCTACTTATGCTCCTGGGTTCTCTCAGGCAGCTCCTTGTGAGCTGGTGCTTGTAGACACCAGGACAAACAGGTCTGGGGTAGGAGTATAGATCTTTTCTTCTCCCAGCACAGCTTTCAGCAAAGTTGAGGCTTGTCACATACAGAAGACCAGCCATGCCCAGGCATATGGTGGGGAGAGGCCACAGCGCTGTGCTGCAGCTAAGTGTACATGCTACATAGGAGATCTGGGTTTGACCATAGGCTGCATGCAGACCACAGTCATGGTGTGCTATGGACTGATTTTGGAACCTACAGGCTCCTTAGCAGGGCAAAGCTTTGTCCCATGCAAGAAGAGGGATTTGTATATCACTATTTAGCCCTGCTTTACGAGGTTTCAGGCAACAAAAGCTTCCCATCAGGTTTTAGGACCAGCAAGTACCCTAATTTCCCACCAGACTATGGATGCTCTGTAGGCGGTGGTGCTTGGATGGTCACTGTAGGCATAACAGGAGGTTGAGGCAAGACAAGAAAAAAGTCCTTCCAGCCCCTGGGTCCCATTGGCTGCACCAGCAGTAGAAGGACCATGAGCTGCAAAGAAACACTGGCACTGAAGGGGAAAATGGACTTTTGCCAAAGCTGGGGATTTGCTCAGATTAACTTCTCTGCTGCTGTACAGGGCTCTGCACACACTCATGCTTGCTTTTGTTCCTGCTTTTCTATGACCAGCAACAGGTGAGGAGGAGTGCGATGTGCATGCAGGAGGAGGACAGGGCGGGAGCAGAAAACACGTTCCTGACATTCAGGGATACATGTAGGGAGAGTTCTCTGCCTGGATCAGAAAGGGACTGAAGAGGCAAAGAGCCTGCTGAGCTGTGGGTCGCTTAGGTAGGAACGGGGACAGACTTCTAATTCTGACAGCGTCAGGTGGGACTAGGGAAAATGGCTGAGAAGGTTGAAGCAGGAGGAGCACACAGATCAGATTTAAAGAGGGAATCTGCATCCTTTGTACCAAATGTAGTCACTCTCAAAATCATCTTCTGTCACACTTTTGTACTGATTAAGAGACCGTGTTCACTTCTGAAGCATACTTTTGTACATCTTCATTCCATAACCACTGGCAAAATGCTGGAAACACCTAGAGTGAGGCAAATGGCTTCACCTTCTGTGCAAACGGGTTTTTGCTGTTTCCCTGATCTGTACAGCTGTATTTGATGTGCACCACTTCTACTCCAACATTAAGCTCTTTCTTGAACAAAGACTTCCAGGTCTAACCAATTTGCGATGTGCATAAGCAAGTGACCCTGCTGGAGACCTAGGAAAGAATTTGAACTGTGACCCATCTCGGATGAAAAGGCCTTCATTAATTGCACTGCAACCCTTCTAACCACCTTCTCCAGTTGAACAGGTTTCTGATTTGCCCTGCACTAGTCTGCTTTCTGGATAACAGGAGTTGGATTCATTTTGTTCCTCAGTGGCAGGCACGCAGCATTTATCTTCTCCGTGTCCAAATGTGCAGCGTAAGACTTGCCCATAAAACACCAGAGGGAAACAGCTAGGGAGAAGAGACGTAGGAGAAAGGTTGCCCTCTTCACTTCTTCAGGTTTTTTTTATTGGGTTGCATATTTCACGCTCTGGAAAATTGCTGGATTACTTTGCTCAAAGAGATGCTTAATCTCTCTAATTACAGGTCCTGATAACTGGACAGAAGAACCACAAGTTCACTATTCAGAGAACAGTTAAGAAAGACATCAGCAATAACAGAGAGGCAGCAGCAAATCCACAACACCTCATCTTTAAGCCTGAAGATATCATTCTTGCAAGAGAAGGAGATACCAACATCCGGACACACACTAACCTAGGCCTCTGTGATGAGCTGCCAATAAGTGCTTCAGCTCCTGTTAATTATGGTGGTGTTTCTACAATGATGAGATGACTTCTCTGTGGAGAAGAGCTCTCATCAGGAAATTGGTTCTATTGCAATTAACATCTTTGAATATCCAAATTTAACATCCTCCTTGAGCCTTCTCCCTTATTTCAGGAAGTTTGTGATCAATCAAGTCCTGAAATAGAGCTGGAGATCTGGGATTCAGAGAGGAGGGAGGAGTTGTATGTTTGGGGGCAGGAGGGTTAAGTACACAACAGCTTCAAAATCAGCTAGTTGATGTTTCTAGCAGCATTTCAACCTCCCATCCCCATATGCATTATTTCCAAGAAAGCTACTATCATCGTCATCACTATTTAAAATCAGAATAGGTGACACATCCATTCCCTCGCCTCAGTTCTGCCTTCAGGTTCATCTATAGAGCCGGATCAGAGACACAGACAGCCAAAACGTGCAATCACCTCCCAGAGCAATCAATACAGTGTGCTATACAACACACCTTTCCTCTTCCTCCCCTGCCAAAACACAAAACGCATCAATTTTCACCTTCTAGGGTGCTCCGTCACTCCGTCAGTCCCCACCTACTGCAGCTCCTCATAGAGCTGAGGGGAGCACAAGCAGATGCCAAAGGAGAAAACAAAACCAGCAACGCACCTTGCTGGTCTTGCTCTGGACCACATTGCATCTGAAACATCCAGTACTTCCAGCAGCAGCCCTGCCATAACATAACTCACAGGAAGAGGACAAATAAGTATTTCCAATATACATACTTTCTGGGATGAAGGAAACAGGTTTTCTGTTCCAGGCACACTTGAAGAAAAGCATATAGACCTAGCCAACAAAATTTTTTCTCATCTTGCACCATAACAAGACATCTGAACACTAGATGCACTTATTTTCTATCACTACCAACAACTGGCGGAAAGGCGGCCATACGCATAGAGGATCTAGCAAAAACTTCACTGCTAGCTAGCTATTAAATTTTGAAAATAAAATTCACAGCTAATGCCATAGAAGGCTAAATTTTATGGCTCCTACATCATAACCAAGAAATGGGCTTTTTTTTTAATACTCTGAGAAAGACCCAAACCAACTTTTTCTGTATTATATTCAGTTATATAAAATTTGATTTCCTGCTAGATGGTATTAGATCTTCCCCAACTTTAAAAATCCAACAACCACTGAATGCTTATATACTTAGCTAGGCAAATCACTTCAACTTAGAGAAATGCTACATTCGGTGAAATTAAAATAAAACATAATACCACTTCAGGTTCTACACTGCCATCTCTTGTCATAAGTGTCCAAAAAAAGGCAAAAAAAAAAAAATCAATAAAACTTGAAAAATAAGTTGTCCTGGTCTCAGCTGGGATAGAGTTAGTTTTCTTTTCAGTAGCTGGTACAGTGTGTTTTGGATCTAGTATGAGAATAGTGTTGATAACACACTGATGTTTTACTTGTTGCTAAGTGGCACTTAGGATAAGTTAAGGATTTTTCAGTTTCCCATGCTCTGCCAACAAGCAGGTGTACAAGAAGCTGGGAGGGAGCATGGCCAGGACAGCTGACCCGAACTAGCCAAAGGGATATTCCATACCATAGAACGTCATACTTAGTATATAAACTGGGGAGAGTTGGCCAGAAGGGGTGGATCACTGCTCAGGCATCAGTCAGCAGGTGGTGAGCAATTGCATTGTGCATCACTTGGCTTGGTTTTTTTTTTTCTTTTTTAATATTTTATTATATTCCTTTTCATTACAATTAATATTATATTTGATTATTATTGTTGTTAATATTACATTTCATTTTACTTTAGTTATTAAACCATTCTTACCTCAATCAATGAGTTTTACTTCCCTCCCACCCCGATTCTCCTCCCTGTCCCACTGGGTGGGTGAGTGGGGAGTGAGCAAGCAGCTGCATGGTGCCTAGTTGCTGGCTGGGCTTAAACCACGATATAAGTATAAGAGACACATGAGTAAGGTGCAGAGTCTTGGACCACAGCTACAGCTGCTCGTACAGTCGCCCAAACCTATTCAAAAATCAAAGAAATATGCTTCAAAATCACAGCTGGGCAGTAGAGCTCAGTGCAGTGACAGCAAGAATCTGTCTGTTCTAATGGATACCAAATCAGACATGATATGAGCACAAAACTGAATAAATTAGTCCTATAGGCTTTAATACTGAGTCAATCTTTGTTTTCAGTGGGGGATGCTGCTGAGACAGACAGGAAAGGACTTGGATAAAGACTTGTTCAAAGAAATCTAAGAGGTAGAATAAGAGAAGTGGGAACTAGTGAGCTGATGGGTTAAAAAAACACTGCACAGCATGAGGGCCTAATAGCTGAGACAACAGGGCAGAAGGGGGCTTGTGATGTTCAATTCATTCCTGTGAATGGGCCCTCAGGCAACAAGAGAGCAGGTCAAACCTGCAGGGCTGCATCTTCCAAGTGATCAGGTGAAAGACCATCAAGTTATCAACTAAATAACATTTATGAAGAGCTACACCCAATATTATGACTCAATATAATGAATATTAGTGAAAGTTAGGAACTAAAAATTGAGGTTCCCTTGTCCCAAATTATTCTGTATTTAATACCCTCTGTGCAGTGGCTGTTGCAAACTCATCACCCTGTCTTCCAAACCACTGTGATTTGTCTGAATTCACAGTGAAAAACATCTTGACCATGAGGAGTTAAAAAAAAAAAATCTAGGGGTTCTGAAACTACTAATTTGGGGCCTCTCAAAATGAGGTTCATTTCCACAAAAGAAGGAGGATAACAGGAAAGCCAGCTCTAGGGAATCCATAAGAATTCCACCCAGTGGTGGAAACCAAGTGGGGAATAACCATCATACCCGAGTGCTCGATCTATCCACTCAGGTAACCAAAGGTGCAAACATAGAGGAAAGGTTGCTTAAGTGCACTGGCAATCTGAAGGTAGCCCAGCTTTCTGTGCCTGCTGCCAGGGGGGTTGGCAGCAGAGACCGCCTGCCACGTTCAGAACATCACACCCTGACTGCAGGGGGAATGAGAACTGCAGAGATCAGAAGCATTAAGCAAACTTCTTTCTCAGGGCAGATCAAATTTGAGTCTTCTCACCCTTGACAAAACCCCTCTAAAATTTTTGCACTTCAAGGCATAAATTCACAAGAGGTTATTAAAAGCGTAACATTATTCAGAGTCTGAAAAGTCCTCCGTCACACCCCAGCACTTCTAGTGTTCCACACCATACATCTAAAGCCACTTAGTCCTTGGTGACATTTAAAGAGAAAATTCATCTTCAGCGCCTCACTCAAATTGCCACGACAAAAACCAACAGGGTGAATGCTTTAACCTTAAACAGCATCTTTGTTTCTCTACTACATAAGCTCTGTTATTGTACACATACGGACATGCTGACACACACATTACGACAACTTGGACCATGTAGATGGTCCACAGATATATACACATGACAACTTGGACCACATAGATACATACACACAAGCATATATAAAAGTTTCCAACCTCCGCATATTCCAAGGGTGCTTGTCTTTCCACCGGTCCCACATCCTTGAGAAGTTCTGCCAGCTCCTGCCTACAGCAAGCAGTGCCCGTCTTTCTTGCCAACTGCAGGAGCTGCCCGGCACAACGGCAGGGAAGCAGTAGACCCAGGGAGGCTTGAGTGGCCTGTGACTGCCCCAGGGTACTCCAGTGGGAAAAAGGTGGAGGAGGGGGGAAAGAGGTGGTTCCGGCGATGTCACTGGAACCGCTTCATATCAGTAGGCTTCACTTCCCATTTGTTATATTTAGGCCAAAACATGAGTAGTGACTTATAAAAGGAAAAAAAAAACCAAACACAAAAAAAAACACGAAACCAAAAAACCAACCTCCTTGGCTTATTTTTTTCCATGGAGGACCTGACAATGTTTGAACGTCAGGACAAGAAGTAAAAACAGAGCAAGCAAAACCCATACTATTTCCAGATCTTCCTGAAATCTTACTTTAAATCCAGGGACCATGAACATCAAGAGTTAGAGTAGAAATAAAGAATCCCTTGCCTTTGCCTCAAACAGGTAACAACCACTGTGGCATTGCTAAAAGCTCTAAGTGTTGTAGCCTTTCATAATGAGTAACAATGTCAGGCAAAGAACATAACACTTACCTTTGTAATAAAGTATAATAATAATACACTACCACAGTTTGCTGGTACATCTTTACATGAGTAGGAAGAACCTACTATACTCATCTGAGAAACATTAGGAGCTTTGCTTACAGCCACACAAAGTCAGAGTGGATTCAGGAATAAATTTACTTAATTTACAGTGCATGGCAATAGTCCATCCCATGCTAATGGCAACTCTTCTGCTCTTTGTCAGTATGTTCTTTCTATCGGGAATTTGGATGGCTGTTTAGCTGTTTCATTTGCTACTTTGTGTGACACATCATGAGCTCTTCTCTGCTGGTGTTTTCCAGCTTTACAGCTGAGGATTATCCCTTTGGGCTGATCATCCTTTTTCCAAAAAGGTAATGCTGTGAAATATGGGAAGCAGGTATAACAAATCTGGAGAGGAAAAGCCTTTCATGGAAGTCTGCCAACTCTTTAATCTTTCCACTCCCTAAACACACACTTCCCCTTAACACCTACTAACCTACCAAAATGGCTGAGCTTCAGTGCACACAAAAAGAAGTCTCCTCCCCACGAGGTGGTCACAGCATCCCACCTTCTGCAGCTCACCCAGGCTTCGCCACCCAAGGGGCAATAGCAAGCCTCCACAGTCTCAACTCTCAAGCTCAGCTCCAAAGACCGCTAAGCCAGCTCAGTCAGGTAGCAATTTGGTCTTTCTCCTTCCTGGGACATCCCATCACCCACATTTTTCTGGCACCTGTGCCTAGTAAATCAAGGGAGTCACTAAACTGGACTTGCATCACTGACCTTCACCTTGAGTAACTTCACCTTGAATAACTGCTGCCTCTGCTATAAGTGATCAACCTAGGACATTGGGCATGATACTCCCAAAGAAGCACCTTCAATTTAGAGTGATCTCATCATTACTACTACTTTTAACACTTGCTATCATTTCTGCATGGAGATAAATAAATCCCCATCTTCTCTCAGAGATTGAGAGACTCTTCTGAAATATTTCCATTCAGCATTTTTTCCAAACAGCTTCTTTAAAATGTCTTTTTTTAAAACCAAAGCTGACTCACCCTCTAATGCAAGATAGTCTGACTCACATTTAACACTTTGATCTCCACAGCTCATTTTGGTCAGCAACTGGTTTAACCATATCCTTGTACTACATGTAAGGGGAAAGAAAGGAGAAAGCAAAATGTGCTTTAAACGTCCATTCAGTTCCAGACCATTGAGAAATGCTCAGGATAAATCTGAAGAGAAAGGAAAATTGTTTCAGCACCCAGAGACCTATTACAAATTAGAACAGAAATGAAATTTTTCAGCAAGAGACAGATTTGCACTTTCATGTTCCCAGATTCAGATGAAAAGGGGGCTCCGTACAAGAGACATTTTGCTAGAGGGGTTTCTTTTTCTCATTTAGCTTCATCAAAATCCTCGTGATAAAACTGAATGGCACCACTTCAGAAATGAAATAACAATCCAGAAATAATTTCCCATTTACACATAACTTGCAGTGGAATTTATTACTTAATACTGCTAAAGTATCTAAAAAGGGGAGCCCTGAAAAGGGAGGCCCAAATTTAGGTCAGATACAAACTGCTACCGCTTCACCCATAGGAAGTCCCCAGTTCAAACAGCAAGGGCAGTATCAACATCCCTGTTAGAGCCACACAACCCTGACCCAGGGAAGACTCCTGTCAGGTGGATCCAGTTAAGTCATCTGCAGCAATTTTCCAGAAGAATCCAAGAAGCTGGGGACCAGATCTTATTGACATTAATGGGATCTGGGACATTGCTTGCCTTTAGCTTGCTTTGAAAGATCCTCAGGTTAGCCTCAGACCCTGGCCTTCACCTTGCTGTGGAGATCACTAATAAAACCAAAACAAGGTCTTTGCCCACTGTCAGCGGTTTAAGCCCAACTGGCAACAAAGCACCATGAGGCCACTTGCTCACTCCTCTCCCCCAGTGGGGTGGGGAGGAGAAAATATAAAGAAATGCTCGTGGGTTGAGACAAGGACAGGGAGGGATCACTCACCACTTATGGTCATGGGCAAAACCAGACTCGAGGAAAAAACAAAATCAATTTAATTTACTAGCAATCAAATAAAAACAAGGGTAATGAGAAGTAAAACCAAATCTTAAAACGCCTTCCCCCACCCCTCCCTTCTTCCTGGGCTTAACTTTACTCCTGATTTTCTCTACCTGCCCACCAGCAATGCGGGGGGGACGGGGAATGGCGGTTGGGGTCAGCTCGCCACACGTTGTCTCTGCCGCTCCTTCCTCCTCAGGGGAAGGACTCCTCACTCGTCCCCTGCTCCACCGTGGGGTCCCTCCCACAGAAGACAGCTCTCCACGAACTGCTCCAGTCCTTTCCGCAGGCCGCAGTCCTTCCGTCCCTGGCTGCTCCCAGGGAGCGGCGGCCATCTTGGGGGGCCTCCACCCCCTGCTCCAGCATGGGCTCCTCTCTCCCCGGGCTGCAGGTGGGGATCTGCTCCCCCGCTCCCCTCCGTGGGCTGGGGGGACAGCCTGCCGCCTCACCGCGGGCTGCGGGGGCATCAAAACCTCCTCCGGCACACCTCCTCCCCTCCTTCCTCACTGACCTCGGGATCTGCAGAGGGGTTCCTCTCACATTCCAGTCCCCTACTCCCTGCAGGTTCCCCTCTTAAATCTGTTCTCCCAGAGGCGCTACCACCATCACTGACGGGCTCAGCCTTGACCAGCAGCGGGTCTGACTTGGAGCCAGGGAAGCTTCTGGCAGCTTCTCACAGGAGACACCCCTGCAGCCCCTCCCCTGCTACCAAAACTCCACCACACAAACCCAAAATACCCACTTGGGAGCAAACTAGTATCTCCTACACCCAGGCTTCTGGGTAACTTAGAAGTGGCAATAGACGTCAGTCCCAACTAAAGTGAAACAAATATAAACTCACAATCTAGACTTTAAGACATTGTTCACTAGGTTTGGGTGGATTTTTTAAATCATCTTCTGATTAAACAGGATGAAAAGGAGATAAGAGACTGGGGGAGAAGAGGGGAGAGATTTTGACATAGGGACTGGAAATTGATTTTAAGCAACAGAAGGCAAAACAGGCTTGGCTTATGGCCATGTTTTGGAAAGCAGGGTGTGGGGACCTCGAGACACCCATATAAACACATATAATGAAGCATTCTTGCTCACGATTCTTACCTAGATATCAACAGACAGAAAAATTCCCCTTGCTTCATGCACTTCCTCTGTGTTTTGGCAGATGTTCGCACCCAGACCCACTGCACCCACATGTTTTTGAGTTCAGTCTATGTTCAATTTCTTGTGAGACCACAAAGACCCGCACTTCGAGCAGACACATTTGCAGGCCAAGCAGGCAGGACCTGTGTCTAAAAAATCCTCTGCCTGGAGGCAGAAAGTGCTGCCGGTGCCCGTCCCTGCAGCATCTGAGCTCTGCACAGGCAAGGTGACTTTGAGAAAAGTTGTGCTAGCCTACAAACATGTTTCACACCCCGTTTGAAAGGAGCAATGGCCTTATCCTGTTCCTCACCCACAGTGGAGGCACATCGTAAGCTCTCCTGTCACAAGGGACACCTCTATCACCAGCCCCAGCAGCACAGCAAGCACTCAGTGGAGAGCCAGGCTCAGTTTTTCTCCGGTATGAGGTAGCCAAAAGGTCCAATGTATCATATGCCTCCACAGTTTGTCAGCTGCGTGTGATCACTCATGAATAATGTTCTCCTGCCCAGCTCAGAGGCACGTACCCGTGCCCTCTCACTGACCGCGTGTCACACACAGACAGGCACACATCTCCAAGCCGCAACTGAGATAAGCTTATCCAGTGATTTACACACACAGCAGTTACACTTAAGGTGTAGAAAGTGATACGTATCAGACCAGTCGACACTCTTTACCTCAGGAATACTAACACGCTGCCTCCTTAACCCACAACATTAGCAAGAGTCTGCTTAATACATCTGCCAGTTGACAAAGGAGCAAACCCAGTTGAATCATGCCACCAGGACAACACACCATCCATCCCCTCCTGCTCTCGCCAGGACACTTTTCCTTCCAGCTTGCCTTTGCTGTAACCAAGAAGGGAGGAATGTGATGAGCCTGTTGAAAGCAAACAAAATCCCTTTGATTTCACAAGGGCAAAGTCTCTAAACCACATTGGGTTCAAGGGGAAAAACTGCGTCTGAGAAGAAGCCGGGGCAGAGCTTGCTCCCAGATACACCCCTTGAGCTTCCAGCAGGTCCTCACGAGCAGACACTGCTGCACAGGCAGCACCAGGTCCCTGGCACAAACCTCAGGGAAGCCTGGCACGGAGCTGAGGTGCTCCCAGGGCAGCCACAGCCCCACAACTCCGTACAGGTAGGGAAGAGCTTGCAGACCGCTGGATAAGCATAGATTGAAAAAATAATGAAGTCGTTCCTTGGGCATCACAATCTCAAGTTAACCGAAGTTGCACACCCAATGGCGGGCACACCTCCTCAATCTGGAGGAGCCGATAACGATACGAGTGCCCTTGTAGCTATTCCCCAAGGAATTACTGTCATGACCTGGTGAGTGACTCAACTAGATCATCTATTTCTGAAGAGAACCATGCAAGTCTAAGCAGCAGAGGGTTTTAGCTCCCTGACGAAGCCCGGGTTGTAGCAGTCTGTGCTGGCACCAGCCATCTGCCTTGCTCTGGGCTTGGCATGCCACCCTGCCCTCCACTTACTGCTCTGGGACTTGGGAGCACAGAGCTCCCCAACCTGCCTGCACAGCTCAGAGCAGTGTTCCTACTTTGTAAAATACCTACCTTAGAGGGCAGGACTAGCTGGAACACTGTTCATGGTACTTTAAGCTGCTCTTCCCAAAGCACTGCACAACAGCAGGGTAGGATCCCTGGCAAGCAGATCCTTTGCCTGGGGGCACAAGGGCAGATTGAGGCAAAACGCTGTAGACAGGGCTCCTTCAACTGGGAGGAATGAAGGTCAAGGGCTTTGGGAGAAAAAAAAGACAGCTGCAAAACTGTACTAGGAAGGCAGCGGTCAGTGAAAGAGAATTCAAACCTACCTGCTCTACACCCACTGAAATCCTCGATAACACTGGAAAGATCCTCAGCCTGGCCAAAAAGCAACAAAGAAAATCTCTTAGACGCCCCAAGCTCATCTGTGCCCCCTAACAGGTACCCAAAAGAACTATTTACATCACCAGAAAACTTTTGGAAAATTAATAATTTAGCCTTTATTCCTGAATTTCATCTCCTGCAGTAAGAGGAGAACAGCTTGTCCTCTGCCATCCCAGCGGTGCTGCAGGGATTAATTTATTTCTGTACAGAGTTTTGAAAACCACTTTAGAAGTCCCCAGAATTTGTCATTCTTCCCAGAAAACACTTCAGAGAGAGGTTTGTGCTCAGCACGCAGGAGCCAAGAGCAGGGATGGGGCCACAGAGACCCAACCTCAGCTGCCATCAGCACCCCAAAGCAGAGGGTGACCCCAACACAGCATCACTGGGATACCTGGCATACAGGTCACTGTCTACAAGCCAGTGCACTATGGTAAGGATTCCCACGCACCATGACAGTGGGTGCAAGAGTGGCTGTGCTCGAATGCTCATCGGCAATAACCAGACGGTACTGTTCTCACACCTCTTCGAAAGTCACAGCAAGCACCATCATGGCAATGAGCAAGACAGCTGGATCCCCCAAAAATATCAGGAGCCCTGTGTTTCTGCTCCCCTGCGGGCAGAAACACATGTTCCTCTCTAGCTCATAAAAGAAGCACCAAGAAGAGCAAGGAGGGAGACAAAACGAGTTAAGCAAATGTCACAAAAGCAAGACACAAAACAAAAGCACTGACACCCACACACAAGCCCTCAGGCAGATTCTTGCCAGCGAGTCCATCCCCAGCACTACCCACAGCTATTCACACTACTTTGTCCCCTGTTATGTATTAATAATTCTTGTCGATGGCCCTTCTGCTAATACATTACTGCTGGAGTCGTTCAGGTCAGAGCAGCAAACAGCAGCAAGAACAGTCAAGCCGAGCAGAGCCTGCCTGGCTCGGAGGGAGCAAGAATGCCCGAGAGCACAAAGCAGCCAGCACAGATATTAATGCTGCAGAAGTAATTCAGCATTTTTCAAAATTTTGCTTTACAAACTGCATACAATCAGCAGCATGCAAAAATTGTATGAACTGACCATTTAATACAGTAGTTCAGATCCCATCAGCTTGGGCACAAGAACCCTGTTTGCCTAATTTAGTTTGCTCCCTGCTAAATAGCCCTCCTAGCCCTTATAGCACAGGCAAAAGGTAAGCATCAGATGACATATCCTGAAATATTTTAGCTCCAGGAATCCTGATTTTCCCAATACAATCAATTCCAAACAGACAAGCCACTAAGATTTGAAGTGCCCTCAAAAAGGAAGCAGTTAAGAACTTCCAAAATTCATTTACCTTTTACATATCACTACCATCATGTTTCCCATATTTATTTTCTAAACCAGATACAGGGGAATGTTAACTCTATTTGCACATAGTTTTCCATGCTTAAAAAAAACACAACAAAAAGATTCATGGAAGGAAAAATTGTGGCTTCACACCTGGAAAAGTCCACATGAGACAGGAGAACTGTTGCTCATTCTGACATCTCTCTATATAAATGAGATTTCCTTTACACCACAGCATCCTGATAGACCCCAGAAGCTTAGAGCAATATCCTTTTTGATGCACAACTGTTCTTCAGTGCATATTTACTGGATTTCTTCTAGCCCATCAGTCTTTATTTGGAGCTATATTTTTATGCACGAAACGGTAGCTTTCAGAGGAGGCAGGAGTTATTAAAAAGTTCTTCTGTTCCAGCTGCTTATTCCTCACTTAAACTCATCATTAATCCTCTTTTTATGACACCATAATTGTCCCTATGGCAACCAATTATGACGTCACAAACAAGATTAGAATTTTAGATAGGAGAACAGAATTAGCTTCTTCGTTATTTTTTTAGGTCCCTAGCGGCTGTCACGCCTGATCAAATCACTGGCCTGTGAGTTCAAGAGCTCTTTGCAATATCGCACAAATACCTGGTATTTTAAAGGAAGGCAGCCAGAAACATAAGCAGCGGCATGTGTCCAGTGAAAGATGGGAAGTTGTACTGCATGGAGAGAATCCTCTCCCAGCCCCTGCAGGTCCTCCTGTCACCCCCTGAAGCAAGAAAGCATTGGCAACTCTGGTGACATTGTGGGTACTTAGTAGTCAGACTTGCTACAAATGTGATTCATTTTCCTATAAAAGCCTAATCCTTCTTTGGATCCTACTAAACATTTCCTTTCAATTATTTACTGCAGCAGTGAAGTCCATATTAAATACATACAAAACAATCATGTATGGCAAGTAAAGGAAAAGCCCCTGAGCTCACTCATTTCATCATATTTTCTTCTACTCATAAACTAAATTGCCACAGTCTATCATCCGCCTTCCTGCAGAATAATCACAAATACACTTGAATGCCTGAAGTGATTTACATTACCCTTCCCTAATCTTTTTTCATTTCATCTGTACTTTTTCAAGCTTCCAACAAATCAAAGGAGGAAAAAAAGGAAAAAGAACAAAGACGTCAAATATCAGCCACCCAGGTACCATTCAGCACATCATCAACAATTGGAGGCATCGCATATTAAAGATAAAGATGATTTGTCCCCATTCCTCCCCCCGCAGGTTTGGGTTATGCCATTATGGCAAGGTGAATGAGTTAGGGTAGCAACAAGAGTTAAGCTAAGAGCAAAGCTCATCAAAGAAGGGGGCTTGCCCATGGTATAAGACCAAGACCTGCACAGAGGCACCAGCCCCCCCACCCCTAATACATGTTTCTTTCACCAGCCAGCTCTGGCTATGAACCATTAAGGAACAATCCTCAGAGACCAGCATAGTCATAGGTAATCCATGCATTTTACTTTCCAGGTAATTTATAATAGTTCATGGAAAACATGGCAAATGTGTCCAGATTCCATAGAAAAAGGGCAAGAGATTTACTTTCATGTCCTGCTTTGGGACTGAATCACAAGACAACTGCCTCCCAGCTGCCCTTGCAGCTGGCAAAGGAGTTCCTTTTAAAGATACCGTTCAACCGTTCACAGCAGGCAAAATGGTAACATCTCTATTTGGCTGTAGAGCTACTGCAGCACTTTTTAAAACTGACATACTTGCCAGTATCCACTAAAAGAAGTCACCACCTCCACTTCAAACTAGATTTATCTCTTGCCAAAAAAAAAAAAAAAAAAAAAATCCCCAAAAGCCTCCCCCTGAAAAAAGAAACATGCTTTTTACAGAAGAAGTTCCCATGTTTTGCCTTTTTTTTTTTTTTTAATTTGGAAACATTTGTAAAACACTAACAAGCACATACATCTATTCATCCTATTTGTAGGAAGGGTCTACGTAAAAATTAATTTTAGATTTGTAAGACTGCTCTCCACAGAGTGTCTATAGTCGATAAAGATGGGCTCTTCCAGAGGACAATTTGGAGCCAGAGCCTGAATTAGGCTGGCAAAATGGTCCTCTGGAGAAGACTCTTTCACTTGCTAATGGCTGTTGAGGACATCAAGGGAAGGTAGCCTCCCCAGCCCAAAATTATCCTTCAAGAATAATTCCTCCCCTCCTATTGACTTCTTCACACATATCAGTACTCACAATTCTTCCAAAGCAAGTAAGAAGTGACACCCACCATCAAGGCGTGCACACAGAGACTGATTCATCACAGCAGAACCATTAGAAGGAAATGCATTAGTCTTAATGGCAAGAACTGTGCACTCACATTGTCTCTTCCCAAGAAAGTTCTTAAATCCTGGGGGAGTCAGATGTCGGGAACAGCAAAACCAGTACAAGCAGACGCTGTTCTTTGACTGACAAGTCATCGATCCATTGCCAAGACATAATTTATTATAACAAACACTGTCTTGCTATTTTGCCTGTCATTTATATTCCTTTTCGGGTTGTAGTTACCAACACCATTCGGCCTGGAACAGAAGACAGTCATCAACCATCCACATGGAGCCATTAAAAATACACTGGTGCTCTCTTTCTCCACTGCCCAGATTAGCTGGATAGGAGCTCCTCAGTCCTGAGATCCAAATCTCACAGAAATTTGACTTCTACAAAACTCTCACCCTGTTGACCCGAGCACACTGTGGTGCAAACCCAGTGACCAGAGCACGGTGGGAGAGACCACCATCCAGCCAAGATCCACCACCCTGATACCCCTCCCTGAGAGAGGGTAAATGCTGATTTGACTGCTCCGTGGTCAAAAGGAGCAGCAGAAATGGCTAAAGAGCAGGTCAACACTTCCTGAGGGCAGAAGCCTTTTCAGCCCTAACATCAGAGATTGCTTTCATTCTCTGTAAGACAAGAGTCAGTGTCCAATAAGTGACTACCTGGGTTTTTATTAACCAGGTGCATTCTGCCAGTAGCTGCAGGGGCAGACTCCCGGGCACAGAATAGTCTCAGAAAGAAGGGGAAGGGAAAAACACCACCACCAACATTAACCATACACCTGATGTACATTCAGCTTTCAGACATTCCTGGAGAATGACCCCTCTGTTTAGCTATAAAAATGTGGATGGCCATCCACTACCCAATATTACTCTGATAATATACTTTAATCATGACATCAAGAGGCTCCTGCTAGCAGTCAGAGGACAATTCATCTTCCTTGTTCATTCAGTCTCTGGTCCTTTAGGAGAGGCTAAGCATCACAGGGCTGATTAACACTAAACATGGTTATTACAACACATTTCTATCATAGAAAATTAATCATGACCAAGATACTTTCACAGATTCTACCAAATAACAACTTTGGCTTGCCAGAACTCAGCATTTCCATTCTTTGGGAAATTCTCATGTTCCAAATTAAAACAAAATAACTTCTCTAAATCAGAGTGAAAACAATTACTCAGCATGAAGAAATTCCAAGGAATTATAATATCAACTATTCTATATTTCAGTTATTAAGATGAATACATTAATGTGTTGCTCATCTATTTTTTTGAAAACAAAATCAGCATCTTCCCCAGAAGATTTCAGTTGGAAAATATTATGTCAAAATTTAAAAAAAAAAAAGTTCCACTGGGAATTTTTCAGCCACACTCCTCCATTACAGAAGACTGGAATTACTAGCAAATGTGTATGTAGCAGTGCCTTCACAAGCATTACCTCATGCCCAGTTTTCTCTTAATTTAGAATGAGAGGTCACTGTCTTGAGGAACAATCACGTGTTTTCCCATTGCTGCTTTATTTGAGCAGACCCTTCGCAAAATGTCTTTGAAGTCTTCCTCGTGTTTTTGCATGCACCCACAGCTCAGCCTCATCAGGCATACCTGCTCGTTCCCACCACCGCCTTGTTCGTACACCTCCATCGTTCGAGTCAGACGCTGACGCGCACTGTTGTGCCTGCGACCGCCTAACGCTAAGACATTCTCACTGGTTTGCATTTATCCTCCTATTATTTGTGTTTTCACACACAATAGAAGCCGCTTTGCCTGCCTGCAGAGTAAATTCACCTCATTGTCTTACAACCTTGCTGTGAGAAGCTGTTAGGATTGATTCACAATAGGGCCAACATTTCCATCAAGCAAGTATCTCTCAGCACCTGACAAATTGTGACACCTTTTGCAGAGTGACTGAATCAGGAATAAAAAGCTCCCGCTGGATGTTTGGGCAGGGGCAGCTGGGGAAGGGGCTACCATGCAGGAAGCAGGGGCCACTGCCCAGGCAGGGCTTGGCCACAGCAAGACCTGGCAGAGCCTTGTGTTTTCTGGCCATGACCCCCCATTGCCAGCAGGAAAGAACGGGAGAGCTGACTTGCCAGGGAACAGCCTTTTGAGACAGAAGGCTGCTCCTCCTACAGGAGGGGAACTCACGTCTTTCTCTTTTTCAGCCTTTGGATCAAATCGGGGGAAGTTGGGCTACGGTTTTTCCATGCTAGCTTATTTCCTCCTCCTTTTCTTTCTCTGTTTCACATTGCTAATGGCCTCTTTCAAGGTCGGAAAAATTGCTGTTATAAAGCATTACCTAGGACACCCTAAGCATGACGTCCCACCCTCCCTCCATGTCCCCATCTCATCTCATAATTGCTTGTGACCCACTGGAAATGCCTGTCTTTGGTCAGCTAAAGGGTCTAAAAGCCTGGCTGGGGCTGAAGTGATCAAAACTTCTTTGTATGACCTACAGCTCCAAACACAAGCAGATGGGAGAAGCAGGCACACACCAGAGCTCCCAGACCCAGCTGTGGGCCCACATCCACATCCTCCAGGAGACAGACAGTTGCAGCTTTCATTTAGTACGATGCACAGCTGCAAAGGATAGTAAAATAAGGTCATTGGTGGCAGAAAGGCAAGGCCATCTGGTATCTTGGCACTTCACATGTGAAAGAAGATGATCTCCGATTTTCAGGAAGCAAAAGACATGAGTAATCTCAGGATAAAGGCCAAAGACTCAAAAGAAAGTGAATTACCTTCTTTTTCTGCTAAGTCAGGAGAGGCATAATCAGTGTGTGATGAAAGCTTTCCCTGCTGCTGCCTGCGCTGCAACTCTCCCTGAACAAACAACGGCCCTTAGCAATTAGGAAGCAAGGAGGAATGAACCCGGCATTTTCACAACCACAGGTCAGCTCCCCTCTTCCTTCCATCTCCCTCCCAAAATTAGTCATCATATCTTCTGTTCCTGCAGAGAGACAACAGGAGCTGTGAAAAGAGAGGAGCCCCCACACCAGGGTTCAGCAGCTGTGGCTTACCCTTCTTCTGTGTTCACTGTGTACGCTTGTTTTACTTGAATTTGGTACAAGACCAGGTACTAATATAAACAGGAAACTCAAAGTCTTCCTTCAAAAAAAGGGAACAGGAAATGTAAGCAGCTATTGTATGAACAGGTTGAGGCTATTTTCACAGTTCCATCAGAGCTGATGGCAGAATTACATTTGGTTGCTTTCCTTTTGGCACTAGGGAGGTGGGGATAAGGGGAAAAGAGTGTATTGTGCAATCCAGGGATTAAGGAGGAAAAAACGATATTGCCCAACCAAGGGATTAGAGGAGGCTTTTCTTTTAAATTCCCTGTTATCTGATTTCTCACATTTCCACCAGATGCAAGGTGAAAATTGGGAAGAATGCATTACTTGATCTTGAATAGGCGACTCTAGGTGACTACATATGAGGTAATGAAAATAATTTGTGTGTCATACTAAAGATCTCTTCCAGTTACAGCCAACAGATGTGTCTTTCAAAAAAGAAAAAAAGGAGCAGAATTTTCTCTTTTTTTTTAATGGAGTAAAAGAGATCAACATATATGTTTTTTTTCTGAAACACATTCATTAAGGGGAGAGCTCACACAGAAGCTCTCTGGGTCCATCCAGCCCTGGAGAGTATTTCTCCAAGCGATTCTGGCTTGAGTCTGCCCACAGGCTTGAATGAACATACATAATGCTTGGCTTATATTGTTGATGGCTATCACATCCCCAAGAGGGGTCTGGACAGAAGGTTGCTGTTGGGCTGGGAGACCCCATGCTATTCCCAAAGGGAAAGACATGCAGTATCCTCTCTGGAAGGCAGAAAAGCTGTGCTCCAGCCAGCCCTCCCTTTGGAGGGCACCAAAGTCTTCCAGGCCAGACTGTCAACAGCCATCCCTGCTAAAGGTTATGGGTTTTCTCCCTCTCAAATGGACTAATGTTTGATAGGTAAGGAGATGTTTTGGGAAAGAACTGCCACCCCTAGGTCACTTGTCTGAGGGCCATCAGGTTAACAGTTTCTAAACACAACATATAAACTTTGTAAGGGGACATCTTAACTGCTGTATTGGTCCATCCAGCTCAGTACTGCCCCAGCATCACAGCCAACATTAGTCATCCCTCCCACTATATGCTGAAAGAAGAGAAACAAAGAGCTGACAAGACAGAGACCAAATAACCCAGCACTCGGTAATTTTGCTGTTCACTCTGAATCATAACACATTTATCAAATGGTGATATGGCCCACATCAGACTCAAGGAAATGAAAAACATTGTTTTGCTGTTTTCCGTCCAGGCTGAATCAAGGCCAAAGGAGGGTCCACACAAGCATCGCAACACTACCCTATATCCAAGCCACTGTGAGTCTACTCCAGCACAGTTTGTTATGCATCAGCAGGGCTTGTTGAGAACCTTTCAGCATTTCTTTGACACCTGAAAAAGGTGGAAAAAAAAGAAAAGCTGAAAAGCTGGAGAAGGCAACTGGTGCCTCCTCCTTTTTGCCATAGGTTTGCATTACATTGACAGAAGCCCAAAAAACAGCCTTTATCTTTATGTCCAGTTGCACATAAAACATGTACATAACCACTCTGCAGCCTCTGCAACATAGTCTACCACCGTAGGGCTTGAAAACTTTCAGTACTGCAAATCTAAAGGGGAAAGGAAGTAGCTTATCATGAGCATCTTGATAGTAAACAATCAGAGATGCAGCACTGGACTATAAAGCTCACACTAGCCTTGGAAGAAGGAAAAAACTGTTGGAGCAAGCTCAATAACTTAAATCTAACCTTGTAGAATGTGAATCCCAGTGTTTATGTACTCGTGTTCTACATTCATTGCACCATGCTCTGCACAGCCCCAGGTACGTAAACCCACACAGAGCACCGGTGTCTTGGCAGGAAAGTAGGGCAACAAAGGCACATTACAGAATGAAAAGGGAGAGAGAGCAACTCAAAAATAAATAAATCCAGAAACTCTATCACAGTACAAACTGGCCAGGGACAAAACAAAGAAGCTACCTGTTCCAAAGCCAAATATACCACCCTGCAAGAGAAGTGACAGTTCCAACTGTGGCTACCTGCAGAGACAAGAATGAAAAATAAAGAATAGCTTAAGTTCTTCTCACTAATGGAAGGCCACCCACAACCAAACATGCCAGCTGCATCAGTACTGTTGCTAATTCCTTCTTTAATGTCATTTGAAATCAGGCTAAAACCTGGAGGTGACTACAGTGCCAGCAGCAAAGGATCCTATGAGCACAAGCAGCTGGCAAGACACTGGTAGTGCATATCCCTTAAGGCAACAGCATCAAAGGCACTTTTGTTTCCTACCTACATGGGTTTTTAACATGTGAATTCTTTCAGTGTCTCAACTTACAAGCAACCTCAAAACTCATAATGAAAGTTTATTCACATCTTTGGCATTTCACTTACTTTCACAGGAGAGTCCATTGTCCTCTAGGGCATCATCTCAAAACCATCAATCAGGCTAACATCAGCAATTAATAACCAAGGACCTGGCCTAGCACGCACCTACACATGGCACTTCATCGCCTTCAGAGAATCTACAGGATGCAGTGCTTGAGGTGGAATGAAACTCAATGTGTTTTCACAACAAAAGGATATACTCCTGAGATCATTCACTAATTGGATAAAAGCATAAGAACTACCCCATTACCATCCCTAGAGGAAACTCATTAGCAACCTAATGAAATAAAGTGACGACAGGAAGGTATTTTCTCATCATCTTTTAATGCTAACAGACTTCAAAGCCATTTTGCTTCCTCACCCTCTCCTATGGTGCCCAGAAACCCCATGGCAGCTCTCACAGCATCACAGGCAGTCCCCTCTCCTGCATATTACACAGCATCAGGGAGCAGTTTCAGAGCACAGAGGGATTCTAAGATGTTCAACTCATCACCTTTGATGAATCTGTGCAATTGAAGCTTAATCCCTGCCCCACTTGGAAAATGCTCCCCAGCGGGTCAGGCTTCCTGATGAGTCATACAATTTAGAAGGCAGATAATCTGACTATTAGGGGCTTTGCTGTTTGTTTTTATGAAAAGCCAAATTCAGAAATGTTTGAAAAATTAGAAATATTGAAGCAAATCTCACAATCATGAAAGATTTTGAAGTTGGTGAAATTACAAATTTTGAAGTGAGTGCTACGTAAGCATAGTGCTTCTTATGTCTATATTTAATATGAGAATTTCTTTTTCTCCTCCTGTAAAAAGCGTCAGATCATACCCCCAAATGCTCATATATCATATAGCCCTAATAAGACATACTTTAGGCCTACATATTAAACACACTTTCCTTAGTAATGGTGAGGGAGGAGTGGAGAACCTTATCAGCAGCCTGCTGAGAGCAGCATCCTACACCTTGTCCTATCTCCTGTTTATCCACAAAGGTGCACAGCAGGAGCAATGACGTGTTAAGTTAGTATGCCTCAAACCTAAGTACAATTAGACACCTCAGTTCTCTCTGACTACATGGCCATTTGTCTGCAACAATGAGGGCTAGTCTTAGGTTGTATGTAGGGCCAGTGAGCTGGAAAACTTTCTAGGTGGAATTTGAAGCCATAACCCCTCAAAAAAGGGTGGATGCCCCAGATGATAAAAAGAGCAGTTTCCCATTATGAACTGTAAATGTTGAAGTTGGATAAGCTTTCAAACAACTGTTAAATGGAAGGGGATTCTGACAGCGCCATTCAGAGCTGCATTTAAAGGGAAATCCAGGAGTGAAAGGTTCAGGCCCTCACTACCAAGTCTTTTTCTAGCTTAAGTGTTTCAAACCACCAAGCTTCCTCAAAAATGCAGTACAGAAAGCATCAGGGAAATACCAGGCTCAGTCCCAGAGTACAGAGACTCAGTCCTGCACCAGCTTACTTGGCCAAGAGTGCAGTAGTTAGTGACCATTAGTTCCTCAGAACCAGCTAATAAATCTTTCCCTTCCTCCCCCCATTTACCTACCCCTTTACCTACCTTCATGCTGAGCCATTTCAGTAAGTTAGTTGGAGGTGCTGAGACATTCAGAAGAACCACTTAGTGCCCTGTGGCAGCCTCAGGCTACCATAGCTCTTTAAAAATGAACCCTGCCATTTGCTCAATGCACAAATAATTCAGAAGTAAAACTTGGGTATATTGTACTCTAAACGATCAAATTATAATATTCATGCACAGCTGGCCTCTGCCTCTCCCCCAACTTCCAGGTTTTCTCTGAAAGTTGCAGTTCCAATTCTCTTCTGTCCCCCTCTCCTTTTAACCTGGATGAGAGGCCATGCTGTTAGAACTAGGGTTGAGGATCTGTTCCCACTTGGTCACACAGATGCCATCTTAAATAAGTCACTTTATCTTCCTTTGTTTCTCAAAGTGGATTTACAAAGAATCAGTCCTACACTGCCTTTGTTAAGTAGGTATTATCATGTACAGGTTACAGCCTCACAGGTGGAAAAAGCTGAGACAAAGTATAATGGACAAGTATTAGACTTTTTTTGTTTGAGGTAAGGCTCTGACCAGCACACCAGATTTTTTGGTGTTAAAAAAACCAAACAGCCACTTCTTTGACACTACACTGTCTCCTACTCCATTTGTGGGTCTCTTCTGCAGACCAAGATAGGGGGCTGAGGTCTTTTGTAACAGAAACAAGTATAGTGAGATTTAAGGTAAAAAAACCCACCTTCCTTCCTAACCACAGTCACCCCAAGTCCAGTGTTACCTTCAGAGAAGGATTCAGGCACAGTCTGGGTAGGGAAGGCTGTGGAGGATCACAGACAGACAAGGTGGTGCTGGTGTGATGGCCACATGCATCTTAATCTTCACCAACAAAATCCTCCCTGAATTCATTTATAGGCAAAATGCAAAAGACAAGTTTCCAGAGAGGCAACAAAAAAGCCTTTATGAGTTGGCTGAGATGCTATCGACTTCCCTGTTGGCAGCATAAAGCAGGTTGCACATGCATCAGCAACGGCCTTACCAGAAGCTCGGCACCCCGAGAGACAGGGTTAAGGGAAAATTCAGGGGCTGGCACAACACAGGCACCAGGGAAGAAGTTATGCCCACAGGCCAGCATGTCCACACCAAGAGAAGCAGAAAAAGAGAAATAAAAAGTGCAGTAAAGATAGAAATGGGAAGTGAAACCAGAGAGACCTGGTGGCTTTAGCTGGACTTGCAAACCTTGGACTCAGCTCTTGGCACAGCACCTTCTGTCAGACCTAAGGCCTTCAACAATAAGCAAACATATTAACATTTTAAATGCATAAATATGTATTACCTCCAAAGAAAGGACAGTTAAATAAAGGGAGGAAAACTGCACACCATAGGCTGGAATTAACAACATAATGACATCCCTTCATCTTACATTCCTGGGCATTTATACAGAGCATGCAACGAGGCTCCCGAACACACAGCTCACCCTGGTACACTTTTCTTAGCCCACACAAGGTCCAGCAATTATTTAGTAGAGTGTACAGATGGTTTTCCCACATAGCTGTAACCTGCAAAACACGCAGCAGAGTCCTCCATCCCCATGTCCTTCACCCTGAAGTTACTCACCATGATGTCACCTTACCCATACACAGCCATCAAATACCCAGCACTAACCCACGTGGGGGCTCCTATAGACTCTGTACACATATATGGTCTTAAATGTTTTTTCATATATGCCCAGACCCATACAGCTTTTCTCTGTCTAATCGTTCAAAAACCACAAGGGGGAGTGGGGAGAGCTCAAACATCAGGGGCATGCAGGTGAACAGTATAATTGAGTTAATGCATCACTCCCACGTACAAATATTTTTAAGAAACAAAATAACTTTGTAGAGACTGAGACACAAAAAGGATCTCCAACTTTCCACATCCGTTTTATTCCAAGGCAAAGTTCCACGTCATCAGTACTGTAACTAGAAGAGGTTGCCACAAAGCTGTGAGCCTCCCTTGCCTGATTATTTTCTTCTTCTTTCCCCTTCCCTCTTGTCCTTAATACCTGGGAAATACTTTGGCTGATAGTTGGTATTTCATGCCCAGGCTGTGCTGGATTTCCTGATAAAGAAGCAGGAAGACCACAGAAGACTGTTGCACATACGCATCACCTTCCCAACATGTTGGCCAAGTTGGAAAAAAAAAAAAAGACAACAGAAAAAACTGTCAAAAGCCTGGTAGGGCTTCAAGCAAATCACTCCATCAGCCCCATGACTGACCCAGGCAAGAAGAACTGACTACCTGCTCATTTATTCCAAAGGACTAGTCAGAACAAAAGCATTTTTCCACCCCATCAAAAGTTATGTGGCATCTGATTCAGCATTTTTTACGCAATGAAATTTTCCACCTGCAACAGTCCCAGGGCAATCTGAGTCTACAGGTCCGTGCCTGTGCTACACAACAGCTTTATTATGCACTCTTAGAGGCTCCCCTTTTCAAATCACTGATGCATTTATCTCTTTCCAAGTATGTACGTAATTCCGCTGCAGCTCACATGTAGCTTTACCCAGAGTTATCATTCACAACGTGTCTTTTGTAAAGTGCTGCTAACCTCAGCTACAGAAGGGAGAACACAAGACATGCTCTAAATTCAAAGACAAGTCCTTTTACTTTGCATGACCTAGAGACATCGATGGCCAGACTTGCAGCTGCATCTTGAAGTCTGGAGGGAACTTTAAATGTCAGCCTGATTTTCCCATAGTATTATTCTTGTTTCTGAACCATCCTAGCCTTTTTCTGCATTTTGCTCCAACACAGACCTTCCACCTTAAAGCTTTATAAATGAAAGAGCTTCACAAAGGCCCTTTCATGTACCAAAAACGTCCAGCGATACGCTTTGGGATAAAGTGATGAAATGGTGATGGATGTTTTGGGTGACAAAGTAAATTGAGTCACTGTTATGCGAGTGGGTGGTAACAACTCCGTACAGTACATACCTGAAACTCTTAAAGACAGTTGTAAGCAGGTCTTATGGGATTAGGCCAGAGAGTGAGAATTATTTTCTTGACATTTGGTAGAAGATAAAAATTCATCCATCATTTTCATGCAGAAGAACCTCACTCGTTTATAGAAATAGGATGTATTAAGATTCAAGGAAACTCAAGTAAAAGACATCAACACAATCAAAAGATCAAAGGCCTGTGTTGGATGTTTTCATTTTTACAAATGTCATTCAGCTTTAATTATTTATAATGCTTCACAGTACACTAGTAAATGCTGTCATGTTTCATAAAATAATGAAGTCTTAGTAATAGGAGACACCTCTACCATCCTGTCTCTATTTAATATTTACTGAGAAGTGATGTGTGTTTTATGATCATTATCATGTCTGTAAATAAGTGAAGCAAAAAATAAGGATGTTTCCTATCCTTAAATTTCTATTTTGGTCTAAGGCCCCATCTGTAATCCCAGGTACTTATATGCTCATCAACAGTGATGAGGCTTGTGTAATCAGGGATTTCCCAGGATTTCTCTGCTGTAACTTTTTCCCCTTCAAATGCAGTAACAAAACCACTCTAATTATAACTCTAGCTACTTTTTGCCACAACAGACAAGCAGTTATTGCTGATGGTGCGGAAGGAGAGGCCAGCTCGATTCTTGGCTTCTGCTTGCAGAAGAAGGGTCAGGAAAGCACACAAGGCACATCCCAAACAGATTCATTTGGCAAGTCGGGAAGAAACATCAGCCAAGGAAACTCAAACCACCTATTTTAGACACCAGCATTTCTGGGTGGAACTGGACAGCCAACAGACATGGTGAGTTAAGAAAACCAGCACCTCCAGCCACTTTCATTACTAAAAGTGAAATACCTGATTTCCTGCTCAGGCAAGCCGCCTTAGCCAAAGGCAAAGCACGATAACCAAGCTGCCAACCCACTGCCTACTAGCGGCACAGGACTCCGAGACGATTCGTTACAGCCCCACTTCTGGAAATCCCCAAGCCATGTACAAGGAACAACCCTAAACCCTGCTGCCCAATGCGTCGGGCAGGATCTCTCCACTTGGTCAAAATGAAATCACATTTCTCTAGATAAACTACTCCCTAGTGACAAGTGTTTGCCAAACGCAACCTGAGCTCTCGCAAAAGGGTCCTTAATACTTACGACTTAAAACTTACAATGCCACTAATCAAGATTCTCTGGATTTCTAAATAATAAGAAGAAATTAAAACCATTTCCATTATAGGTGGTTTTGGTTGGTTTGCTTTTTGGCTTGTGTTGGTGGTTTTGGGGTGGTGGGTTTTGTTTGTTTTTTGTTTTGTTTGTTGGTTTTTTTTTTTACTTTTTATTATTTCTCTAAGCTTAAACAATTAAATGACAAAACTGCATTTCAGATAAATTTTTAGACCTGCAAACACCTGCAGGAAACCTGCCAGATAGAGCTTCATTTCCAAGGTTTTCTCTAGCTGTAGCTTTTTATTGTGGAAATATTCTTATTGAGCATCTCTTTGGTATAATCTGAATTTCTCTTCACTTCAAGCAGTACTTTGGGAAAGCTACTTTAATTTCTATTTTAGCTAAAAGAGACCATGAGATTCCTCACAGAACTTTGCAGTGACAAAATAATAAAAATTAAAAGGAAAGCAAAGTTTACCCACTAGCTTTGTGTCTCAATGTCTTGTAAATATTCTGTCGGGTCTAGAAATGTAGGGGTAAATACTACTCCAAGAACCAATCTGTAGAGAGCATTTCTCTCTGACAGGGGTACATATTTAATTAACTTTTTTCATTTGCCAATTTCTTCCCAGTGGGGTGGGAAACTGAACTTTTGGTTCTATCAGTTTATGAAAAAAAAAAAATTCATTTTGTGAGCCCGTAGTTCAGGTTTTAAGCAGAAAAGCCAAAACACCTTTAAGATACTTAATTCCATTTTTGTAGGGTAAAAAATTAGCCCTAAAAATTCCTGCTTAGCTGTTGGCATTCTGATGTTAGCATTCAGCTGTTAAGTCAGTTGGCCTCATTTAAGTGCATGAGGCTGAAAAGGGAGACCATTTCTCCGAGCTTTCATTCACTCTGCACAGGGACCAGCTCTGCAAGATATCCCTCATCAAGGGATGGACACTTCTGATTGCAGACCACCCTTCCTTCCTTCCCTCACCAGGCCTGTACCCCCCGGCTGAGCTCCGGCAGCAGCACCCCTATCACATCAGGCACCCCGTCTGCAAATTAAGATCCACTTAAGGGATGTGTGTTGGCAGCACACACACAGAAACAGGCACACTTTAAACCCATTAGCTCACGCACAAGCACAGATAAGTGGCATATCCCCACTGTGTATATATACATAATTACAGCATATCACTAGGAAAAAACCAGCAAGCAAACATCTACTCTTAACAGAATGATGAGCTTTTGGTACAGACAACGAGCTTGATGAATGTCAGGTGCAAGGTGGGTATGGCGGGGAACACGGCAAGGTCAAGGGAGTTTGAGCTCCCTATGAGGCACACCTGTGTTATTTAAAGCCGGTTTTTCCTCCCGGTGGTTCAATATGGGGGACAAACATGCCTACAATGGTATTTACTACACAAAATCATTATGTTTGTAATAGAGCAGTTTCTGCATTGTAAGCCACTGGCTTGTTTTCTGAACTATGTTACTCATGGTTTTGCTACAATTCTAGAGAAACTAACAAGTTATTTGTATGCAACAACTATGGCATTGGCTAAATAGATCTGCATTACAATGAAAGCAGTTGCTGTTTAGCAACAAAAAAAAGGGGGGGGGAAGATAAGACTTTAAGCCAGGCTCAGGTAAATATAGTTTCATAATAGGGAATGATTAACATAAAATTGGCACAGGAAATATTTTTCTTCTTCCTTTTTTCCCTTGTGATAATACCTTGACCTCTTCCAGCCACCCATTTCATTCCTTCAATTGCCACCAACAGATTTTTTTAACGTGCATTTTCATGAATCTTTATTATTTTAAGCAAGTTCCAACTGTCCATTTTTTCTGCATGTATAAATACAGATATATGGGTGTATGTCAGTGTAATGCCCCTGCATAGCGAATCCTAAACAAGCTGTTTGAAAGTCTCTAGGAAGCCTTGAATAGTTTCTATTGTACCAGTGGATAAGGGAGTCCAAGTGCCAACATAAATAGATTTTCCTGTACATAATATAGTCATTTACATTTACAAATGTGTTTCAGCACCATAATTTACTAAGAGAAACGGTAGCAATTTAAGGAGTCTGGGAGTGCAGGGTGTGGAGAGCTCAGTGGAGGTCTTTTGTGGAAGTTTTCTACTCTTTACCTACTCACATTATTCTCATTGTGGATAAATGAGAGAGTGCACATTATTTGTAGGAAACCAGCTCCAAAAGAAGAAAAGGTGTGGAAATCCAAGGATGCAGAGAAAATGCACTTTCTCACACATATCTTAAGTCAAGTAGAATGAGTAATATGCATCAAGAGATGCTTAGGAAAAGGCTTTTATATCTGAAGCTTCAGGACTTGTTCTACACTTGCCTAGATGGAGGAGAGGAGAGGCAGGAGAAAGAAGAGAAAAAAAAACCCTGCATTTCTTCCTACGAGTGTTTATTATAGAACCCTTACAAATATCGGCCATGCAGAAAACTTCAAGAATACCCATATCTTTAACACACTTCTAGATAATCTAAATAACAGGACATTATAAACAGATTTTAATATCCCCCCAAGATATTAATGGGGCACAGGACCCAAAAAAAAGGGAGGGGAAGATGCCAAATTTAATGAAATAAAAAAGAAAATTTAGAATCTGAATAGAGCACCTCCAAGATTTATTGCAAACACCATGCCTTCTGTACCAAGCATAGACACATTAGCAACTACATCAACAGCCCACCTACAGAATCTGCCTTTACCTGCAGTAGACAACTTGCCCCTAAATGGCATGCGCTAGGAAAACTGTCAGGGTAGAGATGCAAAAATACCAAGAAATGACTGATGTAATGGTCTTTAGGTGTCCAGTAAGTTTTCCTTTTCACATCACTCAACTTACTGAGTCTAGTATGAATAATCCAAAACTTCACACTCACCAGTGAGACCATCAGCCCTAACGGGGAAGTCTCTCTGCATACATGAACTATTATATAAAACTTCAGCTATGAAGAGTGTTTAATTACATCACATTTAAGCCTTACCACATGCAGAGACTCAAAGCATTACTAAGCTATCTCAAATGTGAATTGACAGCACATAAGAAAGAAGCATATCCACATTAGGGGAGATTCTTCAGCTAACTTACCTAGACCTAGAGGCACTCTTCCCTTGCAGAGACAAACTAAGTAGCAGCTCTGTATTTTCTGTCCTCCCAGTTAAGAGGGCTCATCTCTAAGCACGCTAAAATACTGGTTACTGATGGTGTGCTGCCTCTGCTGGGGCTTTGCAGCCAGAAAGCAGCCAGAATTAGGTAAGACTCGAGAACTTTTTGGCATGAAGCTTCTCAGACAGCAATCACTTTCAGCAGCTGCTGCCCGTTAACAGATCTTGGGTGGTAACAGAAAAGCAGACAAACCCCACCAACATCCCCTTCGTACAGGTGTATTTCTACAGAAGGAAGAAACCCATTTATTTGACCTCGGAGACACGGGATAAACGCACAGCCATAAAAATCCCAGACCCTGGCTGTGAAAGTAACACCCTGCTTTGGTCACAGCATGTCATGCGGCACCCCGCTCCCTGCCCGCTCTCGGCCCTCGCCCCGCGGCCACGCGTGGGGGTGTGGGGCAGAGCAGCCCACCGATCTTTTCAACCGCTGGGGCTTACGCAACGGCTACCGGCACAGGTGGGGAGGGGGCAGAGAGGGGAGACCCGCGCTCCGGGAGACTTCCCACGGAGAAACCCCGCTCGGGAGCAGCGATGCCACCAGAAGCTTTTTTTCCGATCCCTTTAGCGAGCGTTTGGAGGCGCCGGGCACACGGGCGGCCGTGATTTTATTGAAAAGGGCAAAGCGTAAGGACAGACCTATTCCCCTGGCAGCCGGGCAAGATTCCTGACTCTCTCCGAGTAACTCTGAAGTTCACCCCCGTACACCGCCTCCCTCCCCATCTCCCCTGGCGCTGCCGCGCCGGAGGAGCACCGCAAACCTCACGGCAGCGGCGGGGCTGGGAGCAGCCCGCTGGCTTAACGGAACGCCGATCTGGGAAGGGGGGACGTCAATTAGGCTTTGGGATGAAGAAAGAGCCCCCTCGGGCTCCAGGGTGCTGCCCCCACGCCGCTGCCCGGCCGCACCGCCGCCGGACCCCGCCTGCCGCCACCCCACCCGCGGGCACCCCGTGCCCGGGAGATGCCCCCGGGAGGGACAGCGAGGGGGGCCGGAGCGTACCCCGCCCGCCCGGCACCCACCTGTAGGACACCTGCTTCCTGAAGGTGAGGCTCCGCAGCTTCTCCTCCAGGGACTCGTCTGCCGCCGACAGCCCCGGCTCCTCCGGGACCCCGGCGGCACCCGCCGCCTCCCCACCGCCCTCGGCCCCCCGGCAGCCGCCGCCGCCCCCCGCCGCCCCCGTCTCCTCCCCGCCGGCCGCGGCGGGGGGGTTCATTGCGGCGGGGCAGTAGAACCGACGAGGAAGAGGAGGAGTGGGAGTGGGGGGGGGCAGGCGGGGGGCGGCCGGCGGCTGCAGGCGCTGGGGGGGGGCGGCGGTGACCGGGGGGCCGCTGCCGGCGGGGCCGCGGGGCGCGCTGCGAGCCGCGGCGGCTGCAAATGGCAGCGCGGCCGCGCAGCATCCATCGGCGGCCGCACTGCAGCGGGGCATTGTGGGAAACTCCCGGCCGCCCACGCCCGGTTCCCCCCCCCGCGACACGCCCCTCCGCCGGCCCGCCAATCGCCGCGCCGCACCCGCCGCCACGCCCCCACCCCACCCCTCCGCCGCCGCCGCCACGCCCTGCCGCGCCACGCCCCCGCCCAGGCGTCAAGGGGGACCGTCGGGACGCGGGAGCCGGGGCTGGCGGGGCCGGGGCCGGCCTCCACCGCGCCCGGCTCCCTCCTAGAGCGTCGCGGTAAAAGTACCTTCGAGAGCGGCTCAAGCGCCCCGGAGCACCCCGCGATTCCCCATTAGTGGCGTCTGCGTGGTTTTGGGTTTGTTGGTTTTTTTTTTCCCCAGGCAACCTCAATTTAGTACGCTCAGAATCAAAGCACCCCGCTCCGAAGAGATACCTTTGGATGCGAACATCACCGTAAAATAAATCGTCTTCCCGCCTTGTCCGGCCCCCCCCACGCCGCACCCCGCTTCTCCCTTTTGTTCACTGGGGGAGACGAAGGAAAACCTTCCAGGGAGGCATCAGCGTGGGGCTGATGCGCTTAAATGTGCTTAAATGCACATGAGCTGACAGCAACAGTACGATTAAAGAGTACGGAAGAGGTCAAGGTCTGGGGCTATGCAGAAATTACAGGAATTATGCTCAGCCAGTGCTTTGTTCTCTGCATCCAAAAACTTCTGCGAGGCAGTGCAATCCAAAATGGAAAAAGAAGGAAAAAAAAAGAGGAGAAACACGAACAATGACACTCCACCAAGAGGGCAAACCCCACAGGAACAGATTCCAGAACCACCCCTTCTCCACCGGTGACTTCCCTGGGTGGCCTTGCCCCTTCTTTGTGGTCCTTGTGCCACAGTGCAGCCAGCGGCATGACGGAAGGTCAAACAGGTAACAGCAGTTCCCCGCTCCCCATATGCACCAGGGTGCAAATGTTGTAAAATCTTGGGTATCACTCAGACTTATGGCACTCAACAGGTGCTTTGCACCAGATTCTTGCCCCTATTTAAGGATCCAGCCCCTCCAAACTTAGCACATACATCTTTCACCTCGACTTTGGCAATGGCAGGCTCTGCAAGCCAGCCAGTTAACCTTTTCCTGTCCCTTGTTGGCAGCAGAGAAGGGTGATGAAAAGTGGATCTTTTTTACTGCAGTTCAAGCATGTAAAAGTTTAGCCAACTTTCAAAATTATATTCTAGCCCTATGCATAAATGATGTGTATATTATCTACACACACATATGCTTCCCCCAATACGTATATAAATTTTCTCCCCCAAACCTCAGAGTACTTCTAGTTCCTAATGAAGCACATAGAAGAAGGCATAATTAAGCAACGTAATACATGGCTTATTAGAAGCAAAACTAAAGCTCTTATGCAGAACTGTTAAAAGAAGGGCTGGATCCTGCTCTGAGCTGCGTGCAGAGAAATCTGCAAAGCAGCAGGGAGCTCTACTGAATCCATCAATGCCCTTTCCACGGAGAGCTGGGACCTCACTTGGAAAGTCTCCAGCTGAACTTCCAGGGAAATTAGCTACCAACACTGCTAGTGAAAGCATCCAATTTAAGAGCACGTAACAACTATTTTTTTTTTTTTTTTTTTTTTTCAGAAAGAAACTAAACCATTTTGAGGTGGAACTGCCAAAGAGCAGTTCAGACCTAGCCCAACAGCCAGCTTCAAGGATGAGGAGAAGTGCCATAAGCCCCTCTCTCATCAGTGGTGTCTTCAAGCTTTTGTCACTGGTGAAAACCGTATGGTCTGTTGCTATGAGAAGATGCCAATGGTGTGTGCGAAAAATACTTTAACGGCAAATTAATTTTGCATTTGGAGAGCAGAACAGTATGCATCATCTCATAGCTTTATTCTTTTCGCCTTTGGTCCCTGTGAGAACAGCTCTGTGGCCTGTGCCCCAGCTAATCGCTCCACCTCCCCCAGAGCATCTGGAGCAAAGCCTAACAACAAATCAGAATTTCCTAACCCCCCCGTGCCAGTGAACATCCACGCCGCTCAGCCACGTCCTCCTCCTCCTGCACAAACCCTATTGCAGCCCCTGCTTGTCAATAACCATTTTCCCCACATGACCACATTTATACTGTGCTCCGGGATTACCTGTTTTCCCTCTGACTGCTGCAATTTGCATGACTCATTTGCAACATGAAGTGCTAAATCGACTTCCTATGCTTTTTTCTGAACATGACCAATTATGAGAGAATCTGAGGCTGGTGAAGGAAAGCCCTGCTTACACAATTACACCTGCGGCACAGCCGTCAATTGCTGTGGTTTGAGAAAGGCAGCAACAGCAGAAACTTCATCAGAGCATCACGTTTGCTCCAGGACATGGCTGCAAACATACTGCTGGATCAGGAGGGAACGGATGAGTACAGAAATAGATTTTTAGCAGGTTTTGCCAGTATCTGGGATCATCAGCTGGCAAAAGCCTGAATTCCCATGGCCGGGATCTCATTTCTTAAGCTGGCAACTCGGCCAAGGGTTGGGTTGTTGGGTTAAGAGGAGCACCTCACATCACTCTGCGGTGACTCCCCTGCTCATCCGGGAGAGCTAACAAACTTCAGCAGGTGGGAAGCTCTTTTTCCTGGGTGGAAAATTCTCACCATAGTGCATGCTGTGAATAGCAGGGTGGATGGTGGGAATGAAAGAGGAAATGCAGAGAAAGGAGGGAATTCAGCCTTTTGGAGTAAAGCCAAGGGAAGGAGGTTTATTCCATTACTCGCATGCCTGTTAAATCCCATTCTGAACACTCCAGTGTGCACAGGCTGTGTGCACTGCGGTAAGTTTTATTCAGAGTGGGAGGGACTGAAAATCCTATTCCTAATGGAAAAGAGGTGGCTATATGATAAAGGAGAGTGGGGAAGAAAGGGGTGAGGCAACCTTCCTTGTTCGGTGTGCCAGGCGAGCCAGTGAGAAGTCAGTCTACTTTAAATGCTCCATATTCCTTTAAGGTCATACAAAATTCATCCTCAGGGTAACCCTCAACATTCACCCTCCAGGAAAACATACAAAACCACATATATTTATACACATACACATGTGTATGTATGTATTTGCATCTCCTAAAGTTTTGTTGTTGTTTTTTTTTTTAAACATGACTGAACAAGCAGCCAGCTTCCCTTCCCAGATCCAATGCTGATACATATGCCCGCAAAAACATTCACTTTTGGTCAGCATTTGAAGTGCAAGTAGAGCACCCCTTATCCATTGGGTAGCTGATGGATGCTGAGGCTTAACATGGAGCGACCTGGACTTGTGCAAAGCATTTGACACTGTCCGACACGACATCCTTTTCTCTAAATTGGAGAGACATGGATTTGACAGACGGACCACTCAGTGGATAAGGAATTGGCCGGATGGTCACACTCAAAGAGTTGTGGTCAACAGCTCGACGTCCAAGTGGAGAGCAGAGATGAGTGGCGTTCCTCAGGGGTCAGTATTGGGACCGGCACTGTTTAACATCTTTGTCAGTGACACGGACAGTGGGATTGAGTGCACCCTAAGCAAGTTTGCCAATGACACCAAGCTGTGTGGTGCAGTCGACACGCTGAAGGGAAGGGATACCATCCAGAGGGACCTTGACAGGCTTGAGAGGTGGGCCCATGCGAATCTCATAAAGTTCAACAGAGCCAAGTGCAAGGTCCTGCACATGGGTCGGGGCAATCCCAAGCACAAATACAGGCTGGGCAATGAGTGGATTGAGAGCAGCCCTGAGGAGAAAGACTTGGGGGTGTTGGTTGATGAGAAACTCAACATGACCTGGCAATGTGCACTTGCAGCCCAGAAAGCCAACTGTATCCTGGGCTGCATCAAGAGAAGTGTGGCCAGCAGGTCGAGGGAGGTGATTCTCCCCCTCTGCTTCGCTCTGGTGAGACCCCACCTGCAGTGCTGCGTTCAGCTCTGCAGCCCCCAACATAAGAAGGACATGGACCTGTTGGAGCAAGTCCAGAGCAGGGCCACAAAAATTATCAGAGGGCTGGAGCACCTCTCCTATGAGGACAGGCCAAGAGAGTTGGGGTTGTTCAGCCTGGAGAAGAGAAGGCTCCAGGGAGACCTTACGGCAGCCTTCCAGTACCTAAAGGGGACCTACAAGAAAGCCAGAGAGGGACTTTTTACAAGGGCTTGTAGTGATGGGACAAGGGTTAATGGCATTAAACTGAAAGAGGGTAGATTTAGGTTAGATGTAAGGAAGAAGTTCTTCACTGTGAGGGTGGTGAGGCACTGGAACAGGTTGCCCAGAGAAGCTGTGGATGCCCCATCCCTGGCAGTGTTCAAGGCCAGGTTGGATGGGGCTTTGAGCAACCTGGTCTAGTGGAAGGTGTCCCTGCCCATGGTAGGGGGTTGGAACTAGGTGATCTTTAATGTCCCTTCCAGCCCAAACCCTTCTATGACTCTGCGACCACCCTCACGTCAGCAGATCATCCTGTTGGGCAGAGCCGCTACTCCCTGCAGCTCTGCCAGCCTTGCTCTGATTAGCTCTCTGGTGAGTTACTGCTTTCTGCTACATTCTATCTTTTTTACCATTTTTCAGCTATTTTGCAGCACTGCTCCCCTTTCTGCAGGTAGACTGCCATAGCTAGAAATATGCTCTGATTCCTGTTGCCAGCGTGTTCAGTGAGGTGACAAGGGCCTGATCCTGGCTTGGAAGTGCCTGGGTGCTGCTCCTTCACAAATACCATGGATCAAACCCAGGTTTTTACCAAATAGGTTTAAAAACCAGGGCTAACCAGAACCTAAGCATTTCTTTAGACTGTGGAAGTGAGACAACCCAACAGACATGGACTTAACTCTACAGTGGTCTTTCCTCAGCTGTATTACAGCAAAGATAAGGGCCAGAACTTGTAATTTCCTCCTTACTGGAGATACACAAAAACGTAATTTTATAGCAACATATAGAACTCATATGAATACAGCTTAAGATTAATTCAGTAATAAAAAGTTAAGCAAGTCATTCCTGGCTTCTGTGTGGACTGTTTGAAGCCCACAAGAGACAGCACCAAGAAAATGAGAAATCAAATCAATCACTTCAACTTTTTGAAGCACAAACTGGAGGGAGACAAGACACACAAGCATTACTCATTCAATACGAAGCAAAACACCTTTTTCTTTCTTATTACTGCCTCCTCTGGATCACCTTGCTTGGTTAATCTGAGTGTGCTTTATAGAGAGGAGGAAGCCACCACTGGCCCTATTTTGCAGACCAGGAATCTGAAGCATGGAGAAGGGTCAGCCAAATTCACCAGCACGCCATGAGCAGGACTAGACCCGGCAGCTCATTTCCTCAGTCCCTATCCAGTGCTCTCTCTCTACAGGACATGGCTCCTACAGAATTGTTTTATTTATGGCAAAGGTGCAAGCTTTTGCTCACTGCTTCTAAACTCCAAGCTAATGAGGTCCATGTTTCTAAAAAAACCTCAAACGAACCAGGAAAGGGAGCACCAGTAATGAACCTACCATGAAATACCTGCAGGGGTGGTGAAGTCTGTGCTGTTGGTAAAATAGGTGTAAGCAATAGCTAACAGTAAAGGGTGAAGACTTAGTACCCACACCATGCCACGAGAGGCATTGCAAGTTGCATTTGGACACCCTTCCTCCTGCCCTGCAATGAGAATTAGCCTAAGAAACAAGTATGAAAATTTAGCCTTGAACTCAAGCAGTAACATGCTTTTAAAAGGAGGGTGAGAGGTAGCGAGGCTGACAGCTCATCACCCAGCATTTCTCCACTGTATGTGGGTTTCTTTTTTAATCACAGACTCCCTGCAGCATCACCTGCTGTGTGATGCTTTAAGGGTAATACTGAGACCAAAGGAGATTCTTAACCAATCGTTAATCACCAGTTGGTGTTTTGTATGCTCGGAGGAACTGAAGTCAGCTAAAACTAAGCCGAGGGTAACTTCCCCAATCAGTCATGGTCTAATGATTTTCCTCTAAAAATGTTATGTATGGCTTGATGCTGCTAACAAGTGCCCTGGATCAATAGTTCTGGCAAGTGAAATTGCCTGTTCAGAAAGCAAGGGGCACCCAGCAGCAGCAGGAGAAAGACGGTGGCTGCAATAACCTCTGAAATGATGAGAGCAAAGGAGTGGGGTGCAGAACTTCGAGGACAAAGTAAAGCCCTTCTCCCCTCACCTTCCAAGGGAAAGCACCACAGACCTTCTTCATTCAGGTACAGAAACCAAATTCTGTGAGAAAGAACCGCTTCATCATCTGCTGTGACCGTGGCAGGGTTAGATAGTATGTTCTGGTGCTGGAACCGGGCTCCGCCTGGGAGAGCTGTTCTGCTGCAGCACTGCATGGATGCTGCGTGTGCGATGAGACAAACCAAAAAGACAGTATAGGTGAAAAATAAACCTCTCATTCCATTTTCCTTTTCTTGTGATACTGAATGGTGGTGGGCAGCAAAGACAATCCTTGGGTTAAAAGGACCAGAGTAGTGCTTAGGAGAGGTTGTTGGCGTTTTTTTCCCTTCACTACCTATTTCTTTTGCTACTTTAACCTCTTTAGCCCAAACCCAAGGCATTTCTGAAAATCCGCATCGGCCACAAATTTAGTGCAGGACAGGGTGTTCCGATTTTCACAGTACGCTGCCTTGCCCAACCTCTGAAGCAGCCTTCTTTAAGAGGCCTTGAAAAGGAGGCACCAAAGCCATCTGTCATGCTCCCATTTTCAGTTCAGTAAAGCTAGAACTATTACTTCCATCGCTAGTATTTCCCGCGGAGGATAAGCTCTTGGTTGTTATTGTATGGATGCATGGTACTCATATACGAGGTCCCCTTCTGAGCCGAAAACTGGCATAATATGAATGACTATACTATTTGTGCAGCCAGCTCTGCACTGGGTGATTTTCACATCTGCACTGGGCCATCCATCACCAAGTTCCCTGGATGGCCAGCAGAGCCACGGAGTCCCCGAACTGGAAAAAATGAGGCATTTTCTTTTCCGTGTCTACTCAAAGTAGCAAAGGTCAACTCTGTCCCCTGGCTGGATGCTGCTTCTGGGCTGCAGGGCATAACCTCCACTGTTCACACAGGCAAAACAGCAGCTTCTGAATTGCCGGAGAAGCCCCTGAGCTATCTCAGGGGCGAGTCAGGGTAAGAGAAAGAGCTGAGGCCAGCAAAGGACTCAAACCCTAAAAGCCAAAGCAGAAAGAGGTTTTTTAAGACTTTAGTTTAAGCAATTAGTTGCCCAGTGTACAGTCTGTGCGGGGAAAGGCCTTACCTTCCAGAGGGCTATTTAGCCCACACGAATCAAGCTCCAGCATGGTCTAGCAGACTGGTATCACTAGTCTGAAGCTAGTGCCCCCTACAGCATCAGCCTTCCTCGATCCCGCTTTTATAGATAGAGAATTTAATATTAATGTGGCTGTATTGCCTAGTTGTACTCAAGTGCCATTATCATTATTAAATGCCATCAGCCTTCGCCTAATTTCCACCCATTATTGGCAGATGTAATTCTCTGCTAATCTCAAAAAAGGGAATGGACAGCCAGCTTCAGTAAAAACCCACACCCCTGCTTTTAACCTTCTCTTTCTAGCAATGTGCTAAATTACCAGGGTTCTGCCGTGTTGAAGATGGACACATTGCGCATAGCAGTGCACTTGGGAAAGCCAAGGGACCAGATCTTTTCCAGCCATCAGGAAAGCAAACAAGTTGTACTTGCTTTTTCTACAGAAAATATTTATTTGCAAGAAATGAAAAGCATAACATACTTAGCTACATACATGTTTAGGCTACAAAAGCAAGTAGTCTGTTCTTTTGTAGAATCAAGCAGAAGATTTAAAAAGGAAAACCAGCAACTTCTTTCCACCCAATGGACATGTTTGCAGTGTGAACAATCAGGTGGGACCGTATCCAGATGACTGTGCTTGTACAAAATGAGAGAGGCCATTGAACACACTTACACAGAATTAAACAGACTTATAGCAAAAGAGCAGAGACAACTGCAGTCAGAAGAGGCCCCAGTGCAGTTTACCAAGGAGTTCAGGGGGGTGTGCTTTTGCACTGTCCTTTTCATCTTAGATAGTTTTAAATGTTTGCACAAACTCATACTGTATCCACATGAACAGAGGGAAAGATCAGCTGAAATGCCTTAGGGGTGTCACGCGCAGAGTGACTCAGAGTCACAAGGTACTGTTTTGCACAGTCCAAGGCAATGGCTGTGGCCCTGGACGTGTATTTCTCTTCAAGAGGGTAACACCAGGTAATTTACTCTTGGAAGGCCCAGCAAATCTCAGGGAAACTGTGATGTACTTACATCACGGCCTGGCCCTCGGAGAGCAAACTGTTTCCCCTCCCTGGCATCTTACTGCATCCCTGGGGTGGTCAGGGCAGTAGGGCTCCAGGGGAAGGAGAGATCTTTAGGTCCTCCCCCAGAAGACCAGCTCAACAAACTGTGTTCCTTGAGCTGTCAGCTCCCAGGGGCCACTTTTTAAGGCTACCTTACACCATTTAAGAAAAAAAAAAAAAAAAAAGGCATTTGAAGACATAATTCTGCAGAACAAAAGTGACACCCGAAGATACAATAAAGCCTAAAGTACTTTTTTTTGTACCAACCCAGAACTGTTCTACAGAAAGGCCAGACAATTTATGCATACACACATAAAGACACAGTGCAACAACTTTCAGTTGAAAATTGCTAATAGGACAGACTTCATACAGCAATTCACACTACAATTTTACACGTGCTCGGTGATGTGGAATGTGAATAGGTTTCAGAAACGCCTGGACTTTCTGTTGCACCAAGTGGAATGTGCCCTGTGTGTTCAGGTAGATGCCTTTATTTAGTGATGCTTACTACATTAAAAAAACAACTCTGCGGGTATTTTTTTAATTGCTTACCATGAACACGTGCACAGATACACACACGCTCACACTCGTTCTTGCTAACTGTACAAATGAAGAAAGCAAGATGCTGTTACATCAGCGCCATTGAATTAAAATCTGATATGGCAAAGTCAGATACGAGCAGAGTTCTGTTAAAAGAAATTGATTACTTGCCTCTGCTTCCCCCTCTCCTCTCCACTCCCTTAATTATGGGCTGCTAAAGTTGAAAAAGATTTCCACCTGCTCGTTGGAAGGAAAAATGGCATATACCATAAAGGTCAAATATGCATAAACAGGACCACATAGTATGAAAGAGCAAGGGGAAGAGCAAAGCTAAAACAAGGGGGGAACTAATGAAAGAGACTATCATTGCTGATTTATTGAATCAAGAACTAGGAATTTTCCCTGTGATGTCAGGAGTCCCCTCATTGGCCATTTCTTTCATCTTTTCTGTAAGACAGCTCTGCAGATCCAGCTTTCCCATGTTTTGTTCTCACCTATTCAGTTCTGACTCTTAAAGGAAGAGTATGGAGATGGGCTTTAGGGCAGAGAAGAGACTACTGGTAATAAAAATACTGATACTCCATTTCAGCATCACAAATAAGAGTTTCCTGCAAGATGCACTCTTTTCTATGTAGGAAGCCTGTTCAGTTATATGCCTTGGTAAAGCAGAAAAAGGCCTGACATGAAAACCACAAAAACAAATGGCAATTTCCCTCTCAAACTTGGTAGTCTCCAATGGATGCTGATCACCTAAGCAATGCAGTAGTAACTGAGATCACACCCTCAACAAATCCCTGAATGCCCACTGTCATTTTATTGGCCGTGTGAAAGCTACAATATCCTGGCCCATTGATTGAATCCTTACATCTTATTTGTAAAGACCTTAACACGTAAGCCAGTTCATTCATCTTTGCAGCCCCCAAAGTTGTTTATCCTTAACACTATAGTGCAAAGCAGCAACACATCATAGCACTACACTACTTACATAGGCAAGTATAACTTTTGTAGTTGCAAAGTACTGACCTACCATTTCACCTTCAGAATACAAAATGTTCCCTTTCTAATTAGTGACTTGAGAAAGAAATATTTTAGTCACCAAGAGTATAAAAATACTCCATATACTTCTGTTCTTAGCTGCGTGGGTTTTGTACAATGGCCTCTTGGCATTAGCTAGAATCTAGAGCCCAAATACTCAGTGGAAATCCCTCCCAACGTAGCAATTAGTATCATTCATTTACTTGACCTACATTCTAAATGCGTCTAGACAGAATTCACCGCTGATAGTTTGGGGGGATGGGAGCAGAGAGGTGGGTTGATTTTTTTAGCAGGAAAAAAAACAAAGAAGAAAAGTTTTTATATTCATTTTCAGCTCTATGTTAGAAAAATCAAGAATACACTGAGACACATTGTTACACAGAGAGATATGGAAGAGGCCCCCTGCCAGTATAAATCAGACCTGCAGCCTCCAAAAGCATTAAGTATGAAGCGTGCTGCATTGTATCAGCTACGATCTGGCCCAAGAACCTCAGCCTAATCCATTATTAGTCCATGCTGCTGAAAAATATTGAATGGTACAGATGAAAGAAGAGAAATGCAGCAAAGAACTATAAATAGCCTGGGAAAAAAACCCCCAACATTATCTACACACTGGTAACAAGGTTAGAACTGTCACTTGCCCTGTGCTTGATACTTTTAAAAAATATATATAAAAAAATAATGCCCTACATTCTTTTGTAGCTTATCTCCCTAGAAGCAAAGACCCGACAGATCTAGACATGCTTTAAAGCTATAGGCCAAAAGGTAAGTTTACTAGTGTGTATAAAATCGTCCTGACAAGCAGCATAACGTTACAGCTGAAGACTCTATGGATCACTTAAGTCCTCTAGTGGAAATGGAAATTAAGTAGCACATGAAGGCCTTAGCCTACCCTGTCCACACACACAATATTATTCTACAGCACCAAGTCACTCATCACTGGAAAAAGTATACTGGCAGAAGGCTAAGACGTCAAGTAATATAGCTGAGCTAATTAAAAGCACTTATACTGGCATCCTCCCTGAATACACCTTACTACTCCTTCCCTATGCCCTTAACACAGAGCACATACAGCTGCCTCTCCAGGTGGTCTGCTGTGCATCAACATTCACACTTGGGTCACCCCTGGGCTGCTGAGGCTGGCAGTGCAATTGGATGTGTCCTGCCTCCTCTGTCCCCCTGCTAGGTACGTAACACGGGCATAAACTGCCTCTGGAGATAGCGAGGTCCTTGTCGCATAACAGCCTGTGGGTAGGTGATGACAGGAGATTCTTTGGCCCCTAGTATCTAGCAGAGAAACCTATTCTATTAAGGCCCCTGAATAAAAATGATCACAAACATACCAAAGTAAAGCAAAGGTTTTCCTTATAATAAAGAAGTAATATTTAATATAATAAATCCCCAAGCAATGTGTGTGCTAGGTCAAGAGATTCCCCCAAAAAGTACCTAAAAATAACTTAAAGGATTACACAAACTAAGATTATAGCAATAGATTATCAAACATTTACAAGAAAATTGGTATGGCCATAATGGCTTAGATGAATTAGTTTAGAGGCCTGACCCTGACCGTGGCCAGTTTAAAATGCTCCAGATGAAAACATGACCATCTCCCGATCAGATTTGAACTGACATGCCCAAATTAAGCAAACAAAAGGGCAAAGATTTAATGGTGACTAGTGCAGTAGGTTTCAGAGAGGGGGGTTGTTTGGGTTTGTGAAATCGTCTGTCCTTTAAGTATTGAGAAATAATTCAATTTTGGTTTTAATACAGTGAAGTCAGCTGTATCTGCAATGGGAGGTGATCCATTTAACTGGTAATAGGCATGAGCTCAGGCAGAGCAGTCTCCTGCTTATGCACAGTGCAAGCTACAAGACTAGTAAGAGCAGGGTTATGCTCAGCTGCTGGGGGCCTCTTTTGCAGAAGACTTAACCATTCAGTTGTCCTCAGAGGTGACAAACCACGGGTGCTCTGAAAAAAAAGACCTTTTAAGGGACTTTCTAAGCTATGACCTTGCCCACTTACAATGCCTAGCCATACTGTAATGGAATGGTCAGTCCCAGTTTTGTCCTGTCACTTTGCTGACCTCATGTGGCTAAGGAATGCAGCCATCCCTTGTGGCACCCACCAGTGTTCATTATTTATGTGAAGCCTTAAATTGTTAAAAAAAAAAAAATCATACAAAAGTTGTGGGTGGATACTGGAATGATTCAGAAGACCCAGCAGGATCACTGTGAAGGGAAAGAGACTTTAGGGAAGAGGCTGACCCATGCCAAGAAGAAGGGAACACTTGCAAAATAGACTACAACAGCACTTCTCCTCTCATTGCCACCAAAGATAAAATAATAAAAAGGCACTTACATATAAGAATAGGGCATTACCTAGAAAGCACGTCTGTACACCAAAACTCATTACCAGCTCATGGAGTCAGGCACATGTTTCACTGTCACAAATGTGAAACACCTTCTTAAAATGGCACAGTGGGGACTGATCCACAGCTCCCTGTAATTCATCGAATTCTTTCCGTTCATTTCACTGAGTTTTGAGTCAGGCCTGAGGGTGGCAAATAGGATATTGAAGGAAGAAAGTCAAAGGAGAATGAAGAACAATAAAGGAGCTGGTGTGGCAGCTGCTGTAATAAAATACAAATCCAATATTTTACAAAATAGAATACTTGCAGGAAATATCTACTGTACATGGTAAAAAATTACTTGTAAGGCTAGGTTAAGTTTTTCCCTTATTTATCATTAGGAAAAAAATTAAAAAAAAAAAAAAAGAGTTTCAAAATTCTTTATCCTCTTTAAAAACTGACTTCTTCTGGTAAACTGTAAAGTAGCTATGCTAGCCTGCTGAATGAGGATTTTCATATTAAATCCATCCTCAATAGAGTCTGAGTGCCCTTCTGCAGTAACCAGATAAAACCTTGCTCAAATCCTGGGGTAGGTTCGACTGTGCCACTGCAAGGACAAATTGCAAGCAGCACAGCTCGGGCAAAGGCGTGACCAGGGTAGTAAGAGAGGGAGAACCCTTAAAGGCAACAGCTACATAAGACAAGGAGGAAACAAAGCAAGGAGAAAAGTACTGGACCAGGATCAGACCTGAATACTGCTCTTGGCTTTTCCACTGAACTTGGTCCAGTCAACTTCACCTCCCTATGTGCCCATCTCATCCCTCTTTTGCCTTATCTCCTGCCTACATACTCACCTCCTCAGGTCAGAGGCTGTCTTGCCATAGAGTTAATACAGTATCTACCACCTCCAGGCCTGAACCGTGCCTAGCTGAGGCTACCTATAACCCTATCTTTTCGGCTAAGCAGCTGGTCAAAGATCACATCTCTGGAAAAGGAGGTAAGAGGAAGATAAGACACATGGCTTTATTTAGGGCAATTCAAGTCTGAGGGGAGGGAATGGGTGTTCAGTGATATTTGTGTGTCCTATTTCAGAGTTTGCCCAGACCACTTGCAGGGTTAGGGAAGCTCAGTTCTCTTCATTGCGACTGCCTGAACAAAATCTTGCAAAGCTAATAAATACTATTTACAGTAGTAACAGGAAGATGGCAAGGAAAGGAAAACACAAGACAGTCTGAGACCGGGTCTACATAAGAAATTCCATCAATGCATCTAGAAGCCAATAAATTAAATCCATATGGTCCTCTCAGGAGGCACTTCTGGTTTAAGCCTTACATTGATTTAGTTTGTTAGGAAGGAACTGATTTAAACTAAACAGATCAGACTTAAGCAGACTAAAGGACATCCATCCAAAACATTGCATAAATTTAACAAAACCTGCTTTCTAAACAGATCTAGTTAAACTAGCGTAATTCTCCCACACAAAGTGTGACAAGACAGCGACTGATCTTTGCTTGAATTCCACAAGGGTTGAGGCAGTAGGGAAGCTTACCAGGACTGCTTTCAACCCAGAAAATGATACCCCACTAAATGATAAAGAGGCTGGAGGGGAGAAGAGAAAGATCAAGAGGAGGACAATTCAGTAGCATCATTGCCCTTCCCTCTCCTGCCTGTGCTGTTAACTCAGCAGTATCAGGGCCCTCTCTTGTCCCTTCAGAAGCAGGCTACACACATGCTTCTCAATCCCCCCAAAAGGCTCAAGTGCTGTAGACCAGTAGGCATGGAGCTGTGGCTAGATTCTGAGCAGCATCATGCTGCATCTCCTCTTTCTCTCAAATACCTTCTCCCAAGAAACCTATCACCCACATGCTCCTATCAGTTTTGCATATTTCACTCTTCTACAGAATGTCTTTGTGCTCAGATTAGGATGTGTGCATGCACGCACACACACACCCACCAGTCACCGGCACACTGCGGGTGTCATCTGCCATCATAATTCAATCCTGTCCTTGCAGTATTAGACAGGAAAGGAATAAAAGCAAAGACAGGGACTGTGTGTGAAGTGAGGAAGGGAGTTACAAAGACAAGATATCCCATCTGCAGTCACA